>NC_140108.1:1125820-1747817 GCF_964237585.1 Gallinula chloropus | reverse complement strand
AACCAATGTGATTACAGCAGAGAGGCTTGAAGTCTGTTCTAGAAGACAATGCTAAAATAGTGAGTTACATTCTGAGTCCTGAAATTGTTAGACTTGGTGATGGGCAGAAAGATCTTGAGTCAGACGTGTAAATTTAATGATGTGTTTATCACATTTTCACATGAAGTACGTGCAGAGTGCTGAAAGTAAGTTGTTTCTGTATTTACAATCCAAGAGCAGGCATAGAATCATAGAATCCCAGACTGGTCTGGGTTTGAAGGGACCCCAAGGATCACAGAGCTCCAACCCCCCTGCCACAGGCAGGGACACCAACCTCCAGGCCTGGAGCTACACAAGGTTGCCCAGGGCCCCATCCAACCTGGCCTTGAACACCCCCAGGGATGGGGCACCCACCCCCTCTCTGGGCAGCCTGTTCCAGCCCCTCACCACTCTCTCTGCAAAGAACTTCCCCCTAATATCCAATTTAACCCTTCCCTCCTTCAGCTTCACTCCATCCCCCTTGTCCTGCCAGTCTCTGCCCTTTAACAAGCTGATTCCCCTCCTGTTCCTCTTCTCCCTTCAGGGACTGGGAGGCTGCAATGAGGTCCCCCTGCAGCCTTCTCTTCTCCTGGCTGACCCAGCCCAGCTCCCTCTGCCTCTCTTTGTAGGGGAGCTGCTTCAGCCCTCTGATCATCTTTGTGGCTCCTCTGAACCCTCTCCAACAGTTCTACATCTTTCTTGTATTGCAGGCTCCAGAACTGGACACAGCATTGCAGTGTTGAGATACCACTGGCTGCTGGGCTCTGAGCAAGTGACTTGTTCTCAGTTTGCCCATCTGTAGAACGGGGCTAACCACTGCTGTGTTACTGCCACAGTGTGTTAGCTATGGCTGTCGACTGCTTTGATAGGTGTGTTTGGGAGATCTTGGTGGTGCAGCATGTGATTTTGGGAGCTGCTTGCTTGCTGCACTTGCAGAGAGGCTGGGAATTCACTTCCATCAGCTGTGTGCGGGAGGGGAGAGCTGCGGACTTCAGAATGTCAGGATGTCAGGGCTCAGGCAGATTGCGTGCAATCCTAATCCAGCCCTGCAGCCTTGACCTTTGAAGCAAGCTTCACCTTGAGACGGCTGAAGAAATCTATGTACCTTTGTATAACAATCTTTCTGTGATAGAGGGAAGGTGCTCTTCATGGCCATCCAGCCCAGGGTTTCCCTGCAGTCTTCCTGGTGCAGGTAAAGGAATCCGGTTCCTGATCAGCTCTGGGAATGAGCCTGGAATTCCAAGTCTTAAGCAACAGCTTTCTCTCTTGGGGCTAAAACAGGGAGTGTAGTTTGAATAATCTGTGGTGTTCTTCTGATGAAATCCATCACAGACCTAATGATGCTTTCATAGAATCATAGAATCCCAGACTGGTCTGGGTTGGAAGGGACCCCAAGGGTCACAGAGCTCCAACCCCCTGCCACAGGCAGGGCCACCAACCTCCAGGCCTGGAGCTACACAAGGTTGCCCAGGGCCCCATCCAACCTGGCCTTGAACACCCCCAGGGATGGGGCACCCACCCCCTCTCTGGGCAGCCTGTTCCAGCCCCTCACCACTCTCTCTTTAAAAAACTTCCCCCTAATATCTAATTTAAACCTTCCTTCCTTTAGCTTTAATCCATCCCCCTTGTCCTGCTAGGAAAGCTAAAATAAGTTCCTGTATTAGCTGGTTCTCTAGGTTCTGTCTGACAGCATTTCTCCCTGTGTCTTGGGTGCCTGTGACCATGAAATCCCACTGTTGCTTTTCTGCAGCACACCGTTCCCTCTTCATTTTAATCTGGAGTGCAATCATTCTTTCCTTAACTAAACAGGGAATTCTATTTAGTTCATTCATTCCTGTTCGTTCTGAGCAGAGTCCAAGAATCCACTCCCAGAGAGCAGAGGATTCATTCTCAGTGAAACCTGAGGCTCTCTGAAGTAAAAGCTGTTGACTTTGTCATACCGTGCAAATGTGCACTGCTTTTAGCAAGACAATAAAGGGTAAATGGGGTGATCTCTGCTCCTGTGGAGAGGTCGGGTGGTTACATTACACAATCTTCTACAGCATCTTGCAGCAAATACATGGGTTATATTAAAAGTTGCAATCATATCATTTTTTAAAAGTAAATTGCTGACCTTATGCAGTGGAATCAGCTTTATTGAATTTCGCCAAAAATGCGTTTATAATCCCCCCCCGCCCCCGCATACATGATATTCATGTCCTTGCTGCCCATGTGGAAATGTCCCTTTTTATGGTGATAAAATTAAATTTGTCTTTGTCTCTGCCTTGCCTCACCTTTTAAGATTCCATCCCTAAGAGACACCGGTGGATATCTGTACCAGAGAAGGGAGGTGGGCACTATCCCTGCATGGCCGGCTGCCTGATTGTGAGCCAACTGCCACAGAGCAAAGAAAAGCTTTTCACATTTAGAGGACAAATAAAGCTGAAGGCAGGTGTAATATAGGTATATTTCTAAGAGTGTTGTGTCCTTAGCATAAGGATTTATTTAGACTTGGAAGAAGTCTAAATAAATAATTCTGAATTCTAATTCTAAATTCTAAATAAGAATTTATTTAGACTTGGAAGTAATTATGCTTTGCTTCTGGATTTTTTTCTAATTGCCATGCAATGTGAAATGGGAAATCCACAAATAGTTATTGTGCTGCTCATGTAGTGCTGTGTTACGTGTCCTCCTTCAGGAATAACTAACCGTAACACCCTCTGGTCTTTGGCCACCTTCCTCAATTCACTGGAGAAAAGGAAGTGTTTTGCAGCACACTCAAGAATTTAACACATACCCCATATTTCTGTACCGCTTTGCATATTCAAAGTACTCTACAAATATTAACTGACTAAGCCTGTGACACCTTGTGTGGAATGGCAGGTGTAGAAGATTAATTGAATGTCCTTTTGATTACATTTTCTCTTTTTTTGATAGAGCTTCACGGTCTCCAAACAGTTTGCAAACTCCAAATTTCGGTGGGAAACAGAGGAAATACTGCCCTCATTTTAGATGGGGGAAACTGAGTCAGATGTGTGAAGAACAGTTAGATCTGAGATAATTCTGACTCCCAGTCACACACATAAATACAGCCATCCCGTGCCGTGCTGTCAGGGTGTTGTGCTGATGTTTATAGCTTTTTCAGTAAAATTACTCCAAGCATTTTCGTGTTTATCCTCTCCAGACCCCAGCTGCTTTGTGGGGGTGGGGGGAGGTTAAGCTAGTTTTATTCAATAAAATCAACACAAAGTACCCAAGTAAATAAAGAGGCAGATTGGCCTCGGTATTAGTGTGTATCCCATCTCACAGCAGCTCCCCCGACCTGTCTTCCTTCTTACACAGGGTTTAAAAGGCTGGTTGCTCAGAGGTACAGGGAAGAATATCAGGATATCATAGAATCATAGAATAGAATCATAGGGGTTGGAAGGGACCTGGAGAGCTCATGGGGTCCAACCCCCTGCCAAAGCAGCTCCCCAGCTCATATGGCACAGGGCGGCGTCCAGACGGGGCTGGAATCTCCCCAGAGATGGAGACTCCACACCCCCTGGGCAGCCTGGCCCAGGGCTCCCTCACCCTCACTGGGGAAAAGTTCTTCCCCAGGTTGCTGTGGAACCTCCTGTGCTCCAACTTGCAGCCATTGCCCCTTGTCCTGTCCCCACAGACACTGAGAAGGGGCTGCCCATTCCCCCTGCATCCCATCCTTCAGATATTGATAAACATTAATCAGGTCCCCCCTTAGTCTTCTTTTCTCCAGGCTGAACAGCCCCAGCTCCCTCAGCCTTTCCTCACAGGGGAGATGCTCCAGACCCTTCATCATCCCCGTAGCCCTATCATCGCTCCTGCTCTTCAAGTAACCAGGAGAACGCAGCTGTTAAACTCAGAAATATAAAATACATGTTTAAAAGATGACTCTGTGTTTAAAAAAGAGAGCGAGAGAGGATTCAAGGGAACCAAAAAATAGCAGCTTCCATTACTGTAATTAAATGGCAGCATTTAACCTATCAGGCCGTTGCGTGTGTGTGAGAGACGAGCAGGGAGCTGCATTTGAAATGATCACCGTCTTCCTTGGGGGATAGAGTAGTTAAATAATTTGTTTGTGAGGTGTGAGTTCAGTGTCGGGTAAAGCAAGTGCTTGTGTGTGTGTGTGTGTGTATCTTAGGAGCTGGGGGTGGCTGTGTGTGTACTGAGAATACCCCGGAGGTTGGTATTTACTAGCACGTGCGCTGTCAGTAAGAACACAAGCTGCTCCTGCCCATTTGTTAGGTTATCTGCAGAGTCAGGGCCTCACCTGGTCCCAGATATTGCATCATAAAAGGAGAGCTTTTTCCATGGTAGGCCACCTGAGACAGAGAGGAGTAGCAGTAAAAGAAAACCAGGGAGGAAATGAGAGGAGAAAACACTCGGCGTCCTTTTGGTGAGTGGTGACTGTAAAGGGTGAGATGTTCCGTGTGGTTGTTGGACGTGGCACTCAGGAGTGTGGGGGCTGTGTCATCCCTGGGGGACAAGGGATGAAGGTGCTGCTCAGAGGTCTGGCCCATAAACAGCCTGGAACTCCATGAGCTATCCTCACACAACAGTATGAGTTTTTTTTCAGCTGCCTCACCTACCGATCCTATTTGTGTTGTGTTGCAGGAACATGCCCGTAAACTTCTCTTCATCTTCACTCCAGTTTCTGTGCAAATTCTGGGTATTCATTCCCATTTGAACTCCTGGGCTGGAACATCTGTGAGGTGCTGTGTGACTGTTAAAAAACCCAGCTATTTTGGTATTTCCATTTTGAACAGTGACTGGATATGGAGGGCAACACCTGGCTGAAGGGACACCCAAGAAGTGCCATGTGTCTGGCAAAGCATGCTGTTGAGTCCTTGTGTAGTTGGTGAGAGTTAGCAATCTGGAAGTATTTCCAAAGATGATCTACAAGTACAACCCCCTCTCTCCCCCCAAAACCAAACTTGTTACTCAAATAAATTCTTCTTTGCAGACGCCTTACCCAGCTCAACTGCAAATAATGTATTGAGTGAGTCCAGAGAAGGGCAACCAGGCTGGGGAAGGGGCTGGAGGGCAAATCCTCTGAGGAGTGGCTGAGGGAGCTGGGGTGTTCAGCCTGGAGAAGAGGAGGCTGAGGGGAGACCTTCTCCCCACCTACAACTACCTGAAGGGAGGTTGTAGAGAGGTGGGCAATGGTCTCTTCAGCCAGGGGACAGGAGATGGGACAAGGGGCAATGGGCTCAAGCTGCCCCAGGGCAGGGTCAGCTCAGATGGGAGGGAAAATTCTTCCCTGAAAGAGTTGTGGGTCTGTGGCACAGGCTGCCCAGGGAGGGGCTGAGTCACCCCCTGGGTGTGTTTAAGAAAGGGTAGATGAGGTGCTCAGGGATATAGTTTAGCTTAGGACAGGAATGGTTGGACTTGATGATCTTAAAGGTCTTTTCCAACTTCGTGATTCTGTGAAATTCTGGAAAATGGTACTCTTTGTACATAATTGTGTCAGTTGCACACATTGTACAAAGGATATTATGTAATATTATTCCTGCTTTACAGATGGAGAAACTGAGGCAGCAGAGATTAACTGACCTATACAAGGTCAATAGCAAAGCTGGGAACAGAACCCAAACGTGTGGAGGTTTTTTATTACACTAATGAGGAAGCTCTGGAGATGTGTGTGGTCTGGTGATCGGAACCCCAGAGGACTAGAAGCAGTTAGTATGTTCTGTGCATGTCCTGAGGTAGCAATGATGAAACTCCTTTTCTACCTTACCACTCCAGTTCTCCCTGTGTGGTCACCAGAGTTTTTCCACCACTTAACCTCGTTACGTTTGGTATCGTTAGCGTTAGTCGTCCTCTGGGCATTTCATCCAGACTCCTTTAATTTTCCCCAGAACTCTGAAGAGCTGTTGAAGGCACACAGGGAGAAAAAAAAAAAAACCAACCCAACAATAAACAAAACAAAAGATGAAAAATGAGATTTTGAAACTTCTGCTGTTTTGTTTACTTGTCCCCTAATGTTTTTTGTCTTCACTCTTCTTTTATCATGAAGGACCCTGCTTGAATGTCTAATCTTGGTTTCTTAAAAGTTCGTTTGCTATTGTTTCTTTCTTCTCCACCCAAGATTAACATCCTGTGTGATGACATAGATGGTTGTTGTCTAAATGGACGCGATGTAACCAACAAAATTGTGAAGGGTGGGTGGAGAAATATTTATACAGTTGGGTTAAAAATTACAAAGTAGGTTTGCTTTTTAAACAGAAGGTATTTCAACACTGGTACTGGCAGCATCAGCCTTTAATTTTACAGGTGGCTAGCTTTGTAGTAGCATTCAGCAAACAGTATTTTAATGGCATGTAAAAAAATTTCTCTAAAACAAAAGAAAGAAGAACGAGGGTGATTTATAATCTGGAGTGAATACTTGCTGACATGTCTTTTTATAATAGTGTATTAGCCTCTCTGTCTTTCTGGGGGAAGTGCAAACCAGATTTACCTGAAACATCCATACCATAATAATAAAATGTGTAGTATTTAGATGTATTTTTCTTAATTGAGCTTATCTGCTCGGTGTGACGATCCCCGATTCCACTGGACAGAAGCAGGGTTAGAGGAGCAAAGAGGCTCTGTAAGTTGTGAGAAAATATCTGTCAGAAAAAGGGCTTAGACTCCTGTGGGCATGGCTCCTCACTCAGTATTGGGGTGTTTTTCCCTCTATACTTCCATGTATTTCTTCATTTAGAAACCTGCAGCTGTAGTTGCTGTTCTCCACGTTTCTTCCAGCACCTTCTGACATGGGGAGTGCACAGTATGCGCCATCCCCTGCACCCTCAGCGTGTTCTTCAAACACCAAGGGCCATTTCATATGCACTCAGTATATTACTTTACCTGTGATAAGCCTGGACTGATGGGTTTGAGCTGTTTCTGTCTGAAGTGTAAAGTTGGGAAAGGAAAAGAGGAGATATGGAGCGTTGAGGCAAGCTGCTCTTCAGGGTTGGTCTGCAGAGGCTGCTCTCTGCCAGGCATTGTCTAACATAGAAAGCACCCAGATGTGGTTGTTAGAGTGTTTGGGCAATTCCAGTGTGAGAGAAAGAATTGGGAATGGTGCATCAGGACAGGGAACGGTGCATCAGGACAGACTTCCTCATTTCTATATAGAAAACTAAGTCATCCTTCAGATATTCTGAAAAATCTGGCTGAAAATTTCCTTATAACAGCTTGAAATTGCTGTTCTTCATCAGAATTCCTCTCTTTTGAACGCAGAGGAGGGAAAGAGAGCCTGGTTCTAGCACTGTTGGCCAGCTAGACCCATAATAACACATCAGCAATGACTTTTAATCTGGAGTTACTCCTTATTAGGACCAGTCAAATCCAAACCAGGCTATATGCAGGCCCACACTGCTGAAAGGCCTGCTTATTCTTTGCTGCAGTAACAAAGGAGATGTTGGAGTTAAGAGATGTCTGGTTGACTGGAGATCCTCCATGCCAGCTCCTTCTCCTTCAGTGCTGCAATCTGTGTGACATGCTGGTTCAAGCTGTTGGAGACGCAGCTTAAAATCTGAGTTCCAAAGGTAGATCAAAAATCAAACCTCCTATAGAATCATGGAATCCCAGACTGGTCTGGGTTGGAAGGGACCCCAAGGATCACAGAGCTCCAACCCCCTGCCACAGGCAGGGACACCAACCTCCAGGCCTGGAGCTACACAAGGTTGCCCAGGGCCCCCCCATCCAACCTGGCCTTGAACACCCCCAGGGATGGGGCACCCACCCCCTCTCTGGGCAGCCTGTTCCAGCCCCTCACCACTCCCTGTGGAAAGAACTTCCCCCTAATATCTAATTTAAACCTTCCCTCCTTTAGCTTTAATCCATCCCCCTTGTCCTGCCATCATCTACCCTTTTAACAAGCTGATTCCCCTCCTGTTCCTCTGCTCCCTTCAGGGACTGGAAGGCTGCAATGAGGTCCCCCCACAGCCTTCTTCTCTTCTATACTCTCAGCTGTACTGAGTGTTTTGCTGTATTCAGATTTAAGACAACCTCTGGCTATCTCCTTAGAAGCTCCTAAAGATATTACCACAGAGCAGAGAGTAGCCAAAGGCCAGTCATTTTGTAACTGTTCCACAACAAGCTGCTTAACAAAATATTTTTCTTTCATACAAAGTAAATGGATCCAAAGGAAAACCATTTTCTGACACTGCTGGGTTTAAAATTGGTGGTAAGTTTTGGTAATGAAGTTCAGTTTCTAGGGTTTTGAAGCGCCAGGTGCCAAACTGATACACTTTGGAAAATGAACGTGTAGCAATGAATATCCTTTGACCTTTGTAGGATGTTTTGTATTGTAGTTCCCAATTTAATAGAAAGGAAATTTCATAGACCTGCTGTGCTCTGTGGCCAAGCTACTACATTCACATATGCAGTGTTCTTTCCAGCTGGTCTTTCCTTTACACAGACCATCGAATGCTTTGGGTCTGACCACCTTCTACTCTGTTCCTGCTCAGTCTATGACACAATACACACACGACAAATGCCTTTTGGGGGGCTCTAAGTAATAATACAAGTAATGAGGAGCAGGAACCATCACCATGAGACTTGTTTTTCTGCTGGAAAAACAGCAAGCCCCTCTGCTCTGCTCTGGTCAGGCCCCACCTGGAGTGTTGTGTCCAGTTCTGGGCTCCCTGGGATAAAAAAGACAGGGATCTCCTGGAGAGAGTCCAGAGGGGCTACCGGGATGATGAAGGGCCTGGAGCATCTCCCCTGTGAGGAAAGGCTGAGTGAGCTGGGGCTGTTCAGCCTGGAGAGAAGAAGACTAAGGGGGGACCTGATTAATGTTTATCAATATCTGAAGGATGGGATGCAGGGGGAAATGGGCAGCCCCTTTTCAGTGTCTGTGGGGACAGGACAAGGGGCAATGGCTGCAAGTTGGAGCACAGGAAGTTCCACAGCAACCTGGGGAAGAACTTTTCCCCAGTGAGGGTGAGGGAGCCCTGGGACAGGCTGCCCAGGGGGTGTGGAGTCTCCATCTCTGGAGAGATTCCAGCCCCGTCTGGACGCCGCCCTGTGCAATATGAGCTGGGGAGCTGCTTTGGCAGGGGGTTGGACCCCATGAGCTCTGGGGGTCCCTTCCAACCCCTGGGATTCTGTGATTCTGTGATCACAGGTTGGGTATGCTGGTAACGTACCCATTTTGTGTACCTAGTATTTGTTTTCTCTGAGTACATAGTCTTATTTCTTGGGGGGGCTGTCAGTTGGGGTAACAAACTATGACATCACTATGGTTACTAGAGTAGTGTTGCTGCCTTTATCTGGATATTCTGCCCTATACTGGCTTCTTTTAAACAAATGGCAGAGCCCTGGTTACGTTCTCTTCCTGATAAAGTACCTTGGAATTGACATCCTGGCATAGAGTCTTCAAAGCCTTCAAACCCCATGGTAGATATTAATTTGAAATAAATCAGATGTGCAGAGGGTTTTGTTCTTTGTGCAGTGTTCTCACATCATGTACTGTGGGAAGTGGATGTCCTGTGTTCCTGTGTTCGAACATTGGCTTCCAGCTTAGTCCCAGGCATCATCTCTTCATCACTGGGGGTGCAATAGGAGACTCACTCTGCCATGTTCTGCTTGAAGGAGGCTTTCTATCAGGTACTGTTCTTCTGCTTGAAAAAAGCAGAAAGAAAAGCTGAGGGCAAGAGAGCTAAAAACAAAACCCATATATGATGGTAAAATAAAATTTCCCCCTGTTTTTAGGAGAGATTTTTATTCATAGAATCATAGAATGTTTAGACTTGCTTCTCTTCTGCTGATCATGGTATTCTGTACTAGACAGGTCTTCAGAAGAAGGTACCCAAGATCCAAGTTACACTGTGGTTTTGCACGTAGGAATTTGAGTGGGTTTTGTAAAAAACCTTCTGGTCTGTAATTCAGGTTCCTGAGGGCTTCTGGACATGTTCTGTTTAATTGAGAGTCATGTTGCTGTCTGCCTTTTTTTGTCATTTGAACTTCTTTGTGAAGCAAAACCTGTGCCTGTTGAATTACACAGTCTGTAAATTAAGTCAAAAACGAGGTGTCCAAATCCTGCTAAGTCTGTGATAGCACTGCATCTCATGGGACTTCTGCATTTCAGAATCCCACCTCTGAGTCCCACTATCCAGCCACTTGGTCCTGCGTGGTGTTCCTCATATTTTTCACTCAGTGATTTGGCACCTGAAATACACAGTCTAGAATCAGGATCTTTTCCTTAAGGTTCTATGTGGAACAGAGATAACATACTTCATATAAGCAAGGAGCTTTACATGAGAAGAGGAAGACCTGACCTCCCTTACTACAAGTGAAACTGTATTTTCCCTGCCTTGAAACTACTAGTGAAACACATTTTGCACTGCCTTAGATTGCTGTGATTTATGCTGTGATACGCTTTGTGATATTACAATGTCCTTTTGCCTTTGTGTTTGATATTTTCCCCTCTAATAAATTTTAGTGGGTGAACAGGGGTATTTACCCCAAACGCCTGTCGGAGAGCGAGGCATTCTCCCCACTGTCTGCTGCCTCATTGAAGGAACCCTGTGCATTCTTCCCCCTACCATTAATCTTAATGTGGGGGTTTTTTTTCTTACACCTTTCCTCCTTGTTTTGAAATAGTATTAACAAGGGAGATATTTTTAAATAGAAAACAACTGGAAGGAAACATTTCTCTTTCTCTCTCTCATGTTGCATACAGACACATACCACACACAGCCAGGAATGAGTGACCAGAAGCCACTTTTTCTTTTTATATTTTGAACTTCTCACATATAGAGAACTGGGAAGAAAAGTTCTAGGACTTGTTCCTATTTTTTTTTTCCATTCCAATACATGCTAAGCAAGTTGCTTGCCCTTTCTTATTCAGAGTGAAAATACTTTGATCCACTTTTCCGAAGACAATACTCATTTCCTAAGAATATTTAATCAGTAGAAAATAGGGAGGATTTAGTTTGTTTGTTTAGTATTTAACCAAGTGAATAAGGCAGATTAGGGGAAGGGGGGGGGGGACTGGACCCATAAACAAGGTGATATATAATATTTTTTTTCGTTCTCCTTTTAAATAAATACCGATCAGCTTTATGTTCAGAGACAATAGGAGCCGTTGGCTTAAATTTGCAGTTTACTGTATTTATGGCTGTAATATCAAGGTGCTGCCGTCGTAATTTCATGCCCCAATGAGAAGAGCAAGGTCGAAGCAAATGCTTCCATCGGCATCTGCTAACACACTAACTCATAAACAAGGCCCGGCTGGATCAGGTGGCACGGAATAATACAGGCTAATGAAATACAGCACAGCTTTCCATTACTGTTAGTTTTTACAGTGTCGTCATTACGTGTAATTTATGTTTAAAAAATTCAATTTTATACAAGGCTCTGGGAAATAGGGGTCTGCAGGTCACCCGACGACTTTTAACGGCTCTGAGAGTCCTTATTGCACTCTACTGTTCCAACAAAATGTTAATAATAAATAATAAAAAAAAAAATCCCCTTTTACTTTTCCTCTGGTTTGCATATCTTGCTCTGTCTTTTTAATTACAAGTGGCTAAAGGAGAGTTTGGGGCTCTAGATGATGTCAGGAGTTATCCCCTTGGCTGATGCTCCCAGAGGGGGGTTACTATCTGCTTGCTTTGCTTTTGTCTGTCTATCAATCACCCGGGGTCCTGTAAATGGAGTAAACACAGCTGAGGAGAGGGAGATACTTAACAACCTCTCTCCCAAACCCTCACCCTCTGACATTGCCCTCCTCTCCTCCATTACACTTCATTTTATTATAGACTCCAAAAAGCTTGGCCAGAAAGAGAAACGGCAGCCAGACTTTTTATTTATTTATTTATTTATTTATTTATATTATGCCAAAATACTTTTTATTTTAACCTTTTCCTTCCCAATGGACTCACTGTAATCCTTAGCATGGTTCTGCCAGCCAGGCTTCCCTTCCTTATTTTAGCACCGTGGGGTTAGAGCACCTTTATGGGTTCAGAATGCTGCTCACTCTCCCTCCTGAGTTGAAGGATATCGTATTTCTTAAAGATTGCAATTGCATAATTAACAGTCTCGTAGGTGAATAATGCTGTAAGAATTCAGAGCCCTTTCAGTAACTCTTCAGAATACTTTTCAGCTGTATTTTTTGGCTGGACAGTTGAGACCAGTCCCTTTCCCTTTGACGTTTGGGTGCCTTTAAACAAAGGTTGAGCTGGAGGTGCAGCAGCAGGATGTTTACATTCAAATACAGTGTCTTAATGTAAATGAAGGGTAAAGAAATAGGAGTGATGTTTCTGAGACCTCAGGTTTTGGTAAAATGTTGGGTTGGGCTCAGCCTGGCGAATGCCCCGTGAACCAAGGTGTGTGAAGCAAAAGGCTGGGGAGGCTTCTGAAATATGTTTAACAAAGCACAGAGAAGGATATAGCACAAACATTGAATAAAGGAATCGTCCAGCACTGCATGGACCTGACTGAACAGGTGGAATCATTACTCTGGATCCGATCCCAGAAGGTTTTTATGATGATTCTTTTAAAGTGTGGCCACGTTCCCATGTTCTTTCTGAGTAGAGTTGACTCTGGCTTCCAGGAATGGGACTGTAATGTCATTGCAGGCTGCCTACCAGTAGATCTTCCTTTTAGTCATATGATGCCATGCACTGTCTTGCAGTCATGTAGGTTGTTGTCCAGTCCTAGTTTTCTTCTTAACAGAAAGTGTGTGTTTGAGGAAAGCAACAACAGGTCCCACCCCCACCCTGTACCACTCCCCTTCCTTTTTTGCCTGCAAGAGCAAAGGTGGGATGAGTTCTCCAGGGTGATCTGTTAGACTGCTAATAAACCTGGCTCTAATTCTTCCCACCACTCTTCCCTATCATGGCAAAATTCTTCATTTTTTTCCTAATCAGAATTTTTCTCCATAAAACTCAGGTTGCCTCCTGGTTGTAAAGATCTCACAGGCATTGCTGGGGGAGCGATTCAAGCAGGAATATAATGAGAAAAAAAGGGCTGGAAGGATGGGATCAGAAAAAAGGTTGTCACTGAAATGTCAGAGCCTGTGTCACAGAAGGAGAAGGAAAAACTTAGTGGCTCATCTAGATAAGCTCAATCAAGGGTTTTGCATTGCAGTTATTGTTGCTGTGACTGGATTTATGGTTAAACCACGGAATGGGACTCCCTTCTCCTGAGCTTCATTTTCCTTCAGAGGTGCAGTTCTGACCTTGGAGCACTTCTCATGTCTGTACATCTCACTCCTTGTTTGTGAAATCCGGATAACCTAAGCATGTCTCTCCTTCAGAGTGGTCAGAAGAGGAACAGTATTTCCATCTACATGTGGTCCTCATAGTACATAGCAGCAGGTATTTAAAAAGGGCCTAAATAAACACTCAGGTCTGAAAAGTTCACGAGCAAAGGAGCTTTTAATACAATACCCAAGGTGCAGGCACCAGGGGATGTCTGTGACCACCCGTTTTATCCTCTGACTTGCTCTGATTCTGTGTTTGACTATAGTTTACAGAGGCTGAGTGATCCCTGAAAACCAAGTGGTGGGCAAGAACCTTTAAATCCCAAGCAGCGATGGGCCCTGGATTATTCAAATCATTACCCTGAAGCCTGAAAAAGAAATTTTTAGGGCTTTGTGAAAATTCTGAGTAATTCCCCACAATGGCTGCGGTGCCGGAGGGGAATGAAAGGGCTGGTTGGGGGAAGGGAGCAGGTTTGCATTCTGTAGGGCTATGAAGACAGTTTCCTTGCATCCTTCTCAGCTCAGTCCTTGCTCGGTACCCTCTGCGGTTAGATTATTCCTTGCAGATAGCAATCAACTGGAAGGAAGTGTGTGTCTAATTTGCATGAGATTATTTAAAACAAAAAAAAAGGTCTGCATTAGTCAGGGTGATGGTAAACAACGCAAAGAGATGCCTTTTATAATATAGCCGTGGCTCAGCTTTCAAAGCCAAATATAATTCACTTACAATTGGCAGTTTCCTTTATTGTTCCTTTTAACCTTTTGCATTCTGCTTGGTCTTGATCTTGCTGAAACTCCAGGAGGACTGAAATGTTTGTTTTACAAAGTGTTAAGGAAGCTGATTTAGAGCAATTCTTCCATTCAACTGAGGTGATTTTTCTTGACATACCTATTGGAGACGTCTATTAGACATGAAGCTCCAGTTTTCATGGCACTGCTGTTGCATCCAAGGGAAGTGGTGTTATTTTGGGGTTATCAACTTCCTCCTAGATTAGAACAATGAATGGACCACGGGGACTTTTTCTCTAATGCAGTGATAGAAGGACTGTGAGAAAATAAAGCAAGGGGAGATGGTGGGACAAATGACACCTTGATCCAAATGACACCTTGAATAGATCCAGGTTGAGGAGTTTGGGGCATGGCAGATTCATGTGGTGTGCATACCTGTGTGTACATGGTGAACCTGAAAAAGCCCACTCTCCAAAGGGAGTTTTGATGAATTAGTTGTAATTACCTGAGAATGGTCTTAGAATTGTCTTGCAGAGGGAGTGGTGAGGGGCTGGAACAGGCTGCCCAGAGAGGGGGTGGGTGCCCCATCCCTGGGGGTGTTCAAGGCCAGGTTGGATGGGGCCCTGAGCAACCTTGTGTAGCTCCAGGCCTGGAGGTTGGTGTCCCTGCCTGTGGCAGGGGGTTGGAGCTCTGTGATCCTTGGGGTCCCTTCCAACCCAGACCAGTCTGGGGTTCTATGAATTGTACATTTTTGGTAGTGTGTGAAGACAGGTATATCGCTGAGTCCACAGAGGACTAGTTGCAGTACAGACCTACTCCTTATCTATGCTTAAGGAATCAGCTCTGGGCAATTATTCCCTTGGAGGCTGAGATGACAGGAACTTAAAAACATCTTGTTCAGGTGAATAAAAAGGAGGTGTTCCAAGGTGATGGCACTCCCAGTCTTCTCCTCTGATAATTAAGAAGGGATGTAGTTGTGATGTTCTTTTGTATAGTGTCCCTAGTACCAAGAACAAGACCACTTTGTGAGGCAGCAGAATAGCCCAGGGAAGTAATAACAATTTTAATTTGCACCACTTTGCACAGGATCCAAACCAGGAACTCAAAATGTGAAAGGTTTCCCATCATTCTGTCTTTCACATCAGCTTTTCTTCACAGTGCAACAGGGTTTTCATGGAAACAGTGACAGTTGAGTGTCCCTTGGCAAGACCAGAATGGTCCTAGAAGTGCATTTTATCTGCAAAAGATTTAGGGGTTTTTTCCTCAAATGGGATGAGAATGGAAGGGGCAGTGTGGTTAGGATTGTTTTTTTTGAATGAAATAAGGATCCTCCATAACTTCTGCACATTTCTGAGTATTAAATATTATCAAATTTGCTATATTTGCATGGAAATAGAATGAAATGCCTTATTCTGGTGTGAGCCATGTTTGCAGCCAGTGGCTAATACTGCCTCCATCTCTAGGAAATGCCATAGTTGCTGGTGATCTGCAGCGTTGGCATCTGGTAATGCTCTCTTCTACATTGGTTAATTAAGAACTGGTTAAAACAGTTTCATTCTGATTAGGACTTTGCTTTTTGTAGCATGGATTAGATACCATAAATACTGCTTTTGTGACCAGAACACTGTAGTGCAAGGTAGTGTAGATATAATAGTATCTTACATACTCACAGGGAGGGAATGAGGGTCTGTTCATAGTTCTAAAGCTGCCTGGATGCCAGGAACACAGTGTTAGTGCTTTCTGATGCTAAATATCAGTTCTGAGACAGACTGGGGTATTTCTGGTGATGTTGTTTGTGCTACAGATTGTTCTGGCCAGACCCTCAGTGTGCAGTGAAGTTCAAGGGCCTGAAAATACTTCTCAGAACTTCAGTAGTATGCCCAGAAGCCTGTCCTCCTTCTATACTGTATCTCCCTGTAACATGAAAGAGCTGAGGGTTTTAAAGGTTCAAGTTCAGGAATTTCACCTGCCAGCAATAGCTGGTGGCATGGCCTTGGAGTGGAGGTGATGGAGAGAAAGCAATCCCCATTTATTCTCCCACATTCATAATGTCCCTTCAGCAGCTGTGTGAGCATCAAGTGGTCTGTCTCTCCTCTTCAAAACCTCTTACATCTGTATCCTCTCTTTCTGACTGCCTTTGCATACGTGCTGCATGTACAGTGAAAGGGCCTGGATCCTGTCTCCTGCTCCTCATAGCAGGGATGCTGCTGTTCTCTCTGCTTCTGTGCAGAGACTAAGGTGACAGGTAACCCCCAGCTTCCAGCCCCACATCGTGGCTTCCATCTGAGGGATGAATTCTTTTTCTAGAGGATATTTTCTCCTGTTGGCAAAAATAACCCAGCTGTGCTTCCTTCTACACAGATGCTGGTCATGGTGAATCCTTTAGCTGCTTTTCTTTCCCCCCGCCTTGTTGGCCAAATCCTTTCCATATGTTGTGGCCAGTTACAGATGGTCACCCTGGCATTTCCCCATGGCAGGAGTGGCTGCACCAGCGTGTACCATGTGTGCAGCGTTACTACAGCTCCCTGTGAAATCAACCCCAGGCTGCCCTGGGGCAATCTAATCACTCAGCAATAGGCCGGGGCAACGTTAAGCTGAAAGTTTGGGCTTGGCCTTGTTTTGATCTGTTTTGTTATAGTTTTATTTCCTCCTTACATTCTGTGTCCCATTCATACTAATCACAGTCAGTCCTGATTTTTTCTTTTTATTTCTGCATTTGTCATAAAATAAAGCAAATTATTCCCGTCTTCGGAAACGATCTAGACTAATTAGTCGTCTAACCCAATAATTAGTTTTTTGTTTCCCTGTCTGTTTTCATGCATTATTGTTAGTTTTTTCCCCTCTTTTTTTTTTTTACACCATTACAGATTAAAATGAGCCACATTTGCAGTTGATGGTATCTTTTTTTCGGGGGAAGAATGGAGAATTGCAATAGAAAGCTACTTCAAAAGCAGCAATAAACTCAAGGATAAATTAAGGAAATTGAATGAGCCACATTTGGAAGCAGCGTTGAGGCTAATATTCTGTCGCTTAAGGTTAAATTGCAACAGAGAAAGAGAGAGGGAGACATTCCAGTGAATCCAAAATTGGGGAGGCATTACTGCTCAAGTCAGTGCCAAAATTCTTTGCAGCTTGAAAGGGTTCTGCCTGGCTTGAGAATTTAATTATGCGTGCATCAAGTGGGTAAAGGTGCTAAACTGATTTCATTTCCTCTGCTCCCCCAGGCCTGACAGATGAAGAAATAGACCTGGCGTTCCAGCAGTCGGGCACCAGCACGGATGAGCCACAGTCCCCAGGTCCTTCTACACAGCTGGTGCCAGCTCAGCCCTCTCACCCTGTGCTGTATAGTAAGTAACACTTGGAAAAACATCTGGTCCTGGTGCTTTCTGCGGTGATCTCTGCAGCAGCTTCCTAGGTTTCTGTGCCAGATCCTAGATTCCAGTGAACTCATACCATACTTTTTGTCAGAATTGGACACCAAATGTTGCTTTGAATGCACTTCACAGCTGTTGATGCCTGTGACAAGATCATATCACACAAGGAGAATGAGATACAAATGATCATCGTCTGCAGACACACACCATACAGACTGGCTGGTGGCACATCTTGACCTGGAGGTGTATAGTCAATACAAATCAGATTCTGACCCCCTGTAAGCACTTGAAAAAAGCATTTAGTCAACATAGGACTCAGTCATCCTTCTGAAACTTAAGGTCATGCTTCCCTTCATCAGGAGGGTCTTCTAATATATTAATGTTAATATATGATAGAGCTGATAGATTCTTGGATAGCAGGTGCTGTAAAAGTGCCACACAGTATTACATCTTTGCTTATTGCAAGAGTGGACTCTGTGCAAGAAACAGGTGAACATCCTCACAGGGCTTTGTATTTTCTTAGTCAGGCAACCAATCAGTTCATGGAATCATAGAATATCTTGAGGGGGAAGGGACCTCTAAGGATCATGCAGTCCCAACTCCCTGCTCCTCACGGGACCACCTAAACCTAAATGACATGACTAAGAGCATCATCCAGACACTCCCTGAATCTTGCTATTTAAAGCCTTGAACTGTTACTTGAAAGACTTGTACTTTCAGCATGAGCAGCGTGAACAGGACTCCCTTATACTGCTCATGTGTTGAAATACAAGGTCTTCAGGACTTTGTCTGTGGCTTCCTGTGTGTGAGCTTAAGGTCTGGCACTGTGGACCCCCAGTGTGAATGAGTTTTAAGAATGCTGTCAGGTCACAAATAATAACAAACAGTTAATAAGGATCCTTAATTTTAACAAGCTTTCTCTCTTCGATCTTAAATAATCTGAGTGGTGACAGCAGAAATGCTGTGCAGACTGTGGGGGTGTGACTGTATGATTTTGTGTACAGAGTACACTCTCCAAGAATTTTTAAAGTCCCAACATAATCTGTGTAGACTCCAAATTTACATATACATTTGCATTTTAAAACAAACCTCGCAAAAAAGTATCTAAGCTCCAAACAATAAAAAGCAAAGTGCACACCATTAAAAATCCATCAAAAGAAGCTGTTCAGCTCACATTTGTGTCTGGCAGTTTGAAAATCACTTCACTTACCTGCCAAGTATTAAGAATAGGATTCTGATACTGCTCCTGAGCAGCTCTGGGTCAGGCAGGGACTGATCTTACAGTGCACTGAGGGTTGTTTTTATTAGATGTGACGTAGCTTTGCTGTTGTTAGAGAGGATACTGGACTTGCTCTCTGGGTTGTTAAATATTCACAATTTGGGAAGAAAAATATTATTATAATAGAGTTGGGCTCCAGACTTGAATATTTCTGACTGCTGTATTGGGTGTGCAGGTGAACTCCAGGACTGTGTTCTGCCTCCTGGGCTAAAACCTGTCTGTTGTAGTTCACTGAAAATGCTAGAAAAGCAAAATCTGCTCTCTTGCTGAAGAAACAGTGCCAGATCTCTCTTACTGTTATCAGTTGTTCATTCAGCTAACTTGTATCCCAAAGCAGCATTGAAAGAATTACTCTTCCTTTATTTCAGTAAGAAACCAAATGAGGTTCAACAAAAGCAAGTGGAGAGTCTGGCACCTGGGAAGGAATAACTGCTGGAGTCAGTACAGGCTGGGGGTGACCTGCTGGAGAGGAGCTCTGTGGAGAAGGACCTGGGGGTGCTGGTAGATGACAGGGTGGCCATGAGCCAGCAGTGTGCCCTGGAGGCTGAGAGAGACAATGGGATCCTGGGGGCATCAAGAGGAGTGTGGGCAGCAGGTCACAGGAGGGGATCCTCCCCCTCTGCTCTGCCCTGGTCAGGCCCCACCTGGAGGGTTGTGTCCAGTTCTGGGCTCCCTGGGAAGAACTTTTCCCCGGTGAGGGTGAGGGAGCCCTGGGACAGGCTGCCCAGGGGGATGTGGAGTCTGTAATGCTTTGGCAGGGGGTTGGACCTGATGTGCTCTCGAGGTCCCTTCCAACCTCTGTGATTCTGTGATTCATACTGTTTGACTAATATTAGTAGGGCAGGAAAGAACTACACAATTCAAACTGGGACATGCTGTTGTTGTTGTTAACCCTTGCTGCTTTAGAGTTGTTATGGGGTTTTTTTCCCTTTTACTATTTTGGTTTTCCTCACAGCACCAGCACCAATTTCTTGGGAGGAGAATCCCTTGGCAGTTCGTCATAAGAATCTTAGTTGATATTTAAACATCAAAATGGCCCCAGAAACAGCTTCAAAGAGAAGCCTGAGAGTATCATTCTGTAACGCTCAGAAACTGAAGGTGAAGAAAAAAACACCGAAGTAAAGCTTTTGTAGGGGTTGTAGTTGTAAACTGGTGCTCCAGCTTCATGACCTGTTCTGTGCTTTTAAAGTAATTTGAACCAAAAGCTTCTGCCTGTGAGCCACCAACCCCCAGAATTCAGGAATCATAGAACAGAATCACAGAATCATTAAGGCTGGAAAAGACCTCCAAGATCACCCAGTCCAACCATCCCCCTACCACCTCTGTTACTCACTAAGCCAAGTCCCTCATCCAACCTTTCCTTGAACAACCTGAGGGATGGTGACTCCATCACCTCCCTGGACAACCTGTTCCAAGGCCCATCCGCTCTTTCTCAGAATAAATGTCTCCTCATTCCTCACCTGAACCTCCCCTGGCACAACTCACAGCCATTCCCTCTCGTCCTGTCGCTGGGGATCTGTGAGAAGAGGCTGAGCCCAGCTCACCACAAGCTCCTTCCAGGGAGCTGGAGAGAGTGATGAGGTCTCCCCTGAGCCTCCTCTTCTCCAGGCTGAACACAGTTCCCTCAGCCACTCCTCATCAGACTTGTGTACCAGCTCCTTCCCCAGCCTGGTCATCCTTCTCTGGACACACTCCAGGGCCTCAATGTGTTTCTTGGAGCAAGGGGCCCAGACCTGAGCACAGGATTTGAGGTGCAGCCTCACCAGAGCTGAGCACGGAGGGATCATCACCTCCCTGATCCTGCTGGTTGTGCTGTTCCTGACACTGGCCAGGATGCCACTGGCCTTCTTGGCCACCCAGGCACACTGCTGGTCATGTTCAGGCATGTGTCAGCCAACACCCCCAGGTCCTTTTCCTCTGTACAGCTCTCCAGCCACTCTGCCCCAAGCCTGTAGCGCTGCACAGGGTTGTTATGACTGAGGTGCAGGACCTGGCACTGAGTCATGTTGAACTTCATCCCATGACACCAAACAGTGACAGTAGATTCATTAGGTATTATTCCTCCCCTCTCTAGCCATTCTTTGTAGACCTTCTATTTAAGCTTAACCTCAAAATGGATGTGTGAAAAGAATAAATAGCTAAATATACCTGGTATTTGTTTGACCAAAAATATTTGTTTTGATTAGATGTCATCTGTGCCCTATTCTAGTCCTTGACTGGTGTAGTACCAGTGTCATTAACGATGGATCCATCGTTGTGTCTTCCTGTTAAGTGCTTTCCCTGGTATCAGAAGTGCAAACAGAATATGTGAATTTCTCCAGAGCTGATGGATGAGACTGTGCAGTGGTTCGGTGCTCTTTCAAGGTGCCTTGTTTGCTGTAGGTTATTTCATCAGTTGGATGCTAATCCTGTAATGAGTATTTCTGAACTGGTCCAAATCTGCTCCAGGACAGTTGTTTCTGTGATAGTTTACTAAGTCAATTTATCTTTCACAGATTTGTCAGGGGTTGTCATGTACAGAGAAAGATAGATACTACTTTTTCTGTCTGTCTGTTATGCTTATCTCAATACAGACTGTTCATGACACTAGTGTTGGAATACTTCAGGTGTGAAGTTCAGGACTATAACTAAAGGCCTAATAAGATCAGTAGGCTGCTGAATCTGTAAGTTGACTCATTGATGGGAACAACTCATATTGGAAGAACTTCTACTGAAAAAGATGATGGGCTATATTTGCCTTCCTCAAGAAAACATCTGAGTTTCTTGTGGAGCAGCATCTGAACTTCTGGAGTTTAGGTCCTAAAGACTGAACCACTTTGTAGTTTATATTTGTGGCTCCTTTCAAGGGGTTTTTTTTTTGAGTAGTTTTGACACCTCTACACAAAATCCCAAAACTAGGGAGAAAGAGTTACCTCCTACAGACCTACATGGGGGAACAGTTGAGGAGGATACTGTGCTGAAAAGCAGTGGCTAGTGTCATAAGAAGCCTAATTTCTCTGTCCCTACCCCCACATGGTTTTGCTATTTCTTGTTTAAAAATTGATTCAGATTGTGGGTTATGAGTAGAGAAGTTCAGGGTGGCATCAGAACCCTGTCAAGAGTTTATTCAGCAGGACTGGAGCAAACCAAGCTGGGGATCTTGCCAGCAGCTCCAGTGTTTGATGTCCACTCCTGTGAGGCAGGGCAGTAAATCCCATGCCCACCTTTCGATTTTACTGACCTGATCTGCTGTTGTCAGCTCAGTCTGTTCTGATTTTTAAAGATGCAGGAAAGAATTCCTACCACTGAAATCACAGAATCCCAGGGGTTGGAAGGGACCTGGAGAGCTCATGGGGTCTAACCCCCTGCCAAAGCAGCTCCCCAGCTCATATTGCTCAGATAGGGGTCCAGACGGGGCTGGAATCTCTCCAGAGATGGAGACTCCACACCCCCTGGGCAGCCTGTCCCAGGGCTCCCTCACCCTCACTGGGGAAAAGTTCTTCCCCAGGTTGCTGTGGAACTTCCTGTGCTCCAACTTGCAGCCATTGCCCCTTGTCCTGTCCCCACAGACACTGAAAAGGGGCTGCCCATTTCCCCCTGCATCCCATCCTTCAGATATTGATAAACATTAATCAGGTCCCCCCTCAGTCTTCTTCTCTCCAGGCTGAAGGCGGTGTGAGCTGCTGAAGTCTCATATGGCACTGGAAGAAATGCAGTGCTCCTGTTGTACAGACTGGGCTGGCAATGTAGGTGTTATGTAACATGCTAAGGCTTCCTTGGAGATACCTCTCACCTATGTACATACTTCTTTTATCCTTAATGAGCAAGTATATTTATAAGCCTTGAGAGTAGCGTAGTTCTGGTATGTCAAACTCCTCCTGGGTTTGGTTTGAGAGAAATAATAACTTTTGGGGAGGAAGAGACAAGAATTAAGTGAAGTTTCTAGATACTGTATTTTAACTCAGAGCTATCTCTACTATTTCCCCTCCTGTTCTGGAGGAGTAATTCCTTCCCTCCAGTTTGTACTTTTGCCAAGAGGTGTCAAAACTGCTTCAAAAAAAAAAAAAAAAAAAAGAAGCTTTTAAAAAAGCTTGAATTTGATTAATATAGAGAAACAAGACTTTGCCTGACTGATAATAAAACTGATAAATGACATTTGAATTACTTGTAGCAGTAATTTATTACATAAAATATCTTTTATTTGACATGCGATTAGTTGCTGGAAGCATCACTCAATCTGACTAGTTTAAACATGCTCTAAAATGAACCCCCAGTAAAAAACCAGGGCTGTCTGCAGTTGGCGTTATGAAATACACTAATCCAGCAGTGAGGACAAAAATCTGACTTTAAATATTTAAATGATTAATTGGGTTTATATATTTTTTTCTACCTTTCTAACCCCTGTAATTACAAGCAAACTCAGAGGAGTTTCTGAGCTAGGTGTGCAAAGCTGCATGCTTATCATCCAGGTATTGTCCCTGTTCTTCCCCAGGGGATTTATGGTCTCCTTTTATGGGGTTTTGTGTGGATTTTACACCTGCTTAAAAATCAGCTCCAGTGACTGTTTTTCTTGCCATTTGGATGTTCTTCTCCCACCCCTGTGTCTTCATTATGTGGGAGGCTGGAGAATACAAACCCTTTTTCCTTACAATTAAAAATGGTAACTAGAACCCAAATGCTTTTCTTCTTCCCAACTCCTTTCCATGGCTTCATTCTTTGCTCTTGGAAGATTTTACTCTTCCAGCCCCAATTTCTACAGTTTTAAAGGTGGATACTACTGAGGCTGACCTTACCTGGATACACAATGCTTAATTAATTGATGTCAGGATAGTTAATTCTGAGATGAACGGGGATCTTAAAAATAGTAGGTGTTTACTCTGGTAGTGTAATTTACAGTTGCTGCTGCAAAAATTCAATTTGCTTACAGAAAACACAGCCAGCTGGAGAAAATGTCTGTCTGTCCCTTCCGTTTGTCCTTTGAGGGTCTCTTCAGTGGGATGGTTTGTTACTTCCCCTGGGCTATTAGTGCATTTTCACTTCCTCTGAATTTTATTCCAGTTCTACAAGTGAGGGGGTGGAGGATACACACAGAATCACAGAATCCCAGAATCCCAGGGGTTGGAAGGGACCTGGAGAGCTCATGGGGTCCAACCCCCTGCCAAAGCAGCTCCCCAGCTCAGATTGCACAGGGCGGCGTCCAGACGGGGCTGGAATCTCTCCAGAGATGGAGACTCCACACCCCCTGGGCAGCCTGTCCCAGGGCTCCCTCACCCTCACTGGGGAAAAGTTCTTCCCCAGGTTGCTGTGGAACTTCCTGTGCTCCAACTTGCAGCCATTGCCCCTTGTCCTGTCCCCACAGACACTGAAAAGGGGCTGCCCATTTCCCCCTGCATCCCATCCTTCAGATATTGATAAACATTAATCAGGTCCCCCCTTAGTCTTCTTCTCTCCAGGCTGAACAGCCCCAGCTCACTCAGCCTTTCCTCACAGGGGAGATGCTCCAGGCCCTTCATCATCCCCATAGCCCCTCTGGACTCTCTCCAGGAGATCCCTGTCTTTTTTATCCCAGGGAGCCCAGAACTGGACACAACACTCCATGTGGGGCCTGACCAGAGCAGAGCAGAGGGGGAGGATCCCCTCCTGTGACCTGCTGCCCACACTCCTCCTGATGCCCCCAGGATCCCATTGTCTCTCTCAGCCCCAGGGCACACTGCTGGCTCATGGCCACCCTGTCATCTACCAGCACCCCCAGGTCCTTCTCCACAGAGCTGCTCTCCAGCAGGTCACCCCCAGCCTGTACTGACTCCAGCAGTTATTCCTTCCCAGGTGCCAGACTCTCCACTTGCTTTTGTTGAACCTCATCTGGTTTCTCCCTGCCCAGCTCTCCAGCCTGTCCAGGTCTCTCTGGATGCCAGCACAGTGTTCCTGTGTGTCAGCCACTGAGCTTAAGACTGAGGAACTTCAAACCCGCTCTCCACCCCATGTTTTAGCTTAGAGTGTTGCAGAGAAAAAGGCAGGTTGAGTGTGGATTTTAGGCAGAGCTGTGACATTCTTCCTAACACTGTAAAGTTGATGTGGTCACTGCAGAACCTTTCCTGCAGCCCTCACTCCCTCTCTCCTCCCCTCCACCCCCCTCAGCTTTTTTTTTGCCACAAGACAGAATTATTTCACACATCTCTAAAACGAGTAAAATGGCATTTCAGCTTCTTGTCTTTATAGACTCTCTGAACTTTAGGAAAGATCATTCTGGTCCCTTTTCATTAATAATGAAAACCAGGGGGCAATAAAATGTTCTTAGCTCAAGCATTCCAGGGATGGAGGGAGAGATGAGTGAGGTGAAAGGGCAAAGCAGAGAGGGTTCTACAGGTGTCTGCTCGGAGGTGACCGCAGCTCGGGGACAGTGAGGGACAGCCAGTCAAGGACTGCCATGGACAGGGCACAGCTGGACCCACAGACCCCCTGAGAGGAATTAACCCTCTACACCAGGCAGCTCAGCCTGCCACTTTCATTCTCATGGAAGGATATTTGTAGTCAGAAGTTCAGCACAGAGAACCGGACAACCAAAAGACTTCTAGATACCAGAACTGACAGCGGGAGCAGAGTAAGGAGGAGGGGAAGGTGGGACGGATGGGGTTTGCAGCAAGATTAGCCAGAGATCATTTTAAATCCTGACATGTACACAGCCAGTTACTGCAGCTTAGCTGACGTGTGTTAACTCATTAAGTTAAAAAGTTATGATAATTTGATCATGTGCCTACGCAACCAAAAATACTGCTGGTGACACCAGCTCCAACAGAGTCGCTTCAATTCGTTCAGATTTCTGGCTGGTGGATAATTTGAGGAGCTGTGTCCTTTATAGAGCAGATAAACAAACTTTATACAACAAAACACATTTTGGAGACATTGTAGGTCACATGTAGATTTGGATCTGTCTGTCTGGAGACTACATCGGCCTCCACCCCATCACTTCTGCCCACATCCTGCTGCTGAACTTTAGGAAATACCACTCTGCATCCTCTTTATTATTAAAGAAAACTGGGGGCAGTACAAGATTTGTTAAGGGAACTGTGAGGGATGTGAAAGGATAAAGCTGGTGGAAAACTCCAGGTGTCTTCAGATTCCGATCGAAGGAGCAAGCATACTGTGGTTTTGCTTTGCTCAGTGGAGTCTCTAAGCTTCTGTGCAGAATTGTGTGTTAAATATCTCAAGCTTTTATCTACTTCTTCACCTCTCTCTGTAGATATTTAACTGCCTATTTTCTCTTTGCTGTTTATTCTTGCTTTCATCCCTTTTTGTAATTCTGGATTGAAAGACACTGGATCCTTCTTGAAATGGTCCATAATTGCTGACACAGTGTTTATAAACCCATTTAGTGTCCTGATTTCTCTTCTTCCCAAAACACATCCTTCCTTTTTTTTTTTTTTCCTTCTCTGTGCTTTTCTGGGTCTACAGCTCTGTCCCAATCTTCAAAAATTACAACAGTGAATAACAATTGGTGTTCAAGTCCTGAGTCAACCTTACAAGCACTAACACTGCAGGCAGCTACCTGGGGAGAGTGGAGTAGGGTTCAGAGAGCCTTCTCCAAGGAAAGAGCAGGGCAAAACAGCTTGATGGAACTATGTTTAATTGCTGCTGTGATTTGTCTTGGTTTGACACCTTGTGCAAGGCCAGTGTCAATGCTGGAGGTCTGGATAGAAGTTTCTGTGTCCTAGGGCCAGAAGCCTGCACAGTGTACCTGAGGCACTACCAGCATCTTCATGCCCCCTGCTCAGTAAATCTGGGCCTGCTAAGAAGCAGCAGAACCAGCATGTTCATTGCTCCTTCCTCTGATAAAATGGGTGTATGGAAATGTCACCTGCAGTTCTGACTCTGATTGTTTCTCCATTCTGGCCTTTAGGTCCACCTGGCTCCAGATGGAGAGATTATGGAGCTTTGGCTATCATAATGGCAGGAATTGCCTTTGGATTCCACCAGCTCTACAAGGTAACATCTCCCTCACTGCTCTTAACACTGTACTGTGAGATAACACTGTTGTGCTGCTTGTGTCCAAATGATCCTGTTGGTTCCAAGTTTGGTGAAGCATCTCTGTTCTCACTGGCACTGACACTGGTGTAGCTGAGAAATGTAGACACTTAATGAGAAAACTGCATGCAAACAAAGCCAGTTTTTAGCAGTGAATCTCAAGCTGCTGGAAACAAGTTCATTTTCATCATGTGTATATAGTTTGGAATTTTTAAGTTGGAGAAACTGAGCACAGTTCAGTAAAGGGATCTTCCCAGCACTGGCCAGCAGACATCACTGCCATGGACCCAGTCTAAGCATTTGCCCACTGGTGATCACAGAATCACAGAACAGCAGGAGTTGGAAGGGACCTAAAAAGCCCATCTAGTCCAACCCCCTGCCAGAGCAGGATCACCCAGACTAAATCCCACAGGAACACAGCCAGGCAGGGTTGAATGTCACCAGAGAAGGAGACTCCCCAACCTCTCTGGGCAGCCTGGCTCCATCACCCTCACAATGAAAAAAGTTTCTCCTGACATTCCCATGGAACCTCCTCTGCTCCAGCTTAGTGACCCTGCACCATGGGTAGGAAAGAATCTTCTCTGACTGATCAGAATGTTGTAAAGGAGGAGCTAATGTCCAGGTCTGCCACACATCCTATAGCTCTACTCCAGTGTGCTTAGACCAACGTAGAGCAAGCGTGTTTCTGCTCTCCAACTTAACGTGTTCTTTCACTCTGGATTTGCTTTCCAGCAATGTGGTAAGTGATATGTGTTTAAAAAAAGGGTAAAATGAGGTACTTAGGGATATGGTTTAGCTTAGGATGGGATTGGTTGGACTTGATGATCTTCAAAAGGTTTTTTCCAACCTTGTGATTCTGGGATTAGATAATGTCTCTGGTAAACAATCGTGTTCTGTGGCTACACAGAAAATCCCAAGTGGTTCAGGTCAACACAGAGTGTAAGGAGTCCAACAGAAGTTGTGTTTTATCTTTTAAAAAAGGGATAGAGATGAAAACTTAACAAAAGGTTGATGGTTTTCATGTTTGTTGCTTCTTTAATTAACTATTAATGCCCTAAGTAAAATCTGGTTATGAATTAACACATTGGCCTACTAGTTTTAAACTACTTTTCTTATCCCATCCTATCATTAATTTTCTGGGTCTCAGGCTAAGAGGGAGGCAAGATTAAGCAACATCTATGCAAACAGAGTGACATGATTTAAGAGAATGGATTTTCATTGAGATCTGTTACTCCTGTGTGTTTCTGTTGAAGTAATGATGCCAGCCTTACTGATCTGCTCATTCAGGGGGACCTCACTGCAGCCTTCCAGCACCTGAAGGGAGCAGAGAAACAGGAGGGGAATCAGCTTGTTAAAAGGGTAGATGATGGCAGGACAAGGGGGATGGAGTGAAGCTGAAGGAAGGAAGGTTTAGATTAGATATTAGGGGGAAGTTCTTTCCAGAGAGAGTGGTGAGGGGCTGGAACAGGCTGCCCAGAGAGGGGGTGGATGCCCCATCCCTGGGGGTGTTCAGGGCCAGGTTGGATGGGGCCCTGGGCAACCTTGTGTAGCTCCAGGCCTGGAGGTTGGTGTCCCTGCCTGTGGCAGGGGGTTGGAGCACTCTGATCCTTGGGGTCCCTTCCAACCCAGCCCAGTCTGGGATTCTGTGATTCTTGCAAAGAACAGTGGGGCTGATAAGGACCCATAGAGGTGGTAAGACAAGAGCTGCTGGGCCCTGCAGATCCAAACACATTGCTTTTACTACATGACACATCTAACACATATTGATGATTTACATAAAATGTGGGGCATAATGTAACTCCTCCTTGTAATAGATCCTACTGGTGTATTCTTTGTTTACAGATCTTGCTCTGCTCTCTCTCCTAACCTCATAGGAGACACCGTGTGCCTAGCAGAGACCCATGTGTTCTTTTATAGGAGTAGGCAATCTTTGGAGATTGATAAATTCCCTCTGCCCTTCATGGAATTTTGAGGGAGTTTGCAATTAGGGATTTTTATGTGAAAAGTAGGATGTGAGGATAAAACATAGGATAAAACTTAGGTGTCCTGTGTGTTCTGTGAAGTTTAAGAAAGAATTCTTTATGAAAGTCACCAGAGGGTATTTGCTTTTCTGAATGTAAACATGTACCCACCTGTGCTTTGTGAGAGTGAGAGCTGTGCAACACTGACATCTCAAACCAGTGCTGCTCAGGGTGAAAGAAGGCTGTCCCACACTTGCCAGTGCAGATCGTTCTGCCTCAGAAACCATCCTGCATGTATGACCTGAAAGTGGGTGTACAGGCATCAAAAGCCAGGATGGAAAAGAACTGACAGGAACTATCAGGGCTGTTTCCACATCCTAGACCATCCTGGTCTTGCATTTTTTCCAGCTGTCATGTTGTACTTGGATGTGCCCCTGTTAAAGTGCATATCCAGATCATAGAATCATGGACTTGCTTAGCTTGGAAGAGAACTTTAAGATCAAACTGTTACCCTGTCACTGTCTAGGCCACCACTAAACCGTGTCCCCAAGCACCACATCTACATGTCTTTTAAATCCCTCAAAGGATGGTGACTCCACCACTCCCTGGGCAGCCTGATCCACTGACTGACAGCCCTTTTGGTGAAGAAATGTTTCCTATTACCAATCTAAACCTCCCCTGGTGCAACTTGAGGCCATTTCCTCCTGTCCTATCACTTGTTACTTGGGAGATGGACACCTGCCTTGCCTGTTTTCAGGTAGTTGTAGAGAGTGATAAGGTCTCCCTGAGACTCCTCCAGCTCCCTTAGTGCTTCTCACAGGACTTGTGCTCTAGACCTTTCAGTAGATTTGTTGCTCTTCTTTGGACATGCTCCAGCACCACGATGTCTTTCTTCTTGTGAGTGGCCCAGTACTCAAGGTGTAGCCTCACCAGTGCCCAGTACAGGGGGTGGTCACTGCCCTGGTCCTGCTGGCCACACCATTGCTGATACCAGCCAGGATGCTGTTGGTCTTTTTGGGCACACTGATGACTCACGTTCACCCAGCTGTGTTGGTAGCAGTGCTGCAGAGGGATCCATGGTAGTTGATGAGAGTTGTGATCTATTAGATCCAGTCCATCCTCTGCAAGGGCAGAGTGAGGTTGATTTCATGGCTGTGGATAGTGTCACTAAACTGCCTCCTGTCCTGTACTAGCTTGATCCTCACTTCTTATATCCCTGGTCCCTTAGTTCTCTTGATGTGCTCCAGATCTCTGCTTTTCCTTTTGTGGCTTGTAACCCTTCCCCCTGCCAAGGTTCAAAAGATTTTTTAACACCTCATTCCCTGGCTTGTGGTTCCTCTGGCCTTCCCTGGGCCTTTCTCCCCTGCTTCCCACTTCTGCATTCCCTGCCTCATGGATGTAGCTCAAATGTTGAGACACAGCGGTGTGTTCACATCTGAAACTGTGCTCAGTATGTGATGGATGTTCCTCTGCACTGAGAGCTGTCCAGTAAACCTTCAGTGGAGTTAGGAACTGCTTTTTAGCACCCCCAAAAAAGTAACCACAGAATTCACACCTTCTTCATTTTAATGCCTCCAGCAGAGGGAATTCCTTTTCTCAGCCAGGTTGTGTGGATAAAGGATCACTGGCTCTGTGATAAAGGCTGAGGGTTGGGTGGAGGGCTTTGAGGATGTTTCAAGTGGATTAGAAAGGCCACTTTGCATATCCCTATTCCCTAAAAAAGTTTCTGTGCTCCATGCAGAAATACCTGCTTCCTCTCATCATGGGAGGCAAAGAAGACAGGAAACAACTTCAGAGGATCGAGTCAAACATTTCTGAGATGAGTGGCAGCGTGACACAGACAGGTAAAGATTAATGACTCCATCAATTCACCCCTCAAAGCCTTTCCCCCTGTATCCTCCATTCTACCAAGACCCCCACCCTTTTCTTTCCCTCCATCTCCACTTTATGTGGTGACTTCATTTATCTGCTCTGAGAATCTGTTCACATTTGCAAATGAAGCCGCCGTCATTTCGGTTTAATTTGAAATTGCTTGTTTACTGTCGGCGCGGCCTCAATTAATTATGTTTTTACGGAAAGGCTCCCAACCTCAGAATATTAATAAGGGGAATAAAATGACAGCCTTTCGGAGGGCTGTAAAGTTCATTTTTAATTTCTGCTTCTCTGATGTTTTCAGGGGCTTTTTTTTTGGTGTTTTCCCTCCACCTTCCATCTGAAAATCCGAGGAGGGGTCAGGAGAGTCTGTAATTACTGTGCCTCCCTGACCTTAGCCACCTTCTCTGTTATTGACTCTATAGGGTGTCTGTTCATTACCCGATGCCCTAATGATGGTCTGGATTAGCTGTTACCTGTCACACCAATAGAGTTTTTAATTTTATTTTATTTTATCGGCTTGTTTACTGCCTGGAAGCTTTGGATAAAGTACCAAAGTAGAACAAGTTATCCTACAGCTGGAGATAGAGCCCAGCAGAAGTTCTTCAGTGTTTGCTGGGGTGTAGGAGAGGAATACAGGCTGTTATCCTGATATAAAAGGGGGAAAGATGAAAAAAAAGTACGATTTTCAGTAATAATCCTGTTGGGGTTGAAGGAGCTGGTGGGCTGAGAGTGGGAGGATGCTAATTACACTTTTTAGTGGGGAGGGGAGAAGAAAAGCATCTTTCATTTCTCATGATACCCTAAGGTCAATCCTGAGACCAGCTTCTTCCCAGATGGGAGCAGCCCCAGTGTTTGGCTGTGTGAGGCCCGAGGTAGATAAATGATACAAACATTGTGTAAGTTCAGGGAGATGTACAAATCATAAACCAATATAATTAGAAGGGAGAGGTTTTGGACGGATATACTGTGGGCTATAGACATCTATACAATGGAAAGATAAACTAGAAATACTGGAGGTTAGATGCAGTGCAGGTAGATTACCCATAGTGCAGATAAATCATATGGATTAAAGTGAGCAGGCGGGCATAGATAAATTAAATATAGGAGGAATAGAGGCATCTTTGTAGCTAGACAGCAGGGAGGACGTGTGTGAGCGCGTACACACGCGTGTGTCCTGGTTTAATACTCTCCCTGCTTCTTTCTTCCCAGTGACTCAGTTACAAACAACTTTAGCAGCTGTCCAGGATCTGCTAATCCAGCAACAACAGAAAATCCAGGAGCTCACCCAAGAACTGGCTGCTTCTAAGGTATCCACTTCCAGCTCTTCAACCTTTAGAACATCCTCATCTTCTTTGAAACACGTGTGGCTTCTTTTCTGGGCACAGGGAAAACACCTTGTTGGAGTCACAGTCCAGCCTTCAGCTTGGTCATATCCCCAGCCAGGTTCTCTGCAGCTGATGTCTCTGTAGGCTGGGTCTTTAAAGCACTGGCTGTTAACTGGGTACTCAGTGAAATACATGGAACTTGTGGGAGGGCTTTGCTCTGGAGCTCTGTGTGCAGGCTGTGTGTCTCAGGTCTCAGGCCTGTTCTCAGCTCTGTGTCTTCTGCATTGTACTCAAGGTTAAATAATTTAATTGTGCTGTTAGACCACTGCTCAGGAGGTGATGGCTAGTTGTGCAGAGGTTTTATTTGTGGGTCACACGTAATTTACATGTTTGTACTTCTCCTGTACCCTTCTACCTTGTCAAAACAATGACTTAATCCTGTTCAGCCAAGTGCACACTTGCAGTACTGTATTTAAGTCACTTGTTTGAATCCAGAGCAGCTAATGGCTGAGCCTGCTTACTATTTGGGTTCTTCTTTCAGTGATTTTGGTCACCTCAGTGTAACAGGGGGCCCTATCACAACCACATTAGTGACACAAGGTGGCCCATTCCCCTTGACTCCTGACCTGGCCTGGCAATAAACCATCAGTTCTGACCAGTTTGTGTTGTGGAACCACAAGTAACCAGTTTTGACCAGAATTGATTTTCTTTCTGGCCATGAGAATGAGTGCTTTTCATCCCCAAAGTACTTCACAGCCTGAGCATTCTGTCAGCCAGCACAGTGTTGGCTGCATGTGAGGTGGGATGGTTTTGAACCAGGCACCTAGAGAGGTGGTCTTCCTTTCGCTCACACACTTGAGGTTACTCAGGGCCTTATGCAGTCACCTCGTGGGATTCTCTGTCCAGGGAGAGATTTTCCTTTTTCCTGGAAAATCCCTTACACAATACTTACAGTTTTCTACCTAGAGCCTGAAGAGTTGTCCTCTTCCCTTGCCCTTTTATCTCACACAAACTCTTTGATGGTGTGTAACTGGTGGGCCAGAGCTGACTCTGTGGTGTGCACACTGTACGGTAGGAATCCCTCAGTAGCACAGCTGTAAACCCAACCATGAAAGCCAGTTTATGGTCACAACACTCCACTTCAATTTTCCTTGGGAACTGTGGCCTGTCAGTGGCCTGGAGCCAGTCCGGAAATTGGAAAACTGTTTTCAGGTCTTAAGTGTTAAGATTAAGACCACATGTTGAGCTTTAAGAAGGAAAAAGGGCATAAGAGTCTTGGTGGTTTAGAGAGCCTTGAAGAAGTTTTTTTCCTCCCCCCTCTCTACCCCCTGTGCTGAAATGGTAGCACACATTGTTATGATATCTAAACCTCATGTGTACAAAGAAAAACTTGGGCAACCCCACAAACCAAAGAATAAAAGCTGTGTTTTCTCAGCTGTAATGTAAGTTTTTATATCTGCTTTTCAAACTCCTACTGGCATGCTGTAAAAAATTAAAAAGAGGGACTTTAAGTAATTAAAAAACCTACATAAAAATTCAGGGCTTGAATTTTCTACAACTGGTTTTTAAAGAGACTGGCTAAAAAGCCCCAGATGTCAGATTTTATTTCTAAATCCCAGGCATCTGGCACCATATGTGTTTTGGAAATTTGAGTCCTTTGCAGGCCAGTGAGTGGAAATCACTCCCTTGTTAATGTGCTGCTGTAGCTTTCAAGGTCTTGGAAAGCCAGAACAGTGGCTCCTGGATTCTTGCTGTCTGAGGGCTGGGAGTGTGAATCCCAAGGGAAAGCATCTGTGTATCTCACAGCGACTACTGACCAAGCCTCTCCCAGCTCCCTGGGTTCACAGGCCAGCACTCTGCCTGAGGAGTGCTGGCTGTGAAGGTGCTCAGGGCTGCTTGGCACTAGCTGAAGCCTGTTTAAAGAATAAGCAGGGACAACCAGGTCTGGCTACATCTAATAGGAACTGCTGAGGAGGAGGTTTGTGTTACTCCAGTCCTGGCTTCCTTTGTCAGGGGATTTATTAGGAGCAGCTCTGGAGTGATGCTCACAAATAGGGTTCATTCCTAATGGCTTTGAGCAGAAATTATTATGGGAGGTGCTAGCCAGGAGTGTTCTTTGCTCCCATACTCAGCCCGTTGCTGCAGGAGTTGCTAGAGTGGTAAGATGGGGTAACCACAATCCATGATCTGCCTTTCAGAATGTCATCCCCCCCCATTTCTCAAGTTCCCAAAAGGATTAAAAGAAAGCTTGCCAAAGTATTATCTGCAGCATGTCCTCCTCAGTTCTTACCCTGCTCTGATTTCTGCCTGATATCCCATAGCAATTCTGATGCAGTGCTGACAGCAGCTGTACCAGGCTTCCATGAGTTACTTATCATCTTTCCCCACCAAATCACATTCATTGCCTTGAAATATCCAAGAGACAGTGCCCAGTCCAGCTGCTCCCTGGAGATCCTGTCTGGTACCTCCAGCAGAGCTGTAATTTGTCAGATCTGGTAGGGAAAATTGTTTGCAACTTTGAAGCATTGATTTATCAGCCCACCTTTAACCAACCACCACAGGGTGCAGATCACTGATTCTTTATTTCATGATTTAGGATGAATGAACAAATGATCTTAAAATAGTTGTTAATATGTAATATTTGAGTCTGTTGCTTCTGCTAATCGCAGTCACAGGAGAGAGTAAAGGATGCAGTGCAATTCCCACTGCCTTTCAGCATCCTCCATCCAGTCTTTTGCTCTAGAAGTCATTTGTTAGGTCAGTGTCAGATGGTTTATACCACTTTGTGTATCGTTCTCTGTCTGATGGTGACCTGGCTTTGTCTAAGCTCTCAGGAGTGCTGGCCCCCTAGTCACAAAGGAAAGGTCCCCTTGAGAGGCTCCAGCAGTGTGTTGGAGACAACATACAAGTCCCAAAATATTTGAATAGTCTTAGCACCTTGAGACAATTATTATTTCTGATCATGGTGAGGACTCACTCAGGTTCTTTATTGTGGACGTTGTTTTGCTGAGATCTGAGGGATTTTAGAGGATGGAGTGTGTGTCCGTTATCCCCAGGGCCCCAGATGCCCAGATGGGAGGAAAGGGAGATGACATGAAAAAAAACAAAGTGCCATTAGTGAACTACCTCCCAGTTCATCCTTTGATCTTTATGTTTTCTTTCTCATGTCCTAGGCCACAACTTCCACCAACTGGATTCTGGAGTCACAGAATATCAATGAATTGAAATCTGAGATCTACTCATTAAAAGGACTTCTCCTGAACAGGTATGGATGGAATATGGGAACAGGTTTCTGTGTCAGGAAGGGGTTGGGTTCAGGGATTCTCTCAGTCATGCAGAGGAGAGTCATTTCCAACAGGAACTAGCTCTGTATCCTGTTATTGCTACTTCAATAATACCACTTTGTGCTCCACTATCACTATGTGTTTGCAGGTCTCAGAATGCTTTTCCAGCTTGCCCTGAATCACAGGGTGCTCTGGGTAAGGAGTAAGATCCTGCTCTGTTCACACCAGAGGAACGTCCTGCCGCTCAGCACGGCCAGGCTGCCTCTGGGCTGGATGGAGCCCTCACTGCACCTGCATTCTGCTGCTGCTGAAGTCACAGTTCAGCTGCCCTCTCCATGGTTAGGGCACACCCAGAGTGCAAAGAATGGCACTTCAGCCCAGCCTGTTGCTCTCCATTAGCTACCTCAGGTATAGACATCATATAATGCAGGAGATGTCTGAAATGAGGTGATATAAACCCCAGCCTGTGGGCCAGTCATAAGAACAGGGATCAGATCTCAGCACTTGATGAAATTCTTTTTTGCCAAGTGCATTACTTAGGAGTTTATCTGGCTTTTCAGCTATTGATCCTTTCCCTCTGATATGACTCCCATGTCTCCTTCTAACGTAACTAAATCTTCTCGAGTCATCTGTTTCCTAAGAGATGGACTTCAAAGATGAGTCTAAGATTGGACTAGACATGTTCTGGATCTCAGCAGCTGGGCTTTTCAGAAGTCTGTAAAGGCTATTGTCCTTAATAGCCTTTTAAATTCTCACTACACTTCCCATCCTTCTCAGGAGTGACAGTAGAAAGCCTTGGAGGATTGAGGACACATATTAAGTTATTGTCTGTTAAGTTGGGCCATACTAGCATCACTGCTGGGGAGGGAGCATTTACTTAATGACACCTCTGTAGCAGTAGGAAAGTTGTAGCTGGGGGCAAAGTGCTTTTTGGGAAAAAAGAAAACTTTGGGGGTTCTTTTTTAACAAAAGGAAAACATTTCTGCAGTGAGGTGGCAGCTGTAACACCAGAGCCAAGAAAGTCTCCAGGTTGAATCTGTTGATTGCATTTATGATACTGGTTGAATAATGCAGACATGAGCATATTGCACCCGTGGGAGGTGGGGGTTAGATCAGCAGAGTTCTTTGATGGCTGGTGGTGACAGCAGGAAAAGGGAGGGGAGAGCAACTACTGTTCATAGTTCAGCCTAAGAAAATGTAATACGCTGTGTTTGAGTGCTCACTGTAGGAGTGTCTTGTCCGTGGCACTACCCAGCTCACCTGAGGGGCATGAGAACCTCCTGCCACACAGCATCCTTCTCAGAGCTTGGGCTCACGCCTCTTCATCCCCCAGCTTTCCACATACCCAAGCACAGCTGCCTGGCAGGACTAGATCAGACACACTCTTGTGCTTTGCTCTTTATGCTGGATGACTTTCTGAAGGCACCAGTGCTCCTCACTGTGAGGATATTTGTCCTGTTTGATACCTGTTAGGGCTGGGTGGTAGCTGACACTGTGAAACCCCTAAAGCCCACCTGGAAAGGGCTCAGGAACAGAGCAGCCAGCGTTCTCAGCTGGGGCAGGCTAGTATGACTCCGAGTCAGAGAAGCTGAACCAGTTTGCAGGAGCCAGGACCTGGCCCAAACTTGTACAGTGCATGCTGGGACTAGGAGATAGGCCCTGGATTGTGTATCACACCGGAGGCAAGAGCCAGGTGGTGAAACTCCTCTGGCTCAGGCACGAGGTCCTGGCGTGTTGGACTTCTTGCTGCAATGGGAATTGCCTTTGGTTTATAAAGGGATGCTGGTGTTTTTCCACAGGCAGCACTCCTGAGTGCTTGCACACTCTGTAACTGGCCAAGCCAGATGGGTTTAGCCCATCAAATGGCCCAGCTGTGATGCTTTCCTTGTGCCCAGGCTCCATGACTGGGTGTTTGTAAAGCACTTTGGGGTTCTGGCTGAAGAGGCGAAGGGACCTTGGTTTTCTTCATTTATGACAAAGGAGACTTGCACTTTCAGTCCTGCTGTATATGGCTTCCCCAGTGCAAATACACCTCTCTAATGATGACCCCTCAATGTTTTAATAAAAGCCCCTTTCTCTCCTTTTCTTCCCCTCCTCCCCTCCCCCAAGGAGGCAGTTCCCTCCCTCCCCTTCAGCTCCTAAGATCCCATCATGGCAGATCCCAGTGAAGCCAAGCTCACCCTCCAACCCTGTGGTTGCCAACCATAATAGCAGCAGTGACATCTCACCTGTCAGCAACGAGTCCACCACCTCATCACCAGTCAAGGAGAACCACAGCCCTGAGGGTTCCAAGGTCAGCTGCCACCTGCTGAGCACGGAGGAGGGCAGCAAGGCGGTGATTGATGTCAAGAGCCAAGTGCGGATGGAGGTGCAGGGTGAGGAGGAGAAAAGGGAAACCAAAAGCAATGAAGAGGAGGAAGAGGACGATGAGGATGATGACGTTAGCCATGTGGATGAGGAGGAATGTCTGGGTGTCCAGACTGAGGACCGGCGAGGAGGGGATGGTCAGATTAATGAGCAAGTGGAAAAGCTACGAAGACCTGAGGGGGCCAGCAATGAGAATGAGATTGACTAAGGCACCCTGGCTTCTGCTGCTGCTGCTGTACATCTTCCCTAGCCTCCTGCACTGTCCCTGGTGCCTCTCCCATTTTGTGGAGAGAAGTGCCACCGTCCCCTCCAGTGATTCTCCCATGATTGACCTTGAGTAGGGTCATGATCGCCCAGTGAACAAGGTGGGCCCTGTTTCACCACAGGGCGTTGCAGTGGCTTCTTTTCCCTCCCAGACCCACCTTCTGCCCATCAGCTGGGGTCACTGCCTGGGCTGGAAGACCAATCGCCTTACCATGCACCACAGCTACAGAATAAGTCCTCTTATAAAAGCACCATTTCTCCTCAGTCAGCCTCTTTGCTGCATCCTAGAGTCCTTCTGCCCAATTTCAGAAACCAGTCTGTCCTGAGCTCTTTGATTTCACAAGCCTTTAATCCCCACGTAAGGCCCAGACCAGTTCTGCTTCCCAAAATAACCCTCTGTTTTCTTTCTCAAACTACTTGATATTCTGTTGCCAAAAAAAGACCGTTTTAACCCCGAATTCCTCACCAGATCTCAGTCTCAGCTCTCCCAAGCCTTACGTCAAGCCTCAAATTCCTTGAAACTACCTAGCATCTGCAAACACTACATTTCTGTGGGGTCCAAAGAACGCCATTACCACCCCACATTGCTTATACTCAGAGAAGTGTCCTCTTGCTAGGGACCAAGCCACATGGCCACAGTAAAATCCCTGAGAACAGGTGGCTTTGTTCCTGATCACTCCCCTGGTAAAACATGGCTTGACCCCACGCATCCCAATTATTACCCTTCCTCCTCCAAAGACAAGGAGCTCCCGTTGGGTTTTGACATCCTCCATATTATTTATAGCTGCCCTGAATGAATGAACGAATGAGGTGATACCAGGTGCAGAAATAGCTGGTTAATTCCAAATCTTTCCAATGGTTCTTAGCCTGGTTTTCTCCCTGAATGAGGAGAAAACCCAATCCTAAATGATCCTCTGAGACCTGCGCCTACCCAGTGAAGAAGAGAGAACAGTCCCAGCTCTGAGGTACACCACTGGCCCTTCTTGCCCAGTCCAGCCTTTCTTTGCCCCGCTGGGGCTGTGCACAAATGAAACCAGTGAATTTTGGAGATTCTCCTTTGCAGCATGGTGTTCTCAGCTGGTACAGTGCTGGTGTCCCATTATCTTACTCGCTGCGTCAGAGCCTCTTAGCAGAGCAATTCTTGTAACAACCGAGTCTCACCGTCCTCACCAAGCAAGTGTGCTCGTCTGTGTGATCATGTATAGATTTCCAATATAAAATACGATTGTATATAATTGTAATAAATATGAGTTACCACTATTTAACACCAGGCTGATACTGGATTGCTGTGGCTCTTATTTTTGGGAGAAATGTGCATGCAGGGTGGGAAGGGGAGGAAAAAGGGGCCACTCCAGGAATTCAGTCTTTCTAAAATGCTTTCTGAAGGACATTTGGGGCCTGCAATACAAGAAAGAGGTGGGACTGGTGGAGAGGGGTCAGAGGAGCCACAAAGATGCTCAGAGGGCTGGAGCAGCTCCCCTATGGAGAGAGGCTGAGGGAGCTGGGCTGGTTCAGCCTGGAGAAGTGAAGGCTGTGGGGGGACCTCATTGCAGCCTCCCAGTCCCTGAAGGGAGCAGAGAAACAGGAGGGGAATCAGCTTGTTAAAGGGCAGAGACTGGCAGGACAAGGGGGATGGAGTGAAGCTGAAGAAAGGAAGGTTTAAATTGGATATTAGGGGAAAGTTTTTTACAGAGAGAGTAGTGAGGGGCTGGAACAGGCTGCCCAGAGAGGGGGTGGATGCCCCATCCCTGGGGTGTTCAAGGCCAGGTTGGATGGGGCCCTGGGCAACCTTGTGTAGCTCCAGGCCTGGAGGTTGGTGTCCCTGCCTGTGGCAGGGGGTTGGAGCTCTGTGATCCTTGGGGTCCCTTCCAACCCAGACCAGTCTTGGATTCTATGATTTATGGTTGGTTTTCTGCCCCAGTACTAGCTTATATCAGCAGGAGGCAGCATAGAGAATGGTGTAAGGTACAAAACCAGTAGCTCCAGCAGCACTGCAATGCCAGGGTGCTTCCGGCGTCGCAGGGGGTGGGATGGATGTCTGTCCAGTGAGTGGAATGCTGCTATTCTGGGTATTTCCTCGCAGCAGGAGGCTCTGCAGGGTGCAGCATGCAGCATCCTGCTCCTTCTCACCCTGGCAGCAGGAGGTGCTGAAGGGAGCCTGTGAGATCCACGGCCCCTGAGGCTTATCTCCCAGCAGGGAATGCCGTGCTGTATCCCATGACTGGTCTAACCCAGCCGTGCCAGTGCAGAGACCAGTTGAAGGAATGGCGTTCAGCAAGTAATCTGTAGCTCCTGCAGTCCCATCTTTGTTCCACAGAAGTATTTGGCTCCCTTCTGAAAAATGAGGGATTTACTTGATTCCTGAGTATTTGGGTGTCTGGTACACAGTGACATTTTCCTGCTCAGGGGGAGCGAAAGGGACCTTCATATTACTGTATTTAGACCTGCTGCTGAATGTGATGATTTCTCATTCCTTAAATGGACGAATATCTTCCCCAGGAGTGAGTGAGTGTGTGTGTGCCTCTCTCCCTCTCAGCCTCTCTCTCCACTGTTTAACGTTCACAAAGAACGTCACGTTTAGCTAAAACAGGGCAAATTTGAAAGGGTTTAAAAGGCAAGGCTTTCCTTCAGAGATGGCACTTCTCATTTCTCCAAGCCAAGAATCCTTGTGAAAAGAAAACACGACTGAATGCGGGGATGTGATGAAAAAGTATTGTCCTGCCTGTGTACATTTTATATACATAGAAGGTTTTGAAAATAGAAAGTGCCTGGACAACAGCAGTTGGTGAAATGTGGAAAATATGTTGCTGAGGTATGTGCCTTGCAGAGTGACTTACGAGGTTTACAGTACAAGCATCCCTGCGGGTTCCTTCTTCCCCCCTTTTCCTCCATGTTGCCAGTGTTCAATGCATTTACCTCCAGATTTCTGGTGCAGAGTAACAGGCAGTTTCCTTCAACTGCCCTTTTCCCTCCTGTAGTTTTTGCTTCTTTACCAATTCAATAGGTCACATTTTCTCCTTTCACCAACCTGATGAATCCCAGAAAACTTCATCAGAGCTGTTGTTGCTCAGAAAAAAATCTAACTCTGGGCCTCTGGCTGCTGATGGGGTGTTTGTGTACTCTGCTGAAGAGATCCAACCGCCCAGCAGAGAATTTGGAAGAAGCCAGCCCTTACCAGCAGGTACTGTCGTCAATCACGAGTTCTACTCCTCTGTCTCGTGCTCCTTGTCGTTCCCAGCGTGGCAGCAGCTGTCGGGCGAGTATTTTGGTCCTTAGGAACTGTGTAGCCTGACTCCTCACTTGGAATATTTTTTTATTATTATTTTTTTGGCTAGAAACAAGCTGCTTAGATGAGCTGCCCTGTGGAAGGTTTCTCCTGCTGGCCAGTTGGCACTGGGAATCGGCTGAAAGATGAGGAGGTAGAGAAGCTTTTTTGTGCAGAACAAGCCAGGCAGCGACAGCAGTTACCCACCGCCCGGCTCGCTCCAGTGCTTGGCTACAGGGTGTCATCAGCCTCTGTTTTGGCACAGGCAGAAGGATGCCAACAGCTCAGGGCGTGAGTTCAGAGGGTTTGCAGTATGGTTTCCATGTGGAAAGCAGGTGAAGGGAGCTTCCCCTGAACCCTGTGTGCCTTTGCTCACGCTCTAGAGGAGACACCACCATGCTGGTGCTTTCCAGGCATCTGAGGATAGAAAAACTCCCTCTTCAGTAGCTGCAAGAGAAATGTGAGGACCTTAAAAATGTGACAAAGCAGGAAAGGGTCAAGAGAGATGTCCCCTGATCATGCTTGTCCAACCTCCTCACTCCCAGATGTGACAAGTAAGTCCTGTGTGCATCTTCATCAGAAGCAGGGAGAATTTTCTTGATTTGCCTTTTGTGTGTCGTGTGCTGTCAGGAGGAAGAGGATGGAATGTAGGATTCCCTGTGATCTTGCCACTCTGCTGCATGATGCTTTGCAGAGTATTGTGAGGACTGGCTGAGGGAACTGTGACTGTTCAGCCTGGAGAAGAGGAGGCTCAGGCCTCATCACTCTCTCCAGCTCCTTGGAAGGAGGTTGTGGTGAGCTGGGCTCAGCCTCTTCTTGCAGATACCCAGCGACAGGATGAGAGGGAACGGCTGTGAGTTGTGCCAGGGGAGGTTCAGGTGAGGAATGAGGAGACATTTATTCTGAGAGAGAGCAGGTGGGCACTGGAACAGGCTGTCCAGGGAGGTGGTGGAGTCACCATCCCTCTGGATGATCAAGGAAAGGTTGGATGAGGGATATGGTTTAGGAAGTGATGTAGGTGGTAGGGGGATGGTTGGGCTGGATGATCCTGGAGGTCTTTTCCAACCTTAAGGATTCTGTGATTGTACTTACGAGTGTGCCTTGGTTTCCCCTCGTGGCAATAAAAAATATTGACAGGTACATACAGAGCCAAGTTGTAGAGACAGACAGCTTTGGGAACCAGGTTCCATGGGAGATCCTGCAGCTCACAGAAAAGCCCCAGCCCCTGTGAAGTGCCGAGCCCCAGAGCCCCACTGCTGCTGCGCTGCGAGAGCAGCGGCGCCTGCGCACAGCACCCAGCAGTGGCCATGGTCCTTGACAGCCTGGTCTGCAGAGCTGCCTGGGGAGCACAGCACCCTGCTGCACCATCCTGCTGGCACCTCAGCCAGCCAGCCCTACCTCATGGGCAGACAGCTGAGATTGAGGGTAGACAATGGCAGGATAAGGGGGATGGAGTGAAGCTAAAGAAGGGAAGGTTTAAATTGGATGTTAGGGGGAAGTTCTTTGCAGAGAGAGTGGTGAGGGGCTGGAACAGGCTGCCCAGAGAGGGGGTGGATGCCCCATTCCTGGGGGTGTTCAAGGCCAGGTTGGATGGGGCCCTGGGCAACCTTGTGTAGCTCCAGGCCTGGAGATTGGTGTCCCTGCCTGTGGCAGGGGGTTGGAGCTCTGTGATCCTTGGGGTCCCTTCCAACCCAGCCCAGTCTGGGATTCTATGATCTGGCCTCTGCGTATTGCAAGGTGGCCTCTTCTAGTGAGTAAGTGCTTTTTAATACCTGTAGTTTCTCTGTATTTAACTTCAGTAGAGTGGGGGATCTGGCTGTGTTTCCAGTGCCTACCTCACCCTGGTCTGAGGTTTGTTAGAAGGGGTTGCCAGAAGATGTGTCCTGGTGGGAGGAAGCTGGGCTGCTGCCTGGGGCAGGGAGTGGACTGTGGGAAAACCCAGGCTGTGCCTACTCCTCTGCTTTCATTTGCAATGCCTGCTGCAGAAAGGGAGGCTGCCTTTGCTTTCCCTTTGGCAAGGCAGTGCTATGCTTGAGAGGCAGCAGGTCTTCTCACTGAAAGGGTTGTTGGGCTGTGGCACAGGCTGCCAGGGAGGTACTGAGTCACCCCCCTGGGTGTGTTTAACAGATGGGGAGATGAGGTGCTCAGGGATCTGGTTTAGCTTAGGATGGGAATGGTTGAACTTGGTGATCTTAAAGGTCTTTTCCAACCCTGTGATCCAGAGTAGCTTTCTCTTGCAAACCTGTTGTGCCAAAGTCAAGGTCTCGGTGCCTGACTGAACCCTCCACGCTCAGCAGGTTGTTGTTCCCCAGAGGCTTTGGCAACGGGAAGCTTCAGAAGGTCCATTCCATGTGGTGGTTTCATGTGGTGGGGACCCTGCACACCAAAACCTGACTTTAAGCTTGAGCTGAGATTCTGCCAGCCTGGGCCTGACCTCTCATACTACATGTGAGTGCAAAGCAAGAGAGAGGCCTGGCCTCCAGGGACTGAAATCATAAACAGAGGTATGCTGGGAGGTGAAACATTGGAAATCATTTACCTAAGGGCACAGGAGAGAGCTTCCAGCTTCCTTCATTTCCCCTTTTATTATCTTCTCCCTGTTGCTTCCTGAGGAGCCAGCCTCTCTAAGCACCTTTGGGGCTGTGTCCACTTCCTATGCTGACAAAAGGCTGGCTTTTCCCACTCTGTGTGCTCTCAAAAAATGAAATAAACCCAATGGAAATGTCCCTAAGGGGAATTTCGGGGTATCAGGGGAAGAGGGAAGATGGAGGGCAGGGCCCAGCTCCTCCACTTGCTGTTCTGCAGAAGCTCTGAGCTGCACACTTGTAGATTTGAGGGGCTGGCATGGTCTCTCCCAGCTCAGGGAAAAAAACAATCCCATCCCCTAAAGGGAGCAAGTACTAACCTAATAAAGGCACCAGCTGGACGAAGGGAAAACCAGCTCTTTGGGAAAAAAAAAACAAAACACAACCTCCTTTCATTAGAAAAATAATATATTTCATCCAAATAAGGTAAAAATATTTGAAATGGGGCAGAAGTGAGCACTAGGCAGCATCTGTCAGGCCCTTTCTGAAAAGGGGAAGATTATTAAACTCAATTACAATTTATTTTTGTAAAGTGTCTTTTCAGTCGAAAAATCTCCCCCGATGCTTTGCAAGGGCTGCTCAGGGGTTACTTACAATATGGAGCATCTTAGAAGAACACCCTGTTTGCCCACCAAGCTCTTCTCCATCTGCAGAAGGATTTAACCCTCCAGGATTTTTCCTTTTTTCTTCTGTATTTGCACAACTCACAGTGTTTCATGACGCTGGCAGCAGGAACATGCCTGGGGAGGAGTATGTACAGGGGGGTACATTGGGTTTTTTGTTTTGGGTAAAATACCTGCTTTTCTTTAGGACTGTGTCTCCTGAGAGAGAAGGTGGTTGGTCAGATGGGGCTGATTCAGAGGACCTAGAAGTACAACTGGTTTATTTGCTGCCTGTTTTGCTTTCTGTGTCTGGCACTCTGCCAGCCAGCTCGTCTGTCTGTCGGTCACTCTGTCTGCTTGGCACGGCTGCTTCGGACACCACCTGTGGGGTTGGCTTTTCAGTCCTCTGCCATGTCTCCTAGTGCTTCCCTTTTTCCTGCAGACACCTGAGGAGCAGACAGTTTCCAGCTCTATCCCTCTGCTCTGTGAGCCAGCCCCAAGGTGTTACCTGTGTCCAGCTGGACTGACACCTCTTTAAAATTAATTTCTTAACTGGTTTCATTAAACCTGAGCAAATTGGTGGGTGGATGTTGGGCCATCTCTTAGAACAGGTTTGCTTTACTCAGGCAGTTTCAGCTGATACCTGTGTGTGCTCAAGGCTGCTGCAGCTCCCCTGCTTCCCACCATCTTACACCACCAGCAGCAGGTTCCATCTCTGCCATTGGCCTGCTTGCTTGGGTGTCTTTGTGTCAGTGTGTTGCTGTACTCTTGTACAACCTTTAAGATCATCTAGTGCCAACCCCCTCCCACGGACAGGGACACCCTCCACTAGTCTAGGTTGCCCAAAGCCCCATCCAACCTGGCCTTGAACCCTGCCAGGGATGCAACTCTGGGCAGCCTTGTACCAGTGTCTCACCTCTCTCATAGTGAAGAAGGTTCCTAATATCTCATCTAAATCTCCCCTCCTGCAGCTGAAGGCCGTTTCCCTGGGCCCGGTCCTCCCTGCCCTGGGCACCAGCCCCTCTCCAGCTCTCCTGGAGCCCCTCAAGGGACAGGAAGGGGCTCGGAGCTCTCCCCAGAAGCAGCCTTCTCTTCTCCAAAATGAACCAGCCCAACTCTCCCAGCCTGGCTACAGAGCAGAGGGGCTCCAGCCCTTGCATCATCTCCATGGCTCCTCTGGACCAGCTCCAACAGCTCCGTGTCTTTGTGTTGGGGGCAACATAATACCAGCACTTTCACTGTAGCAGCCAGCAAGTGTGAGATGGAGCTTGGGGCTCCCTCATGCTTCACAGTCTCTTCTGTTCCCCAGAACCAGCTAGGGGCAGCCAGATGTTTCTACTCAAACTGGACCATCGCTCTGTTGCATCTGTTGCTTGCCCTTCTTCCCTGGCTCTGAAGCAGGCACCCCACTCATCTGTGTGAGACGTGGTGACTGCCCTGGCCGTGGGTGTCCCCTCCATGGCACTGCCAGGGGAATGTGGAGGGGCTGCAGCCAGTTTGGCTGTGAGGAGCCACCTCTGCATGGGGGCTGCGCTGCCAGCCGGTCTGCGGGCCGGGCAGGAAGATGTGGTGCCGCTTCCAGCCACGGGCCAGAGCTGGTTCCCTTCCATCTCGTGGGCACAGCTTGCAGGGTTAGTGCCCAGCAGCTGAGCAGCCCAGCTTGCTTCCCTGGAAAGACTCTTGGCCACAGAACTTTGTCTTATCCTCTCAGTTGCTCTGGGCTGTGGAGCTCTGGCGTTAGCTGGCCTGGCATGGCAGGAGGGTCCTGGGGGCTGCTGGTGCCAGCAAGGGCTCTGAGCAAATGCTGCTGGTAGCTGGCGTGCCATCTGGAGCACACGGCAGCACCCTGCCCTGTGGGAAGGGGAGGGGGCAGGGAAAGGCTCCGTCTGCCTGTCAGATAAATCTTCACATGTTTACTTAAATCCTCAGTGTTTCTTCATTTGTTTGTTTAAGAGTTTCCCTGCCAAAAAAGAGCAAAAGGAAGGAGGGAAGCTGCCTTTGTTGGCCACCCCTCCTCAACCAGGATGGGTCAGGGGCACTTGAGGGGCCAGAGCAGGACGAGGGGTCAGAGCACCCTGCCTGCCCGGGGTAAGGTGAAGGGACCTGGCTCTGGTGGCTGTGCTTTTCTCCTCGGCAAACGCCTGGCCCGGGCAGGGGGAGATGGGTGTTAGGGACTGCTGTGAGCCCCATTCCTGCCCAAGGGCTGGCACAAAGAACCCTTGTCCCTTCTGACACCTGCTGTACCTATACAAGTGCTGTTCAGTGCCTTTCTCCTGCCTTTGCCTTCACTCCTTTGCTAGAGATGGTTGCCTCCAGAGTGAGGTGGTGTCAGCAGACAGGCACTGGTGAAGTTTGTTCAGGACCACAGAGACCCAAAAAGCAGGAGCTGCCTGCCCCAGTGTTGGATTTCCACCTAAGAGTGTCTGCAACAGAGACTGAAAAGCATCTTGCCTTAGATATTAGTAAGGTTGGCTGTTAGGAAGAGGTTCTGAGAGGGGGGCCAGGCACTGGCACAGGCTCCCCAGGGAAGTGGTCACAGCCCCAAGCTGGGCTGAGGGCAAGTGGTGTCTGGACGATGCTCTCAGCCCCATGGTCTGACTGGGCTGGGCCTGTGTGGAACCAGGACTCGATGGTCCTTATGGGTCCCTTCCAGCTCAGGAGACTCTCTGATGGTGTGATTCTGTGACCCTTCCCTTCTTCCAGCTACCCACAAAACACACCAGGAGCAGTAAGCGTCCCACACGCAGCCCCTCCAGTGCTTCTGCCTTAGGAGGCTCCAAGCTATGACCTTCACTTGACCTCTAGAATTCCCTTCACAGTTCTGCACAAGCCCTTTCCAACAGGCGAGGTCCTGCTACGGGCTGTCACCTGCGTGTGTCACAGCTGCAGGCTGCGGTGGCACAGAACTGCTCATGGACCTCCAGTGCCTTTCTGAAGGCGACAGGGAGCCCTTTAAAGGAAGCAGCTCTTGGGGAAGGGAAGGGAAGGGAAGGAAAGGAGTGATAACTAAACATGATATATCCCCCCACCTCCAATCTGCATGCAATCTGCATAGAAGACTCAAGCTTTCAAACATGACAATAAAATCTCCCATCGTCTTCAAGGGGAACATGAACTTCAAAGGCTTCTGACAGCCAACGAGCAGCTCGTACCTATTCCAAACAAAGCTCGTAGGCTGTTGGGAAGGTGTTCACAGAATCCCAGGGGTTGGAAGGGACCCCCAGAGCTCCTGGGGTCCAACCCCCTGCCAAAGCAGCTCCCCAGCTCATATTGCACAGGGCGGCGTCCAGACAGGGCTGGAATCTCTCCAGAGATGGAGACTCCACACCCCCTGGGCAGCCTGTCCCAGGGCTCCCTCACCCTCACTGGGGAAAAGTTCTTCCCCATGTTGGTGCAGAACTTCCTGTGCTCCAACTTGCAGCCATTGCCCCTTGTCCTGTCCCCACAGACACTGAAAAGGGGCTGCCCATTTCCCCCTGCATCCCATCCTTCAGATATTGATAAACATTAATCAGGTCCCCCCTTAGTCTTCTTCTCTCCAGGCTGAACAGCCCCAGCTCACTCAGCCTTTCCTCACAGGGGAGATGCTCCAGACCCTTCATCATCCCCGTAGCCCCTCTGGACTTCTCCAGGAGATCCCTGTCTTTTTTATCCCAGGGAGCCCAGAACTGGACACAACACTCCAGGTGGGGCCTGACCAGGGCAGAGCAGAGGGGGAGGATCCCCTCCTGTGACCTGCTGCCCACACTCCTCTTGATGCCCCCAGGATCCCATTGTCTCTCTCAGCCCCCAGGGCACACTGCTGGCTCATGGCCACCCTGTCATCTACCAGCACCCCCAGGTCCTTCTCCACAGAGCTCCTCTCCAGCAGGTCACCCCCAGCCTGTACTGACTCCAGCAGTTATTCCTTCCCAGGTGCCAGACTCTCCACTTGGTTTTACTGAACCTCATCTGGTTTCTTACTCGAGGAGGTGTCCTCCCAGAGCCAGCCATGCTTTACCACTGCGTGTACTGAGCTGAGCAAGCTGTGAGTAGTACTGTGCTGGGTACCTGCTCCAGCTCTGCCCATGGGATGGTGTGGTTTGGAGATGACCACTGGCTGCCCTACACCCACCACTCTGCATTCTTCTCTTCACAGCTCCCTGGGAGACAGCAGCCAGACTGGAGGGCGTTAAGCTGTTAAGAGCTTGTAAGAAAGATCCCTGCAAATTAAATGAATGCACAGTACAGAAACTGTTCCTTCTGGGTCTGGGACATAAGGAGAGGTGTAACCCAAAGAATTATTTTCCTAGTAATCCCTGAAAATACCCTTGGTAGACTGTCTGTGGGAAGCACGTGGATGAATAGCAAGTCTATCTGAGGCACTGGATGGGTATTACCTTTGTTTTTTAGGCCAACACTGATAATCTTCTGTCTTTATTTCTGTCCTTCTTGACCCTTATGGCTCCAGCAAGGACAGGTCTCCATGAGCTAAGGCTGAACTTAGGCATGTTTGGTTAATGATGCCTAAAACCCAGGATGATTTGGAGCAGCATCAGGACTCCCAGCCTGTGTCCTAGCATACCTTGAAAGCTGCTTGTTTCTCTTTGAGGCAGTTGGACTTTTGCTGCCTCTGTTGCTTTCCAGTCTTGTTTGGGAAGGGGAAAGCAATGCTCCTGCTGTGGGTGCTGCAGAAGCCACCACAGTGCACTGAACAGTGGGTATCTCTTGTCTAGCACAGGCAGCGTGGTTTCACGGCTGTGTAACTCAGAAACCTGCTGCTATAGGGATGTGCCTGGTGGAACCAGTTTAGCAGCAGCAGCAACTGCCTGGTTTGGCCTTGACAGTAGAAGCAGCAGCCTCATGAGGTGTCTGCTGCTCTGCGAGGCCCGTCAGCTGCTGGGGGTGGACACAGAGCTGCAGTGTCACCAGTTGGAGGGCTTGGAATGAATGCAACAGCGAGGCGTTGGTTGGTTCAACCAGCAGCTTCTCCCATGACTTCAGTCATTCTTTTATAAAGTGCAGAGTTCCACAGGGACCAGGCAAGTTCCAGCAAGAGCTTTCAAGCAGCGAGTCGTGTCGCTGGCGTCCCCTGTCCCCCCCCAGAAACGTGGCCATGTAAATATCCCATGTGCTGTGGGCAGAGCTCCAGTGAGAACAAACCTCTGCGCTCCAAGGTCGGATTAGGAGCATGTTCAGATAATGACATCTGAAAACAGGATGGCTGGGAGCTGCAGCAGAGCAACGAGGGGGCTTTGAAAGAGAGAGGAGTCTAATCCTCTCTGCTAATAAGGAGGCAGCTGCTGCCAATGCATCGGGCTTGGCAAGTGCTGCTGTGCTGCTCCTGGCTTCTCTGACGGGTGGCAGAGAGATGCAGAGACCCAGCTGCTTCCAGTCAGCAGGGGAAGAGCCACGCAGGAGGGGTTTTATTTGCATTCTTTGGGTAAAACAAGCTCTTTGGCATTGTTCTGCCCCCAATTCACAAGAGCACTTTGTCAGGACAGGCATCAGAGCAGTGTGTCATGCCAGGCCAGTGCCAAGGAGCAGTTCATCTGGCACTGCAGAGGTGGAGACCGAGGCTGAGAGGACACCCGAGGTGTTGGGTGTACAACCCGTTGCATTTCCAGGGCACTCCCACCTGGCCTTGTATCCAGAAGGCAGCTGGATGCTGGGGGGGGTCTGTGTGCAGTGAGAGCACGCTGGCTGGCGTGGGGGGGCAGGGGGTGTCAACACTGCAGGAGCTCTTACACAGAGTGATGTCTTGGTACATGTACAAAGCTCTGCAAGGATGGGAGGATGTGTGCTTGCAGCGACCTTCCACTGCAGGGTGAGTACCTGGGGCCATGGTGTTACCTGGTGGGGACCACGGGCAGTTTCTTTACAGCAGGTGAAATGCTGAGAACATGCACTTCCCCTCCTCCCTGCCCCCCCCAAGTAACGTGCTTACTCCCCTGTAAAACGGCATCTACTGCTGCCCACCCTCCCCCACCCCCCCCCCCACCCCAAAACCCCCACCTCCTTCAAAGCAGGGATGCTGCTGAAAGCCTGTTCTAGCCATGGGGAAGTACCCAGGCCTGGCATGAGTCTGGGATGGCAGAACTGTGGGGACAAAGGTTTTATCTCATCTGTTGTTCCCTTACAGTCAGCACTCCTGTACCAAGGCAGCCTCGTGTCGTGCTTGGCTGTCAGGACACCCTCTGGCCTGAAAGACCTTCTCATCCCGGTGGCAGTCGCCATCCTTTGCAAGGCCATGGTGTGCGCACAGTTCTGCAGTGAGGAAAAGCTATGGAGAGCTATTCCAGGTAAGGAATGCTTCCTTTCCCATCTCTGGTGTGTAGCAGGGAGCTTTATGTGTACTTGCCCAGTTCTGGCAAAGTGTATGGCTTCAACACAGCACGCCAGTGAAGCTCAGCAGATGTACTAGCCCCATGCAGATGGGATGTTTCATTCACACTCCTTGTCTCTCTCATTTCAGGGCGATGCCCAAACCTCTATGGATTTAGTGAGCTTCCACAGTCATTGGGAAGTTTCAAGTGGGTTATGACAAGTGGACTACAGCAAGCAGAGTTCCACCATGGAGCCCAATCCCCACCCTGAGTTCACAGGCAAAGGTAGGAAGGGAAAGGCAAAATGTGAGCAGCCACATCTGTAATTCCAGGTCCTGGTCCAGCATCCATCACTTCCCCGATGGGCACTGTGACCAACACTGCAGGGTTGCTGAAAAACCTTGAGGCAAGAGTCCCTGTAACGGGAGCTCTGTTCCTATGGCACCAATCACCTTCCTACCAGGGCTGCACCAGTGGCTGTCCAAAGGGGTGCAGGGCCTGAAGGGCTTTGAAAGACCCAAACTGCTCCAAGACTTGTCAGCTCTTAATAAACCAAAACACCTCCTCAATCAAGAAGACAACGTGATCACTTCAAACTTTGGGGTTTTTTTTCCAGTTTTTATTGAGTGAAAATGTCAAACCTTGCATCAGTCATGCAAAAAAAAAATCAAATAAATAAAACACATATATTAAATTTCTAATAGCACTAAATTCAAGTGGAAAAATATTCAGTTCTTAATAACGCAGGTGCTGAAGAGACCAGATTCAAGTAAATCAGAGCACACCGTCCTGTTTAGGGTGTTTTTTTTTCACTTTCTGCATTTTTGTCTCAAAACCTATATATATATCTATATATCTATATATATGTATATACATATAGATATATACACACACACATATATATGTGCATACATATTATTTTTATATTTATATATATACACATACATATTTATAAAACATTAAAAAGAGCATTGGTGGTTCAAGCATTTATTTCCCCCCTCCCCCACGGAAAGAAAAAAAAAAAAAAACCAACAACAAAACAAAAAAAAAATTACACATTTAAAATTCAAAATGAGCTAGCAATGGCTTATAGTCCTAGTGTGCAATATGGATATTACAAAAGGCTAGAATCCTCCCTCTTTGTCTTTTTTTTTTTTCCATTTTTCTTTTTTAAAGTTTTTTTTTTTTGCTACATTGGAAAATTTTTTTTAAATTTTTTTTTTTTCGTTTTTTTTCTTTACAAAATTCCTTCCACGCAGACTTTTAACTTTAATCCAGTTGAGTTTGTGGCTAGAATGAACAATCTAGTCAATAGGGATTTTTTTTTTTAACTTTCTTTTTTTTTTTTTTTCCTTTTTTTTTATTCCTTTTCTTTTTTGCTCTTCAGCAGTGAATGGTAGCAGAATTCAGGAGGGTCCATCTCAAGGTTTATTTTGTTTGGTTTTTATCTTGTTTCGGACAGGACAGTTCCATTTCCTCTCCCCTTTCTCCCTCCCCCTCCCCCCCAGTACAGTCAGTTCAATCTCCCTCTCTGGTCATTCTTTTAAGCACGTATTTTCAACGGGGTTTTATTAACAGTCCTATTGATATGATTGTTTGAAGTGGAAAAACCACCTCGCTGTAATCGGGATCTTTGTGCTGTCGAGGCCTTTGTTCAGAAAAGCACTTAAGCCCGGGCTTAAGCCTTGGGCCCGGTGGAAAGCATCTGCTTAAGAGTTTTGCTGAACTAAAGCCTGAACAGGGCAGAATGAAAAGGTGGGTTTAACTGCCTTGACTTTTTGTTGTTGTTGTTGCGAATAGAGACATAGTTAGAGATTTACAAGACTTGGAGTAAGACGAGCTCGGGGGGGGCAGGGCCTGCTGGGTGGGCCTTGTCTGGAAGGGCAGAGAGGCCGCTGTCCGGCTCAGGTGCCTGACCTTGGGCGGGTCAGGCCCTGCTCCGGTGTGGCGCTCAGCAGCAGCCTGTTGGGAAAGAAATCTCATTCCCCGTGCCGGCTCCCGGAGAAGAGGCGATAGAAATTGGGGAGAAAGGCTGAGATGTTAGGGAGAAGTAGTGCGCCTTGGGGGAGAAAACGGTGTGCATAGATAAACACAGGCCCCGGTGGCACGCCAGGCCCCGCAGGAGGAACAGCCCTGCTCCTGGTGCAGCTGCACAGGCCGCTCCTGCCTCAAGCTGCCTCCTGGGGTGCCGGATTCCATCCACTGCCAGCCAGAGCAGGACGGCGTTAGCAGAGCGACTTGCAGACCTTGTTGCCCCTTTTCTCCACACACTTCTGCTTGCTCCCACTTTTGTGCAGTGATTCCGTCAGCGGAGGCTGCTGAGGTGCGCAGGGGGGGAGGTAAAACGCTACGTGCCAGTGCAGGTTCCCAGCTCCAGGGAGCAGGGAAACAGCCTGTCTGTCCTGCCTGGGGACAAGCGGCCCGCGGCAGCCCCGGTGACTTGTCCCTGACGCCAGGCTCCCTCCTGGCCCTTAGCGCTACCAGTGCGCACAGGCAGGTTTCACCAGACCTTGCAGGATGCTGTATGGAAGGCAGTGAGCTCTGTCCTGCTCCCACACAGTCACCGATACACCATCCTGTTGATTTCAGCGGTACAAAGTCAGCACATCTGTTCTGTGAGCCGTGGCTTGCATTAGATCCAAGGATCCCTCTTGGAGCCCATCACCATACTATATCTAAGTAGTTGAATATGGGAAAAATGTCCAAGTGTAGAACCTGCAGCAATGCCATTAAAGTAAAAAACCTTTTTGATTCTTTTTTTTTTTTGCCCCATCCCATTTCTAGAAATTCCAGGGCCTCTTCCCCTCGCTCTGCCCCAGGAACGTGAGCTTCATTATATTCAAGAATTGGGTTGTGCTAGAAAAACACACAGCTGAGGGCAGGGGATATACCAAACAAAACAAAAACAAACAAACAAAAAAAAACCCCTCTAAAAATAAAAGCCACACAAATAGCTGATAGAGGAAAAAGAACTCCAAAGAATTAAATAAACTACAAACTAGTAATAACAATATTTCATTTGTTTTGTTTTTCATTTGTTTCATCTCTACAAAATTCAAGTTAGAATTCGGAATCGTGCAGCTCCGGTCAGTGCTAGGAGTGTGAAGTCAGCCTCAAACCGTAGCATCAAGGCCCCCCCCTGACCCCCCAGTCCCGTCCCCTGCCACCCCTACAAACAAACACTACATCGAAGGGGAAAAAAAAAAAAAGAGGGGAAAAAAAAAAAGAGGAGAAAAAAAAAAAGGAGAGAAAAAAAAAACAAGAGAAAAAAAAAATTGCACACAATTAACCATATCTAAGGGCTACCCAGAAGGCAGATGACCCCCCTCGTCCCCCTGGCATTGGTGGCTTCTCTTTTGTTCTATATATAGTAATAACCTTTACAGGAAAAATACTGTACAACTTTTTTTTTTTGTTTTTTTTTGCCTTTTTTTTTCCTTTGTCTTTCCCTTTGAAACATTATCTGAACATTCTGTCCCCACATTTACACAGCTGAGCTGCTTGTTTATAAATCAGACCTGATCTGCACCAGTTCCTTAGGGAAATAATTAAAAAAAAAAAAAAAAAAAAAGCAACCTAAACTTCTTGAGGCCTTTATCTGCTGAGGGTGAAAACAAATTACGGGGATCCCTCGGAGCTGAAGTGCTCATGGAGTCGTGGGGGAGGGGGGGGGGGCCTGCATGATGTTAGGAGAAAAATAATTAGCTTTTTATTTGTTTATTTTTAAAGAAGGGACAAACTTCAGACACACGGAACCTTTCGCTAGGCTGGTGTACTTAAACACTGGCATGGAAATAACCAGTGCCAGAATGAATTCATACAGCTAGGCCTTCTGGAGCCCAGGTGTGGATAGACAAGCCCTCTCTCTCTCCGACTCGGGAGTGGATGTGGGGGTCAAACGCCTGTCAAGAGTCCGGGACAGGATCCTGTAGTGTGTGTACCCAGACTGGGCTGGGAAAAGAGAGCAGGGACGAGCCCGAGCGGCTGGAGGTGGCAGGTCCCAGCACGGCGTAGCTGCGGTTCCTGATGCAGCGCCCAAGCCATTTAGCCCTCCTTGTCAGAATTTACCAGCGTGGGCTCAGAAATGTGTTAGTTGTTAGCTGGACTCCATCCTGGCCTCAGCTGGCATCTCCCCCCCCCACCCCGGAGGTCTCTGTGCTGCGTAGGCTGCGGCAGTCTCATGTTCTGTAGCTGCAGGAACCATGACTGGGCCAACAGGTACGTGGGAGCTGCAGAACAGCGTTGTATCCCCTCCCTGCCCCAGTGCTGGAAAAGAGACCTCCCAGCCTGGGCAGGACATCCTCCGGCAGGATCCCCAACGTTTTCCTGCCTTCTCATCCCTCTTCAGGGGTGCCAGAAGGCACCAGAGATCCATATCCGTCCATGCAGAAAGACAGACTTGCCCATCCCCAGTAAAAGGCTGGGGACAAGGGCTTGGGGACTGGGGACATACCTGTCACGGTACGACTGCTCGGGTCAGAGAGCAAGTAGTATTTTCAAGGCTGCTTTAATGGCTGGGACGCTCTTCTGTGAGCACGGCGCTCCTTGTGCTGCACCGTGGGACAGAGTGTCAGCTCACAACCTCCTGAGATGGGGATACTGAAGCACCACAAAAAAACGCCTCACCCTCAAGAGAGAGGAAGCACCTGGGGGGTTGGGATGAGATGGAACTGGATGGGAGATTAACCCCAGTCCTCCAGTGTGACAGACCCTTAAACTTGCCCGCTGTGCTCTTCCCAAGTTACTTCAGCTAAATCCCTACGGGCAGGACCGCAGGGATGAAGAGAGGTGTCCTACAGAGAAAGTGTAGACTGAGAAAAGTTTTACAATATAAATAGCATTCAAAATTATTATCATTAATAGTAAAAAGGATCTGGAAGAACAGAGGAGTGTCCCATTCCCACCCCTGCTCATTCATTAATGCGTCCTCATTTATGTGACAATAAATACCCACTCCCACCCTTGCTGTCTGATGCCATTCGTTTAATGCTGGAGAAAGAAGGGGGGAGGGGTGGAGAGAGAGAGAGAGCACACACCCCTCACCCCCTCCTTCCCACTGGCAAACGCTGAGCTAGTTGTGTCTGTGACACCAATTCCTTGACTGCTCTATATGTGTGTGTGTGTGTGTGTACATTATTTTATATGGAGACACACACACAAATATATCTCTCTAAAATTCATTACCTGTTGCTCCCACCCACCCCCCTCCAAGAAGTGGAGATTATTATTAATATCGTACAACTGAAAACATGGAAAAATAAAACTCAGAAAGAAAAATGGGGGGGATAGAGCCCCACCCATACCAAAGGGTCCCCAGATGGGCACAGGCCCCACGCACCATGCAGGGAGCAAGGAAAAGCAGCTGGTACCCTCAAGGTTCATGTCCGTCTAAGAGAGTATTTCTTGCTGCGTCCTGCCCCTGTGTTCTGTGATCTCCGGGATGAAGCGATGCAGCACCAGTCCTGCTGCCAACCTGTTTCTTTTATGGGGCTTGGGGAGGAGCAGGGGTTTCCTTCCTTCCTCTCTCTCTCTCTCTTGTGTGTGTGGCACGGAGTTTTTCACTTGCCATCCCAATCTTTGTTCTTGCCTCATGTGGGGTCCTCTTAGTAATTCTGTGTTAAGAGCAAAACCAAACCACTGCCGCTGTTGTCTCTTAAGATTAAGGAGAAGCTGCTGGAGCAACAGTAGAGGTTGGGGCAGCAGCTGGAGCTGGAGCAGGAGTTGGGGCTGGAGTAAGAGCTGGTTCGCCCTGTGGCCTGGAAGCATCGCCATGGTCTGTGGAAGAAGCCGCCTCCTCTGGTTCTCCATCTTCTTTAGTGGCCATGCCCTCGGGGTCAGGCAGCGATTCTTCAGAATCTGTGTTCAGGTCTTCCTCCTCATCATCATCCTCATCATCGTCATCATCATCCTCCTCTTCATCATCTTCCTCTTCTTCATTCATCTCCTCCTCATCATCCTCTTCATCCTCTTGGGAAGAGTCATCCTCGTCCTCCACATCACCAGAGCCAGATGCCGCTGCCCCCCTCTCCTGAGGTGCGGTCCCAGCTCTGCTTGGCGATGGACCCTCAGTGGCTTCTGACTGCTTCTTGCTGAGGTCCAGGGAATCATTGAGGCCCACACCAGCCGCGTTCTGCAGGAAGAAGAGGGAGCTGTTGTTGTCAGTGCTGAGGTTGAGGGAACTGTCCAGGTTGATGGAAGAGTTCTGGATGTCATACTCGAGAGTGGAGTGGGCAAGGCCTTCAGGGCCAGGAGAGATGGCAGGAAGCTCCCCTCGCTCCTGCTTCTCGTGTTTGCGCTTGTGCGAGTCCATCTGCGACATGCCCACCACTGTGTGTTTGCAGCCAGGGTAGGTGCAGTGGAAGTGGGAGCACTTGAGTTTGTACTTGCAGTCAGGCACCTCGCAGTCCACGCTGGAGCTGAACTGGCAGAAGCCAGCAGCGCTGATGACGTCCTGCTTGCCGTGGTGCTTACGGTGGGCTGTCACCTTAGTGCTGTCAGTGCAGCGGAAGCCGCAGCGCAGACAGTGGAAGTGTGTGCTATTGCCAGAGAACTGACAGTCTGGGAAGTTGCAGCTCAGTGAAGACTTGAAGCGTTTGAAGTCATCCAAAACCAGGTTGTCAACACGATCGTGATGCTGGGCGTGCTTATACATGTGGGTACGGCCGCAGAACTTGTAGCCGCAGTTCTCCCGCGTGCAGTGGTAGTGGGTAACCTTGAGAGAGAATTGGCAGCTGGAGTCCTTGCAGTCCTCGTAGAGGTCATAGCGCCGAAATCCCTCCAGCATCATCCCTTCATCCAGCATCTTGCGTGAGGATGCCGTCTTGCGGCGCTTGCCAAACGGGGACATGTCCTCAATGATCCAGAAACGCTTTTTGGCCCCCGAGGCAGTTGGCATAGTGATGGTATTCCCTGCAGAGAAAAAGCCAAGAGTGGTGTTGCTGACAGTCAGGCGTCTCTTCATCTCCTGACCATCATGGCAAGCTCTGTGTTCCCCAAGACACAACGCTGCAACTGTTCCCACCCAGCAGCTCATCCCTCAAGCCTCAACTCTGGGATCGTAGGCTGGCTGATGCCTGCTGGATTTGGCATCCCCAGTTTTCAGCACATCCCACCTTGCCTCTAATTGCTGCTCTTACACACTGATGCTGCCCAAATGCTAACTGTTGCTTCTGTGTTTGGCTGTTCTCACAGTTCCTCCTGCTGCTTAGTTGATTTCTAGTTCTGTTTCTCTCAAATGGGACTTTACTACAGAGGAGCTGGCTTGTTCCAAGCCAAGGACTGAGGTGTTTTTACAACACCTGACTGGGGTTGAAGAGGTGAAAGAGGTTAAGCATGCTAAAAACTGGGCTGTGCAGCCTCTTCTCCCCATCCAGACTCCTCCAATACACTAGAATTGCCAAGGACAGGCAGGAAGTGAGGGAAGATCCCATGCGTGATTAAAACTCCAAGGGGGGGGGTGGAATTTATAGAAATAGGATGGACTTTGGCCAGGAGACTGCAACATCCCTCACTGTAATGAGCCTACACATTACGATGAGTGCACTTAGAAAGACAGATGGACAGATGTTCAATGGGGCTAATTCTCATCATCACTAGCCAGTGGACTCTGAGAAAAAAATACCAGTTCTACTGCTTTCCCTTGGGTCTCAAAAATCACATGGTGCCCCTAGTAAATAAAGAGCCCTCATCTATCTTCCACTTTCATTCACAGGGCCAGTGTAGCTGGCTAGTGCTCATGTCCCCTAGGATCCAGCTGACATCAAGGACTCGACCTCATTATATCTATTAACTTTTTTTTCTTCTCTGCTTGCTGTTCCCAGAACCAAACCACACTCTCCAGTATCATCACGCAGCACAGACAAGGGTGGAGGCAGAAACTTCTCACCAGGTGTAGAACTGTGAGTGAAATTTGAAATGATAGCTTGCAACTGCACTCCCCCCCCCCCCCCCAGCCCCTTCACACTGAACCTGCCATCCCCTTCCAAAGAGGCACGAGTTGTGACACAGGGTGCCTGGGGCCTGTGAAGCCAGAGCAGCCTGCAGCCTTGTCTGGGAGACTGAAGGAACAGTCAGCTGTTTGATTGTGGTAGAATTGGGGGTTTTTTTTGGCTGATAAGCAAGTATTAAAAGTGATTAATGCTATTTTTGCCATATCTGGCCCCCTTCACACGACAACCCTTGAAGAGAAGGTGAGAATCACTGAAGGAGGCCTCCAAAAATCAATGGCAACGGTAGCAGCGGCCTAATCTCCACACCCTTCGCATGCCTGGGCTCTACAGCCTGCGCCGTAAGCAGAGAACAAAAGACTTTTCCACCCCCCCTGCGCTTCTGCACAGACCACAAAGAAGACACTAGCTTGGGGCAACCATGGTGAGACCATCTTGCTGACACAGAGCTGGTGGAAACTGCACATTAAGGCTAATTTAACCAGCTACCAGTGAAAGAGTAACTGTCTGTCGCTGTAGATTTTAAATCAGCAAGCTCAGAGCTAGAGCATCTGTGAGGAATTACTCTCTGCTTGCCTCTCCCCACCCCCCAAAAAACATCTGGCTTTGTAAAATCTTGTTCTCTACTTCCAGGCAACCAGGGTAAGTGCAGCCCAAATCAGTGCTATCCACATCAAGTCCTTATTCTGCCTTTTAAAAACGAATTACAGCCCAACCATTGAAGCTTTTATCCTTAGTAGGAATGAATGCCCATCTTGCTGCCTTCGGTGGGGAGTTAGGGGATAAACTGTCGTGGGGGAAAGGCTCTGGATGGGCAAGCTGGGAAGTAAGTAGAATTTCAGTGTTACCAGTTTTAAACTCAAATGCCCATGCCCAGCTTTCACAGCAGTTCACAGAGATGCACTTAGAACTTTAGCCAAAGCAATTTTGTTTTCTCACACAGGCAAAGCTGCAGAGCAAGGGTATGGAAACGAGGTGGTACCATGGTACAGTGTCTTCCTTTAGCCACCAGACAAGGTGTGGTTCTTAGCACCCAACTGAAGATCACAACCCTCAACAGATGTAATCCAAACAGTAAGTGCATGCCATAAGCTTCTCTGTTCAATTACTCCTCATGTAATCAGGCACAAAATTATACAAAGGCAAAAAGAAACACAACTTTAAAATACATCCTTAGGGGAAAGCAGGGAACAAGCAGCTCAAGATGCTACAGGTTGCATGTCAATCAGGGTGGTTGTTATTTTTTAAAAGCAGCAAAAATCTAGTTTCTTGTTAAATTTTGTTCACTGGAGCACACTCCTCTGGACAAGGCAAGGATCCTTCTCCTGCCAGGTGCCACGAGAAAAACCTGTGACCTTCTGAGTGGAGTTGGTCCCCCAGCCAAACATCCAACCATTACTGTGGATTTGTGCATTACTAAAACTGGCAGGAAGATTGACCAGGACATTTGTAGGCTGCTGGAATCCTCTTAGCCATCAACTCTAAGCACATGAATGTCTTTAATTAACTAGAAAAGAGCTGTGAGTTGGGAAAAAGAAGCCAAAACTGAGCCACACCCTAAATACATTCCCAGCTGGAATGAGAATCTCCAGTCTGAGACATCTCTGATCTCAGTCACACATGGGAAACATGGCAGCTTAAAACTAGGAGTCTAGATGTATTTTCTGCAGCTGTTAAGAGCAGATGTAAATAACAGTGAGTGTGAGAAACAGCCTGAGTTGTCTGATGATGTCATCACAGTGACACTGACTGTACTTCACTCGGTTTCTGGTGCTGTGGAAAGCAGCCCTGAAATTTATGGCTTCATATATGAAGTAGGAAGCAGTGAAGCTTACCCTTCCCAAAAATATGGGAAGTGGGTACCCTGTCAGACATTTACCTGCTGAGATGCGTGCAGCAGACTAAGGTAGGCACTGGGTTGGGTGGCCTGGAAGATCTAAAGAAGAATTCCAAGTCCCATTAATGCTACATGAGCAAAAGTTCGCTCAGTGGCCACCCTGCTGCTATCAAGAGGCTGAAAATGCCTTTTAACTAGGAATTTCCTTGGGTATTTCTCAAAGGTTGGAACTGGGGGGAATTGCCCTCGGGTATCCCAGTGTCTCTGAGTGATGTGCTGTGGTTTGGGTCACCCTTCTTAGCTGTGGTTACAGTGCCAACAGACAAAAGGAGGAGGCACAGATGGATAAAGTTCAGTCAGCCACAGAGTGACGTTTGCTTTCGGACTGACCTAAGGTGCAGAGAAATAAAGGTGGCCAGGGTGAGTGGGGAAGGAGATGGGCACAGGACACTTAAGAGAGAAAGCAAAGAAGTGTTACCTGCTGCATCCTGAACTAAGGGAACGTCACTTTTTACTGGAGTTGGAGTGGCAATGATGGGCGAAAACCCAGTGGTGCTGGCGGCAGGCATGACAATGCCTCTGCTGGATCCAAGAGTGGCACTGAGCAGAGAGTATGAGAGACAAGATGGAGAGAAAAGATAGGGGAGGGTGGGAAGGGGAGACCTAAGCAGGGCTTGTGAGAAAGATGGAGGCAGAGATGGTGGTTGAGGTTGTGGTGCATTGTGGATAGCATCATCGGCAGCAGCGGTAGCAGTAGAAGGAACCAGGCAGCCTGGAGAATGTGGAGAGAAAAAAAAAACAACAACAACAACAAAAAAAAAAGAAAAGCAGAAAAAAAAAGGAAAAAATAAACCAAAACAACAAACCAAAAACAAAACAACAAAAAAAAAGAAAAAAAAAAAGAACTGAAATGAGAACCCAAGAGCAGAAGCAATATGATGAAAATGGAAAATACATTCACAAATGTATGAAATAGAACTGTAACAGAGAAGAAACAGAAGGTGAGGAACTGAGGGCATCAGGAAGAGGAAGGTTGTCTCTGCAGAAGGTAAGGTGGCTTTAGTGGCATGCAGGAAGAGCCACAGGCTTTCACCCAGAAATTCCTGCTTGTCTGGTCCTTGCTCCTGTACATGGTGCCAGCTCGCAGCAAGTAATGAGCCTTACAGGTCCCTTCCAACTCAGTGTATTCTGTGACTCTGTAAGGGGGGTCCTACAAGTTGGGAGGGTGGGGTTACTTGCTGCCTGGCTATTCAGGAGTAGGGGGCATTTCCTAAGAAGCATGACTTGGGCCAGACAGCAGAGAGAGCACTAAGAACTTGTGTCCCACCAAACTCTCTGGAGGAGCTTTAATGTCATGGGGCCCTGTCCTGACCCAGCAGTGTTCATACAACCTGTAGTTAGATGTGCTGAGGGACAGCCTTCATCTAACTGGTGTGGGAAAGACAAGTAGGAAAATGCATACAAAATTAAAGCCAGCTCAGTGAGGCAGCCTATCTAGAATGGGAATGCTTCACCCTGGGAAGGACAGCTAAGAGATCCCTGGATTCCCTCTAGATGCTAACAGAACTCATAAAAGATATCTGATGACTGCCAAGATAACCCTGGAATGCTGGGCAGTGAGATGGCAACCTGTCAGCCTGGCACACAGGGAGCAATGGCAGAACATTCATTCCCAAAAGAGGGGACGATGGAGGGTTCCTCTGTTTAACCCTGCACAAAGTGGAACAAGATATTTTTTTGCAGGAGGAAAGCAGCTCAGGGAGCTGCTTTTCTATGTATTCCTGAAGATACAGTAGGGGTTTTCCCCTCTATGTATGTACCATTTGCTGTTGCACAGTCCTTCTGCACCTCAGCGGTACAGGAAAGTGCCTGACTTTGGATGCTGCACAAGGAAATGGAAAGTGGTATCAGGGTTGCTGCCAAGTACAGAACAGGCCCACAGCTTCTTTGTATTTTTTTAAATCAGTTATTAAAATAGATCCAACTCCACGACACAGGATAAAAACCTCTCCTCAGGGGAGGGGAAAAAAAAAAAGATGCACTGTTAGTTCCTGGGTGCTTGAGGTGCACATTTTGATGGATCTCTTCTCACAAATGATGGAGGGAGCTGGGGTTAGTAGGAGGCACTATTGTGAAGCTGGTACAGTTCGTATTTTGGCCTCTCTTGAGTTTATCTCCCAAGACAGCAGGCAACTGCTGATCCATTTCACACACCCCCTTCTCTCTTACCTGCTGATGTACTTTCGTTGCCCACTGGAGTGCTGGAGCAGCTGCGGTCCATATTGGAAGATTCAGAGGAGATACCCCCAGGGCTACAGCCAGTGTAGTCCATATACTCATCTGTTTCAGTGTCCATCATGCTTGGGGGTCCCTGAAAGGAAGCTGGGGTTCCTGATGAGGCTGGGCTGGGTGCCATGCTGCCAACCTGGGGGAGATTTTCATTTCTTGGAGTGTGGCCAATAACCTGCAGCAAGAAAACAGGACAGGGACTTTCACACCAAATGCAAGATGCCAAGACCAAAACCATCTGTCTGCAATGTTTATTTCTCTGCCACAGTTCATGAGGGATAGCTGGAACATGCTTGTGAGTGGAACCCATGACACCCTGGCTAGGAGCGTCAATCCTCTTTCACTGGGAGCTCTAAACTTGGCACACGTATCCTGGTATGTGGATTGTGATGCACTCAGAGGCTGGGAGTGTTAATCTTGGCACCAGTATCCTGGTGTGTGGATTCTGATGCATTCAAAAGCAGGAGGTGTTAATCTTGGCGTTACTACCTGACTGTGTAGGTCCTGCTGCAGTTAGGGACTGGAAATACAACTACTGACATGGCTGTCCAGGAGCCTGTGTGAGATGCTGCAACGGGGACCACTGCCTGCAACCAGTGACCTCTGAGTATGCTCTGTTCACAGGCAGCTCTGGTGGCCTGGCCTGGCCTGGTCTTCTCTGGACAGCTCCATGGATGGGTGTCCAGAAGCAACATATCCCCAAACACACCACTCAGTGCATACTGAGCACTAAGGAATGGGAAAAACTGGAGTTAGGACATGCAGAAAGGCAGCTGCAGGGCAGCAAGCTGGTTAGCTTTGCCACATGCCCTGATTTGTGGGTTCATCCTGGTTGTTTGCTGGACTCCTCCATGGGCTAAGCACAGCAGTAGAGTGAGCTGTGCATTGCCTGCTCCCAGGATTGCTCAGGCCATGACTGCTACTTCTCCGGTGCTGAAGTGAGACAGGGTCACCACTGAAAAGCCATGGAGGTCAAACCCAGCATTTTCTGCTCAGTGTGTACTAAAATCTTTAGGGCCAGGCTCAGCATGTATGAGAAGAGTAGTAAAGACAAATCTGTTTGTTATATCTTTCCTAAGTTTGACCCTGGTACCTAAGCTTTTCCTCTTCAGAACAAAAGCTCCCAGAGCAGCACCACCACCAGTTCCTTGGCACCTGGGAACTCCTTCAATCCAAATGCAGCAGACTTGAAAAATTAACCTAATAACTAATAGGCACCTCACATTCCCACATTGTGGAATGAAAAGGGTTTCCTTCTACAGATGACCCATTTGTTTTTCATACACCAGAAGATGTCCTTAGGCTCAGATCACTCCCAGGCGTTTACATGAAGCTGGTGTGCTTCACCTCCTGAGTCCCCACAAGCAGGAGGTGGCAGGACTGCTGCCATCCCAAGCAGCAGCTCAGCCCTGTAGTTTAAACTCTTCAATTTATTCCTAAACCACACAAACCTAACCTGCCTTTTGCTCCCAGTTACGTGTTAGAAGAGAAGGAACTGCATTGCTTTGGTGTTTCCTGAGCGAGGGCAGGGAGTGCTCCAAACTAACTCCAAATCAATAAGGGAAGTTTGCAGAGTGGCATTTCTCCTGTCCTCAGTGGAAGTAGCAAATAATTCTTTGTGGCTAACAGGAAATGTTTGTTTTAACCAGCATGTTCAATTCTTCCACATCCTGAGCACTTTAATTTTAATAAGCCAATTGGTGTATACAGGGAGAGCAGGAAGGGAGTGTAAATTGTAAATCTGAGTGTTTTAGTGTTATCCTCCTCATTTTTTGTCTGGGTTATTCACAAGGAAAAGCTGTTTACACTAAGTAATGCTCTGATGTCTGTGCTTCATCACCCTTCCTGAGACTGTAGAAGTCCAGCCAGGTAAAGCATATCCCAGCTGCATCCTCAGGTACAAGTGTGTAGGTACTGAAGCAGCAAGCAAGCAAAGGAACCAACACTACATGCAGATCTGCAACTTAAATAACCAGTGAGTCACCTGAGTAGGAACACGATCAAAGTTCTTCCCCAGCATCCTTCTCATGTGCTTTCTGGCGTGGGATGTCATTTGGTGCTTGAGCAGGAAGGAGAACTGGCAGCCCTCTCGAATGCAGTGGAAGTGGCTGTTCACCTGGTTGTATTTGCAGCCTACAGACACAAAACCATGGAGTGTAACACATGAAAGGTACCCACAGAGGGAAAGGGTCTGTAGGAAGATGATCTGGAGGTAGGACAAGGCTGCTGCCTCATGGATTTCTGGTGGATTGAGGATTATCAATGGACATGGGTTCTTCAGGAACAGTCCTGAATGCAAAGACTAAATCACAATCTTTTGTCTGCTGAGCAACTGCAAGAGAGGATTACAGTGTACACAGATGGAAGACGTGAGTCTGACCTGCATACTTGGCCCATCCCACTGCACCTTGTTGTTAATAAAGGATCATGACCATTACATCCAGTAGTGCCTAATGCTCCCAGTCTTAGCTAGTGCCTTTTTCTTTACAAACAAACCCAAGGTATTTAACTGTATCACCTAAGTTACAATCAGAAAGAAACACTTAGGTTAGAAATGAAAAGTTCTTTTGCTCTTTTTTTCCTGTAACTGTGCTCTCAGAAAAACAGTCCCTCAAAAAGCTCTATCTCAGGACAGAGTGTGCTCTCTGGTCAGATAGAAATGAGCCAGGAAACGTTCACTGCCACTCCAAAGTTGTTGTGTAATAGGGGCAGCTACTAAACAACAAGCAATTTATATGGGCTCTGGCTAACAGCACTTGACACATTTTGTTCCTGGTGGATAGTGCCATGTGTGCTGGGAGTCTGTGTATCTCATTAACAGACAGTCCTAAACAGCTACACTCTATAGCTGATAAATAATGGCTGGATGCAGTTAAAGCACAGCTCTCTCAGTGCTCAGGTTCTGCCTGTTCTCCTCCATCCCTCGGCCATGCCCACACACACCGAGGTACAGCCCTACAGAGCGGCTCAGTTTTGCTCATCTACCACCTCAGGGTGATGGGTGTCAACCACCTTTACTTACATACAGCCATATTCTTCACCTCACTCTTCCTCCCCACCTCTCCACGTCTGTACCTGGCTTTACACCCACAAAAACATACATGTCAAGAGATCTATCACATGTGTGTTTCTTCAGAAACAGTCACAGCCCTTTCAGCAGGCCAGCGCCTTCTGCCCCTGATACACACACACAAACACAAGCAGCATAAGCAGCAGAGCTGTACATAGAGGTAGACATGCATTTACATGTTGGTACAACCACAATACACCTACGCAGACACAGCTACACCATCCCATCACGCTGCCTGCACCTGCACAGGCAAACGCAGAGCGCTGGCTAGGTGTATGTTTACTGCATGGCAAGCCCAACCTACAGGCATATATATACATAGTGCTGGATGCCTGTACCCCATCGCTCCCAAAAATTAACACTGCTGACACAAGCACAGCCTGGAGACGCCTCGCTGCCAAACACCTCCTGCATCACCCAGCCCATCTTCAGCTCGCAGATAGCGTTTTATGTCCGTGCCAAGATGATGTTTGTTTAGGTATCGCACTCCCCCACAGCCCCACCTCATCTGCCACCACCCCCCCCCTTCCCCTCGCCCCATCAGGCTGAGCTGTTCTTTGGGATGGAGAACAAACAGTGCTGGCGGGACTGAAACAGTATCAGCAAAGGGCAGGTGAAGGCTCGCCTGTTGCCAGGGCATCCGTTTGGGCTGGGTGTCATATATCACTGTCCTGCTTTGTCTAGCCCCTGCTATCACCTGAAACACCTAAAGTTGAGTAAATAACAGCAACTGCTGAATCCACTGACATGTGTAAATGAGACCTAGGTGAGTACTGGCGGTGGTGTATTGACACTCATTGCCCTGGTTACTGCAAACAAGCCACCATTTGGGGACAAATTCTGTATGTATTCAAAGCTGCAGAGTTTGGGGCTGGTTCTTGTGGCTGCCTCCCTGCCATGTGTGAGGACTGCACCCGCAGTGTCACTGTGAACCCTGCTTTGCTTCAGCCTTTGCTCCAACCAGGAGCAACAGGGAGGACTGGGGCTGTGATACCGACAAGCCAAAACACAAGGGCTACGTGAATCCCAGGCAGCTCAGGATAGATGGGGCTATCCTTAGGGATCCTCCCCTCCCAGTTCAGAGCCCTGGATCTGAGGTCTAGATACCTCCCTGGGAATGCATTCTACTCTCTGTTATGCATTTGTTTTACCAGCTTTACACCAGAGGCACTTAGATTTAATAGAAATGCAGCCCTGCTAGGAGTTTTGGCCAGTGGGCAAGGCCCCAACTGAGGTAGGGCTGTATCCCGGGTGTTTCCCAGGCCACGCTCAGGGGAAGGCTGCCACAACGACACCAAGCTGTATTCCCTGCTGCTCACAAGTGGATGTGGAGAATGGTTTTGGAGAAGGCAGTAGCTGACAACTCTTCTCCATATCCTTTGGCTTTCAATGTGTCACACCAGTGAGAGCTGCCTGGGATCGGGCAAAGCCCCAGCTTCTTCCATACGGGACACTGACACAGGGCACCCATCAGAGCAGGCATTCCCCCTGTGCTGAGAGCACCCTTAAACTCCACCCAAGACAAGCAGTAGGCCCAACCAACTTCAAAGTAAAAAAAAAAAAAACAACCACCAAACAAAAAGGCCTTGAGAACTGGATAAAAAGGAACAGCAAAGGGGGAGCTGTATCTGCAGAGGAATACACGCAATCCTCTGCATTACAGCTCCTATCCATTTAACTCAGGTTGATTTGGGAAGACACGCTTCTCCCTGGGCCGATCAGGGGCTGCTTTCTGCTTTCTTGCATTTCTTGCTTAGTGATTTAATGACCAAACAGATCCTGGGCATAACTCACAGGCTCTAACTGATGGCATTCTTCACCTGGACATGGGACAGCCCACAGGAGAAAGGTGCCAGGGGAATGAGAAGGAAACTCACCTAGTCTGCCACATTCTTCTCGCTTGGTGAAATACTTGAAGCCGTTGGCTGCCCTTCTCTCTGCCTTCTCGTGTTTCTTCACGTGCCAGGGCAGCTTGGTGGTGATGTTTGTCACAAAGTAGCAGCCAGGACGGAGACAGTGGTAATGCCCTCGCATCCTGAATTCACAGTGCTGGAGAGGGGCAAACAGGCAGGTTGCTTTAAGCAGATCGAAAACAAACGCATCCTTGTGTGCCTGCTACTACTGCTGTCCCTCTGGGATGGGACAGCCCTGCACTGATGCTCCAGATCACATCCATTTTATCCTCCACGAGCCAGGATGCAAGCTTGTTCCCTGGATTGCCATGAGGTACTCTGTTCTAGGCTGAAATACCCCAAACTGAACTCATGGCTTTCCCTGGTATTCATCATCGTTTCTTAGGTCATTGGAGTTGCCTTGTCTGCTTCACCCAGGTCAAAGAAACATAAAACCCGTGGGATTTGCCAGTTTGATGGAAACAATTTTGCTAGATGACATAATTAAGCCCCCTCCCTGGTTCTGTAGATAGGCCAGGAACGAAACACTCTGCCTCACTTCCTGCTGGGTAGTCTGCCCGCTCCCTCCCGCTCCTCTCCCACACACCTACTGGGGCTGGAACACCATGTCTGCCCTGCACTTACCTGGTTGGGACAGAGACACTGCAGTGAGTAGTAAGCAAACTGGTCTCGCACATTCACCAGATTATTGTTGGGGTTGATGTGGTCCAGGCAGTGGGATTCTGCTTTGCCAGAGGTTTTGCACACATACTTGCAGTTCCCAAAGAGACAGTGGAAGTGGAATTTGTTGGCGTACTTGCAGTCCGTTGCCAGGCAGGGATCACTGGAACACATCCAAACCCCAATCAGCACCTTCACTCACTTCACACATTTGTTTCTTTGCCAAAACTTAATTCGAGGGGAGCCCAAGCTGAAACCTCTGTTCCAAACGTGGCCTACAGACTTCCCATAGCCACCTTCCTCTTTAGTAAGACTGCTGCTGGCAACGCTACCTACTGCAATTCCACCAAGCTAGTGCACTTTCCTGATGATTACCAGAAGGCAGCAATGCATGGTGGGTTCTGGAGTCTTTGAAAAGCATGCTGAGAGCTCCCTCAAGATCCAGGTAGATGCTGTTTCTCTCCTTCTGCCTTTACACACCCCAATGGATTCAGGTAGTTTTTCCCATCTCAGTTTTGTGTAACTGAAATGAAACTCTTGGCCATGCCCACTGCAAGGCACCAGGACTTCCCCTGATCAGACACAATCAGCTGAACGGTTTGTGCTTTGCCCCCCTATTCCATGGATTTCTGGCTGCATAACCAGAGGTCAGACGGGAGGTAGCTGAACACTCATCTCCTGGATCCCAAGCTCTGTACCCAGTGACACCTACTCAGCTATGTGAAATGGCATTAATAAGCTGCTTTGAAAGTGGAGGAATGACTGCCAGTATACAACCCAGGGACCAATTCTCCAGCAGTGTAACCAAGCTGCAATGCCCAACCTGGTTCTGGACTCCCGTGTCCTCCTACCTAACTTCTGTGCCTCTGCTGTGTAACAGAAACAACACTATCATCACAGCCACACTGGGAAGCTTCTTTAAAGTTTTAAAAGAAGGTTATGTTACCTTCAGCCAGACACCTCCAGTGTGAATTACTCTGCAAGCTAACACTACAAAGCCAGAGGCACAGAAGTTGAGGAGACCTGTTATACAGAAGTTCAGCCAGGCCAGCAGAACATTGACAAATCTGAAGGGAGACAGACTCGCTCCCTTGGGCTGCTGAGACACCCAGTCCTGGTGAGGCAGAGTCCACACACTTGTGTCCCCTCCACTATCTGAGCCCTGGTTTTCTTCACTGGAAAAACCCAAAAAGCAGCTGTATTACAGGGAGCATTCCTCAGAGGGGGCCACAGAGCTTCCTGGAGACAAGGCCAGGAGAGATCCAGCAAGCTCTCCTTTCAACAGTCTGTAAAACCTACTCTCACCTCGGTGTACTTTGGTGTGGCAACACCACTGCTCTGCAGGACTGGGCACTTAGCTGCCTGCTGCTGTTTGCTCAGCTACAGAAACTCACAGCAAGTCTCAGACCTGCAGCAAGATTTGGAGATGGACTAGGCAGGTGTCATGCTGAAAGCTTTGGAGGTGCTATGATTCCTCTGTATGATTCCTCTGTAGCCTTCAGGGTTAAAATGCTGTAACACCACCCACATTTCTGTACACCTCTTAGGAGGCACCAAAAAATGCTTCCATGATATGTTAGCAAGTTTGTTTTGCCTCAAAATTCATACAAAAAGTGCTCCCAGATGTACTAGAAAACCTTTTTTTCCCTAGGATAACTGAAGGTATCTTCTAAACTTTATAGGAGTAGATTTTCTGTGAGATAAAGCCCAGAATGCTTTCTAGACAGGTAGCCTCACAGTGGGCAAATTCAGATGTAGTACTACAGCTCTAACTACTACAGCACTACAGTACAGAGGGGACTGGCAAGGCTGGAGAGGACACAAAGAGGTAGGCAGCATCTACAACTTACTTCTCCTGGAACTGGAGAAATCCGGGTTTGACCTGAGGCTTGGCATTCTCCAGGGAAGTTGTTGCCAAGGGTGAAGTTGCCAGGTTAGGCACTGACGCTGGGATCTGAGGCATCTGGGCTATGGTTGAAGCCAGCTGCTTCCAAGCTAGCAGTGTGGGAGCAGAGGGCACAGTAGCTGGACTTGGAGTGGGCACGTCGAGGGCAGGAGCACTTGCCATGGTGGCAGAAGTAGCAGATGGTGATGAAGGGGCCAGAGAAGCCTTATTCTCAGTAGTAGTTGAGAAGGGAGACTCAGAGTTACTTTTCACAGTTCCACCCTCAGTTCGGAAGTGAAAACTGCAAGAAAGACAGTGGGATTCAGCCAGGAATTCCTGCCCATCACATGTGACTCCATTAAACACAAACAAGAATGCTGCAGGAGCATGCAAACAAATCAGATGAGGTTGAAGCCTGGAAGGGGCTCTGCAGACGTTGTGGTAAGATTTAGGGGGCCTCCTAGGCTGTGAAGAGACATTTGGAGGGGTGCAGACAGAAAAGTGCAGGAGCATGTTGAAGTCAGAGAGGAGGAAGAATCTCTGCAGTCAGTAAGCTCAACCTGCCTGTGAGGGCAGGTCTCCATCGCTGTTATGAGAGGCCAGTAGTTTGTAGTAATGAACCACTGGGAAATCTCCAATGCCAGAAACCAACTGCTAACAGACCTTCCTGTCTTAAAATCTGCAACACCTCCTTCTGGTTAAACCCCCCTGGAATGAGCTGTGCTGAAGCCTTGCTCACTCCTTACTCGGGCAGATCTTCCACTGCCTTTAAAAGGATATTGGTTCTGAACAGCAGATTTTGCCCTGTAGAAATCTGCAACAGGGAATAATTCCAATATCCCACCGTTCCTTTGCTAGACCCCTCACTGGATCAGTGGGAGCATATCTCAAATCCATGCTTCACCCACAAGCTAGTGAGGGTTCTGTAGAGCCTCTGTAATACAGGCTGTTTTATCTAGCCTGCAGGCCTGGCTACCAACCTTTGGGCTGTCTGCTACTTCCCAAAATGATGTGAAATGACCAAGAGTTTCCACTAAAGAGCAGGGGAAGGTGAGGAGGAGGTTGCCTTTAGGTTGGACAGTTTGACTGCTTCATTTCAAGACCCTATTCACATGATGTGAAACTCTTTAAACAAAAACCATCTAAACTAAGTGCTTGGGAAAAACCTGTTAGAAAAGATCTGTCATGACAAGACAACAGAATGGCCTCTACACTGCAGGAACAGGCAGCTGCCTGCTCCACAAAAAGTCTGTATCCTGTGACAGTGTTTGGGTTTACAGGATCCACCTTCTCCCCTATTGTCTTATTTCTTTGTATGGTGTTTGTGTGCTGTGAGAAATATGGGTCTCCTGGACCACACTGCCCAGTAAGCTATGGAAAACCACCAACTTTCAGCTCTCAGCCTTGCCAACACTGTGAGACACACCTCTTGTGTACAAGCTGAGCACACAGTGTTCCACTGCAATTTTAGCTGAGCAGAGGAAGCATGGGGATGCCCAGTTCTCTGCCCTCAGGACTGCCCCTGGTCCTGCTCAGCAGGGTTCCTGTGTGTTGTAGGGTTTTCTCAAGGTTTCCCAAGACTCGCGCTCTCCTACTTACTTGGCGTGCTTGATGGCTCCATCCAGGGTGCTGAAGAGGGCACCACATTCCTCCACCACACAATGGAAATGCACCTTATGGAGAAAGTCGCACTGTGCATCACAGAAATCCTTGGTACCAAACCTGGCCAAAGCAGACAAGCAGGCATCTTATGCAAGGGCCCAGGAGAGAAGCCGTGTTGGAACAGTCACATTTTCTTTAGTTTTCAACTCTACTACCCTTGAGTTTTGTAACATCACTGTCCCTGCTGCACTGCTGCTGGATCACTGCCTGTTACACAGACCTGAGCATGTGGAGCAAGAACCTAATTCCTCTCCAATTGCACTTGGCAGAGAAACTCCCGTTCACCTTAGTGGGACCAAACACAGAACTATTCCAAAATAGAAGATGAAAATCCTTAGTGTTCCTGAGTGCCTGTGTGCCAGAGCCAAGGCTCTGAGGAGGGATCAGAAGGCAGTGAATTAAGGGACAGACCATGAGGACACTGTTGAATCATTACAGGTCCTCTTTTTTCCTCATTTATTTCTGTTTCAACCTCCTGTGAGTAGCAAAAGGAAGGAAACAAACAACAATGGTTCAAGGGATCCAGAATCCACCCGTCCCCCACCTTGAAATAACAGGGTATTACAAAGAGGGGAGAGATGAAGTGTTGCCTGAACAGCAATTACAAGCCAGAAAGCACAGTCCCTGAAGAAACAATGCTGGGCTGCACAAACCAGAGCAAAAACCATCACGTAAGAGACACCTCCCATCAGCCTGGAGTAGGGTAAAACCACCCAGGCAGGGTTTCAGTGCTGAGATTCTCCAGGCTAAATAAGAGCAGCCCAAATACACGTGATTTTAGGGAACTCCAGAATCACAGGGAATCTAGAAATCACGTCAAAACCCACCAGCAGGAAGGATTTGAAACTGAACAGGGGGATCTTGTGTAATTAAGATACAACAAACTACGATTGCTCTGAGGAGTGGAGAAGCAGGAAAAGTCCCAGGAGGGACTTCACGATTTGAGAGTAAAGGGAAAAGACAAAAACTGGTGCTGGAGAAGGCAGGTGGGTGGCTGCAGAACACAATGCAGTCAGTCAGGGCTTCAAGGGAGGAGAGGAAGGAAGATGAAGGTGTAGTAAGAGATAGGAGACCCAGTAACTGGAAGCTAAAGGAGTGGTTTTATCAGGGACAAGAGGTGTTGTGCTTAGAAAGGTGGTGTGATAAAGATGGGAGGCAGTGAGTCAAAAATGTGGGCCTCCTAAAATCTGCTTTGGATGGGGAAAATCAGACAAAGCAGCCAGTCAGGGTTCAAATGAAGCCCTTCTAGAGGAGAGGATAAAGGGGTGGGTTGGAAAATATAAATATGCACAAATCAGCCAGTCTGGATGATGTATGTCCTAAAGCGCAATGGAAATTAACTAACTGATTACATTACTATTTGCTATTTTTTAAGCCATAGTTGGAGGTTCTGGGATATTTGGGGAGGCAAAAAAATTAAAAATATTAGGTACTGATTCTTTCATGGAAAAAAAATCCCCACCAAGTGATCTTTGGCAATTATCATACCACCAGTCTTAACTTCTCCTTCCAGTAAAGTAATGGAACAAATATTAAGAGGGAGGAGAAAATCATTAAACATCTAGAGGATAAAGGAACCATGAGCAATAAACAGCATCAGGATTATAAAGAATAAATCTTGCTAGACAAATTTAATTGCTTTTTTTGATAGAATTACAAAATTAGTGGATGAAGGGCTGCAATATATTTGGATTTTAGGAAAGCATTTTGATACAGTCTCGCATATGCTTAGAATTAATTCAAATTGGCCTGGATGTGAGTGCTACCTCATGGATTGAAAACTGGCTGAAGGACCGTAAACAAAAGCTAATGACAAACAGCAACACATCGAGCTGGGAGGAGGGATCTTGTGAATGCTGTGAGGATGACTTTGGTTAGGTCTGAGCTTATTTAACATCTTCATTAGTAATCTAGGAGAAGGAGTAAACAGTGTGTTAATGAAATTCACGGAAGATACTGAACTGGGAGGAGTTGGCAACACCAGTGCAAGGGAAGAAAAATAGCAGAGAGGCACCGTGTGAGACAAGGGAGAAGGTTCAGGATACAGGAATCCAATCTGGGAACACACAGGGAATACAGCTGGGGGCAGGGGTGTACTTTTATACATCGGGGACTCACGAGAGCACCATTAAAAGCAGCCCTGTGGAACAATGGATGGTGAAACTCCATCCACACACGTTCTGCTGTATAGAGGCAAAGAAGGCAGCACAACTGTGAGCTGCATAGACAGGGGCAGGAAGCTCCTTCTGTCTGGTGGAGTGAGATACAGGAGCAGCAGCCCAGCTCTGCACCCAGCCAGGGAGCAGGGAGAGCAGCAGCACGGCACGGCGGTCGGCAGGCTTGAAGGGACTAATTTACAAAGTCAGATTAAAGGAAATAAATAAGCTTGGTTAAATGGCATGCTAAAAGTCTGTGACTATCTGAAGGGGGTGAACTCCAATTGCAGAGAGGAATTATCTGCTGTGGTTCAAGGGGATATAACCAGGAGAACTGCAACAAAATTACAAAAAGGGAAATTCAGACAGCACACCACCAAACAAACTGTGACAGTGAAACCTATTAGGTGGTGGAATAATGCTCCCAGAGAGGAGCAAACTGCCTCCCTGCTCGGCAGGATTAAAACAGGGCTGGACAAAATGCAAATGGTCTGCAGGGAAGGATCTCATGCTGGCCAGGGCAGAGGGACTAGAAGACTTTCTGGTCTTTTTTATTGAAGTCTGTGATTTACAAAGTGTCCACAGGCATCTATAGGCAACTATCTGTCTCAGCCCCAAGCCCCTGTGTGCCTGCCTGGGTGTATCTGCCTGCTCTCAAAGCCTGTGTCTGCCTGGGCATGTATGTGCGTGTGGCTGTGTGGGTGAGGCTTGTATCTGTTCCATTTTCCTTTCAAGCCTCCTTGTCGACAACAAAACCAGCAGAAACCATCCCAGTTCCCATAGCCCTTCCACTCCTTGCTTTGTGTCAGTGCCCCACTCGATGATCAGGGGAGACGCCACGGGCAGCACTTTAAAGCTGCTGTGGGGTGTGTGTAAGGACCACGGTCTGGCAGAAGGTCAGTGCTGAGAGCAAGCTGCAGTGCATCCCCTGGATATACAGAGAGAAAGGGCAGCCCAAGGTGGAGCCCAGGCTAACAGCTTGGAGCTGGCTTTTGAGATCCTTTAAAGTAATCCTGTGTGGACAGGACACTAAAACCTCCTGCAGCCAGGTGGGACTGAGCACCAAATGCAATCCAGGTGGTGATCAGCATATCACAGAATTAGGCCTTTATATCCACAAGAACTCTGCATTCCAGTGTGAGCTAATGAGCCAGACACTTATTTTCCCTTTCTCTATTCCCAGTTTCATGCTCCTTACCGGCGCAGGTACATCTTCCATGGCTCAGAGAGCTTCTCCTGGACAAGTGCCTTCACTGCCTTGCCCAAGTACTGTGTTGACTCTCCAGCCCCAGCCTGGCTGCCATCTCCTTCTGTCTTAATGTTCAGCAGGTTGCCAAGGCTGCCACTGCTCTTGGACATCTGGAACAAGAACACAGACACTGCATCAAGCCCAGCACGCGGCCGTGGACACTGCCAGGCTGGAAACCCTCAGGATTGTCCCGTGGAAAGCTGGGTCTTCAAAGGTTGGGACAGAAGACAAGAAGTCTGCACAGGCTGCCCCAAACACATCAGCAAAGCTTAACAGCACCTCACTTTTCACTCCCTCCACCCATCCATCACAAAGGACTCGGGTGCCATCGAATATTCATGGCTCTGGTGTAAAGCAATGATGCCTCATGTCTACTTTATACATGGGTGAAGAGAGACATACCTTGAGCATGGAAAAGGTGTGCAGTTTAACATTAATAACCCTACACAGTGTCTACAACATCACAGAATCACAGGGGTTGGAAGGGATCTCGAGAGTTCATTGGGTCCAACCCCCCTGCCAAAACATGCTGGTCTTGTAGTACAGAGCTGGTGCTAGAACAGGTAAGCTCTAGTTTATTTAGCATCATCAAGGATGCCTCCTCCTTTGAAGTGAATTATCAGGTCTGTTTGGGGGTGCAAGGGGTGAAATCTCCTTTTAACTGGGGAAAAATTCCAGCTCTGCCTATTTTCCTGGAAAATTCCAACTCACTTCAATAAAGAAATGATGCCACGTTCTGTGCTAAATGGACATAGCAGGAGTTGGACTCACAACTGGCTTTGTATGAAAGGCTTCAAAGAGATTCTACAGAGAGAAGGTTTAGAGGTCCAGGTGTGTGATGTGCAGGACAGAAAAAAAGAAGTTACTCAAGTGCTTAGAGAGAAAGTTTTATTTCAGAATAAATGCACAATTTCCCAGACCATCTCTTGCTCTGTTGAGCTCTCAGTCACCCTCAGTATAGAATCCCAGACTGGTTTGGGTTGGAAGGGACCTTAAAGATCCTCTACTCCCAACCCCCTGGGCAGGGACACCCTGCAGGAGCCCAGTAACACCAGTGAAATCCACACCATGAATAAACTGCAGGATCGGGCCCAATGCTTGCATTAGAAACTCCACCCACTCGAGGATCTTGAAGCCCTTTATAAATATCAGTTAATTAAGCCTGACAGCCCCCCTAAATAAACTGCAATACGCTACAGGAACCCTGGCTATCTGAGGCTCTCTTAATGCCCCCTGAAGGTAAAGCCCCTGCTGCTGTGTGGAGACTGCAGCTCTTTATGGAGTCAGAAATTCAGGTCGTCTCTTTCCATCGGTGTTTGCTGGGTGTTGGGTTCCTCTCAAAGGTTCTTTTTTTCCAAGACAAATAATGAAGGATTCCTCCACGACCAGGAATTGTGTGCAGCAAGAGGAAGAAGCAAGCATGATGTGTTCCTGAGCACGCTGAGCTTGATGCTGCAACCCTCAGCTGTGGAATAGGCTCCTGCACATCAGAGGCTCTGGTCTCTGCTGGTTTGTGTCACTGGTTAATCCCATTCCTTCTTTAAAAAGGGAACAAACCTGAAGAACTCGTATTTTGTACCTGTGCTGCACTTATTCTGCACAACATAAAGACTCTTAAGCAGGGCTGCACGCAAACAAATGCTTATTTCTAAGCAGATGCTTAAATCTCATATCCTCCCAGAGATTTTCAAGTGAGGTGTCTATTGAAACGGGGTTTTCCCCGAGCTGGGGCCTTCAGAGTGACTTGGGACCTCGGGCAGCAGACTTACTGAAGAGATTTACTCACTAGAGAAAGGGCTGTATCTCTGGAATCACCGAAAGGACAATAGACAGGAATGAATAAGAAATGAAGTTTGAAAGGGTCCATCAGAACCCCACTGTAACAGAGAGCCAAGGGAGGAGGGAAAGCAGCATAAGGATAAACCCAGAAATTAAACAACAGGGAGAAAAAAAAGAGTGATGAAGTAAGAGAGAAAGGAGGCAAGAGATTACTAGGCAAAGTCACTTTGCCCTCTCTTGAGGGTTATATGGCCTTGATGCACATAACGCCCAGAGCCAAGGGGAAGGCAAAGGGTTCCGCCTGCAAAACCTATCACACAGTAGAATATTAAAGCCTGGCTCAAAGGCTGCCCTGAGCTCTACTGCAGTTGTATATACAACAGGCAAATTAATCTCGGTACAGTAGAATTTATCATGTGAAAGGGAAATATATATTTGAGATGATGTATAATTTAAGGAAAAAGTACAGAAAAAGAAACGGTGCATTATCTAAAATAAATATTACAGAGCGTGGTGAGGGGGCTCTGCTGGACACCATTACTCACACCAGAAAGACAGAAATTGATGAATTTTGGCTCAAAAACTTGGAATTTTTTTTTCTTCTCTTTCAAATGATTCTCCTCCCCCCTCTTCCAAGGAACGAAAATGTTTTAAAGTAAATAAACAAAATGAGTGAGTATAAAAAGAGAGGGCAGAGAGAAGTTGCCAGGTTCTGGAAATAACAAAATAAAAATAAAATTAAAAGGAAAAAAAAAAATCATTCAGAGCCCTCCTCTGTCTAGAAAGGATGAAATAAGAAGAAAAAAAAAAGGTGTCAGAGGCTGCAATATATTTCTTCAGCCAGTTCATTAAATTAATTCGTAAGCAGTGGCTCTGAAATTATACCCGATGAAAAATGGTCTCAAAATTTAAATGGTACAAACTCATCTTATTAGAGGCAAAACATTAAAAAACAAACGCAGCTCTTCCCCCCCCCAACACCCCCTCCCCACCATCACAGCTTTAATTTCTCTTGGTGGGGGGAATGAAGGGCGTGTGATGGATGGCTCTTACCTTATTCATAAGCGAGGATAAAAGAGATGAATTTGCAGAGACTGTGTGGCCATTTGATTCATTACTGGAACACACAAACCAACAGGGTTTAGTTAAGATGTGCACAGGGACTGTGAGCGCTGAGATTAATCCTTCTGCCTTCAAACTGCCTCACTCCTCACCTGCTGCATCCGGAGGAAGAGAATGATGCCCACCCTCCCTTGGGGCAGCCCGAACTCTTTGACATGCAATAGTCAGGATGGAGAGAAAGAGGGTCCCCAAGTTTGCAGAATTTACTTCCTTCAGCTACTAACCAGCCCAGACCTCTTCCCACAGTGTCCACACCAGCACACATCTTTTATTAGCTGACTCACAACCCACCCCGGGTTTTAGTCTGTTAGAACTTCCAAAAATAGGTCAGAAAACCAGGGGGATGCTGATGGAGGACTCAGACTGCCAGGGACACAGGCCTCTGGGCAATCAGAGGATAAGGCAAGGCAACAATGCTTATGGCCACAGCTAAGGATGGTGAAAGGCACCCACAGGCACCAGCAATACCAGTGCTGGGGTCCCAGGCTGAGGCTTGTTTAAATAAAGCATGGAAAGGAATGTATACAAAGGTCAAAGTGGAGCAGGGTCTCTTATCCCCAGTATCAGTTCCTCTACAGCTGTTCCTCACAGGACAATCCCCAGACACAGGACAATCCCCTACTCTCAGTAGAGATGTGGAACAAGCGGGACCCACGCTTTGCCATAGTGCATTCACACCTGCATGAGGGCAGAGACATGCACATGCCAGACCCAGCGCAGGGTCAGCCTGACACCCGGCTCTTTTGTGGGTCTAATTTCTCTGGAAGCCTCTTAGACCCAATCCAAGGCCCTGTTACAGCAGTGCAAATGCTCCTGGCAAAAACGTGCTCAAGTGTGGCACTGGAGAAGCCTTTGGGGACAACAGGAGGAAATGTCTCCATGAAAGAAGGATCTTTGCCAGTGGCTTGATTTTCAGAGGTGAGGCTCATGTCAAAGAGTCACTAGGCACTTGTGAGCCTGAAACAAACCACCTGGAGAAGATATTAATGAGGGGGAGTAGAGGGATCTTCCCTGCCTCCAATTTCGGAGCATCCAACTGAACCCCTGGGAAATTGCCTTTCATCACCATGTAATGTCCTCTCATCTTACAGGTACAGAAACTTCTCAGAGCTTGATTCTGGAAAGAGCTAAGTGTGCCTGCCTGGGCACTTCTCTCACCCATGATCCTTGACGCTCAGGTCCAAGCTGTGCTCCTGCAAGGAGTCCTGACCAGTGGCAGATGACACTCCTATGGCCTCCACAGGCTCCTGCTTCACCTGGACTGGATTGAACCGTCCAGGAGCTGCTGGTTGTCCATTCCCTGCTCGAGAAAAGGCACAGAAATTGAATGCAAAAAGTGAATGAAAAAATATAGGTCTAAAATGAGGTTACGGTGGCAAATGGGTAAGTTCAACCACCAGCAATAGCTCAGAGATGGGAAAAGCAGAGGGAAGTGTGGGGGGAGGGAAGTGCTGGGATTGCTGGTCAGCGTTTATTGCCAAGCTGACATGATGGGTTCTGACGTCCACTCCGGCGTGGAAATTCTTCAAGTGATAATTATTGCAAAATTATGTCAAAGTTGTCCAGGCTGTGGGCCCTTTAAAGGAGAAGGGCGGAAGGAGCGTGGGGGAGACCTGATTCCCTCCACCAACTGTCATAACTAATTTGCGGGGCTGCCTCTTAAGCGTTTATTAAAGACTCTGTTAATGCTGAGGCAATGTGGCAGCTTTCGACTGCTAGTCAAGCCCCCTTGCTCGTCCCCAATCCCAGCGTTGCCGTAGCGACAGCGCTGGCCCGCCACTGCGCGTGCCCAGCAGGAGCATCTGCCCCCATCGGGGCTATCGAAGGTGACAGCCAATGGGATCGGTTCAAACCCCGCCACCTCTTGCCACCACCATCCTCTCCCCACAGAAAAAGGGGGGGATCATTCTTCTCTTTTTTTTGGGGGGGGAAGTTTTAGTGCTGAGTTTGTGAATGAAAAATTCCTTTTAAAGGAAGGGGAAAAAATTAAAGGAAAAAGAAAAAGAAAAAGAAGAGGAAAAAGGGAAAGCAAATGAAAGAAAAAAAAATTAGGAAGAACAGGGAAGAAAAAAGGAGGGAAAAAAAGTTGCTGACAGGAACATGTCTGCTGAGCTTTTTTCCACAATCCCCAAGTGACTAAAATATTAATTTACCCTCCGGCAGTACAGCTGACGGCGAGCTGCTTCTCAGACAGCAAGTGGCATTTTATTAAAAAATAAAGGAAAATAGTTCCCTCAATGACCTTTCTCTGCTTTAGGAAACAATTTTTCAAATAATAATTTTAAAAGTATGTGAAAGTTCCCCTCCCTCTTTAATCAGATCACTTCGTCCTACTCCCTCGTTCGCTCTTGAGTAGAAGGGAACGTGGACAGCACGGACGTGGCCATGGGGCCCAGGCTCCCCAGCCTTCCCCCTCCCTAGGGAAGGAGGCTGTGGGGCAGCCCCATTGCCATGGGGTGCTACCAGGCACAGCCTTCCCTCCAGGACCCTCCACTGCTCACCAGGAGCTGCCCACGGAGGTGGTGGAGGTACCCTGTGCTCTGGAGGCAGCCCTGTATCCCTGCAGGCAGGGCTGGGCAGAGGCAGCCTGCCCCAGGTCTAGGTGGGAGCAGGAAGACCTCTGGGCTGCCCAGGGGACTTCTCATTCCCATCTCTCACCCCTCTCGCAGTGCTGCTGCCCCTCGCAGCTCTGGGAGAAGCACAGCTTGCAAGACCAAACAGGAGGAAGGTCCATTTTGTGGCCTGTACCAACACTATCTCCAAACCCCCAGCTGGGACAGCAGAGCTGGAGCACCGAACCAGTTCCTCAGATGAGAAGAACAACTGGCAATGAGCTACAGGACCACCACCACTGGGCCCAGCCAAAGCTCCACACAGTCTGTGGTGGAGGCCTTAGGCTGCTGCGAGGCCTCCAACTATTGGCCAAGCCTTTTCTCAGTATCCATTTTGAGCACAGTGCCTCCATCTTTTCAGCCTACAGCAAGCTAGGTAACACACCTGGCAGCACTCTCCCTCTGGTAGATCTTGCCTACTCCATTCCTCTGGCCTCGTGGGTGAAGCCAGGCTCCACAGGAAGCCACGCAAGACTGCTCTCTTCAAGGGTTAACGGGACTCGACCAAAGTTAGTCTCCCATTTATGTTCCTTTACTACCTCCTCCCCACCTCCAGTCCCATGGCCAACTGGGTGGCTTCTCATCCACTCCTCTCCCAAGTCATCAGGCACCGCTCTTCCTCCCACCATGAGCGCTACTGATGAGGGTGACTCACCTGCTTCAAGAGCTACAGAGGGCTTGAGTGCAGCTGCTGCCAGCCTGGCCATCATAGGAGAGATTAATCCCTTGCTAGCAGAGATCCTTTCCATTATAGATGCCGCTGGAGCTGGAGAAGAAGTAGCTGCTGGCTCACCAGATCCTGAAATGGTCTGGGATGAGGAATCTGTAGTAGCAGATGATGTTGGATTGGTGCCAGAAGAACCAGCAGTCATCAGATTAGCTGAGCTGGCAGGAAGTGGTGTAGAGACCCGACTGGGGATGATGGGGAAGAAGGATCCAGCTGTTCCAGGAAGTGCTGAGTTGGAGAGTGCCAGGGCCAAGGGTATATTGCTGGGAAGAGCCTGGGAGAGCAGGCCAGAGATCTTGGTGGCTGGTGTCATGCTGTTGGCAGATTTGCTGGCCTGTGAGGAAGCAAGCTCAGCACCAGAGGAGGGTGCAGCTGGGACTATGAGAGAAACGGAAGACTGTTGACTGGTGGGGGAGGCACTCAGGCTGGAGTTCTTCGAGCTCATAGCAGAGAAGTCAATAAGGTCATCATTACTGGACTCCTCTTGCTCATTATCCTTGGACCCCAGGAGAGAGGCAGGCAGACCCAGCACTCCTGAGCTCCGGATGTGCCGGCGCTCGTGTTTGCGTTTATGGGAGGTCATCTGGCTGGTGGAGGTGAAGGTGAAGCCACAGCCTGCCCTGATGCAGTGGAAGTGGTTGGTGGCCTTGCTGTAGACACAGCCCTCATACTTGCATTCCTCATACTTGTAGAACTTCTTGAAGCCATCCTTGGCATAGGCATCATCTTTGATGTGGTAGCTCTTGTGCTTCTCAATGTCACACTTGTTCTTGAAGGTGAATGTACACCCGGGTCGCCTGCAAGGGCATTGAGGAGGAGAGGGTTGTTGGCTGTGTGGGCTAGGAACACAACCCAACTGCTGTCACCTGGGATAAGGATCAGGCCCAACATGGGACAATGGCCCTAGCTGTGAAGGGGTTGAGGAGCTTTATGCAGGTTAACCTCTGACACCAAGGCAAGCCAAAATGCTGCCATGTGAGAGAGCTGGGAAGCTCTCTCCACTCTGAGGAACAGCCACAATAACATGGGGATGCAGGCACCCACCATGGCAAGTTCCACCCAAAACAAGAGCTAAAGGGGCCTAAGGTACAGACTGTGCTTTCCTGCTCTCCCTGGGAACAAGAGAAATCAATAGAAGAGCATTTGTGCACAAAAGGCAGAGTCTGACCCTGAAAGGGATGAGCTGGCTGACTGTTGGCTGGAGAGAACTCCAGCATGGAAGCGCTATTAGCAGTATATTAATGGCCTACTTCAGTCCAACTCTGAATAGCCCTGTGATCTCTTCCCCAAATGACTCTAGGATGTATTTTGTAGTGGGTACACCTCCCTAAGATCACCTCAGAGAACCCACTCAGGCCTCCAGAGTGGCCTGTGGAAAGATCCATCTGCCCTGGGGCCTAAGCTCTCTCAGGAGCAGTCCTGAGAAGGTCACAGCAGGGACAATCAAGCCCCTCTGTGTACTCCCCAATTTATCATTCAGCAGAAGGAGGCAAACAGACCACCCAACACTGAGGCAGGATTCCTGCCCTCACCTGCAGTGGAAGTGAGTGGTTTTCTGCCCGTAGAACTGGCATTCCACAGTGCCACAGTCCTCCGTGGCTCGGAACCGCTGAAACCCGTCGTTGATGAGCTGCGTGTTCTTCTTGTGAAAGTTCTCATGGGTCATCACGTCAGAGGTGCTTGTGTAGACCTTGTTACAACCCACCTACCCCAGGCCAAAACAGGGAGTCATCAGCACAGCATTTTAACAGCCTACCATTCTTACCAGCACTAATAAACACATGAGCAGCACACGTACATTTAATAGTTCTATTTGTGTATCTCTCCTAGGAGGATGAAGTCATCACTGTAATTCCTCATCTAAAAACTGATAAGAGCAGTTGTGAAAAAAAAAAATCCAAACCCAAGTTTCTGGGCGTGAAACAGTAAGAAAAGGAGGAGAAAAATGCAGGGGTCTGCTATGACGAGCTACAGAACTGGGGTACCTGCTCATCAGGAGAGAAGAGCACTGACAGATGCCATTGTTTTTTGCTGTCATCACAGAATCCCAGAATCCCAGGGGTTGGAAGGGACCCCCAGAGCTCATGGGGTCCAACCCCCTGCCAAAGCAGCTCCCCAGCTCGTATTGCACAGGGCGGCATCCAGACGGGGCTGGAATCTCTCCAGAGATGGAGACTCCACACCCCCTGGGCAGCCTGTCCCAGGGCTCCCTCACCCTCACTGGGGAAAAGTTCTTCCCCAGGTTGCTGTGGAACTTCCTGTGCTCCAACTTGCAGCCATTGCCCCTTGTCCTGTCCCCACAGACACTGAAAAGGGGCTGCCCATTTCCCCTGCATCCCATCCTTCAGATATTGATAAACATTAATCAGGTCCCCCCTTAGTCTTCTCTTCTCCAGGCTGAACAGCCCCAGCCTTTCCTCACAGGGGAGATGCACCAGGCCCTTCATCATCCCCGTAGCCCCTCTGGACTCTCTGCAGGAGATCCCTGTCTTTTTTATCCCAGGGAGCCCAGAACTGGACACAAAACTGAATGGGAATGAGCTATTTCCCTCTTCTCTGGGAGGTGAGGCAGGGTGGTGCAACATGAGGCCAGTTTTTTGAGCTTGGAACACACGAGTTGGGTTCTAGCAAAGCCCAAACCCTACGTTCAGCCCATTTTAGCAAACCCAGTGACTTCCCCCCCACCCGTCGCTGTTCAAGGCTCCCACTTCAACAATCTGAAACTCAGGCAGCGAATGGGATTGGTGTAAGGAGGAGGGAATGCTGAAAACCTGCCTTCCTCTGGGTAAAGAGGGCAACTTTGCCATATTGAGTAAAAAAACCCTGGAATCTGAAAACGTCCTGAGCCCTGCTGAGGGAGGACTTTTTTTTTTTTCCCTTTTCTCCTCCAGCACAACATGTGCCAATGCCTGCACCATCTCAGAAGTGAAGAGAACGAAAACACCACCTCTTAGTTCAGCCCAGGTTGATTCAAACAGGCAATAACAAAACCCATGACAAATGCCCAGGAAAAAAAAAATGAAAAGGATCTCCAGCTATTTCCAATATAAAAGAGCCTCTCTCTCTCTCTCTGCACTGACACCTTGAAAAAAAACAGACCCTGCACGGCATTAAAAAAAAGAATTAAACAAAAACCTCCTTAGGAATAATTTGCAATGAAGCTCTTGGTGCTAAAGCCTAAAAAAATGTCAGTTTATATAAACAACTAACTGAATTTTATCCACACCAATTATGGACATAAAGAAAAAAAAATCCCTCCATGAGATGGATGGCACAAATTCTGCCATTTAAGCAGTATTTTCTTTAATTGGGAGTTTATATTCAGACACCTTTCCTGTAAGACACTGCTTACATGGGCATTATTTTACTGGAAGACAGTGGGCACAGGCTGGAATTACCCATATATAGTTGTGTAAACGAGGGTCTCTATTCAAACTCAGGGTGACTTAAAGCTGTGAAACATTCCTCCTGCTCTAAACCAGTGTTAAACAAAGCCCATCCTGGTCAATTGAAGAAACCCAGCAATCAATATTATAGAAGCATAACAGAAAATGTCCTCAAGAGAAAGTCACATGAAGTTCCCAATTTAACAAATGCTGTAAGCACATGCTTAAACCAACCCCTATTCAGGACAGTACTTGAGTGCATGCCTAACATTTAAGTATGTGCTTAAGCCCCACTGACTTCAGAAAGCTTACCTGACTCCAAGTTAAACATATGCTGAGGTCTATCCCAGCAAAGCATTTAAGCATGTGATGAGGGCCTTGTGACTTTAACTGGGGTCTTAAAACTGTTGGGGTAGGGCAGGAAGTGAGAACAGAGGTTTCAGAACAGCAAAGCCTTCCCCCAAGGGCTGCAGGACTGTTCTGTTTGCCAGTCCAGGACCTTCTCCTGGCAGTGGTTTAGGCTATGATTGTATTGAAATGAGTACACATCAAACCCTCTAATGTGAAGAGCCATCAGGGTAAGACCCAAACAGTCTGGTGTGTCCTGGCTACGACCAGTAAAAGCATCACAGTTACATCTGTGCAGCTGCATATGCTGCTGTGGAAGCCTGGATGGATCTTCACAAAGCACCCAGCCCACACCACAGCCAAGTAAGTTCCAGTGCCACTGGTGAAGGAGATGGGAGAACCAGGGGTGTTAAGTGCCATTAAAGTTTAATTACTTTAGAAATTGATTATGGAGGAAATTAGCCCAGTGTTAAAGGGCAGATGTGTCACAGACAGGTCTGAGTTCGAGGGAGTGACGGATCAGATTTGGGTAGAGGCAGTGCAGTGGCATTGCAGAGAAGTCCCTGAATCTCAGAGAATGGAACTTATTTGAGAATGTCCAAGACTGTGAGAAAGCCCTGAGCGCTGCTTTGCCTCACTGTGTGCACAAGGCTTCTAAAACCAGAGAATGGTGCTTCCCTTTGCCCTTCCCAACACTTGGCAAGGCAAGTGCAGTAAGGATGGGGAAGAGCCTCCTGTATGAGGAGCGATCAAAGGCTGGGGGTGGTTAAGATCACAGAATCCCAGAATCCCAGGGGTTGGAAGGGACCTGGAGAGCTCATGGGGTCCAACCCCCTGCCAAAGCAGCTCCCCAGCTCATATTGCACAGGGCGGCGTCCAGACGGGGCTGGAATTTCTCTAGAGATGGAGACTCCACACCCCCTGGGCAGCCTGTCCCAGGGCTCCCTCATCCTCACTGGGGAAAAGTTCTTCCCCATGTTGCTGTGGAACTCCCTGTGCTCCAACTTGCAGCCATTGCCCCTTGTCCTGTCCCCACAGACACTGAAAAGGGGCTGCCCATTTCCCCCTGCATCCCATCCTTCAGATATTGATAAACATTAATCAGGTCCCCCCTTAGTCTTCTTTTCTCCAGGCTGAACAGCCCCAGCTCACTCAGCCTTTCCTCACAGGGAAGATGCTCCAGGCCCTTCATCATCTTCATAACCTCCTCTGTCTCTGCTTTACCTCAGAGCAGCCCCTTGCTCTCCAACAAAGACCTGCAGGGCTGCCTGAACTCAAGAATCCTTTCAGTCCCCCCGAAAAAAGGACACAGCTCAAACAACACAGCTCTTCATTTGCCTCCTGTGCCAGCAGCTGTCCCCAGCCCAGCTGTTACCTGCATGCAGTGGTAGTGTGTGCTTTTCCCATTCAGGTGGCAGCCGTGGTAGTACACGCTGCAGTCATCCAGGGGGCTGAAGCGCATGAAGCCGTGCTGGAGGGAGTTATCCCGCTTCTTGTGCATGTTGTAATGCCGAATCACATCCTGTTTACTAGTGAATCTCTGGAGAGACACAGAGACAGACAGTGAGACACACGTGATGGGAGTGGGTGAGGAATCCTGGGGGCAGGAGGGGGGGGTGTTTGTTGTTGTTGTTAATAAACTTATGGTACAGGGAGTTTAAAGCTCAGCAGTAATCACCCCAAGAGAGTGAGATTAAAGAGGAATTGTGTGCATGGATCTTCTTGGTAAAGGGAAAGTATACACACATGAAAAGTTGTTGAGTAAACATGACACTGGGGTGATGTCCAGAATATGCTCCCTGCAGCTTTACGACTGCAATTCTTCTAACATAATTTTAGCTGCTACTATCTGAAGAACTGCTATAGTTAGAAAGCAAACCAGTGAACTAAACAGCCTACAAGAGAGTAATCCAAGCTTCCAAATCACTCACTGTAGTGGTTAGCAAAGACACTGGCTGCCACATTCATGTCAGACTAGAAATTGGGAAAAACACTCTGCTCTTCTGCAGTATCTTCCTCATTGAGAATCTTCTGCCTCCCCTATGAGGTAGGATGGCTGTATCAGAGCAACAGGGACACTGAACTTCTTTCCAGTCACAGAAAAAAGAGCTCAGAGCTGAATCTGTACGACCAGAATATCCTTTTCATCCTCTTACCTGCTTGAAGTAATGAAGGGGTACCCCACTGTCAGAGCAGGCTAAGTGCCTTTAAAATGAGGCTTTTCATTTCTATTTCCCACAGACATCAATATTTAACAGTGAAGGTGGGAAAGTAAATCTAATTTTTTTAAAAAAGAAATCAATAGCCATTTATTTTGAGGAGTAATTGAAAAGGCCTGTATTCTAATGTTTAACAACTTTTCCAGTCTCCTTCATAGGAAACAAATGATCATCGCTCCCACTCTTTCCTCCTATAATATCAATCCTGATCAATCTTGCTGGTATTGGCATGGGAATATATGGATATAGATTTCAACGGGGATCCCTTGGAGGCTGGAGGTATGATTTCCCTGGGTGTACATACAGGATTGCTATTGCCAATCATCGTTAATTTGTGCCCACTTATTACAGAGCGTTACTTATTCTAAAATATATCTCAGCCATAAAATAATTTGCATTTTAAAAAGCAGCCTAAATCCTTATTCCCTGCGAGACCAGACAGCTCCTTTGCAAGCAGCTTCCAGACTCCTTAGGAAATAATCATGAGGCCAATCATCATAATAGGTTTTTCTGTCTTTCCATCCTTTGTGCTTCTCTCTTTCTGGTGCAGAGCTATCCGTGTCACAGTTGGGACAGGCTCATCTCCATTGCCAAAGGCTGGGCTAGGAGGACCACTACAAGCATCCTGGAGGCAAACTCTCCTCTGATCAATAGAAACCCACAGGCAAGCTTGGCAGATCCAGCTCCACTTCCTCTGCTGTGGTCAGGCTCATTCCTTCGAGACCCAAAGGTCTCCTGGGGCAGAGCTGAAGCTGTGTCTGATGCACAAACTCTGGGATTCCACTTAACACACATGCAGCCTGACCACAGAAATGGCAGTGTCAACCTCCCAGCCTGGGGAAGAGGGTAAACAAACACAGCACGTGACTGGGCTGGCTTGACGTCCCTACCCTGGCAGTGCTCCCAGTAATTACAGCATTGCACATGCTCCTGCCCCCACACTTTCCCTGCAAATCCCAGGCTGCTGCTGGTCTTATTGGGTGTTTTGTTGCACATACTGCTGGTACAATGTCACTCAGGCAGCAGGAGGGCCTGAGCCAGACTACCAGCTCGGCATTCCCTACTTTCAGGCACAATTAGTAACACAGCAGCATTTATTCTCTTGGTTTCACTGATGTAAATCTGAAGTAGTTCCCACTGATTTGAGCTGATCTACATTCTGCTCTTTGTTTGAGCGGTCTGGATTTGGTTAAATGGTATTAGATTGGGTTAAATGGGAACAAAATAGGATTCTAGTGGATTCAAAGTATACCCTGGCCTCTTTCAGAGCAGGGAAGTGAAGAACTATGCACATGCGTAGGGCTGAAAGCACCAGAGGACACCCATCTCCCCCAGGCTGCACCCCTTCCCATTGAGGGAGCTGTGCTGGTAAGTTTTTAGCATCCTTTTACCTGGTAGTTGCACTCTGGGTCAAGGCAGTGGTAATGTTCTCGATACTGGTATGCACAGTGTATGTGTCCACAGTGCTGACTGCCAGAGAACCTGCAAACGTGAGAGGACAGAGGAAAGAAGGGGAGAGAATGAAACAGTGCCCTGGCAGCAGTGCCTACCAGCAGTGTACAAATAAAGTAAGTCCCATTCCTGCTTTCATCCCACACATTTATGGCATTAAACCTCAGCTCCCTTCTCCCCTCCAAGGGTGGTGACCCTCCCACCTTCCTTTTTATATCTGTCACTATTTAAAGGTGCTCCTTGAGCAGGATCATCCAGGTCTTGTACTTCCCTAATTTGTCTTGCACTTTGAAATTCATCTCCATTCTCTCAGCTACTTACTTGGGGAAGAGGAAGAAAGGAGGGTTCCTTGAATTAAGTATCACACCATTCTAAAATTCTCATGAGTGAGTTTAGATACCACAGGAGTGAGTTTCAGAAATCTCCCACGCCAGGAGGAGACAAATAAACATGGGTCAAATACAGATTATAAACTTTAGGTGTACACCCACTTAGCAGAACCTCAGAAAAGCTCAGTTATGTCTTAAGACTTTTTTTTAATCACAGCATGGCGTCATACTACAGAGAAGGCTGTAAAGCAGTAGATTAGATGGTAAGCCACACAGATAGAAGATGATCATGGCAAGATTATAAAGGAACTTTCAGTAAGATGGACAGATCAGTGGGAAGATAGGTGAGATGGATCAACAAGAACAGAACGAAGAGGTGCAGGCAGACCACCTCGATCCTGTTTGCACATCCTCTTCCAGGGACAGCAGCCCTGCTAATGGTTATTTTCCACGTGGATCCAGTATTTGCTCACAACACAAACCAGTGCAATGCAGAACAGGGGTTTCAGCCTGCCTTTGAGTGCAATCAGAGGCAGGGCAGAAGCAGCAGCCAACAAAAGAGAATCATAGACTCACAGAATCCCAGGGCTTGGAAGGGACCTGGAGAGCTCATGGGGTCCAACCCCCTGCCAAAGCAGTTCCCCAGCTCATATTGCACAGGGCGGCGTCCAGACGGGGCTGGAATCTCTCCAGAGATGGAGACTCCACACCCCCTGGGCAGCCTGTCCCAGGGCTCCCTCACCCTCACTGGGGAAAAGTTCTTCCCCAGGTTGCTGTGGAACTTCCTCTGCTCCAACTTGCAGCCACTGCCCCTTGTCCTGTCCCCACAGACACTGAGAAGGGGCTGCCCATTTCCCCCTGCATCCCATCCTTCAGATATTGATAAACATTAATCAGGTCCCCCCTTAGTCTTCTTCTCTCCAGGCTGAACAGCCCCAGCTCCCTCAGCCTTTCCTCACAGGGGAGATGGCTCCAGGCCCTTCATCATCTTCATAGCCTCCTCTGGACTCTCCTAATGCACCTAATCTGTTTCTGCAGGCCACCACTGAGCATCCCACACAGCAGATCTGGAAACCCCTGACATCTGCATGGTGGAAACCCCCCAGAAAGGTTGTATGGTATCTAGGTACAAACAGCCAGCACACAGAGTGTATCCACAGACAGACACATGGGTAATGGGCAAAGGGGGACGATCAGGTAACAGGCTCATCAGTGCAATGAACTCTCTGATGTATATTCTAGAGGACCCTGGAAGAGCTTGAAGAGCTTGAAAGGGAAAAGCAGTGGAGAGAAGGGGACTCAGAGGGGAAACATTCGAAGATAAAGCACCATCTGCTCAAAGGTTCCTCAAAGGTTCCTCGCGTCACTTAGTGCTAAACACAGCAGGAGTGTGTATGATAAAGGGCACGGGGAAGAAACAGGGGGGGAGCAATTGGTGAAAAGGAAAAATGAGAGGAGTGAGTGTCCTGGGGCAGTCAAGGAGTGGGGCAGGAGCCGGGAAGATTATGGATGACCATACGCTGAGCTAGCACTAAGCTATAGGATTGAAGAAGTTGGGATGAAAAGCAGTAGTAAATAAGGCATTTGTGAAGCACAGCCAGGAAGAGGAGGTCAACTGTGGAGACAGCAGGGCCTCTAGGAGATGGAGGGGGGACTTAATTGACAGAAAAGATAGACATTGCTAAAAAATTAAATGACTTCTTTGCCTCAGCATTCACAAAGGGAGACAGGGACAGATGCCAGGAGCAGACATGCCTTTCCCTGGGGAAGGAGAAGAAATACTGCAGGAAATCAGGATCACGTCAGAACAGGTGATTGAGAAACTGGAACAAACCTCAGCAGCGGAGAAGAAACAAACCACAAGGCAAACAGCAAGGCTGGCTGCACAAACAAAGGCGGGGAACCGAAAGCAGAGGAAGCAATTCCTGCTCAGTGCCTGGGCAACTGTGAGGCTAGTGCAGGGCACAGCCTGAGTCACCCCAGCCTTCACCAGGCACACAGAGCTGGAGCTGGGCACCAGATCCAACCAACCGGTCCTGCTAGTGCAGGGCTTGGTATCAGCAGCAGGACTGGTGCTTTAGAGGGAAGAAACTGCTCTGTGGAAAGCTTCCTCCCTGTTCCCTGATGAGATGGGGAGAGAGAGGGCAAAGAGCTGGAGAACTGGGGAGCACAGGCCAGGCAGAGGAGAGGAAGATAAAGACTTGCACCAAGTGTACACCCCTTTGAAGCCAAGTGGTCCTAACTATTATGGGAAGTGAGGATGTGATACTGCCAACTGCAGCAAAGGAAGGGTCAGACACCGAAGTGATCTGATGGATGCGAGGAGCTACTCGAAGCCTCCTAACAGGAGTAACCCAGGGGCTCAGCTTCAAAAGCAACAGCTAAACAAGCACTTTACCACTTGAGGCTCCTGCCCTCCCTCCCGGAAAGGTGTGTGTGTGGTGTCTACAGTGCAGGAAGGGAGAGGGAAGTGTGGTACCAAACCTGGTGCTGGGGGAAGGAGGGAAGCAGCAAGCACAGCACAAAGGGGAAACACTGCTCTCACAGCCTGGAAGGTTAGGCTCCTAAAGGGTTATATTCATCCTGTGTTTCTTCTGACACTTGAAACAGTTCAAAGCTATTAATTTTTAAAGCACAGCATCTGTTTAGCTTTCTCCTAACAGGAAAGCTCACACAGCACACACTCCCTTACACGCAGACACACGTGCCCATTTACATGCACATACTCCAAGGTGCATCAACACCCCTCTTCATTTACATCGGCGTACCCACAATTTCCATGCACATGGACCTGAAACAAGTGAACTCACAGACTGTTTAATCAGGCTGACATGCAAATCCAGCCTCCTGAACTGTCCATACAGGCACCCAGACCTGTTTCCACAAGAACAACCCCCTCCCCCTTCCCTTACTTTATGCACTTCACTTTATTTTATTTATTTATTTATTTTGAGCCAGAAAGAACTAGTCTTGATCTGGCAAGAGTTAGAAAGAAAAAAAGCAAGATAAATAAATAATAATAAAAATAATAAATAAAGAAGTTAGCATGCTTAGAGAGTGTTTACAGACTCATTACCCTGTAACGATGATGTGAAAGAAGGAAGAAAAAAAAAACCCCAACACAACAACCCACCCCAATTACAAGGGGGGAGGAAACCCACACAGAAATAAATATTTAAGCAAGTGCTGCCAGAAGCACCATCTGCTGAGGCACTAATAATAATAATAATAATTTTTTCTGTGGTCTTTTTTTTTTTTTTAATTATAAATATACAAAGGGGGGGGGAGAAACAACCCAACCCAAACTAGCTAAGTAAGAGGTTTTATTTTGTTGTGTGAGAGAATGGATTATCCCTGGGCAGCTTTTGGCAGTGGCTTTGGCAAACTCATTAAGCTAATTATGCAGCACAGACATAAGAGTGTCATGTCTCTCTCCCCCACCCCACCCCCCGATTTTAAGGCTTTAAACTGTTTTTAACATCGTGTGTAAATTGAAGGGAAGTGGCTGTGCTGCCAACGGGCGGCTTGTGGAGCTCAGGCAGGATGTGGTGTCCCCTCAGCTATCTCATGAGCCTCCCTCAGTTACCTGCCTGACCCAGGGGAAGGGGCTCGCAGAGTGCTACGCAGAGGGGATGTGGGTGAAGTGTTTGTACTGGTCTCTGCTTGAGAGGGGAACTGGGGGCAGGAGGGGTAGTGTCCCTGCAATCTCAGCAATGAAAGGGTGCTGCTCCTCCTGCCCCGTTGGAAGATGGGCTCAAACCCCTGTCTGTGTTCAGTGCCCCTGGGAGCACCAGAGGCCACGTGTGCTGGGGTCATTGCTGCTTGAGGAGCTGCATGTGGTGGGGCAACTGTCCTCTCTTCCCATGGGGTCCTCTGTCCCACAACAGGGACTTGGGCAAAAGGGGCAGAAGGGAAGTCACCTCTCATTCCCCTCTCCTGCTAGGGAGAGCACTGTTCCCACCCTGCTCCTGTGCCAAGATCTTCCCTTGCACCTTCCCAGCAGGTGACTGCTGTGCAGAGAGGGACTCTGTGGCCTCTGGCAAGATGGGAAAGCCCAGCACACATTCCTCTCCCCTCCTGTTAAGGAGTGCCCAAGCACTGATGGGAACAAACCCTTCAGCTGTATCTCTGGAGAGAAGTGCTTGCTTGCTTCCCTGGCTGGTGTCTTTCCCTACACAAGGAGGATTCACAGGGAGCTTCCTCAGGATCCTTCCTGAGGATTCAACAGGCCAGAGGCAAAGGCTGACAGACCCTTTGCATCTATAAACCAGGCAGGCATTATGCAATAACCTCTGCTGGCTCTCAGGGCGTTACTCACTCTGTCTTACCACAGCAGCCTTGGTACCCTCTCAGCATCACTCACTCCTGACCTAAGCTTGCCCAGAGCTGAGATAAGGTGCCCTAGTTGGCACCTTCTTCAGTGAGGGTTTCTCACATAAATGAGCTGCAGAATATTCTAGGATAAACATCCTGCATTGACACCAAGACCTGCCCAAACTCCAGTCGCTTGTGAATTCCTCCACCCTCTGAGGTGAGAAGGTCTCTGCTTGCCTGCTCCAGGCATGGGACATGGGAAGGGAAAAAGGCTGGAGACAGCACAGCAACAGAGAGAAAGACAGGCAAGAGACAACACTCCCATTTAAATCCCAGGCTTCTGCAGTGGAACATTTTTCCACTATTTGTCACAAAGTCCAACAGCTCTGGGGAGCTGAGCATGCTCCTGGCATGCCTGCACACCTCTCCCAGCTACTGCTCTCCCAAGCAGGGGAACAGAGCAAGCACAGAGGCCAGAGGGAGATGGAAGCAGCAATGACTGGTTCAAACCCTTGATCCAGATGGACAAGCCCTCACTTCTCTCTCCCCCCACCGCTCCACCCTCTTACTTCCAGCCCTCTCCCCAAGGAAGTCCCCAGCTTTGCCTACCTGGCAATATACTTCTGGTAAATATTTACGTCTTCGCTGACAGCTGGTTTGTCAGTGGGTAATCCATTCCTGGGGAGAAACACACAGGGCAGAGCTGGTTAGCAGGCAGGACAGGCCATGGCCCGAGCTCCTCTTCCCTCTCACACACCACTGACACTTCAGGAGAGAGGGACATGGAAGGGTACCCAGCAAAGACACCCATGGGTGTCCTTGCTCCTCAAATCCTGTTCCTGCTTTTCCCAGGGAACCACACAGCCTGCCTACCACCCCTTCTGCTTGTTCCCTCTTTGCAGGACTCAGTTCAGTTTATAGGAGAAGACTTACCATGAAACCCTGTCTTTCCACAGGAAAAAATACCCACACACAACCCAGTGATGGCCACAGGAGAACAAACACCACCCTGGAGCACCTTGTGACATGGCCCTTAGGCACGGAAGGGCCTTTGAGGCACCTCTGCTGTAGGGTCACCTGTGGGAGAAGAGTCTCTGGACTTCACCCACACTATGAGCTGCTGCACATTTTGGATGGACAGCACAGTGCTCTCCTACCTGGTGCTGGTAACGTGGCTACAGCCCCTACATGGGGCTTCAACGGCCTCTTTTCTTCACACGACACCCCAACTCCAACAGGGAGGTGAGACAGCAAAGGTTGAGAGTGACAGTGAGAAAACCAACCCAACTGCACCCCTCCCACAAGGAGGGGTCACTTAACATTATTAGTTAGCAAAGAAAAATTACATCCTCAGTGAGTTCAGCAAGAAGAGAAGAGACACAGGGCCAGAGTCCAGCCTAGGAGACAGGGACACACCAACACAAGCCCGGGCAGGCTGTACCTGGTCTTCCTTCTCTGCTCTGCCCCCAGCCAACCTCCACCCCTGTGACAGCTCTGGAGCCTGGTTTAAGCAAGGACACGTTCACACTGAGTTCACTTTAAGTAGGTAGCTTAGTGCAGGGCAGGTTAATAGCATTAGATGGCAGAGAATTTAAACCCATTGCTACACGTGGGAGAGGAAGGGGTAACTCTTCTGCCAGGTTATTTGGTCCCAGTGGGGACCCTGGAGGGAAAGGCAGGTCCCAGATGCCACAGCCAGCACTTCCTCCACCAGCACAACTCCTGGGCTGCTCTCTCTGATCATGAAAGCCTGGATCTAGTAAGCAGCCTGGTCACCTCCATTCCTGTTGCAGCCCCACGGTGATGCCCCAGTTGAGGAAGTCCTGTGGCTACAGCAGGGATCACCATGGTGCTGCAAACCCACATTTACAAGCGGCAGGAAATGAGCAAGAGAGAGGAAATCAAACTGGGATCCCAGTGTAAGACCAAAGCAGATAAGAAGAGGCTCACAGCCCCCCAAGCACGGCTCTAGGACGGCTGGTGAACTCCAAGCAGCTCAGTGTTCTGCAGACTCTTCAGGCACAGAGTCCCTGGCCAAGTCACCCATCACAACAAGGCACTGTGCCTACAGGAATATTTACAACACAGTGTTTTTTAGTACTAGGAATCCCTGGCTGCCATCTGGAGCACACGCAGGGCTCATCCTGAGCGAGGGCCAGATGCAAATGTTAATAATCCTCTGCCCTTTCCCATAGACATTAACCACAGAGCTCCCAGATCTGTCTGCAGGCACTTGGGAAACAACTGCTTCACACAGAAGACAGGTATCGTTAGCTCTGCCCTCCCCGTGGGGAAGCATGGGAAGGGAGAATGCTGACTTGCCCAAGACTGCAAAGAGTCTTTGAGTGAGGATTCAGCCCAAGGCTGAAATCCAAATATTAGGTCCAAATATTAAACACAAACCAGTCTTCCTCCTTACCAGAGGCAAAGTAGTAGGGGGGGTGTGATGGCATCTGCCACTGAAGTGCTGGCCAGAGTTCCCAGACTTAGAACAGATGACCCCATGGTCACGACAGCTCACAACAGCCCCAGGTCCAGAGAAACAAGTGAAACCAAACCATGACAAGAAAGCAAAGTCGTCCTTCCCCTCCTCACTGTTTGCAGCCTCACATACTTCTGTAGCTTTTCTGCAGCCACCACCTCTGGGAGCCAGGCTGAAACGTGACCCAAGGTTTGGCAAGGCCTTCAGATATCTCCATTCAGTCAATGGCATCACTGCAGAGATTGCCAGCAACGTGTAGGAGGTTATTAGTGGTAATTGGGCTAATGAGTTTGCCCAGTCCGAGGGGTAATTGAATCACCTCTATTTGTGTAAGGAACAAGCACATTGAGAAGACACAGGCCTGGCCCCACAGCAGTATGTGTGTGCCTAGGAAAACTGGCAGGGATCAGGCACCAAAATGTCTTCTGAGTTCTGGGACAAGCAGAAAGCCCCATCTCACTACCAGCAACACTGGCAGAGTTGTGCCATTGAATTAACTGGAAGGGAGAATCAGATTCTCCTATAGACACAGCTGGATGCCTGGAGAACCAGAAGAAGAAGAAAGTAAAGTAGTCAAACCCCTGACCTTAGGCTGCTGACAGCACCACGTTCCTCATCTTTCATTTTAACATACGAACCCAGGAGCTAGTGGGCTGGAGATCAGTGGCTGGGACTGCTGATGGCAGGCCACATATTTAGTGCTAATAAGATTAATAGAGATGGAAGGTGCAACAGAGGAGCAGACACTCCTACAGAGAGCAAAAAGAGACATCACACCAACTCTAGTTGTCCACTGAGCCCCACACAGACTTTAGGTATGATCCCCCCACTAATACCAAGGTAAGAGAAGTGGGAGGACACTTACTTTACTGTAGAGACTGTTCCAGTTGTGATGGAGTCTGTCTTGGAGAAAGTTGATTTCAGGTACTCAGGAGTGTTGAACGGCAATGAGACGGACTGCTCTGGCCCAGCCACGGGAGTGCTGCTGGGGGTACTGGCGAGGGGAGCAGGGGCCAGGCTGGGTGCTGGAGCTTTTACTGGAGTAAGCTTCTGAATGTTCCTCACATCATACTTGGATGGCCGGCCTACCTTGCCTGTCTTGAAGGCGATGGCTCCTCCCATATCTGGGCTTCCTTCTCCAGGCTTGAAAAGGTGCAAGTACTTGACATTTTCTAGGTCATACTTGGAGGCCTTCTTGTAAGTGTTGCCGTTTTGTGGCCTGATGCTCTCACCCGTCTTCAGCTTTTGAATGAAGAAGTCGTATTTGGAGGCCCGTGACATCAGGCCCTGCATCTGGGAACTGCTGGGAGAGGGCAGCGGCAGGATGGTGGCTTTGGTCTCCGTCAGCATGGAGGCATCTGGACCTGGCACACGAATGGGCTGTGCCAGCACTGAGGAAGTTTCTTTGCCCAGCTTGGAGCTCAACTCCTCAGATTTGGCCAAGTGCATGGGCCAAGAGAGCTGCTCTCCAGCTTTCAGTTTGCGGATGTACTCCTCGTACTTGGAGAAGCGGGCTCGTTTGCTCATGGCATCCTCGCCAGGGAGAGAGGCAGCAGTTGCAGTGGCCTCTGAGGTAGCAGCGTTCAGCTTGTCAAAGCTGATCTTGCGGGCCAGCTCATCCCGCATGTTCTGATCGTCGTAGCCGAACATGCCCAGGAACTCGTTCATGGTGGTGGCGGCGTAATCTCGCAGCGATGACGCTTCCCCTACAGAGAACCAGGCAGGACAAGGGGGATGGGTTAAAACTAAAGGAAGGAAGGGTTAAATTAGATATTAGGGGGAGGTTCTTTGTATAGAGAGTGGGGAGATGCTGGAACAGGCTGCCCAGAGAGGGGGTGGGTGCCCCATCCCTGGGGGTGTTCAAGGCCAGGTTGGATGGGGCCCTGGGCAACCTTGGGTAGCTCCAGGCCTGGAGGTTGGTGTCCCTGCCTGTGGCAGGGGGGTTGGAGCTCTGTGATCCTTGGGGTCCCTTCCAACCCAGCCCAGGCTGGGATTCTATGATTCTATGAACCAAAGCCAGAGAGTCACTCAAGGCCTTGATTCGCCTTCTCCTCCCATACCAGCACTAGTAGCAGGGAGGGGGAGCAAGGGGAGAGGGGAACATGATCTACTGACGTTTGGCTCACTTGTTAGGTTTTACGACTCTTAAATTAATTTGTTTTAAAAAAAAAGTAATTAATACTGGGGTAAAATAAAAAGAGTTCATCAATGCCAGGAAAATCAATTTCCTAAATGTTCTAGCCGATGGCTTTTCAGTACATTAAACAAAGTTTCATAAATGTCTCTGCACTCTTGCCTTGGCCTAATATGAAGAAAAAGTCATTTTACTGGAAGTGAGACCAACGCTGCTGTGCTGAGGTCTGTACAGGTCTGTCCTTGCGTGTTCGTACGGGGAAGGAGGTGTGCAGAGGACAGACGTGTGTGTCTGAGTGTATATTGGGGGGAGAAAACACGTGTGTGCTGGTGAGCAGTGGGGCTGGAGGAGGCAGGACAGCCTGGTGTGAAGAGGGAAGGGAGATGGGTGAGCCAAGGTGTGGGGTGGAGCAGGAGGAGAGCAGAATGGAGAAGCTCAGAGTAGAGAAGGAAAGCAGAAGAGGTGGAGATGAACTGAGGTAGGGCTCTGTGCATGAGAAGCCTGGCAGTGAGGAGTGGGGGGAAGGCAAGGAGAAGACAAGGCAAAGAGAGGGTAGTTCCCCATGGCTGTCACAGTCCTTCCATTCTCTACCCATGTTCTGAGATTTCTTTTCACCCAACTTGCTCCCTTCCCTCCCAGTCCCAGGCTGCAGAGCTGCTCTCTCTGTGACAAGGGGCCACAGCTGAGCGGAGGCTGTGGAAACCCACAGGCAGCCTCCTGAGCAGCCAGGAACAGCCTCCAGTAAGACCAGGAAAGGGAAAAGCCCATGCAGGTGCAAACTGGGTAAAGAAGAGCCTTCCCTTCATCATGATTTGGAGTGAGGACAGGAGGAGCTGTTGTCTGGATGTGGGCTCCAGAGATGGGGATGACACCTACTCTCTGGAGCACAGGTTAGGGAAGGGGCAGGATGGGCTTAGTCTATCAGGGCCTGATCACAGGGAGGAAAAAAGAGCAAAAGCTGTCCTTCCTTGGGTCTCTCCCTCCCTTCCTCCCGCCCCTGCTCCCTCAGGCAGTTTCACAGGCCACCAGGAGGGGAAGAACACACATCTGGAGGTCACCCAATATCAGTGTAAAGGAGGAAATAAAGATTGCTCTGACGTGCCAGCTTGGACTCATTTAGGCTTCAGTCTGACACAGCGCTCCTCCTCTCCCTCTTGCTTTCTCCTGCAGAGTAAAGATTTACTGTGTGCAGGAGTCCTTCAAACCTCCCTCGTCATCTTTTCCAATCACTCACTCCAGCTCTCCCAGACAAGCACTCCCCTTCCCAGGGAGCCAGCACGGGCAGCTTCCCTGGCAGCACAACGCAGGTTCTGGGCACCAGGTCCAGCTCAAACCAAATCAACACTGCCTTGAAACACAGTGGAAGAGGAAGGCACCAAGACACAGCCACAGAACGAGTCAGCAGATCCCTGGGAGTTGGGGAATCTGACAGACAAGGTGCCAAGCACATGACATGCACCCACACAAGAGCGTTTCTGCGTGCACAGAACTTGGTCAGGGAGCGCAGTCCAGGTTCCATGGCCATCTGCTTCCACAAAGCACTTTCTACAGACCTATACAGAGGAAGATCCTGCCTGCCATGGGTGCTAAAACGTGCTGTGAGGACTGTGGGGGTCATACTCCTGTCTCAACACTTCCTGGTGTAGCCATGTCCATGCAGTGCTGCTACAGGTATATGTGGTACGTGAGAAGGACAACGTAGAGAATACACCTGAAGCCTGCATGGAGAGGGACAGACACATCCACTATGTGCTGGGATCTGATTTAGCCCAAAATGACTTCCCAGTTCTGGGAGACTTGGTCCAGTATCCTGCATGGGATTCTGGGATGCCTGGCTTCAGAACAAACACCCTGTGAGCTGCAGGATGGGTGGCAATGCCCCTGCAGTGCCTGGCTTGGGTTGTGGCTTTTTGTCCTCATGGGTCAGTATTAACCTTAAAGGCTGCTGAACACAGAATCCTGCCCCACAGTGTCCCATAACAAGACCTGTCAGAAGGAAACCACAAGGAAAGGCTGTATTACTCCATCCTCATCTCTAGGATCATCATCCTCACCTGTAGGATCATCCCCCCTTGGCCCTGTCCTGTGGCTCCTCCAACACCTTACCACAGCCATCAGCTTTATCTTTCACACACAGACATATTAAATAATTGCATCTTGCTTTCCAGGAGCTCTCCTTTTTACCTATTTTTCTCATTTCTCCACCTCTACTTCAGCATAACCCCATGACCCACCAGAAGTGATTAAATCCATGAAATCCCTACTGGGTCTAACACTTCCCTCCTGTTAAACCTGCTTTCCCTGTTCTGCTCTTCCTCACTATCAGGACCCACAAAACAATGCCCCAGCCCCCTTCACAATGCCCTGACTTCCAAGCACTGCACAGGAAAACTCTACCCAGCCTGTGCCAAACTGCAAGGGGATAAAGAATACCACAGAAAAGATCTGGTAGGAAATTAAACTACTGAAGTGTGATTTTTTTTACTACCTTTAACAGCTTCCCTCTTTGTCCTAACCTGCAGCACATGAAGAAAGTGGAGACCCTCTTTTTCAGTCCCACACATCAAATCTCATCTTGGTTCAGGCCTTACAGACATTACAAATCCAGAGAGGAGATTCAAGGAAACCTAGTATCTTCTTTTAACACTGGGGAAGATTAAGTATTGCAGGAAACCAACTCCTTTTTAAACCTCTCATCTGCGTACCTGGTCTTGAAAAGCATCTTTGTTATCCCTGTGGCTAGACCTCAACTGATGCAAACAATGAGATGCAGGACCTGAGACCACAGGAAAGGGAAAGTTTTCAGACCTTCTTCTGAGCTTTGCAAAGTCTGAACTTGAGTTCAGGTTTCACTATGTTGGGTTTAATCCCCTTATCCCCCCCAAGCACCTTGCATTCTGCTTTTCTTTTGCTCAGATTTGGTTCCAGGTGACTGCAGTACCCTCCCCAGCCCACAGCTCTGCCAGTGCTGCTCAGTCTTTCCCCATCCACACCTGAGAGGAAGCCCTGCCCTGTTTCTCCTGCTCACCACCTAGCAAGTGTGCCTTCACTCATCCCAGCATGAGCCCACCACCACATCCCCTCAAGCCCAGACCCCCTTCCCCTCCTCTCACAAGCCCCTAACCACAAGGCCAGAAGCTCTTCAAGTGGAAGCAGCTCATGAAGAGAACTCTCTCTCTGCAAAGAACCTATGAGACCCAGCCCAACTCCTTTAAATACATGCTCAAAACAACAGTGAAGAGCTAATTACTGCTACCTAATCAAGAGAAAACCCTCCCTGTACCCACACACAGACCAAAGTGAAGCAGGACAGCAGTTGGGAACCAAATCCCTGTGGAAGGTACACAGCCCTGGGAGGCACAGGAAGCATTGTCCCCGGGTCTCCTTCCCCTGCACCACATTTTTCTCTTTTCTCTTTTCTTTTTTTTCTTTTCCCATGTGATAATAAAAGGGCTCCCTCTCCCCTTGCCACTGCTCTCCATTTGTGGGCATTGCCAAAGAGCAGAGATCTGTGTGTCTCAGAGCAGCTATCGTATCACAAAGGATCCGAAGCTAGCAAAAAAGGGGCTAAAAATAGCCTGCAGCAGCACACTATATATGGAAGGAAAAGCAAAACAGCCCAAATGGAGTGCAAGGTCTGGATACTGGGGGATGGGACATCCCAGCCAGGGCTCTGTCCTTTATTCTGCTCAGGAGAGAAAACACATAGACTTGGGGGCTACAGGATAACGAATCAGAAACTGGTGCTCATCATGGACGTTCTCCCAAGTGGAGTCTCCCCAGGAAATTAGGAAGAGAAAACCTCATCTGTTAAAAAGGTCCAATACCCCCTTTCTAAGAGCTTTAGCCAACTGGCTGAGGAAAGGAAGGAGAGCTTTGAAAGCCTACTCAGCTCCTGGTGACTACTTTAGCCCACCATGTCAGTGACAGGCAAGTAAAGAACATGGGACTGTGTAGGAAAATCTCCCTGGGTGTGTGTGCGTCAGTGAGAGATTGTGGCCAGGGACGTCTGTCAGAGGCTGTACTGGGAAATCTAAATGCTATATATAAATGTGTGTAGAGAGGCATCGGTCAGCCTGTGTGCTGGGGAGGGTGCACAGATGAATGAAGGAACATATCTGCATGTCCCAACCAGCTTCTGACACCCATCTCCTGCCAGGCGCCAGCTCTGTGACTCCTGAGCCTGCTGCTGAGCTGTACCAGAGAGGGAGGCACACAAGGCAAGACTGAGCCCCGACTCATTAGCCCCCTGTTCCCAAGCCTTCCAAGAAAACTGAATAGCAGGGACCAAGCCTCTGCCAACTCCTACCTGATGCACAAGCAGCCTCACTGCCTGATGCTGGAAGGAGACAAAGGTGGCAGGGCTTTGGCATTAGGAGCTAGTGGAAAACACAGCTCAAGTCCCATTAAAGCAGGCTGTGTGTGTACACACTGGGACTCCCAAGAACCAGGAGCCACTTGCAGCCTCATATAATTGGGATCACTTTCCACACTGATAAGAAAGCCCAGCCAGATTTAGGGTCTGTCCTTCTGTGTGGTTCCAGCTTTTTATACAAGTTTCTAGCTGATGAAAGAAGTATGTACTCAGTTTTAAATGCTGCTGAGCACTGCCAGCTCTGTATCCTCTGTGTGCTCAGAGGGAGCAATGGGTGCTCAGAACCTTCACAATTGGGTTCCTGTCATGATTCCCCCGAGGAGCTGTATTCCTCTCCTTTGACCTGACTGCTTCCTGCTGCCCCCCAACTCACGGGAACAAACACCTCTTTTTTTTTTGGTATAGGCAGTTCCAGATGTCACTGGAATAAACTTAAGGTGCACCCAGTACCATCAGGTCTGAGAGGACTCAGTGATGAACAGCTTACAGCCCACTGTCTGGAATATTCACAGAGTACTTTGGGTGGGAAGCGACCTCAAAGATCATCTGGTCCCAAACCCCTGCAGCCCAGGGTACCCAAAGCCCCATCCAGCCTGGCCTTGAGCCCTGCCAGGGATCCAGGGGTTTCCACAGTCTCTCTGGGCAGCCTGTAGCAGGGCCTCCCCACCCTCAGAGTGCAGAATTCCTTCCTAACATCTAACCCAACCCTGCCCTCATTCAGCTTGAAGCCATCACCCCATGTCCTGTCCCTGCACTCCCTGGTGACCAGCCCCTCTCCCACGTTCCTGCAGGACCCCATCAGTAGTTATAGGATGTATAAGAATGGTTTACATCACACAGGAAGAGGGAAAGAACTTTGTCCTTCCCAAAGCAAGGGATGTTTCAGTTTGTACTTTCCAGGGAAGCATTACAAACCACCCTTACAGCAGGGCTTGTGCAACAGAGACGCTCAGGACCTGGCAGCACGTCTGTTTGCAAGTCAAATCCCCTGTGGCTCTGTATGTAAACCGGACCCCGTGTGTGCCATTACCTGCCTTAAACAGAAACGAGCCTCCAGCCCCCTCAAACGTGTATGCATTTTTGCATAATCCTTCCACAATGAAGCCCTACAAAGGCATTTCACTGAGGACTCCCACCCCAGTGAGAAACCTCGCTTCCTTTCCATTTCCCCCAGTTTGGGAACAGATTTTTTTACCTTTAAGTTCCCCCTCTTTTTAATTTTTCTAGCAAATAAAAGCTGCAAAGGGGATGTGGGGGGAGGAGGGGTAGGAAATTAAAACAAACTAAAAACGGAGTCCAGGCACAATCACCTTGTGTCTGGGAACGACAAGGGCTTTCCTATCAAAGGAAACTGAAGGTCACACTTTTCCTCATTGATCTTGCAATGTTTGTTAATTACTCTGTCACTGATGTGGCGAAGGATAATTAAACAGCTCTGTTTATATCTTATATGCATAATTATGTGCGCTGCCACTGAACTCGTGAAGACTAGAGAATGTGCTTCTCCAGAAGGGGAACGGACAGACGGGAGATGAGTTTCGGCTGCATTATTAACAGGAGGAGGAAAACATGCAGGCACACAAAAGGAGGAAAGTTTGATGGATTCACAAAGTGCTGAGATCAGGGGAGGGGTGCGTGCAGGTGGAGCAGACTGGGGGAGCTCTTTCAATTACAGATCTAACCCAGCTGAGTGACAAATTGGGGGAGGGAGCTGCTCTGCCCTAATGGAGAGAATTCAATTTACCCCAAGCTTTTACTAAGGTTTAGCACTCGTATGACCCCCAAAAATCAGTCTGGAGGGAACCTGGATATGAGAGAAAGAAATTCAGCTGGGACTTTGCCCAACATCTCTTGCTGAATCCAGCTTCTGAATGACCCACAAAAATGAGGTAGGAGCTACCTGGAAATAAGAAAGTGACAGAGGGTGGCAGAGCCCTGGGACAGGCTGCCCAGGGGGTGTGGAGTCTCCATCTCTGGAGAGATTCCAGCCCCGTCTGGACGCCGCCCTGTGCAATATGAGCTGGGGAGCTGCTTTGGCAGGGGGTTGGACCCCAGGAGCTCTCCAGGTCCCTTACGACCCCTGGGATTCTGTGAGTCTATGGAATGCCCACAGAGCCGGGGGAAAACACCCTGAAGCCGCACGCCGGTCGGCAACCCGAGCCCAGCGCTGGGGGAAGCGGCCCTGGCAGCCCCTGCGGTAACCCAGGGGACGGCAGCGGGCCGGGGCGCGGCCTGGCCCTGGCACAGCTCGGCCTCCCCCCGCAGGGCTCTCCGGGAAAAGCCACCGCCTCCCACCTGCCCCCGGCCCGGCAGGTGCGTCCCCTTCCCGGAGCCGCCCGCGGGACCCCGGGACCCCTCAAGCTGCGGCGGCCGCGCCGGCCCGGCCCGTGAGAAGCCGGGGAGGGGGCGGCCCGGCAGCTCGGCGGTGCGGGCTGGAGCATGGGCCGGGCTGAGGGGGCGCAGCGAGTTCCCGGCTGTGTCCCCTCAGCCCCGGGCTCCGGTGAGCAGGGCCCATCTCAGGGCTCATTCCCGTGGTGGAAGGTGCAACATGGGGCTGGACGGCTGGTCTGTGTGTGAACATGCCACGGAATCCTCCTGGGATCCCACACTAGGGCACTCCTGGCTCCTCAGGGAAATGTGTGACCAGGAAACCAGTGCACGCCACCTCTATGGCCACCTGAATGGTGGGAAAGAGTCTGTCTGTACTGGAGATGGACTCTTCCATGGGATCTGTGTGCTAGAAGGAGTCGTCCAGCCACGTCCATCCTAACAAACACCTCTCCTGAGAAGCGGGGCCAAAGCAGAGGCACTCTCAGCACGGGCCAAATGTCTGGCTCTGCAAGAGAATGGGTGCTTTCGCCCTGCTCCTTGGCTGCCAGATGCAGACAACAGCTGGCACAGACACACCAGCAACAGCTTTGCCTGTCCCACAGAAAACACAACTGAACCTGCCCTGCGCAGGGAGGTGGACGGAGCAGAGAGCTTACCTGAGGTGGTTCCTCCCCCCAGCTTGGAGCCCGTCTCGCCACTGGAGGACCGGTAGGCATCGTCCTTCAAGGCTGGCCCATCTGAATCCCTGTCATCCAAGAAGTTGCCATCTTGTGAGCCCCTCAGAGCGTCTGCTTCATCCCCGTTGTCTTCCTCGTCACTGCAGCCCTTGGGCTGCACCATGTAAACCCCTTCGGGGGGCACCTCCGCACTCTCAGCGCCCTTACATTCCTTGCCTTCTCCTCGCCCCAGCAAGGGCTCCTCGTTGTATTCCCCATTCACCCACTTCTCAATCACCTCCCTCCTTTTGTCCTCCTCAATCTTCTGCACGCGGCTGAGTCCATCCGAGAACTCTGTCCCCAGCTCCTTGGTCCCGGGCTGAGGCAGGTCCTTGTTGCTGCTCTCCCGCTGCGGCCCCTTGTCCGCTCGCGCCTGTTCGGCTCCCCCGTGGTCGAAGACGACCTGGCGGCTCAGCTTGGCACAGATTGCATTTAGCTTCAGGCCGCCTTTGCGCTTGGCAGCCATTGTGGGTTTTCCTGAGGTTGCGTCAGTGCATATAGTTCTTTCAGCTGGAAAGAGAGAGGGGAAAGAAGCGAGGAGGGGGTGTTAGTGGGATCAGACAACTTGAACCCAAACAGCAAATGGCTGGTCCCAACGCAACAGGCCTTCAGGCACACCAGCCTGAACGTGGTGGGACTGCCATCTGTTTCCTCAGCCTGGTGAGAGGCACGCTCTGAACCCACCAGTACCACGGGATGCCTCTGGCCTCAAGAGAGAGGCACCTACTTATTCTGGGACTGAATTCAGCTCAGAGGTCCTGAACATCTCAGGCAGGTGAATATAGTATGGACCAGCCTCAGCTCCTGGCTCAGGCTGGATGGGAAGCCTGTTAAAGCCTGACTCGCTCTCTCCTTCAGACTGCAGCACCACCAGCTCCATCCTAGATGTCTTGGCTGCCAAGCACCACCACCCACTAACTGCCCCCAAGCACCAAGAGCAGGGAGGAAAACTTCCCAAGCCTAACCCAAGGGACAGCAAGGTATTCACTTCATGGGGTTTACACATAATCTCAGAGAAGGAAACCAGTGTGGACCAGAAAGAACCAGTTTGGAGGACAGGAGCCCTGGCAAGTGTGTGCACTAGAGCAGCAGACTGGTGCATGGCTGTCGTATGGGAGAAAATTGCCTTGGGTTGGTATCAGTTGATCAGGCCCCTTTGCCTGCTCGCTCACTCTCACACACACAGGAAATTCTGCTCTCACACTTCCCAGCACAATCAGCTAATTAGTGTGGGTTTGTTATTTTAATGTAGTTTATTCATATGTGACAGCTAGTAAAGGAGGGGCAAGAGAAAGTGGGGGGAGAAAGGAAGAAGGTAAGGTCTTAATTTCAAGGTCACAGAGAATCTTGAACTAAATGGTCCCTATCACAGAGTCACTTGCATAATTACTGCACCAACAATTAACAGGATTCAATCACAAATAAAAGCAAAAACTGATTCTAAAGCAGCTGCATTGTCTCATTTCCCTCTTTATTTATGGTATCTGAGAGAGACATCCAGACTAAGGGTTAAAGGTCCCAAGGCAAGAAACACACAGCCCGGCTTTCCCCGGCTTTCCCCACAGTACGCGGTGCCGAGGCAGATCCTGTTCCCTGTCCCACAGCTCGGGAACAGCACCTGAGAAAATGCCTGCCTGGGACACATGCTGCTGGAGTTACTGCAGGGACATTGCTGGAGGTCTCTTGGACTGGAGGTCATGCTCCAAGAGAGGCCCATCACCGAGAGATAACAGAAACCATCTCCAAACCTCAAATGGTGAGAATGGGTTCCTCCACTGCACAGGAGTCCCTTGCAGCAGCTCAGCCTACACCTCCCTGTCACCAGCACAGAGGTGCTGCTCCACAGAAGCACAGTGAGATTAATCAGACCCCCTACAATGCATCCAGAAGCCATCGTGACAGCCCCTAATCCCATAACATGACAGCCCAATACAAACAGACTGAAACTTTAGACCTGCTGTCCAAGAGCCAGAGAGTGGCTGCTTAGCGTAAACTCCTGACAGCTTCAGACACGCTCCCCTGTCAAGGACTGCAAGAAGAATGCCCCCCGACAGATATATCAGCCCCCCACACAAAGGGAGGCAAAACGTGCTCCTCCACTTCCCCAAACGTGTGCACACACCCCCTCCCCAGCACTAACACCTACGTGCAAATCACGCTTTCCTGAAGGGAAGGCACACATTGCCCCCAAACACATCCCTCCCCACCGAGAGCTTGTAGCTATGGGAGAGCTGTGTGTGTGTGCTGGCACATCCCCTACGTGTCGTCATACACACATGGGTTAAGAAGTCCCATCTCCCCAAAATACACCCCCGTTCGCTCCCCCCGCGCGCTTCCCTTTCGCACGTTCCCCCGGCACACGCACACAGCCCTCACGCATACAGATGGGCACAGGCAGACGCCCGGGAAGCTGCAGAAGTCTCTGTGTGCTGGCACCTTCCCTTCCCATCACATTCCCACTCTATTTAGGGCAGAAAGCGAAGGCCGATTCTATGCACAACTGGCACCACAGAGGGGATCTTGGGAGGCTGCTGTGAGCTCCAACTGGAGCCTGGCCAGGACACCTACAGCTCCCGCCTGTGTGCTCGGGCGAAGGGCCAGCGGAGCCTCCATGGCTGCAGGTGGGTAGGACGGTGCCTCCCGCCCGGTGCGGTGCCTGTCCGGGGCTGGGGCACTGGGTCAGCGCTGAATCACCAGTGCTGCTCTCCCCAGCGCTGCCTGGTGATTCCCCATCCACATTCTCATGACACCCAGCCCTGCTTAACTGGTGAGATCAGCACCGCTCGCAGCTGGAGGTAACTGGGAGGCAGACACGCGGCAGCCCAAATCCCCGCTGCCCCCCCGCATCCCCCCCCCCCCCTTTGTGCAACAAGGGCAGGTCCCATTATTCTGGTCTGGAGGTGAGCAGCCAAGTGCGTGCACCAGCCGGCAAATGAATATATAAATATTTATTCAAAGGAAGAGAGGAACAGACGTTCCTGAGGCTGCACTTGTGGCATAGGCAGCAACTCCAGGGAGCCTGCAACTTGTCTTCCATCCCTATTCTAGCCTCCTCCCATCTCACACACCCTGGCTTTGCCCCTCTGCCTCCCCAGCTGCTGTCCCTTCAGCTCCTGCCTTTCCCCTCCGCATCATTCCTGTCCCTTCTCCCTGTGTTTGGGATTTGCTTTGAGCACAGCAATGATGCTCTTCAACGTAATGCACGTTCTGAAAAGGTACCTTTCCCCCGATCTATAAAATTCACCCTAGCAGAGCCCCTCCTGAGCTGGGCTCTGCCCTGCAGTGCCAGGCCTCCTACGTATCTCCATTCCACCCACGCATGTACGGCCACAGGAAATCAGAACTCCCAGGTTCTTCTCTCAACCTTGCAACCAACTCTCTACAAGCCTGGATGCATCAGTTTATCTTCCCATTGCCTTAGTTCCTTGTCTGTGGCACAGGAGGGATATCACCTACATGGACATTCCTATTCCCCTCTTGCAGCCTGCCAGTTTCAGAAGTGGGAGGGAAACGCTTCTCACCACTGGATGCTGAAGATGCCCATCAAGCCGGAGGGGACCAGAGCATCTCTGTTTCCTTCACTCAGGCAGCAGGAGAGGAATTGAGCTGCTGAATGAGGGACCCTCGTATCTGCCCAAGGTCAGGTCTGCCAGGCAGGGAGGGACCCCTGAAGCCAGGCAGAGGCTCCCTCTCCCCAGACTGAGCTCCCCACCTCAAATCACCCTTGCGTCTCCATCACACTGTTTAAAGATTCCAGGCTAAGTAAACATCCCCCTTCATTTTCTTCATCTAAATAGAAATGTTTTGATTTCACATCAATCTGAGGAAGCCGTTTATAACCTGAGCCTGTCACACGGACTTTTCATCTCTGCCCAGGACAAACTCTCCCACATGCTCTATTTACACTGAGCACTTCCTCTGAAAACAATGCCACCGGGAGTTTACTCCGCTTACCCCCTTCCCCACACCCTGTGAGGAGACACCCGCTCCCTCTGCTCTGCACCCAGTCCTGTGCTGTCCTGAGCACAGACATCCCCCCGCAGACAAGGCACGGCTGGCTGCAGCCAGGCCTGGCAAGGCCAAAGCCCACCTTGCTCTTTCGCTACCTCATCACCCCTTGAACCTGCTGCTGACAAGCCCAGGCTGTCCCCTTTCCCCCCCACCCTGTGCAGCCCCCAAAGCAGCGCCTTCTCACCTGTGACCTCCCCAGTGGGTGCTGCCGAGGGGCCACGGCTGAGCTCTGTGCCTCTCTGTAAGGGAGAAGAGGGGCTATGGGGGGGAACATGCCATGTGCAAGAACGAAGGGCTCTGCAGGGGGACAGAAATAGGGGTCCCAGCCGGGGGGCAAGCTGCACTGCAAAGACAGAGTCTGGCTTTGCAGGGAAGGGCAAAGAGAGACCAAATCTGGCCTTGGCCTGGGCCAGGGAAGAAACGCACCCCAGTAGAGAGGAGGAAGGGACCCGGCCATGGAGAAGGGCAGTGTGGGACCTGGATGAACCAGCTGGCACGGGTGGAGGAGAAAGGGTCCAGGCTGCATGGGACGAGCTGGGACACCCCCCAACCCACTGCTCCAAGATGGGGCAGGGGCTGAGGAGGGGCAGGAGAGGAGGGGCAGGATGGCCCGTGCTGCGGGGAGCGGGGTGCTGGCTGGGGAGGGGCGGTGTGCTGTCACTTCAGAGGGCCGGGTACATCGAACAGATGGAGCTTTCATATTCCTATTGAAGAGTTTTAAGCCCAGCTGAGCAGCTCCGTTCAAGAGGGAGGTCCCAGTGCCAGCTTTCCAGGAGCTGCAAGCTCTCATTCGATTAATTATTAACGGCATTATTTGGGGCGGGGAGGGGGAGGGAAGGAAGGCCAACATGCTGCACAGTCCTTTTCTTATTTAACCACTGTGGTGCAAGCTTGAGTGGAGAGACTCCACTATGCCCAGGGGCCCCAAACAGGGAGGGCAGCATGGCTTGTTTGGGGTGGGGTGCAAGGATGCTGCACTCTGAAGCACCTTCACACTTGAGCTGCAGTCCCTAGGACGGAGCCAAACCTTCACAGCAGAAGGCTGCTGGGGCGTTGGGAACATGCTTCCCCAGAGCAATGCCCTGGCAGTGCCCAGCCACACGCCGGGAGGAGGACGGGAAGGCAGCCAAACGCTCAGCCCCTTCCAGAAAACATTTCCCCTCCAGCACGAAGAGTCGTGCATTATCCCAGGCAGGGCCAGGGCGAAGGCAGCAACAGCCCGGGCATGGCCCACAACGTGTGAGAGTGGATTTAGTGTGTATATTTTCCCCTCTTCAGTTTATCAATAAAACATTTTATTGCTTTTAGCCCAGGAAATGACCTTGGATTAGTGGATGCTGTCTCTTCTGGCTGACCTTGGGGAGTTCACAAAGGCTCTTTAACAACCTCCTCTGCCCTGCAAGCATGGATCCCGCCTGTGCGCGTCTGCGTGAAGCCGGGGAAAGCCCTCGGTGCCAAAGTCGGACCTGACAGGCTCCGGCTCAGCACCAGCCAGGGAGGAGAAGGAAAATCAAAGCTGTGGGAGGAGAAATGAAGTGAGCAGCCAGGGCATCCTTACTGAAGCGCTGCCAGCTACGCTCCCTGCTTTCCCACAGCCGTGAGGGCTCTCCCCACGTACCCCAGCCATAAACCACAGAGGAGAGGCTAGGGACTCTCATCCCCGTGACCTACACCTGTCAAAGTGGGGTCTGCCTGACCCAGCACCGCTTGACCTTCTCCTGCCTACCACACTGGCAACTCCAGCTGCACAAAAGGCTACTTTTCTCCCCGTTTCCACTCCCAGAGCCTGGTTAAACCCTGGCCCAAAGGGGCAGAACCCAGCACCAGTTCCCTTCAGTGAGCCTGTCCTGCTTCCCTTTGCTCAGCCTTCTCGGCTGCAGAGTTAAGCTGTAATTTTCTGGTGACAGCGAGGGACAGCGTACTGACTCCAGCACCAGACAGTGAAGGACAGGAGACATCCTGAGAGGACGGGGGAATGAGGAGAGGCTGCTGCCTCTGTTTCCCACCCAGCCAGCTGGCTGCTCTGGTGCTGCTGCCCAGGCTTCTCCAGAACAGCTCAGGACCACAGGGACCCCGCTCTCTTTCCCTGAACAGAAACCAGCCCCATCATCTCTGAAAGGCAGGCATTTTCACTGCAGAAGTGGAATTACGGAGGGACGGAACGGGACAGGGGAAACCGAGAGGAATTCTTCTCCTCAGGGGAACAGAAACTCCACACAGGGAGGGCTGATGCTGAGTCCTGGCACAGCACAGGGCAAAGCCTCCCCGGGTGCTGCAGCAAACAGCCCATCCCACCAGGCAATCCCTCTTGCTGCCCTCCCCAAGCTAGCACAGCCCTCCTTTTCCAGCCACAGCCTCTCCCAGTGTCCCTTAGTACTGGGCACAGTGCGTTCCCAGCCCCTCCTGCAGACACCCCAACTCTTCCCATAGTGCAGGCAGAGGTGACCCCTCCCAGCATCACCACCACAGGGGCTTTGCCCAGGAGTGAGAGCCCCCTCCCAGCACACACCCCCCACCCCTCTGCCCGTCTTCTCCAGCCGCGTCCTGCTGAAGAGCGAGCCCTAAAGTGTTAACGGCGATTGGTGAAATGGCACAGCAGATTGCTACAATAAATAATTTACTGATATTTATAAATATTCAAATCAGCAGGCTTCAGAAATTGAAAGGGGGGGGCTGAGCTGAAGGGGAGGAGGGGTGTTTGTGATGGGGGGGGCTGACATTAATTCCCAAGCTCTCCAAATTCATTTGAGAACTGTTTCTCATTTCAAACAAATATTAAATCTTTTGGTGTCAAGTCTCCAAAATAAAATAGCAAATAGAAAGTCACCACCCTCTTGGTGGCCAATGCCTTGTCTGCCATGATGCTGGGCACCTCCAGCCCTGTCCCCTCGGACAAGCAGCTGCTGGCACAACGAGGGCAGCAATGGTGAGGTGTCTGCACCAGAGCAGAAACTCACCCAATCACACCTGTAACACAGCCCACCACACGACCAACCACCAACCAAGACAGGAATTCCCATTACTACCACCCACAAGGCCCTTGCCTTCATCTTCCAGCAGATTTTCTACATCCCGTTGGGAAGAAAGGGCTGAAGGTGGGAGCAATGGAGGTGGAGCCAGGAGTCCCAACTCCACCCTTGCAGCAGAAATGGAGCAGGGGGTCTGGGCTCCCAGCTTCCACTCCTTGCTCTGGAAAGGGATTTGGTTTGAGTGATTTAAGATGGGGTTTAAAAGCCAGGAGTGCTGGCTTCCAGCCTGGTATCCCATCATGGTGTAACCGTCAATAACCCCAGCTTTCTGTGCCTCAGTTTCCCCATGCATGAGGGATGAGGATGATTACCTACCCAGCAGGCTGAACCCAGTGTGTTTACTCGGGGCTTTGAGATCTCCGTATCAACACTGTCCCTGTGCTGGATTGTTACTAACTGAGTCTTTTCCACCTCTGAGCATCCCACTGACCCCTTAGATGGCTGAGGGAGATGATCCTCTGCCCTCCCCTGGACCACCCCACTGGTAACGCGAGGCTCCAGCATGGGGTGAATTTCCCCTGGATGAGTAATGGCTTTTCTAATGCACGGGCAGGCTGTCAGCTTCCCTACTCCCAGTGTTTTATGGGTTTAACTGAACGGCTCTGAACTCCCTAGTAAGAAATAAAGTTATCCCTCAGCGTCCCTTCTAAACATTTCACTCAGTGCAAACGGTGTTTAAGAAAAATGAGGACATATTTCTTCTTAAGGATGCAGTATCCCCCTTCAGAGGCCTAATTTATGCCATATATCACTGGCCAGGGAGAGAAAGGCAGCACAGACCTCACACTAGGAGTGAGCTGGCCCTAGCACAGCCCAGGCACCGCCGCTCCCGCTGCAATGGTGCAATGGGCTGCAACTCCAAGTCCTCCGCAGAGTCCCCGCTGGAGAGCAGCGCCCGCCTGGCAGGCAGCAGAGCAGGACGGACACCTGCTAACGCTCAGCACTGCGCTGCCGCAGCCCCCGCCGCAGGGACCTCCTCACCTGCGCCGCCCCAGCCTGAGCAGACCCCGTCCTCCTCACCCTGCCCCAGCTCAGCCCCATTCAGGGCTCTTCTCCCCCCCCTACACGGCTGATGTGTGAGAAGCCTCTGGCGCCGGCCCCGCTCCCTTGGCCTGCGGTGGCCTCCTCTGCGCCGCTGCCTTCTCACCTGCCGCTGACCTGCTCTGCTGCCGCTCGACCAGCTCTTCACAGGCATTTGGCACAGCTGGTGGGGAAAGTGGTTCAAGCGCGAGCAAGGACAGGACTAATCCTTCTTCACAGCTCTTTAGTAACGCACGTCTGAACCCTTTCCTGAGCAGATCTCAAAAATGATCCGAAATGTGCTTTGATCTCGTCTAGCCCCAGCCTCCTTACTCCCAGAGCTGCTAAGGCCCTGCCTCTCCCCCCATCCCCAAGTGCCAGGGCAAAGCTCCTTGCCTCTGCCCTTCCCTTCACCCTGCTCTGCACTCACATACCCCGAAGCTCTGGAGGATGAGGAATAAACCCCTCTTTCTGCATAGGAGTAACGCAGGGAACCTCCAGAATTAACCAAAGTGGGAAGAGGGAAAAGAGTGACTAAGAGGAGTGAGGAACTGTGGTTCTGCTCCCTGCTCTGCTACTGACCTCCTCCTTCTCTTGGGGCCAACATCATCACATGGGCTCCCCTTCTGCCCTTGACCCACTGGGTCTCTTCAGATGGTTGGCCATCTGGGCAAAGATCTCTTGCCCAGATTGGTGGGCCCAGTGTCCTGTTTGCCATTTCAGGTGCTACTGCAATTCAAGCAACTCCAGAGGAAAAGCACTAACTCAGAACAAGCTGAAGCTCAAAAGTCTCTTGTGTCCTGCAGCCAACTTTCTCGTTCATGTGTCAATGCAGGACCTTTGATGAGACATTTCCAGAGTTTCCTCCTCTCAGTCCCATGAAAACCTGCTCCTGGCGCTGCAGCCCAATGCAGCGAGCAGGGTCTCTCACTGCTCCCAGAGCTGAGAGGCTGCTCCCTGGGCGCCTTCTGTCTTCAGTCTTTCTTTCAGATAACAGAAAGCCAAGAGGATCAGCTTTTCTGATCCAGTTTATCCTCCTCGCCCTATTTATTTATTTATTATTAATTTTTTAGTCCAGTTAAAAGGTTTACTATCCAGACGAGCCTAAGTGGCCTCACTCAGCCTAAGTAACTCTATAAATCAAGGGGAACTGCTAACATCTACATCACGATCCCACCATCAATCTCCCCACAGGTTGTGAAGAAAACCAAGGGGAAAGACGCAAAATGGAGAGTGAGGAGTATTAGCTCATCACCATCAGGTCCCTGCAGACTGGCTGTGGCCCTTGGAAAACTCTATATGATGCCAGATATGTTGTCAGGGCAACTAAATGCAAACACGGTGCCTAACCTCACCTCTCCATAGACACATATACACAATCCAGGTGCTGTGCCAGGAGGACACGGTGGGCACAAAGAGAAGGAGGGAAGGGCTGGTGGAGAGCAAGGAGGGCTGGGAAAGCCTCCAGAGCAGGGCCAGCCAGCCTGTGTGGGAGCCAGCTCCCAAGGAATGGAAGAAGCAGCCAAGGCATGAGCCTCTTGAAAGGCTGCACAGACTCTGTAAATGCTGAGCGAGATGGGGCATGGGGAGCAGTGAAACATAGAGCGGGTAGAGAGGGAACCAGCCTTGGCTGCAAGTACCTGATGCTAGGGGAATAAAAAAGATCAGGTCTCTCACAGGATGCAGATTCATAAGGGAATTGCTCAAAGTTTCATCACTCCCTCTTGGTGAGTGGTTTTGGGACGTTACTTTGCGCAGCCTCCAAACCCACCACGACCCAAGTCAGTGGAGGGCAGCTCCCCAGCTTTAGGCCAGGCTCAGTCATCAAGGGCAAGGGTTAAGTGAACCTCTCCTCAAAAGGTGTCCCTCCAAACCCAGCTGGTTGTTGGTAGGCAGCTTAAGAGCAATTTGCAATCCCTTTCAGCACTATTAAGCTCAGACCCAACAAAGAATGCAGACTCCTAATTAATTGCAGTGGGAAGTCAGGAGCTAAATGGGAGCTGGGAGCCTGAATGCTTGTTGCATCACTAAGAAACACAGGGCCAGAAAAAGTTCATTATTGTGGTCTTTCAAGGTCCTGCAAAGTAAATCTGTGTGTTAGCCCACATGAGGTAAAGGAGACCTCAGCAAGAGCTGCATGACAGAGCAAAGGAGAGTGTCTTGGCCTTCCAGCTTGGGTTACATCCTCCCCATGCCCCGAGCTGCTGCCTGCGCATATGTATGTGGTCAGGTCAGTGCTCTGGGCTTGACATATATAGAGGCCACTCGGATCCCTTATGGGGTTCTATAACCCCTGAGTGGGGCTAGGGGTCTTCTGTGACCCCGCAGAGCAGCGCCCATCACACCCAGCATTGGGGGTCCAGGCACTCTTTGATTCCCTAGCACCTGCAAAACTGTGCAGCACGGTTAGGAGCAGCGCCCATCCATCCTGCCTGTGTGCAAAAGGCTGGCAGCCTGGCCAGAGGAGAACTCTGGTGCCAGAGCTGCAGCTCATCCCTGAGCTTATTAACTGGGCAGTCCTGCCCGAGCACGGTGGGAGAGAAGCCCCAGCAGTGGGGCTGTGGACACTCTCTCCACGCTCAGCGCTCACACCCACACTAATTCTCTGCCTGGCCTTTCGCTGCTCTCTCTTCTGGTCATTAGGGCTCATCTTCTTATCTCCTGTCCTGAGCCCAGCCATGTGCTGGTGCTGCCGCTAACTGCCAGCACCCATGGGTGGGAACACACACGTGGCCGTGCAGGTGCACCATCACATGTGGGAGCACACGCGACCCAGCACACAAACACAGGCAGTGGCGTGCCCCTTCGTGTGGTCATGAACGTGTGCACACAGACCACACGCTAACACACGCCAAGGGCCGGGCACCGGGCGAGGGTGACACCCGCACACCGCGACACACGGCAGATACGCAGCCTATACACCTCCCCGGAGACACGCACCCGCACGCACCGAGCTCTGCTCAGCCCCGCACACACCGGGAGCACCCACGCACACCCAGCCCGCACCGGCAGCCGCACACACGCAGTCACACACAGGCAGCCACCCGCGTGAGGGCAGAGCACCCTGCACACACACACACACACACACACACACACACTTCCAGCACAAGCCTGCGTGCCAGCAGCCGTTTATTCTGCAGCCTGGGGTGAGAAGACAGTGGGCTCCCAGCCGGAGCCCGCAGACACTCGTCAGCAGGGACAGCCACACTCCCCATCCCACCAGAGAGCCCCTCTTTACCCCCAGCCCATCTGCACCTCACACCTTAAGGCAAACAGAGCATCGGTGAGTGTCTCACTGGCGCTGGCGTCCCAGCGGAGTGTGTGCCGGGCAGGGGATCTCTCCCTCTCCCTCTCTCTCTTCCACTCGCATCTTTTCATGAACTCTATTTCTCTTTCCTTTCTGAAAACAACTGAGCTGTAAATACTGTTTAACCTTCTTCCCCCCTTCCCCCCTCCCCTCCGCACTATAAAAACACAAATATGCCATAACTCAGCTGGCTCAGCCGCCGCGCCTCCAACATGCCCTGCTCCAGGCCTCTCAGGAAGGTCATAACAAACGACTTTCCGATTCAGTGCTCCTGAAATAATTTTGTGTATTAAAACCTGAATCTGCACTTTCTGGACCGAAAGCCTCTCTTAATTATGGCAAGCGTCCTTGGGATGGACAGTGATCCTTCACTACAGCACCGCTAACCAACCGGAGAAGCAGCCGGCTCCGGCTCCCCACCACCACCTCCTCCCGCTGCCCCCTCCCACCACCACCCAACCCACGGCCCCCCTTGCTCCCTCGCCCCCCCGCCTTCCCTTTGCCCAATCTGTTTTCAAAGTGTGTCTGTCCTTTATTAAATTGTTTTCTTTTCCACATTATCAGTTGCCATGGAGACCTCATCTCTCGGATTATTTGAATTTCATTATATCTATTGATTTGGGAGCATTTCATCTTTTTTATTGTTTTTCTGTCAATTTTCAAAACGAATAACCATCTAATTTGCGTCAGTGCTGATTATGTTTGTCCCTCAATAGAGGTCGGCAGCTGCGTCGGGGAAACAAATCAATGGGAAACCATCATAAACCTCCCCAGTACAATCTCCAGGATATGTGGGTGACATTCCACGCCTGCGAGAAACACTCATCATATCCAAACTTCTTTCTTTCTTTTCTTTTTTCTTCTCCCCTCTTTTTTTTTTTTTCTCTTCTTTTTTTTTTCCCTCTTTTTTATTCCCCCTCACAGCGAGCTCGGCTGCCCAGCGGCGGGTCACATTTAAAATCCTATTTGTTTTACACACTTCCCTGTACAATTTTGGCCACATCACATTTTCAGACAGGGAGGGGATGAGGGTGAGAAGAGGGAGAAGGAATTTTTCTGGGCTTCACGTTTTTTTTGGGGGGGGGAAGAAAGAAGGGAAGAAAGGGATGATGAGGGGAAAGAAGAAAAGAGAAAAAGTGGATCGGGATTGCAAATTGCTTACTATGTTTTTTTTTTAAATAATTTATGCAATTTTAAGCATTTATGTATAAATTTTTTAATAAGCCACCCTGGAGCAAAATAGCCATTAACATCCCGACGTCCTTCTGTCCAATGGGCTCGTGCGCAGGATCAATTTCCGAGAGTACTCTCCTTTCTTTTTTTTTACGACATGATAAAATGCTTTTAAAGCAACTTACACAAATATGGAAATTTTTTTTTCCCCTCCTCTTTTTTTTTTTCCCTCTTTTTTTTTTTTTTTTTCCCTAACAGCCTCCACTTACTCACCGGGGAACCGACCGGGAGCGTGCAAGTGTGAGTGTGTGTGTGTGAGTGTGTGTGTGTGCGCTGGGGAGGGCAGTTGGCAGAAGGATAGACCCAGCCCTAACTGGAACGGACCTGCCTGTCCTTCTAACAAGGGCATAAACTTTCATTAGCGATGCACACAGTCAAAGGCAATTTAGGGAAACGCGCTGTACAGAAAAGGAAAACCTCAGCGGTTTTTATACAGCGGCTCCTTGGCTCCGTCCAGGGGGCTCTATCCTTGAGCTCCCGCTCTCCAACCAAAGTGACCCCACTGGCCGTGGGGGGAGGTAGGAGTTGGGCTTGAGGGGGTGAAGGGGAAGAGGTTGGGGCTGCTCTCAGGGATGCTGGTGCCCGGGCAGGGCCAGCCTCGGCCCCGCCACCAGCCTGCACTCCCTGCAGCTGGTCCGCAGAAGCCAGTGGATATTAACATCTTGCTGGAACCCACGGGTCCTACAAGAAGCCCAGAGGTATCTGCTGCTCTGCCCGCTGCAGAGCATTGCCCCTCCAACAGACCAGCCCCCCCCCAAGTCTCTATTTTGAGTTTCTGCACGCTGACGAGTAGCTCGCGGCCGCTCGATGCCCCTCTGGGGCATTAGTGACAAGCTGGTTCTGCCCAGACCGGACAGATGTGTCGCTGCTGCTGCTTCCATAGGGTGCACAGGCTAGTTATTTTTGCAGCTGGGACATGTTCTGCCTCACACAGGAACCTGGAAAATGCCATTCCTCAAGGGACGGCTCCTGCCACTGGCCCCACGAGCAGGCACAGCTCTGCGGAGGAGCGACCCGAGCACACGGGGCTGGAGTGAGAGCAGCCCCACATGAGGGGCTCAGCGGTGTCTCAAAGTCACATCCACACACTGGAAATGACACAGAACTCTTTCTCCAGCTAGCAGCTCCCCTGGCCCTGTGTCTTTGGGGCTGATGCTTACGGACAGACAGACAGACATGCCCAAGCGTGGGAAGCCCAGTCCGTATTCCTTTTATTTGCTTCGACACGAACCCCTCCTGACCCTGGTTTTTCTACTAGAGCAGATTTTCTTCACCTTTTTGTATGACACACTTCCAGAGATAACACAGACCAATGAATTAATCCCAGTGACAGCAGGCTGGCATGTTACTGGTACCTTACCCAGAGCCCTGCACACTCCCAACCATCCCAGCCCAGCCCAGTCACGCTCAGCCCAGCCAGGCACTGCTGCCCAGCCCAGGGCTGTGCACACACCCAGCCCTGGGCATAGTGTATGTGGGGATTGCCACTAAAGCAGGGGTAAAAAAAACCCCAACCCAAACTACAATAAAAAATTCAAGGGGCAGCCAATGCTCAGCTGGAAAAACACAAAGTGCCGAGAACAGCAAACCCAATCAATAACAATCACAACCCAGCAGCGGGTGAGGAAAGCGTGAACCGTTTTGGCCTGCTCCCTGCATGCTCACCCACTGGGGAAAACACAGTCCCCAGAGGCCCCTGATTTCAGCCCCTCTTGCTCCACCCTACATTCACCCTCACCAAAAAGCTTTACAGAGTGCGAGTCCCCCAGGCTCCTGTTTTGATCAGAAACTCAGCACAGAGGAGTGAGGATCTCTGCACAGAGGAACAGGACCCCTGGCAATGAGCTGGCACCTCAGGATGGTTCTTGATGCTATGAAAGGCTCTGCCTCCAGCAAAGCGCTCCTTACAGCCCGTATCCCCCTGGCTGCCCCTCCAAAGTTTTGCCCTTTGTGTGCCCCTTCCCCTTCCAGGTGCCTCAGCGTGCTCTTCCTCTCCCCTCTTTCCTCAGCTTCCCAACACCATCCAGCTTCCTCCTGCCCAGCATCTGCCAAACCTGCTGCGCCCCAGTCCGCACGTCCGTAACCCTTTCCTCACCTCTTCCCTCAGCCCCCACGGTCTGACTGCCCATGGCTGGTGGGGACAGCCATGCTGCCACGGACCAGTGACCAGCCTGAAGAGGAGCAAAGATGAGACCTGCCAGGGAGAAGGTGAGAGCTCTCCCTTCTCTTGGTCTTGCATCATTCCTCACCCAGACTGTAGAGATTTGGGGGATTTCACTGTACCAGCAGAGAGGTCAGCAAGAGTTGAAGGGTTTCAGATCACATATATCACTCTATATGGTCTTATCTGTAGTGAACACTAAATATAGCCAAGCCAGACCTGGAGGTGACTTCAGTGCCACAACGCAGAGACACTGGCCACTGCACAGGCACCTTCTGCTACCTCAACACAACACAGATGTCAACAGTCACAATCCCAAATTGAGGATGCCTGTGAATTCTCTGTCTCCCACTGCCAAAACTACGAGCCAGCTCCTCTCTCCCTTTTGCTCTCTCAGGTGCCCATAATGGCTCCTCCTTTCGAGTGCTGACCAGCAAAATAAGGCAGCTCAAAGGTCCATTTTTCCATGGGATGTGGACCCTCTTATCTATGGCATGCCAGCATCTGTTCCAGCATAGCTACTTAAATCTTAACAGTGGAAGAAGCTCTGTATAGAAGGGGAAAGTCTCTTGTGTGGGTCAGAATAATTAGGCTGAGCTCAAATTGGCTTTAGGCATCTGCTGCTGCCTCTGAGCGACATCAAGCCATGCTGCTTCCATCAGCATCTCTCTGCTGTTAGCCTCACCCCGTACAACAGAGGGGACCACATACTGCCTCACGTAGGGCATCTCTGGGAACAAGACTTGCTTCAACAGAAGCCATAAAGCCTCCTTATCCAGCGATCATTAAAGCCAGGAGAAAAGAGGCCAGACAGCGAGATTGAGATGAGCCATTTCCCCAACAAACTTGCTTCCCTTTTTCATTCGCTCCTTTCTTTCCCCCCCCCCCCCCTTTAACTGTCATTAAAATAACAAGTTTCTGTTACAGTCTAAACATTCCCACATTGTATAAAGGGTTATGTTACACCAGAGTCACTGCCGGGCCCAGTGTTTGCACAGAAACCTCACTGCAGGTCCCCCCTCCTGACGAAGTGACTTATTAAAGTTTAAACAGTAATTAACAGAACAATAAAAATAAAGGGATGTTTGGGGAGTCGTAGTGCACACAGGGTTTTTGGCAGTGCCAGCACTTTTCAGTGCCCTGCGCTGGCAGAAAGAAAAAATACAGTGGGAGAGATGGTGTGCTGGAAGCCATGACAGGCGAGGCCTGAGGTGCGATCCAGGCCCGGGCCGAGGGTGCGGAGAGCAGCGGGCAGCAGGATGAGAGGGAAGGGTCCAGGGGGAATGGGGAAAGGATGCCAAAGGGTCACTCAGCAGGAGGCTGAGTCGGGTTTGGTACTCGCTGCCAGCCCAGCACTCAGTCTGTGTGAGTACGGACAGCGCCGAGGGCCCGCGCTGCCTGCTTCCAATTCTGCCGAGAAGGCCTAGGCAAGCCCCCAAAACCTGAGTTTGGGGAACTGTGTCTCTGAAACAAGCCCTGGGCTTTGGGGAAGTAGCTTTTTGCTTTAAAAGAGAGCGGCAGAGGTGAAACAGCAACCAGAAAGCAAGCCCCTGAAAAATATCTTGCGACAGGGACAGCTTTTACAAGAGACCCCAAGAGCAGCCCCCTTGCTTGGGAGCTTTAAAACTGGGGAGAAGAAGGTATTTTGTAGGGACCGATCCTCCTCTGGACTCATGCAGGTGTGGGGAGCTCTGAGCTGCAGATCTACCAGTGTATTAGCAATGACATGGACATTCCCTCCTGGAATGCAATCTGAGCCAGGACCACAGGGCCAAGCACTAAGTGAGCCTAACTTGATGTGAAGGACCACAAGCCCATCTCTCCCACCAGAGCAGAGCTTTTCCAATCCATGCAGGACTGGCTAATCCAGGCTCCCTTACAGGAACAAAACTGTTTTTCCTCTGTTTTGTTCCCATCTCAGTTCCCTGCCTTGCCCAGGATGAGCTCCAGAGCATGTGGGGTAGAGTTTAAGCTTAGGTTGTCAGCCTCCCCTGTTACCCAACATGCAGCAATGCAGAAAGATCTCATATGAAGATATTTTTGGTGCCTATTGTAACTATTCTCAAATGTTTGCCTCAGTAGCTCACAGTGCTAGTTGGCTCTAGCCCTGATGTGTGACTCAGTACACGCAGCATTGTGCAGTCCCATGTTTGCTAAATCTCTTCCAGTACAACCACTCAGTTTGCAAATAAAAAGACAGCTCCGTAAGGGTGCATCGCCCCAGCAGAGCCAACTCGGGGAGTGCTGCCTTGAGCCCCCTCCCACAGAGCCCTCCCCAAGTCTGGGGCTTCGCATCCCATGCTGGCCAGCCCAGCTGGGGAGCAGTGTGGTTCTCATCTGGGTTGGGGACCTGTCCCACTCCCCCAAGGACCCATGTGGAGACTGTCCAGCACCAATTGCTCCCAGCCTGCCCACAACCTCCCTTCACTCCTCTGCTGGGGTGTAGGAGGAGGAAAAATTTCCCAGACTCCACTGCTGGTGGAGCCCATGGCAGCTTCGTAAATAACCATGGGATGCCACCAGAAGTCCCAGTATCACACCAGTACAAGTCACCCAAGTGAGGACAGTGGGACCCAGCATGCCTGCTGATACCTCCAGGACACTAAACCTCCCAGCTCAGAGTCACACACCAGGCCTGCAAATCTATTCTGCAATAAAACACATTCCAAAGGCCGCAGCCTTGGCGTTAGAGCCTTGGTGTTAGAGCCTGGCCTTAGAGCCATCCCTGAAGCTGATTCCTCCTCTTCAGTTCCCTCGATTAGTAAGAAGGACTCTGTCTTCTGCTTTCTCAATGTGAACTACCCAGCTTGTTTCTGCAGCTGTTACACTGGCACTGCAGGGCAGAGACACGTTTCCAGCTTCTCAAAGTCAGCAGGTCTCATTCTACTTCCAGCAGCTCACTGGTACCCAGTTCAGCACTATCACTCACTGACAAATACCCACCAACTGGAAAAAGCCACAAATATTGATGAGGGATCCTGGCTACTCTGCTGCTCCTACCCTCCCACTGCAAACACTGCTGGGTCTCTGTGGGGACACCCAGCCACACTTGCTGAGCAACCCAGCTTCCAGCCTCTGCTCCCTCCATCTGCTTTCCCACCAGGCCTGGGAGGAGAAGCCACCTCCAGACACTACAGAGGAGTGGGATCTGCAGACACCGAAAGCGGTTGAGAGTCCCTGCAGACACTGTGGCTGGTGGCTCCCTGGGGATGGGGAATCACTGTCTTTGAATGGCTAATCCTGAACCTCATGCAGATCTCCTTCTCCCCAAAGACAACAGTGACTGGGACCCACTAGCTTTCCCGAGGGCTGACTGAGGAACATTTATGAGTCCTTTGTAGTCTGGAGTAAATAGCAGGGATGGCCATGATTTGCTCTGTGGTCTGGGAGAGGAGGGAGATCAGCTCTCAAGAACCGAAGGAAAAGTGTTAAAAATGTGACTTCCCAGGCAATTACCAATGGTGATTTTTAATAAGCTGTTTTCTAGGCACTGGGGGAGCAAGGGACATGGGGGAATCAGCTGCTGTGAATCTGAATTCAGCCCAGGTTTCAAAGGTGCTGGTTTAATAAGCTGTGAGGCGAGCCTGCACTAGCAGCAACAGCCCGGCGAACGAGTGCCAGAGCGGGGGGCTGGCATATCAGGGTTCAGAATTAATGAAACCAAGACCTTGGCAACCCCAGTGATTTGACTGCATTCTGGTGTAAATTGATAAACTTGCGTGGTGCTCCAGGGAGGATGTGAGATGGGAGGAAGGGGGAAGGGAGAGGGTGAGTGGGAGACATCCTGACGCCCCTTTCCCCCTCACACTGGTGTGACACATGGCTTGGCCATGCCTCCCCTGCTGCCCTGTGCCCTGTTCAGCACCTTGCTTCATCGCTGGGGACTTCTGTCTTCACAAAAACCTGCCCTGAATCCTCGTGAGGTCCTCAGGTCCCACTGCCATGGAGGTAAATGGGATGAGGGGCACATCATCAAACACAGCCTTGTCTGGCCAGCAACACTGGCCCCCTCCCCTCAGCCCCCAACCTGCCTTTTTATTTGCTCGGTGGCTTTTCTGGCTCCATGGGAAATTAAGAGTGACTGACTTGCTGAGACTTGCCCTTGGAGACAGTTTCTACAGAAAGCCCCAAAATCCACTGCAAGTCAGGCAGGGCAACCTCCTCCTGAAACCCCCAACCAGCTGAGCCGCTGGCTCCAGCTTTTCCTCTCCTTGCTGCCCCGAGCCAGCTGGATGCTCAGGAGGTGCAGCCAGAATTCAGCACTGGAGCAAGATGCTGCCTGAGTCAGCAGCTCCCCAGCCTGAGCTGCTTCTCCAGGACAGGCAGACACAGGTCTCTGCCACATCTCACTCCTGGAGATCTCTCTCCTCTTTGCACACTCCCAAGGTTTCTCTGACCTGATGTGAGCTGCCCTCTGAAGGAATCTCCTGTCCAATAGACTCAAATTAATGCCCAGAGAGGTGGTGGAGTCACCACCCCCCAGGGTGTTCAAGGAAAGGTTGGATGAGGTACTTAGGGACATGGCTTAGTGAGTAATAGAGGTGGTAGGGGGATGGTTGGACTGGATGATCTTGGAGGTACAAGTACTTGGTGACATGGTCTAGTGTTGGACCTAGTAGGGCTGGATAGATGGTTGGACTCAGTGATCTTGAAGGTCTTTTCCAACCAAAACCATTCTGTAATTCTGTGATTCTATGGGGTCTTTTCCAACCTTAATGATTTTATGATTCTATGATCTCCAGTCCTAGGCACAATCAAGCAAAATCAGCACATCAGACATTGTAGGCACTCTCAGCCCAGTGCCTCAGCTCTCCCGCTCCAGACCTGCTAGGCTCGATCCCTCTCTGGCTGCTCTTATGCTAATGTCACTCTGCTGAGCTCAGGAGAATGATTTTCCCAGCTGACACCACATCAGTGACAGAAGAACTGAGCTTATGGCTTCCCACTGCCACTCACATCAAACTGAGACAAGCAGACACCACCCAAATCTGAACTTTTCATCCCACTCCCCCAACTACAGGGTGCCTTCCCGCTCCTGGCTGTGCTGGAGTCAGGGTCTCCAGACTCATCTCTAGTGAGAGTGGCAGTGCTTGAGAGGGGAGATGTGTTGAACAAGGTACAAGTAGGTGCAAACAGAACAACAGAAGGTGCCCCCAGGTCAGCACTCACATGCATTTTCCTCGGCCATGTCTGAGGAGACTTGGAGTCAGCACAGAGCACAGCTTTGCATGGGGATCTCAAACATCTCCACAATGCAGAAAGGCTGTCCTGTGCACTTCCTTTTCCAACACGTCGTTCAGGATGCCTCTACAGCAATGCCAGTCACTGCCTGTAGGGAATGTATGTTAGAGAATTACCTAATGCACTCTTAACCACCCAGCCTTGCAATCTACAGAAGGAAAGAGGAACCGCCAGCGCAGTATCACCCTTCTTCCAGACACCGCTGACTTTAGATACCATGAGCAGTGGTAGCCTGGTCCACGTCCCAGAACTCAAGCTCTCTTTCAGTTAACAGGCCATGAAATTATGGAGACTCTTCTTGCTATTACACTCTGTTCTATTCGTAATTAACACCAAAGATCAGCAGCGCCGCATCCTGCAGCCCCCATATGTCACTGGACACGGAGGAGACGACGGGCTCAGGAGCACTGAAGTCTTCACCTAACCCTGCTTCTGCTTGGCTTCTGAGAAGCGAACGCCTCACAGCAGAGCTGCTGCAGGAGGAACGGGCCTGATGTTGCCAGAGAGTTTAATCCAGGTGTATTTGAAGCATGGTATGGGGGCTGGCACTCTAAAATTGGGTCTTACCTCCTGGTTTTGGAAAGGACTTCTAAAGAAAAGAAAACAGATCTGCCAGCATACAGAGCATTCGGTGCTATCTTCAATCAGGGGAGCCTAATTATACCCATTATACTGATGAGGAAGCACTGGCACAAAGCTATGCATCCACATGGCTACAGATACAAAGCAAATCAATGCCAAAGCTGGAAATAAACCCAGAATTCATGGTGATGAGCTCATCATCCACCTCAGCACAGCCACGCGTGGCTGGTCATGGACAAGACCATGTCCTCTCCATCTCCAGCAGGTTACAGAGCTTGTGAAGTGCCCTCCACACATCTACTTAATAGGGTAAAAGTTTCAGCTGCAGTGCTGAGATGGCTTGGGGTGCTCCGAGACACTCAGGGCACTGGTGGCATGAGCTCACCCAGAAACACCAGTCACTCAGCAAACTGTATGGGAGACAGACTGGCGTGCTGCAGGCACCCACCAGCCAGAGCACCGGGTCTGAGCTACCAAGACACCCCACAACCACACAAACCATGGCAGGGATGAATCATCTGCTCCTCCTTTTGAGGCAGCTTAATCATCTGCCCTGCATGTGGATCCTCACGGCAAGGTCCAGCCTGATCTGTCTACATATTCCTGATCCCCTAGCACGTAATGCCCAGAGATTTTCCTCATCACCAGGGCTGGGCACTGGCCCTGCACTCTCCCTGCCAGGTGCTGGGTACTCGGGTCTAAGAAAGGCTGCAGAATCCCTTGGGATTGAGAGTCATTACATAAACAATACAATAGGATCAGGGCTGTAAGAGTGCCTGAGGTCTTGGCACTGAGTTCTGCCTCAGCAAAGGCCACTAAATGGAGACCCAAACAAAAGCCCCAACTCTGTCAGCACTTAATGAACAATAATAAATAATAAATAATAAATAATAACCCTCAGAGCCAAGCTAGCAAGACAGATATGAGGCACTAGAGCAGCTCTGACCCTACAGCCACTGCCCTCCCTCCCCAGTTTCCAGCACGCTGAGCTCAGGTCACTGGGTGCTGGCAGGATTAGGCCCAGAGCAGAGACCCTGGGTCTCTGTCAAGAGTGTGCACCCCTCTGAGATGTCCAAGAGCTGAAGCCTTGGTACATCCCCGGATCAGGACCTTCACCTGCTAAGTGAGCACACGCATACACCAAGGCATGCCTAGCTCATTTTTCCTGCAAGATCTCAAAAAGCAGCAGGCAGAGCTGGGCAAGGGAACCCAGATAGGTGTGAGGCTGGTGAAGCCTCTCCCCAGCATCATTACAGCCTTGACTCTGGGTCCCCAACCTGTGCCAGGCGAGCGGAGCTCCCGACAGGACACCAGGAGAGCCCTTGGGCAGGGACAGGGGCTGAAACAAAGGGCCTGATTTGGGTATTTTTCTAACTCGGCACTTTGTGACAGCGCGTTTAGCAGTCACCAGCCATCTGGAATAAAGAATTACAGCCACCTCCCCTAATCCTATATTGCCTAAACTCTAAAGCTGGTTATGGTGCAAGGATGAGGCAGCAGGTTGGGAGGAGGCAGCGATGGGCAGGCAGGGGCAGAGAAGGGACCACAGGAAAATTCTCAAACTTATTTCTTTTTCCTGTGAGGTGCTGGGTGGTCCCAGTGTGTGTCAGAAGTATTTCTGCTAGGAAAGATGGGATGAAGAAAAACAGGGTTGGGGGGGAGAAGGGAGACAAGGAGTCCTCCGTGACCACACAGTCACATACACCACACACACACACACACACACACACGCACACAGAGGCTTACTGGTCCGCGCAGGGCTGTCAGGTAAATTAGATCTGAAAGCTGACAATTTCTGACCATATTTCCTTGATTATTTCAAACAAATGCACACCAGCCGCTGTAAGGAGATTAAAGTGACATAAACGTCCCGAGTGGGAGGAGGGAGGGCAGAGAATTCAGGTCACCCCCATCCGTCCCCCATTTGACAGCCGCTATATCGCTATCCAATCCAATAAAAAAATCCCCCCCTTTTGCTTTAATTAATTTTACAGCTAGCTTGCTTAATTACTTTCAATCAAAATCCTCCTGCCATCGCAAAATTAGAGATGGTTGAGCTCCATTAGCCTAAATTCTTCATTTCCATATAGAAAGAGGCTCCCTCGGCAAAGCCAACAGGGTTCCCTCCTATTCAAGCCGCCATCGGACAGATGCCTGTCTCTCTGTCTGTCTCCAGTTCCTTGGGAGAAGTGGGGGGAGAAGGATACAGTCTTGTTCCCACCAAGCCCTCTGATAAAGCATCTCCTGGAGAGCCCTGGACATGGGATGAGGCCTCTCTGCTCACAGCAAAGAGGTGAGAAGGACAGACTGCCCTCCCAGCCTGCCTACGGCCGCGCTGCAACCAGCATTTCCATGGCTGCACAAGGGAGCTGGGATGGCAGACTGACTCCTTTCTGCTGGGCTTTCTGCTGTGCCTGCCAGCACCAGGGATGGGATCTGGAAGTGACACTTCTGCTAGGGCTGGACCAAGCGCTCCCACTGCTGTCCCACACTGGCGTGCAGACATCAGTAACTCGCTGCTGGACACATGGAAAGGACATCAAGGGGACACTGGAGCAGATCATCTTACATCTGCCTGCTGTGGGGTTTGGTACCTCCCTTCAGAGCATCTGACACTAGCCACCGTCAGAAACACGACACTGTGGACCATGGAGCTGCCACATTCCTGTAGCTCCTGTAAGCATCATCAGCACTTCTCTCCTGCAAGCACAAATCATGAACTGTCCCGTTTGGGGCTGATCTGAGAGCAGCCCCAACTGGTCTCGGGTCCACGAAACCTCCTCAGAAGTGCTGGGAGTGGTGGCAATAAAGCCAGACAGAGCTGGAAAGGAAACAAGAACCCCAAGCAGGTGGAGAGGACAGGAAACCCTGGAAGGAGCTGGACATGCTGGGAGTGGAGGAGAACTAGCTCCCCTGGAAGGACTGCAGTTCTGCTCCAGTGGATCACACTGCAGGATGCTTCCCTCCCATTTTCTGTGGTCTCCTCCTTCCTCATCTCCCCAGACTCCTCACAGAGCAATGGTCTCAGTAGGATTTTACATATGTCAGTACTGAGACCTGGGAACCATCCCAGTCCTTTAACCTGGCCAGTGGAGCTTGGCTCCTGCCCCCTCCCCTCACCACCACACGCTAACCTGGAGCTGCAGGAAGGTCAGGCCAACACCCTGGTCTGCACACCTTCCCACCCTTTGGAAAGCTCAAGGGGCTTCATAAGCACAAGGAGCACAACTTCCCTCCCCCCAGCTGTGGGTCAAACCCTCGCTTCTTCAGGACAAAAGGAAGAGACAAACACAGACCTATTTTGTTTATAAGCTTAAAACCGAATCCAATGGCGCATCTACCTGGGGATTTTAGATTAAATGGTTTAAGAAACTCAAATAGGCTTTTTAATCCGGTCAAATAAAAAGAGCCCCAAAGAAGCAAAGAATTCACCCTGCCAAGCCTCATGCCTGTGAAGACAGCCGGGCAAAAACGGCTTTCTTACTCGCTGCAACTCCTCCCCAGCCTGGCATGGGACAGAGTGTATTTGCCAAAATCTGGCAGCTTAGGATACACCCTGTTCAGGACCCGTGCAGACTTCACTTTCCCATGGACAACCCACTTCTATCACACTACAGAGCACTTTCCTCATCCTTCCTGTGTTCTCTTACGCTGTTCACCTGGGCCCTTCCCCTCAATACCTGGCAGGCTGTGTGTGCAGGGTGCCAGCCCGGGTTACATCACCAGTGCCAGCCAAAAGCAACCCCCAAGAAGGCACTGAAACCCCTGATCCCCCTCTTCAGCCCACATGTTTCTGTGCTGTCTTTTGTGCAGACTCCCTCCCTGATGCTCTGCAAGAGATGGGCAAGGAGAGGAGGGGCTGAGCAGCTGTATGCTCATGAGAAGTGGAAGGGAGACCAGTGGGGTCTGCCAAGGGAAGCTCCTGTGAAGAGCGGCGGGTGGACAGACAGCGAAGGTCTGATGATGGAGACCAATGCTACATGGACTTGGGGAGGTGGATGAACATCTGGAGCTGAATCCTGACAAAGAGCAGGAGGCAAAGGGTGGGTCACTGCTGGATGACTGCTGCTCCAAGACTTCCAGCCTCCTATCTCCTCCCAGTATCACAGCTCACCAGCTTTCCAACAGAAACTGTCCCCTGTCCCCCACCGCTGCTGTTCCAGCTCCGGAAACGCTCAGAACCAGCCTTTCCCTGCACATGCTCTGCATAAAATTCCCGACTTGTGTCTCGCCTGCTCCAATGCTCAGAGCAGCTGGGACAATAGAACAGAGAGGCCCTAAATCCACCAGACTCACCCTAAATAGCAATGGCCCATAATTTCGCCTGACATTCAGGAGCTTGTTATTCTTTCCCCTCGTCGCCTGGCTGGAGCTGTTCAGACCCATCAGTGTTATTCTATGCATTAAACGGGAAAAAAAACAACTCAACAACAACCCAGAGAGTTTTTGAGCCAGCCCAGTGAGGGCTGGGAGGGCAGCATCCCTCACTGTGGTGGTGATGGAGAACAGGAAGAATCAAGGCCTCAAACCCAGACCCGTCCCCTCTGTGGGGGAACAGCAGCAAGCGGGTCCTGCTGAGACCCCCCAGCAGAAACACACACTTACCCTCTTCCCTGCTTCCATCCCTAGCAAAGGAGCTGCAATCTCTCCCAGCCCTTCCAGCCTGGCACGGAGGAAAGCTGCTGCACACTCCTCCCCACCAGGCAGGAGTGGGGAGCTTTAACCACAACAGTTTGGGGTTTGGGTTTTTGTTTTTTTTCCAGGCTGGTTCCAGCTGATTAAGGACCTGCAACAGGATGTAGGGATTACAGCAAAACCTGGCTCCAGATCAGCTGGGGCACAGAGCCAAGCGAGAGAGCGAGGATTGCCCCCAGCCTGGCTGCCAAACCGGCACTCGTCCTGTTGGTAGGCTGAGGGCTGGAGCTCTCTGCTGGAACAAGGCCCCTGCCCTCGCTGGCTCTGCTGGGGAATGGCCTGAAGCCCACACTGACAAACGTGCCCACATGAAGGGCAGGGTTGTGAGGACGAGGGATCTGTGGCTTACAGGGCTTACTAGAGAGAGGAAAATCCCTTACGGCCTCGCTCCTCACGCCTTCAGCCCGGGCAGAACAGAGACAGGAGGGGGCTGGCGCATCCCTACCTCCCTTCTGGAGCAGCAGGAGCAGCCCCAGTTGGTGATGCCCTGTGATTCCCCCACCCCTCTGCCAGGCCCTGCACCACGTGGAGCTTCGAGCGGGTATCCCGGAATAACACATGGCAAAACACTCCGTGCTGAGTTTTTAATCCAGGGAGAAGTGATGAGGGAAGGCAATAATCCCAGCTGGCACACACAGCACAGCAGGGTCTTGCTTCTGGGGAGGCATCAAGAGCTGAATTAGCTTCAAGGAGACTTGGGGGCTTTTGTATTTTTTTCCTTCTGCTAACACTGATCCCTGCCTGCACCAGCAGCAGCCCCCAGCATCTTTCTAAAGTGCCTGTCACTGCAATGTCCAACTGCTGTCATCCCTTAGGGGACATTCTCCCCCATGCTCAGGTTTTCCATGTCCCTCTTGGACCAGAGCAGAGGGACAGCAGCAGAGAGGGCAGCCCTCCTGCGCTGACCTGAAGCTCTTACCCCCAAGTCCTGTTTTAATCAGGTCTGGCAGAGCCGCTGCCTTGTCTCCCAGCCTGCCACCTCAGAAGGATAATTTGCCAGCACCTCCTTGGAGAGCTCTGTGGAAGCACTTTGCAGAGCTTGAATATGCCTCTCCTTCACATCCAAATCCTATGAGCTTCACACTGGCACGTCTCCCTCTCCTAGTGACCCCGGGGCTCTGTCTGAGGAGAGGAGATCACGACCATGCCAGGATTTGGTCCTCTTTTCCAAGTGCTCTCTGGCAAGACCTGGCAGTAAGAGGGGGAAGCTGCTCAGAGCAGCAGGAGGGGGTGGAAATCTGTCTGGCAGCAGCAGCGCAGAGACTTCTTAGTGCTGCCCACCAGACTCATTGTAGCAGAGAAACTCTGGAGTCAGCTCGTGCCGGCCTGGGGCTGCGGGGGGAAGGCAGGAGTTGATATTACAGGCAGAGGCCACTGGGATACCATTGAAAGCTGCTAAATATGACCAGGTTAGCACTTTAGTCTTTAATGGCAGGTCACCATTAATAAACCCAGGGCCCCAGGGTGCAGTACAGAGCCTCCCTCCCCCCCCCTCCCCGAAATACTCATTTCATTAACTTCACTGTGCGCGGCGCTCGGCACCTGTCAGAGGTTCAGCAGCCAGGAGGGCTGGCAAGGGTTAAGGACACCTCACAACAGAGCTCACCACGCTCCCCTGACACGACAAGGTGGGGGGAAGCTGCCTACACAGCACCCCTCTCCTCCCTACTGCTCCCCTGTCTCCAGTTCCTCCAGTTCATGCTGCAGACCAGCCCACAGCGTTTGGACCCGCATGGACAGGGCACTCTGGGAAGCCTCATGAGTGGGGAAGGAGCCCTGCCCCAAGCCTGTGGCCAAGGGGCTGAACGCTGGCAAAGGACAACCAGAAACACAGCCCCTAACGCCCACTCCAGCACTGACTCCCTCCCTGGCCTTCACAAAGTCACTTCACATCCCTGTGCCTTGCTTTCCCCATCTGTGGAATGGTGACTGAAGCACTGATGGGGGCAGCAGGGAGGAAGGGCAGAGGGGATTCACTTTGGATCCAGGCAGGGGAGAAACCCTGATTGAATAGAAAGACCATCCAAACAGTAATGGCCAAATCCTGCTCTCGGGGACACTGGGATGACCCATGGAATCCCCTCAGTATACAAAGGGTGAGCTTGGCCATTGCAAAGGGTACGTGGAAGAGAGGGGCTGGTGGAGTCCGCGCAGGAGAAGGGACCACTCAGCTCTGTGTCTGCCACACGCTCCCTGCAGCCTCACACACACTCCCACAGAGGCCTCTGGTCCCGGGGGCTGCAGCACAGAGGACATGGGAGGACAAGGTGAAAGGGAAGCCTAAGGATGGGGCTCTGCTCCACCTGCTTTCACTGTGATGCTGGCTGTTTCCTGGAGGGATAGCGGGAGGGGAGGAGGGACAAATGGACGTCCCAGCTGCCAAAAAATCCCATACCAAGTCTCTATCGATCTGCCCTACTTGGCAACTCAAGCTGCAGCCACCGTCTGTGGTACTGGATCAATAAGACCTGGGCGGCCAGGGAGGGAGAGGCACTTTTATGGGAAGGTGGGGTCTTTAGGGGGAAGTATTTTGATTTTTAGAGCGCCTGCAGAGTCAAGGAAGAGAAAATACCAGGACTGAAGCCTGCAGTTTAGTTTGGATTCGTTTCAAATACCTGCTGAGCCCTTTACACTGGGGCCCCAGTGACCTCTGGCACATGGGAGCTGCCCCAGCCTCTCTCCTCACTGTCCACCCACAAGAGCCTCTCGCCTGCGCCGGGACACCCTCAGCACTCAAGTGCAGCAGCGGGCTAGGGAGCCACCGACACGCAGCACTGACAGCGTGTGCACGGGAATTCTCCAGGAGCTCCCTACAGATCCTCCCCAGGGACACAGGGAGAGGCACAGACTCCTGCAGCCACATGAGAAGGAATCGCTGTGCAACTCAAAGAGCCTCTGGAGATGCCTCAAGTCCCCAGGCGGCACTTCACCATGGCTTATTGCAGTGTGACTGTCACTGGGGCCAGCCAGGTGGGGAGGATTCAGGCCCTGGTGCTGACAGCCAGGCTGATTGGGCAGAGAAGACAGGCTCTGAGAAGTCAGCCCATGCAATTCCCATCCTGCCGGGTGGAAGGCATCATGCATTGCCCCCTGGCCTCTCCACGAAGGAGACCACAGCCTGGTAAGCCACAGTGGGCCAGGCGAGTCACGCTCTGGGAAGCAGATGACCACCACCAAACCCTTCTATCTTTGTGTGCCTGGAGAGGACTTTAGTATGTTCAGACCATGTAGCCAGGCTGTTACTACCAACCTGCTGATATGGAGGAGAGCTCTGTGTCCAAATCCTCCAGTCACCCTGGCACTTTGCTCATTTTGAGCCCAGGACCCCATCATGAACAGGCAGCAGAGCAAAGGCTTCTCATGCAGAGGGCTGGGCCAGCTCCAGCAGCAGGAGTGCCCTCTTCCTAAAGCCAAGAGCCAGCGGCAGCCCGTCGGCTCCAATTAGAGCTGGCTGCAAGGGGGACGGTGCATTGGGTGTCACCTCCAAATGCCCTTTGGATAGATATGGAGAGATGGGGGGGGGGGGAACGGAATCTGCAGTTGTTCCAACGTTTCTTGCTCAGCAGAACAACTGTTGCAGTCCTTTTAGCACAAACCCAGCAACTGTTCCCAAAAGCTCAGCCTCCTCAGCTCCTGTCCTTAAAAAAAATACCCCCACCAACCGATCTCCAAAACGCCGGCTTCTGAGTCAGGGCAAAAATGTTATTAACAAAAACATCACTCAGGGGTGGGACACCTGCTCCCTGACAAGCAACTGGCCTGGCTGCCCATGGTTAGCGTATTACATCAGGCCCCAAAAAGAGCCAGGGAAGGGAGGGAGAAGGGGAGAGAGTGGAAAAGAACAGAGAGAGGGAGGGTGACAGCAGAAGGGAGTAACAAAGACAAAGAAGAGCAGGAGAAGGGGAAGCAGGGGAAGAAAAGAGCAAGTGCGAGCGCATGTGAGAGACGGCGCAGGAGCGAGAGCGCGTGGGGGAGAGCGGGGAAGTGTGCGGGAAGCGGCGGTGTGCGTGCAACCCAGTGTGGGAGTGAGGATGTGTGAGAGAGGCTGCGAGCCTGCGTGCAGATGGCAGGGACCGGAGCTAAGGGGAGGAAGAGAGGAGTAAGGGAAGGGGGGAATGACGCCACGGAGAGCAAAAAGGCTGGGGGAAAGTGGAACAAGAAAATAGGGAGGAAGAGAGGAACAAAGGAAAAAGTGAAGGCCACCGACCAAATCCGTCTGGTAAAGCGAGGGAGCGAAGATAAGCACAGGGAGGGAGGAGTGGGAAGGCGAGGTTGGGGGACACTTGGGACCAGGGTGAGGGTCAGCAAGAGAGAGGAGAGGGAAAGGGACAGAAAAGAAGAATAAAAGAAATAAACAGGGGGGAGGGAGAGAAAGATGTCTATTAAAAACCTCAGTGCATAACACAAAATGTCAGGGTTTATAGCTTCATTCTTGGCATTGCTGGTACTGAGAACCCCACACAGAAATGTCACTGCTTGTCATGTTTAATCACCTGCTATTTGTTAACACCTTCGCTGCAAGGAGTCTGCCCCTCACCCCTTCCAGGCTTTCCTTTTGGAGAAGAAACTGCGAAAACATGCCTCTGCCTTGCAGCTCCCTTTGTACAGCCTGAGCTGGACCTGCAGCCAGGGAGGAGAGGCCGGGCAGGGCAGGCACACAGGGTGTGCATGGCTGGCTGTGCTTCCCAGACGGGGCTCTCGGCACGGGGAGGGCTCCTGCACACTGCGGGGTCCCTGGCCGTGGAGGTCAGCGACGGGCACCATCGCTGGGGCGGTGGAGGGTGGTTGTACATGGGAATGGGACAGAGGATGCTCCTGGAAGCGCAGGACAATGCTAGAAGCAGCGGGAAGCAGGAGAGTGAGGGGAGTTTGGGTAAAGAACGACTTTGGGGCAGAGAGACAGGAGCTAGAGGGGAAGGCTCTGCCCTGGAACGAACACGCACGGGTAAACCAAGGCACACAGGGTAGTGAGCACGAGGGCAGGGAGGAGCAGGGGAGCGGGACCTTCCTGCAGCATAGCCCCCCTGCATCCCCATCCTGCTCACATCCTGTGCAGATCACATATAAATAAAACCCCTGAAATCCATGCAAGGCTGGAATTCTCCAATCTGTTTGCTTGAACAGCAACTGTCACATAAAAGCAAACATCCAAAGCTATTAAACGTGCAGTTACAGTTCCTTGCCCTGGCATCTGCACTGGTGACTTTGCTCTAGTTCCTCCAAAAGCTTTGGACTAATGCTTTTTTTTTTTTAATTTATGCTGGTTTTCCCCCCTGTCAGGCACTTGTGCCCCCACTGTCTGCACTTCCCACCCAGCTGCTTAGGGTCTGACATCACGTTGCACCGCCATGGAAATTATTCTAAGGTTATCACAAGACTTTTCCCCACTATTTCACACACTCCCACTGGGAAAAAAAAATCCCCCCCCCAAAAAAAGCTCTTCATACAGTAGGGCTTTCCCATGTAGGCAGTGAAAATTAATTCTACAGCTCTCCTGCTTATGGAAAGAAATAAAATCATCCCCTCACCTAAAGGAAGAGAGATTTAAAGATGTGTATGTGAGGATCATTAGTGCAGCGATTTTGCTTTAACCAAAGAATGGCAATCAGCACTGTTTCACCATAACCAAGGGCTCAGCATGGTCCTTGCTCCACGCTCTGAAATGCTTATGTCAGTAGGCAGCGTTTCTGAAGTGCTGATGCCAGGAGAGTCTGACTTCCTCTGCAGAAGACGGAGAGAATTTGGGGAGCCAAAGGAAGGACGATACATGAAAGCGTCTTAAATGCATCCAAACTTCTTTTCATGCATTCAAACAATGAAAAATCTCACAGGAGCTGCCCAGAGCTCAGCGCCAGGGTTTCTACTCCAGCCCCTGATGAGAGCTGAGTGCCGGCTCTGTGGGTGCCTGGATCCCTCCCCAGCTCAGGGGAATGGGCAGCAGAGCGCTGACGGCTGCAGCTGCAGGGCTGAGGGGCTTCCCGGAGCTGGTGTCATCAAGATACCAAGGACACGCTAGAGGAACATCCTCTACAGAAAAACCTGCAGAAACTCAGGGCTCACCTCTCTCCAGTCCTCATAAAACACATTCAAAATCCATCTGACATCATCCAGGACTGGATGTGGGCCTGAAGTTAAAACCTTCAAGGCTAAACCAGGCAGTTCTGGAAACCCAAACTCCAGAGTGCACTTGGACTTTACACCTGGGGCTCTAGTAGTGATGGCAGTGTGTTTCTACCTGGATTTTCTGACGCATTTTCCTTGTAACAGCATTTTCATGGTCTTTTCTGACTGAGATCCTTGCTAGTTCCCAGAAGCAAATATCTACCTCTTGGTCTCCCACACTGGAGGGACCCTGTGTATGGTGGGGAAACCTATACAGCTGCTCCTTCCTGCCCCAGCACTGAGGACAAGGGCTTCTTCTCTGTCCAGCAACCTTCCCAGACACACACAGCCCCCACAAAACCCACAACTACATTCAGGCCCGGTTTTCCAACCCAAGGACAACTGGTCTGTGACACGTGAATCCAGCTGGCAGTGGCTGTCCCCAGCGTGGGGAGCGCAGCCAGAGCCTCGGCCCAGAACTCGGGGCCGGCGGTTTCTACCCCTGCCCCGAAGGGCCGGCACGAGGCCCAGGAGCCACCCCAAGTCCTATTCTGGGAACGGGAACAGTACACAGCAAGGCCTCCCGCTGGCCTTTCGCCAGGGATAAAATTCACCCTTCTGAACACAGGCCAAGATGATCTAAAGTGACTACTGACTTTTGTTGCCCAACTTGAGTCACCTTAAATGGGCCTATTTTTCAAAGTGTCAGTGCTCAGCACAGCTGAGAATTGGGCCTCTCCAAGACACTGGACACCACACGTCCCATCACCGCTGTAACAAGGAAAGTCCAGTATTTCTCTCCTGTGTGACTTCCTCCAGCCTTTTCTCTATTTTTCCCCTCTCCCCTCCCTTCTCCTTGTTCTCTTCTTTTTCAGCTTTTTATGAATTTCTCTCAGCTTTCCTCCCTCTCCCCCCCTTCAAGGTCACGCGGCTCATTTCCACGTTGAATATTTACTCAGCCAGCCAGGTCCTTTCACAGGCGCTCACCACAAATATGCTTTCTGATAAAGTCCAGAGAAAAAGAAACTATAAAACCCAAAACAATGTCAGAAAAAATTTTTTTTTAAAATCCCAACAGGGCAAAACAGGGCTGTAACAGGGTGGAATATCTCCCCAGAGAAAGCCAGCAGGTAAAGCACCCTTGGAGCTAGTTTACTCCATTTCCCTGCCTTTCTGTGATGGTTTTCTTGCTCTCCTGTCTTGTTTGCTTTACTGAGGATTTTTGTTCTGCAGTTAGGGCTGTGCCACCCAGATGAGGGAGACTGCTATAGTTAACCTCTTCATCCACACTGAAACTCATCTTCGTTCAAAGGCCAGAACCCTTCCAGCCTGTAGGCACCTGCTCCTTTACACTTTACTCAGCAGCTCAAACTCATCCAGAGCAAGGGGTTGTTCAGCTTTTTTTGCTAGTTTTTCCTTAAGGCATTACTTGTACACAGTGTGCATAAAGCATCAGGGTTTGTACCTACCCTGGGTACCACACAGTCTGAGATCATACAAAGAAAGGTCAAACCCCGCTCCCCACTCTCAGGAAGGGATGGGGCCCTGCCCATAGATACAGCAAGAGGGAATGGGTCCTGGGGAATTGTTGTCATGCTTAATTACCAAGGCAGCTCACAGACCAATCCTGCAGAATGTCTAAAATGAAGAGCTGCTTCAGAAAGTCTGTATCCTCCCTCCCAGGGCAGGTGTCCAGAGAGCCCACCCATCCTCGCTGCTCTGAGATGGGGCAATTTTGATAAACCTCCAACTCCAAAGATACAAAACTTGGCCAACACAGCGTGACTTGGAGACTCCAAGTCTCACCCTTGCAGTGTCCAAACAAGTTTTAAAATATTTCTTTGTGACATCATTTTAATCTCCATTTGACCACCTGGGACAGATACTGGTTCTCACGTGAAAGGCAGGTATTGAGAACATCAATTCACTCTCCTAACACCTCTTCATCCCAGATCCAATGCTGCTCAGCCTCCATGGCCACTGGGAAATGATAAGGAAAAGTAACTCCGCTGGCTTTTGTAGTCAGGTCATAGGTTTATGCTCACTTTTAAGTTGTCAATAAGGTGGACAGACCATAATCTCCTTGCTGACAAATTCAGGTTTGGGGTAACAAGCATACAGCAACAAAAGGCTCCCACCTACCAAGCCACCTGAGGAACACTGCCTGGAGGAAAGCAAGCTGCTCCAAAAGCGTCCCCCCTTTTCACACAGCAGGGCTCTTTGCCTTCTCCCTGCTTTAGAGGAGTTGCTTCCTGCTGCTACTTTCCTTTTATAAGCCCACAATGGACAAGCAGAAATCTGGGGATTCCTTCTAGCAGGAGAGTGGTCACTCACAGCCATGCTGCTTCCCTTCACAGCTCCCCCCTGATTTCTAGCTATGGCCATCAGATATCGCCCACCACTCCCCACCTCACAGACACCTGTGAGCAGCCCCCATGCTGCTACAGAGTGGAAACCTAGTTATCCTGCTTCCATGGAGCCTGACCTTCTCCCAGAGGTTGCAGGAATATGCCCTTCCACAGATACTTTTTCTACCCAGGAAAGCTTCAAACCACTGTCGTGATCCTCCAGGGTGTGTTGGTTTAGGTAGCTCACTGTAAATACACTGGTGTAGTATTTACAACAGTTAGTAGTACTTGAGGAGCTGCACAGAAGCCTAATTCTGCAGAGCCACGCTCCTCAGGGTATGGGCACAGCTGCCACAGGAGGGGCAGCTACCCTGACAAGTACCATGGTGGAGCTCTTACTGTGGGAGCACCAGCAGCACAGGAACTGAACAGAAACAGCAAGTTATGAGTTCTGCCAACCAACCACAGCCCCTGATACAAAACACAGGTGCAAAACTACTCTGATTTCAGGTGCTTTTGGGCACTGTGCAGCTCTGCGTTAGCAGCACAGCGAGGGTGAGAGCGGCACGCTGACAGCGGCGATGCTGTCCTGGGTGGCAGGGCACTCAAGGGAGTGAGGCAGGATGCTGGAGGATGCTGTGCTGGCATCAGGACCCCGCCGAGGCTGGGCAGGGAGCCGGGTGTCACCACCGCTGCGCACAGGCTCCCCGCGACCCTTCTGTCTCCCTGGCACGGCCCGTCTCGTCTCAGTGAGTGCTGCTCACCCTCCCTCCCTCCCTCCCAGTGCGCACATGGCTTTAATGTTTTTATTACCTGTTTGACTCGCTGCCTTATTGCTTCTCCTCTTAATGGGGCTGTAACCGTGGAAACGAGGAATAAACGGCCACCAGAAAATGAGATGATTAAACAGGTCACCCTGGCAAAACAAACTCCCATGTTCACACAGCCCGGGCTGCATATGCAGTTTCTGTCCAGGGAAACGTGGGGCTGGGAGGGGAGGGCAGGAGGGTTGTGCCAGGCTCCTGGAAGGAGCACACCACTGAGACGTGCCTCCTCGGAGAAGAGTGGCCTCTGTCCAAGAGGGATGATGCTGTGTGTGCCTCCCAGGGCAGACACCAGAAAAACAGCAAGGTTTGCTCAGGGAAGATGGAAAGCAGCGAGAACAAGACACATCCATGTAACTGGGGAAAAAATAGCAACTATGATGAATATAAATAGGCTGGGCTGAAAACGAAACATAAGTCTGAGACAAGTTGATGTCCTCTGTTGTCCCCATCTCCTGGCATGGCTCACGCCTGCCTTGTGGGAGCAAACAAAGGGCGTGTAGAGACCCTTCTGCTCACACTGCTCCAGGACCCCAGCACACACCGCTCTCCTCAGCCCTGCTGATGGGCTAACAGCCGAGCCATGCAGGTGCTGGAGCACACACCTGGCTCAGGCTTCTCTGAAGCCATGCAGCAGGGCAGGGGGGGACAGCAGACCCTCGGGGGGGTCCTGCCTGGCTCGGGGCCTCACCTCCAGCACACACCTATTCTAATTCGCTTCTCAGGATGCTGCAGACATGGCCCTTGCCTGGCTGGGAACAGCGACATGAGCTGGACTCCCAGCCTCGGCGGTGAGCCGGGCTGCTGTACTAAAATCAGCCCTGACTGATCAGTTTGGAACGAGGGCTCAGCTCAGCCCTGGCACGCACAGGGCCTTACCGTGCGAGCCGGGAAGGTACGACCGCAGCCCCGGGCTGGCATCCAGGCCTGAGCAGGACACCTCTGCCACAGCCCTCCTCAGAGCTGGGAGAGGGTTGGTCCGCACCAGCAAGACCAGGAGAAGGGCCAGGGTGTCCGTGTGTGTCTGCACCCTGCTGGGTGCTAACAGCTGAATATGAGATCCCTCTCAGTCAAGCGGAGAGGTAATGAGTTTCAGAGCCAAATTAACCCCCCCAAATAAGCACGCCGCAATCAAAAAGGCACAATCACAACCCATCATTCAAAGGAGTGAGGATTCTGCCAGAATCACCGTCCTGTTCCAACCTGTCCAAGCCCAGACTCATTGGGTGCTGGCAGTCTCAGAGGAGCAGACTTACTCCACCAAGAGCAACAAATACGGAAGGAGAAATTGGAACAGCAAAGCCTGGCGAGGTGGAGATGAGAGACAACTGCTTGAAGCACGCAGGCGAGTGAGTGGTTGTGCTCTCTTTCAAAAAACCCCAGCAGGTGGTTTATGAAAAGGGCCCCATTCTTCAGAGTAATTTGAGCCATATTTCATTGTTTGATAGAAAAATCCTAATATTCATGACCTCCTTTAACTGGAAGAAGTTTGCTCATGTGAATATCAGCCCACAGACAAATGGGAAAATGAAAAATAAAGAGAGTAAGATAATGGAAGGGAGGTGGAGGGCAGGGAAAGAGAAAAGAAAGAAAAAAGGAAAGGAAAACCAAGACAGAATCAAAGGCAGAATGGGAAGTCCAGGAGGGTGACAAAGAGCGACAGGACTGTGGGAATAAGGAAAGGAAGGAGGACATAAAGGAAAGCTATTTAGCAAGAGAAGTTAAATAGTGCCGCACAGAAAAAGTCTGAGAAAAGCAGGAGTGGATGGACAGCGTGAGTGAGCAAAGGAACGTGCTCTGAAAGTTTCCAAGTGTGTGGATCAACACTGCAAACCTGATTCCTGACCTACAGAGCTTCTGTTAAAAACATTCGTAAGCAACCAAGAAGAAAAATCAGACCCTCTCTCAGCCTCTGTTCCCTCACCCTCTTCCAACCCGGTCCTCCTCTGCTAACATCTGCTGCCTGCCTCCAGGACATGCAGATGGTAATTACTCCAGGAGCAGCTTCTTGTCCTTTCCCTGCTTGCAGAGGGCCACTTGGAAGGGAGCTTGGAGCCATGGAAAGATACCACAGACACCTCCATACCACATGGCAGGGGGAAGGGATGTGGGAGCCAGGGCTGTGCCTGGAGAACTCGATAGCACAGGGGGTGGAAGGTGGGTGAAAAGATGAAGACGTTTGTCTACAAAACATGCCAACCAAACATAGCCCTGGCCCGAAGAAGGGAAGCCTGGGGAGAAGTTGGCTTGACGTGTGGAACTGCTTGTACTCCTCCAGATAGGGGAAGGGGTGCTGGAGGAGAGGTGTGCTGGAGGAGAGGTGTGCTGGGGAAGCGCAGGCAGCAAGGAGGAGGAGGAGGGCTGCCCTGGGCGGGCCGGCTCGGGGAGTGGATTCATACAGGCATGGTGCTGGCAAACACCATGTGGAGAGGTGGAGCTGCTTTAATGAGAAGATGCTTCTATGACTCAGGCCTCAAAGGGATTGGGACTTTATTATTTTATTTTTCCATAATAAATTATGCCCTGTGATGCCAGGTCTCGCCGGGTTTTTCTGGAAATACCAGACAAAAGCTGGTGTTGCTACCTGGTGTTTGACAGTTTCCCATGTATGGAAGCTCAGAGTTCCTGGTTCTTCCTCTGAGCTGCACTGCCCCAGCCAGTCTTGGGACAGGGGCTGCCACCACAGCACCATTACAACAGAACAGCCCATCTGGAGCTCAGCACCTCCCTGCCCGGGTCCCGGAGAGCCCTCCTTGTGGGTCCACACCAGACCACCCTGCACCCACGGGTGCTTGCAGCCTGGGTTGCTGCAGCTGCTGGGAGGTCCAGGGTGCCACGGGTCAGGTGGGCGCAGGAACTGCAGAGAAGCTCTCCCACACCCCATCCACCACACCCTGGCTGGAGGGAGGAGCGCTCCTGCCCGACCCCCGCACCCATCCATGGACAGCAGCCAGGCCTCATTCACTTATCTCCATCACTGAAGCGCCCAGCCCTGGCTCTGGGCTGCACAGGGGAGTATGATTATGCCCACTTTATAGATTAGGAGTTATTCATCCCACACCAAATCCTCAGACTCTGCCATGTCTCCCAGACCTGTTCTGGAGCTCTCTTTGTTAGAATCAGGCTGAACTTGGCCCTCATTCAGCTCCGAAACTCGCGTTACAGAAATCCCCTGTACAGCTGCCTGCCTGCCTGCGGCTGTGGCCCCAACCTCCCTGACAGCCAGGATGGTGGGAGCAGTGGGGGGAGCACGGGGACACCTCACACACGGGGCACAGACCCCACGGATCTTTTCTGGCTGCCAAGAAAGATCCACTCGTCATCACCATGATGCAAGCGCAGGGACCGGGAGAGCAAAGGAAGGTGATGTCTTGAGCCAGCAGCTCACAGAACACAAAGTTCAGCCCAACACAGGGCACGTGAGTGTCCAGGAGCGTGGAGGTGGGCAAGTGTCTGGGGCAGATGTGCATGTGCAGGACAGGGTGCTGGGGACGTGGGCGTTGGGTGTGGGGAACACCTCCAGAAACGCTCCGGCAGAGCTCGGCGTTATTCCTGATTTCACAAGAGGCTCTGCTAAAATGTCACCTCTCCGAAGGAAAACATGTGCATGGAGGTGAATCATCATTTCACACCCCAAAACCAGGAATGGGTGGCAAAATTCTCTAGTGAGGCACCGAATCCTCAGGGGATTGCCATAAAGCGCACTCAGTGACTTCAGCCTTCCCGTCCTTTTTCCTTGTATCTCCTTCTCTCCACCCCTTGCTCTCTCTTGCCAACCTACACGGGTTGTTCAGCTTTTATTCTGAGCATGAAACTGCCTTAGGACTGGAAGCTTTAAGCAGTTTCCCAGCCTCCAGAAATTTTCAGGTTGTGTTTCTCCATGGCAGAGCAAACAATTGCTGTGGTACCTGGCCACCACACCTAACTCCCAACGCAGCGAGAGCAGAATTCTTCAGGAAATTTAAACAAGAACATATTTTACATGACTGAAGTGCATGGCTTTGGTTCACTGTAACTATTTGTTCTCAAAAAGGCTTGACAAACTGTTTTACTTTCTGGAATGACCACGTGAAGAAAGAAAGATGGGAAGTCTCTTAAGAGAGAGGAGATGAGGCTGATGCCCAGTTAAGGCACTGGGAAGAGAAGTTAACAGCTGGACTCAGCCTCCAAGAGCCCTATGGATGGGGTGTCCAGTTGAGGGGCAAGGGGAACATCATCCCTCTCCAAAACATTCTCCCCTCTACTGAAGAAGCCTGTGCTTACGTGGAGCAGCAGCCCAGCCCTGCACCTGCTATTGATGTTACTGCCCACTGACCAGCCAGCTCCTGCCAGATACCCCGAGTCCACCAGCAAAAGCTGCACACAGGAGAGGGGGAAGCCCCAGCACACCGATCCCAGCCGCTGGCCCTGCTGTGTCCCATGGCAATCCACAGACAGTCCCATCTGGAGTAGCTCTGTGCTGCCCTTTCCATACCCACCTGCAGCCAGAGTTCGGGCTTTGCCCATCACCCTGCCAGGTCCACCCTACTGTAACACCATCATGACCTAGCCTGGCCCTCAACCCACCCAAGCCCCTCCAGCTAAGCCCTGAGCCACCCCCTCAACATCCTCATCCAGGCTGCAGTCACTCAGGGCACCTCCCCAGCCCCAGACAGAGTTTCAGCCTCCAAGATCACTGGTCAAGCTGGAACAGGGATTAGAAACTAGCAACTTTTTCTTTTGCTACTGATGTCTGCCTCTGCCTTCCCTCAGGGACCTGGGAGAAGAAACAGGGAGCAACAAGGTCCTGGTCCAAGGGGCTCTCAATCCTCAAAATGGATTCTACCTGTCTCTGAAAGCTGCCTCCATCTCTCACCCCCCCATTGCCTTCTCCCTAGGGAAATCAGTCTAAAAGGGGCTAATGGAACGATGTCCCTCTCTCTCTCTCTCTCTCTCCCCCTTCTCATTTTCTCTCTCTTTTTTTTTTTTATTAGCATTTGTGGAATTTATTCCCAAACTCTCCTAATCTTTCGTACACAACCATTTGATTTGCATAACCCAGCCCCCTCTCATAAAAACTGGCTGCTAGTTTAATTAAAAAATGTAAATTTGCTGTCATCTCGGGGCCTGGTGAATTAGGACGACATCGGCATTTTTTATTGCTGAAGACGTCCAAATTGATCCAGTCCGCACTGAACCGGAGGGGAGGAGACGGTGCCGCGTGGGACTTTTGGCTGTAGCTTCTGCCCCTCCCCTGCTTCCAGCCAAGCCTCCTCTGCCCCCTCTTTGCTTTGCAAAGTGCAGCTGAGGACGAGGGCATTGGTTCTCCCAAACCCCAGCTGGATCGGCCAGCGCGGCCCCTGCGATGTCAGCACTTCTAGGAGCTGAGCCCTGGGTGGCACCTGAGCTCTCCAAACCTTGGGAACGGCTGCATCTTCAAACCCTGGGAGGGAGGGAAGGAGCCCAGGTGGAGGTGGGTGATGTAGCACAGGTGATGGTTGTCTTCGCCTCCCACCACACTTTTCATCACTTTCCAGATACTTTCAACCAACTTTTCAGAGGGAAACCTAAACCATAGACTACACAGCAGCCCAGGGGGTTGATTTGATGTCAGAAGGAGAGTCAAGGTGGCCACAAAGGCTCTTGGTATGAGGGCAGCTGAGTGCTCTGGCAGCATGAGAAGTGGGACAGGCCAGGCTGCACAGGCAAGAGTCTTGAAATAAATTCCAAGCTCAGCTAGTCCTTTCTGGCAGCAGCAAGAAGGACTCAGGATGGAAGCACAAACAGTCAGGAAAACAGAAAGAGAAAACAGTGATACAGAAACTGCGTATTAAATGTTTGATCCCTTCCCACTGAGGTATCTGGATCATTCACAGCCTGTTTGAGCACGTCACCTCTCCCCAGCTCAGACATGGCAGGCACAGCAGAACGATGCCAGTACCTCCACACATCAGCAGACCCACTCTGGCAGTAGGAGAGCTGCTTTAGGAGGAGTAAGTCCCAGCAGAGTTTCTGTTCTTTCTGTGAATTATGGCTCTGTAAGGCCAAACCAGTAGAAAGACTCCTATGGACTTCAACTGGCTTTGCAGCACACTTCAGCTAATAGCTGGGTTCTACATTCCACCCAACAAGCATCTCATGGGACTATTAGAAAGTGACCCAAACAAACTGCCTGTGAACCTTCTGCAGATCATGAGCTAGGACAGGAATGATACAAATCTTGGCTGAGCCCATGTCTCTCCAAAAACCTGTATTGTCAAAAAGTTGGCACGAGCCCAGAGGTGTTCCTATCCACTTTCAAACAGCAGCAAAACAAAGTCACAAAATGACCCTCTGAGGGAAAAATTAGGTGTTTCTCCAGCTATTTACTATAGACTTTTTGGTCTCCTTTCTGAGATCAGTTCCTGTAATCTCATAGCAAGGATAATTAGGCTGCGGAACAGTTTCCCAAAGGAAGTGACAGGTGCCCAGTCACTCAAGATATTTACAACCAGACTTGCAGAAAGTCACATGTCGGGAACATCTTGCCATGATCCTGGGCGGATGGACTCAGTCCATGAATCCTTTCCAGCCCTTAACCACTACGAATGGCCCTAGAAGGTCCATGTGAGAATCGACTGAGCGGAGAAAGCCCTGGGCAAGAGCAGGCTGTCAGACCCCACATAGCGAGTCCCTCTGGGAAAGAAACCCCTCTGGACTTGCCTCTGCCAGCTGGCAGCTCGTGTGAGCAGCCCTCGGGCACTGCCTCAGGGGAGCCACAGCCAGAGGGCTTGGAGAGAACTCAAGAGGCAGCAACTGAGGGAGATAAGCGGGCCCAAGAAGATAAGGGTTAGAGGTGGTGATTATGGGGCAGGTCTTTGCCCCGAGATCATGACAAGACGGGTTCACCCACACACAGCCCGTAATGCTGACTTAAACAGATCTCCCAGATCCTCATTTCCATGGCTTACTGCGGCCCGGGGTTCCCATACCCACGCGTCACCTGGGCGCAGCAGCAGGAAGCGCCCACGACGCTGCCAAGCAGAAGGAGGGTCCCTTGGTGGAGGGGGAGGCGCGGGCTGGGCGGCCCCTTTGTGGGGCAGCAGGGCCGAGCGGCCATTGGCCAGCGGGCAGGGCTCCAGCCGGCAGAGGGCACTGCTTTCCCGGGCAGGGGCGCGGCCTGCCCGCCTCAGGGCCAAGCCGGGCCCCGAAACACCCGGGCAGCTGCCTGCAGATCCCATCGCTGCGCTGCCACAGCGCCTGGAGATGGAGATCAGGGGTAAATCACTGTTTATTACTCTTTAAAGCATTTGCCCTCCTGCAGTTTCACCACATCCTTCACTCCCGGGCTGCCCACGCAGCTTCCCAGCTCCTTGATCTAGAGAAGGGAGGCAGCTGCATGCCCACGGCTGGACCCAACGGGAGCCGGAGCATCGCGCTGGCGACGGGAAGCGGCTCCCAAGCCGCTCGGTTCCATGGCAGAAATAAATAAATAAATGGAATAAACGATGGCAAAATTATCCTCTCCATCAAAATATCAGAGTACATAGTTCAGGCCCAGTCAATCATCAACCAGTTTATTACCATCTTACTCCTTATTAAAAAGAAACCACACACACACACACACACACACACGTACACATACGCTCTGGCAGTAATTACCTGGGCCGTGGCAGACCACCAGCACAGGCCTGTTCGGCCCATCGCTGCCATGTAGGTTTGTAATGGGAGAGAATGGTTTAGCCCATTGTGGAGGAGCAGGTACGGCTGTGTCCTGTGTCAGCAGGTACGATGCCAAAGTGGCAGGAGAGGGTCCCAAAGAGGGAGGCAACATGGCCCAAGGGGTTCCTACCAAACTCTGAATTTGCCCACTCTGTGAAATCTAAACGGGCCCTGCTCCATATTGGCCCAGGGCTGGAAAACCCACTGGTACACTGAGCTCCAGAGCCCCCGGCTGCAATCACACCCCAGCCTAATGGAGTCCCGGCCGCCACTACACCCAGCTGAGCCCACGCACCAGTCCAGCCCACGGCCAGGCCAGACCCTGCTCCCCATCCCCATCCCTCACCAAAAACCAATCGACGCGCCACAAAAAGCTACAACCAAAAACACACCCAGCCCAAATACTGGGGCCTGTAATCTAAAACCAAAACATTGCCCCAGTCTGGCCACCGTCCCTCCTCCCTGCGAGATGTGAAGGGGTGGGGGAGGTCTCATACACCTCACATGGAAGGACAAAAACAAACCCATCCCAGATATGCCCAGCTTGGAAAAAAAAAAATACTCATTAAATGTAATAAGCAGCCTCTTCATCTGACACTGCCTTGTCCCAAATAAATTAAATTCCTTTTCATTTAGACAGCACAGGAACCTGACAAGCAACCTTTACCAACAAGACGCCAGAGCTCAGAAGGGGAAAGAAATGAAAGAGAAAACAACCCACACAACTTACAACAAATATAAACGCAGAATCATTTCAAAACCCCCATAAACTTCCCCTCCGCATCCTCTCCCGGCCAGCCCGCGCCTCGCCCCGCCGCCCGCCCGCCCGCCCCGGCCCGGCCCGCGGGGGCCGCCGCGCTGCCGGGAAGCACCCGGCGGAGACCGGCTCACCTCGCCGTCCGCCTCCGCGGGGCCGGGGAGAGCGGGGCCGGAGCGGCGGCAGGAGAGGAAGCCAACTTCCGTAAAACAAGTGAAAGAAAAGTGAAAGAGGCAGCGAGCCCCCGGCAGCACCTGGTGCCGCCCCCGCGCCCCGCTCGGCCCGGCCCGGGAGCCCCTTGCACCGCCCCGCACCCGCGCAACCCGCCTCGGCGCCGGGAAAAGTTTCGGCGCGGCGGCGGCCCCGGGTACCGGGGAAACTGCCCGCAGCGCCCGGCCCCGCGGCGGCGGAGGGGACGAGACGCGCGGCGGGGCGGCCGGGGCAGGGAGCGCGGGGAGCGCATCGCTCCGCAACCGCTGGGCGCGGGGGGGGGGACGACGGGACACACCGGCACCGGCAGCCGCACCGACCGGGGACTCCGCCGAGCAGCGGGCGAGGGGGCAGGGGGCAGGAAAAGGACAATTGTGCTGTACTTACCATAGTCGGAGAGACGAAAGCCGAATTCACTTAAATAATCAACTTTCATAATACTTAATTAATACCTAATTGCAGCTGATTGCTCCCGAATAACAAGTTGTTTAAAGCACTGATGTCATTGCCGTGCCGGTCCTCCCCGAGTCACTTTGGCAGCGGGGCCGGGGGCGGGCACCGGCCGCCGCGGGGGGCGGTGACTGGCAGCCGGCGGACACGCCTCCGCGCCGGGCCCGCCGCCGGGGGCAGGTGCGGGACCGGGACCGCAGCGGCCCGGCCCGGGGTGCGGCGGCGGCGGCGGGGTCACCTCGGGCAGACCTGGCGCCCGGCCCGGCCCGGCCCCATAGCGCGGACCCAGCGGGCCGGCCGGGAAAACGCTCCGCACTCGGGGCGCGCTGGCGCGCAGGGCCGCGGGCTGCCCGCCGGGACCGGCCGGCCCGAAGCGGCCGCGGTGTCCCGCTCCCATCGCCGCCGGCAGCCGCGGGACGCCGGGCGGGCGGCGCTGGCTCCGCCGGCGGGGAGCGGGGGACGCGGAGCAGGAGGGGATGGAGCTGCCGGCGCGGGGCAAACCGCGGGGGGCTGCGGGGCGGGCGGGCCGGTGCCCAGAGGTACAGAAGCAGGGACAGGGCGGGCTGCCCGGGGCACAGCGTGTCCGGGCTCGGCCGGGAGGCACCGGGCACGGCCCCGAGGAGGGCCGGAGCCCCTCGGGTTCCCGGCGCTGGAGGCGGCCGGGAAGCGCTGGGCGCTGCTGTCACAATCCTGGACGTTAAGCATCTTGCCCAATGCCCCACAGGAAGCCAGCGCGGCTCCTCCGCGGAGCGCAGGGCCCACAGGAGGGGTGGGTTTGCTTTTGCAGCGAATTTCCTCATTTTTTGTTGCTTTATTTTTCTAAGTAGCAAAGAATGCGAGGGAGGTTCTAAGAGGCGTGTTGGGTAAACACAGATATAAGCCTCTTTCTTTAAAACAAACGAGCAGATTATTTACCTGATTAAATAGGTATTTTGAGCAGGTTGTAGGCTGTTTTTCTGAACACACCACGCTTGGCTCGGTGGATTTTGGCAGAGCAGGGCTCCTCACCAGGGCTGGGGACCAATCTATGAACTCAGCAGCTCTTAAATCCTTTTTATAAGCAGAACTTAATGTGCTTTTCAAAGGAGGCCAGCATCATTACCCCACTGCATGGATGGGGAAACTGAGGCACTAGCGAGGGAAGTGACTCGCCAAAAGTGGCTGGACAGGTTCGTCACAGGGCTGGAAACAGCCCATTTGGCTCCACGCACCGGGACACGCTGCACCCAGATAGTGTCCTGAGCCCAGAGACCCAACACTGCAACCGCAACTCATCTGTCCTGGGACCCAGTGAGGGCTGCATTTGCATCCCTAAAAACCTATGGGCAGCACACCGGGCCAGAGGGCAGGGAGAAGGAAGAGGAGAAGGGGAGTCATTTGTGAAAACCACAAGTATTCTGGCTTCTCCCAGAAAAAAAAAAATCTAAACAAAGTCTAGTCAAAGGGAGCCACCCGGGGACCCCCCAGGCTAGGAAGCAGGGTGGGGACAGCAGTGTCAGGCAGAAGGCAAGCGTGCCCTGCCTGGGGGCTGCCCAGGCAGTGGGAGCCCAGCCAAGCAGCACTCCTTGCTCACCTTCCCACCTGGTGCAGGCAGGGTACTGCCTGAAGAGAGGTGGGCGAAACATCAGCAGCATCACCCCGACCTCCCTGGCTGGTTTCTCACCACGCCATCGGCTCCAACCAGAGCTGTCACCTGGTGCTGCCTTTAAAATCCTGCCTGCCTGCACTTCCCTGGGCCCCAACACAGACACCAGCCCAGCCAACATCACCTACAATCCCTGTCAGAGCCTGCTCTGGTCCAGAGAATACTCTGGACAGCGCCAGAAACATCTGTGTGGGTTCATCTCTGGCTTTGCAATAGCTGAGTGTGGACCAACCACTTTGTGATGTGAGGTTGCTGATGGGTCCCCTAAGTTCACTGCACCTCGTGTCACCTAAATTTCTCCATTTTCACTTCTCCTATGAACTTAATATTAAAGCAGTGGGAGTTCAGCTCACTGCTGCTGTTCCCTAAGAGACCGGCTCGGCTGTATCTCCGACTCCTCAGGAGGGGGAACACACTGTAACACAGATATGTCACTGCACATACGCAGCCACACAGACCCTCTAAACCGACCTGTTCTTCTACATGCACTGAGCTGAGCACGTTCACACATCAGTATACAAATGTTCCCCACCCCTCCCACCCCAGCACACACACGCAACATGCATATGCACTCCAGCAAAGCAAATGATACTCTGTGCTCACTCTCACATTCAAATACACACATCTCCATACACCATGACACACATGAACCCACACACACACAACCTAAACACACCCAGAGGATCCCCTCCACAGACTTCCCACTGTCCTTCCCACTCCTCCTTGCAGGAACAACTTGCCAAGGTGTTTTTTCAGGTGAAGTCCACGCCCTGCAGCTGACGCAACGTCAAGGCCTGATTTCCTATCTCAGCGATCTCCAGTCACAGGATCAGGTTTTATTTCCCCATCCTCCCTCCTTTGCCTCTTACCCAAGAAAAGTTTGTTCTTTCCTTTTTCAGAGGCTGTGGAGCTTTCTGCTCCTCTGGGGACCCCTGTGCCCCCTGTTAGGGCAGCATCTTCCTGTCTTCCTCCATCCCTCCAGGGTAGGGATCTTCTCTGAGGAAAAGCTGCCTCCAACCATGCCCTGGCAACACCTTGGTTCCTGACCCCCCCACCCCAGTCCCCAGGAGCACTTGAGGGAAGGCAACACCCCTCATCCTGCTCCAAACTGCGCTGCCATGTCATGGTGAGAGCCACCCCATCCTCTCCAGCCGTGGCTGCCCTTTTGCAGCAGGTGAAGAGATCTCTCCTTGTCCCTTCCTACCCTCCCAGGGGCGTCGGGAGCTCCAGTAATTAATGTTTGCCAGGTGCTCAGAGATCCTCAGATGAAAAGTGCAATGGGAGGGGGAAGGATGATTAATTTATTATTATTATTACAGTTTAATGCTTTCCCCGCAGACAGTGTGCCAGGGCTGAGCAGGGGGTGAGTCACGCTGATATGTGGGACATCCCCCTTTGTGTGTCTCTTCTACCTTTGTTTTTTATGCTCAGCCCATTTTCTTGGCAGTTTCTCCCTCCTTAGCTGGAGCTGACCCCGGGGGCTTGGGGCCGTGCTCTGGATTCATGTGGGCTCAGGGCGCTGGCTCGCAGATTGCAGGTTGGAGATCTGGCAGCGCTGTGCTCCTCCTCCTGCTCCTGCTTGGGGAGTCTATTAGGCAAATGCTCTTGCCCTATTTCTGTAATTTTGTTTGATTTCTGTTTCGTCAAGGGAGGCGCCCGGAGGCCTCGGGGCCTGGGCGGCAGGAGCAGACAATCCGTGCTTTCTTTCCCTTTCCTCCTCTTTCGCTCCTTCCTTCTCAATTCAGTTTCAATCACATTATTGGCACATGGCGCCCAGAAAGCCTTGCCAAAGCGGCTGTGCCGAGCCTCAGTGTGCCGGGGTGGGGCTCTGCCGGGATCGCTCCTGCCATTTACTCTTCCTTGGCGTTCCTCAAAACAGCTTGACACCAGCTCCCCACCATGTGGCTGCTGCTCTTCCAGACACTACACAGCTTCCAGCAGCTGCTGGAAGCCAAATGCTGCTCATCTCTTGACCATTGCCCAGAGGGAATGACTGCACCAGGAGCGGGTCATACAGCAGTGAACATAACACTGCACATCCTCGTGCTCCACAGGGGCCCAGAAGACTTAGAGGGAAGGAGTGGCAGGGGTTTGAATGCACTTACAATTAGTTACAATTTACTACAGCGATTAAAAGTGCAGCCTGGGGATTTCAGGGCGAGGAGGCAAGGGGATAGTCCTACCCAAGCATCGCATCCAACAGGGAAGGTACCTGGCACCGAAGAGTAGGTGCTTTGCCTGCAAAACCAGCAAACGCCACCCCAAGCCAGCCCAGAGCTGCCCCCACAAAGGCCCCAAGCCCCAGTTCAGAGCACTTGGCACTGGGATGGCCTCTGGAGGTACCGGGAAACTGCTGCCCCGTGGGGAGGTCCCAAGCTGGCAAGACCCATTCCTGCAGAGCACGGGGCAAACACAGAACACAAAGGTGACGTCTGTCTGGAGGAGCTGCAAGCCTGCCTGTGTCCCTACAACGATGTGCTGCCTGGCTGGGCACCCAGGACAGGGCTGGACTGTGTCATGGATGTTCTAGCAGAGACTGTCCTGCTCTGGACATACATGGAAGTCCTAATGCCATTGAGATGGCTCTGGGTAGAGAGGAGCTGGTACCCTACTTAGTCCCCAGGGACTCAGTGCCCCAGCAACTATGTCCTGAAATGGGCTGGGTCACACCAGTGATGGGGAAAGGCTTTCTACATACAGCCCAGTGAGCAAGAGACGGGACAGGCAGACACATGGATTTTACAGGCCTCTGATGCTGTGGAGCAGAGGTGGTATCCATAAATTCCCTCTGGATTTGGCTGGGCTTGGGCAGAAAGAAGCAGCAGAAAGGAGGGAAGGCAGAGGGAGCCTGGCACGGTACCCACTGTGTTCTGCCTGCCCCATCGCAGGTAGGGGCTCTGTCAGCCCTGCTTCCATGCAGGGCACCAAGGCAGGCACAGGGGGATGTTGGGGACTGTCTCTGATGGAGCAGGCAGGAAAGTGAGGGGAGATGATGGAGGAGGAAAGAAACAGGAAGGAAGAGCAGAGACAGGAGACCCCAGAGTGCAAACAGTGGGGACTGACTGTAACCCCTCCTCAGCGACGTGACCACAGCATCCCCAGCACAGTGACAGGGAGGGCAGGCAAAACATCCCCTCGCACGTGAGACGTGGTGACAAGTACACGCAGAGAGATGCCCAGGATGCAGCACGTGTGCATCCGCATGGGGCTGGCCCTGCTTGTGCAACGAGGCTGCCGGAGCATCGCCGGTGCTGACACAGGAGATAGGTGAGCACACACACACACACACACACACACACACACACACACACACACACACACACACACACACAAGGGACTCCGAGCCAGCCCAGGTACACGCCAACACCACACATGCACACACACCAGCACAGCACCAGCAGGGATGCGTGTGCTGTGCACGAGGATACACCTGCAGTCACTAAATCACAGAATCCCAGGGGTTGGAAGGGACCTGGAGAGCTCATGGGGTCCAACCCCCTGCCAAAGCATCTCCCCAGCTCATACTGCACAGGTTGGTGTCCAGATGGGTCTGGAATATCTCCAGAGGTGGAAACTCCACAACCTCCCTGGGCAGCCTGTAAGTCAAGCAGCACACGGACACCACTATGGAAAGACAGCAAAGACCCTGGTGAAAGCGTGGCCGTGGCCCCTGGGGAGCCCTGGCAGAGGGCCGGAGGGGGTGCGGGGAGCAGCGGCGGGCGGTAAGTGTGAGGCAGACGCAGCGATTGCATTACTGAAGGAGCCCGGGCTGGCAGTGCCGAGCTATCGTCCCTGTAATCCTGTTAGCCAGCAATCTCCATTCCGAAAGAGCTTCATTTCTTTGTGAATATTTGTAAACTAGATATCTAATGGAAAATTATAGGAAAATTATAGTGAAATTCATGACGAAGAAATCCGATTAGCCCTAATTCAATTATGCCATCTTAGCCCACACAGCACATTTCCCATTTTTTTCCCATAAATACCAATGCCAGGGGTCCGGGTAATCAAATAAAATTGAAAATCATCTTCCCATTAAATTCAATTAGCTGCAATTTCTAAAGCCTATCAGAGATTTTAATTACTAAATTATAAAATTCTCCAATGCTAAATTGAAACTAAAAAAATTGCACATCCTTGTATTTCAGAAGAAAAAAACCTAGCAGAAACCTTGAAAAATACCCTTCTCCTCCCATCAGCACCCACGTGAGCAGGGTCTGGGCAGGCTTCGCCAGAGAAGTGGTTGTGGAGGGACATGAACCAGGCCCAGGGAAGAAGGTGGCTGCCTCTGAGGGAAAGAGCTCGGACATCAACTGAGATTAAAACCTAAAATCCAGCCCTAATTACAACTTGCCTGGGTTGAAAGAGGGAAGAGGGGAGGCTCGTGATCTCAACAGCGTCTTTGCTCGCTTTTCTCAGGCAAGGTCCCCAGTTCTAGCTGGTTCTCTGCGCCTCTGCGCTGCTCTGCCAGCATCTAGGGACCAGCCACCACGCTCCTGCATTCACCATAAGAGCCCAGGCTCTCTAGGAGCTGGAACGAGTTTTGCCTGCAGATGGGCTCCGTGAGGCAGTCCCTCGAGTGTCTGTGTGCCAAAGCCAGGGCAGGAGAGCTGGTGATGCCCAGAGGGAAGCAGGAGGGCAGATGCTAGCTTTGTGCTCCTGATAAAGCTTCTTGAATAATAGCCATGCAAGCCCAGTCCTGACACTGAATTAAGGGAAGCTGGAGCCCTCAGCAAACTGTTTTTGCTTGAAGCACTACTTCAGCGAACACGTGGGATGTTCCAGAGGATGGGGACGTGATCACCCTTCCCTGATAGCACCAGGAACTCTCGGAGTTCACAGAGGCACCAGGCAGGCCAGCCCAGCCCAAACTGTTCTTTATTCAACAACCAAACCCAGCAGGCAAGTGGGGAACCAACAAAGCCTGTGCCTACAGATGCTCCCTTCCAGCCCGGCTTCTCCGGGGACCAACACGGCACAGCAACGTGTCGAGGGGCAATTAACAGTGTGAACAAGGGGTGGGAGGAGAAGTGAAGCTCAGCTCTCCAGCAACAATACCTGACCCTCCACCAGGCAGTGAGTGAGGGTGTTCTGATGCCACTTTTATGCTGGAGAGCACTTCTGCCTGGGACCCTAAAGAGTTTATTCACAGGCTAACGTAAAGGAAACCAGTTTCTAACACATTTCACAGCTTTAACTAAGTGCTGGGGCTGCCCCGGACCAGGCCGATACTCGGTTTAATTTACTGGGTGCCCGAAAGTTGCCAGCAGGGAGTTGCCCGCAAACAGAACAACAACAAAAAAGTTAATGATCTGGGCTTTTTCTTTAATAAATAGGCAAACTGGCTGAGCCGGATTGTTGGCTGGGATTCGTCTCCCCTTTATCACCCTGGAGCTTCTGTGACACATTCTCCAAATCATCAGCATTTTGCAATTTGAGGTCGTTACCAAATACTATTTTTTTGCCAAGGAAGGGAGAAAAATAAATTAATAATTAAGAAGCCCAAGCAGGGAGAGGCTGTGGGCTGGATGGCGCTGCCACCTCCGCGGAGATTGCTCAGGCACCTGGCAGCCCGCCTAGCGCGCACCTCGGTCGCCGGCTCACCCTGGAATGTGGTGCTGGCACCCAAGTGCTACTTGGTTTTACTATGAATTAATCAAAGTCTCTCCAGCAAATGGCTAACACCAAATCACCACCGTGCTTCAACTGCAATTCTCCTGTTCCAGGGATTCGGCATGAGGTTACCAGCTCCAGGTGAAAAGCTGAAGAGGGTTTCCTCTCTGCGCATCTCCTGGTACCCCCAAGGCATCAGCCTCTCCCAGCTGGAAGGAGAATAGATTTCCTGCAACTCTTCTCCCACTCACAGCAGGTAACCACACAGACGTTCCAGATATGCTGGGATAAATCTGTCTGTGCTGCCTGACTGGAGTGTACTTAAACCAGAGAGGAATCTGACTTGACTGCGAGCTGATGCAGGCAGCAGAGAGGACTGCGTTCGCAGCGCGCGTGTGCCTGCGCCCCTCACCTTCACATGGCTGTGGGTGCATCTGCACACATGAGGACACGCAGAGCTGTGACCCTGGGAGATCCTGCGTGGGTAGGGCTGCCTTGCACGTCTGTGCACACGTATGTGCCCAGGCTCGTGGCACTGTGCAGGCACGCGGCCACCCATGTGTGCAGGGCTGTGCAGTCAGACGCTGCGTGGCTGTCCGCAGCCAGAGGTACAGAGACTTTCTCTGCAGGCGTTCTTGCCATGTCAATGTCTGCATGCCTCATTTGTCACCGAACTTGCAGTGCTGAGCACCCTCCCCGTCCTGGCTGGCCCCCCCCAGAAGGCGGCGTGCTGTGGCTGGTGCTCAGGACACACCAGCACACGTCCCCGCACCGCTCCAGAGACACCGCAGTGCCCTGAGCCATGGGCGAGCTGTATTCCCCTCTCCACACTTCGCCTGTCTCAGAGCCCTCTCGTATTTTCAGTGCTCACCAGACCGTGAATTCACCTTCATACCAGTTACAGGGTTATTTAGCTTCTCCTGACGCTGATAACCACCAAACTTTCCCTAGCAGCTCGGCTTTCTCCCAGGAGACATGAAAGGCTCCTTCTCACCTGCCCATGCACACCCACCCAAGCGTGGGGGACAGATCCCCGAGCAGGACACGGTGCCTAGGGACACTGCTCACCCTCCAGAGAGACTCTTATCCCCACCCACATCTACACGGTGAGAAAGAGCAGCAGAGCAGAAGAGTTAAAACTGGATGGGGAGAGGGAAACAGAGGGAGACACAGCGAGAGAGACAAGAAAAAAAGTGATGAAGCAAAAATGGTAAAACCAGGAGGAAACCCCCCAGGACAACAGAGAATGGAGCAGGGAGGGAGGCAGGAAGAGCATGGGGCCATACTGTGGTGCTTTGCCCCTGCACACCCCATAAAACAACACTCTACAGCTCTCCCTGCAATCTTAGGGATCAACTAGGCAGCTCCTGTGAGCAGCTGGACTAGCTGTGCGTGGGCTGGGACACTGCTGGGTAGTGACCAGGACAGTCTGCCCAGATAGGAAACTCGGTGCTCCCCACTGGGCTGCCCGAGGGCTGTGGGAGTGCAGAAACCCCCAGTGAGAGGGTGAAACTTCTGTGCAGGGCCATGCACAAGGTCAGCAGGATGCCCTGTCGTGAGGAAACCCTCTCTGCTCTCCTCCACCGACCCTGAGCTACCCCTGCCACTCACCCTCCCGCTGCCATGGAGCCATCTATGCCTGTTGCCCTGTGCAGGCCTGTAAGGCACCTTCCTGCCAGCTTTCCCCTCTGAAGCCATAGCACCCGTCTCTAGGCACCATGTCTTTGGCCCAAGGCCTTGCTGTGTGCCCTGGCTGTGTGGGCTTGCACCCCAGCCTCCTGGGCTTTTGCATCCTGACAGAACATTTCCCAGCTAAAGCAAGTGTGGCAGTGACATTTCACTGGGAAACGGGGCATGTGCTGACAGCGAGTGGCATCCCCAGGAGCTCCAGCCTGGCCCCGGGGCTGTGCATGGCCAGACACAGCTGGCACTGCACAACTTATGGTGCCTCTGCCCATCCATGCTGCTCCCCAGGGGCTGGCCCAAGCTATTCCTGCAGCAGGTCCCCCTTCCCACCCGTCCCAACATGGTTGTCCCCACCTCCTGTCCCACAAAGCCCCTTGGAGCAGCTTGGCCCCCAATCCCAAGGGACAAAATCCCCCATCTCTTGGCACTGGGATTTCCTCTCTCTGCTGCTGTAGTAGAGAGCTCAAAGTGGACGCTTTGTTGTTGCCCCATAGCTGTGGGCCTGGGATAAAACTCAAACATGATTCCCCTTCCACAGAGCACACAGTATGTTCCCACAATCCAGAGTGTACGCAGGCACGTTAAACAGAACAGCACAGACCTGGGAAGGGAGTTGGGGGCAACAGTGCTGCTCTTCTCAGCTGTAGCTGTCCTCACCTCACACCAGAGACCGCAATACAGAAGGGACTGACTGCAAGAACGAACCGAGAGGGACAAGAGCAGGGAGGAACAGAGCCGTGGCACAAGCTCACGGCAGCCAAACACCTTCTCCCTATCCCCAAGCTGCCTTGGGACGGGTCCCACCGCCAGAGTTTCAGCCCTGCCAAGGCAGCCCTGGGGAAACACAGCACAGACACCCCTCTGCCTCACCTGCCCCGGGGAGACACCCCAGCCTTCTGCTCCCCCCATATCACCAGTTAAAAAAAAAAACCCCTCTGTGCAAACAATAGATCAATAGAGCCCCCGCCTCTTCGGAAGGAAAACAAACACCCGGATCACCGCAAATTAGAGAATGTTTCGCTTCACTTCATCCAAACAGGCTGACAATTTTTTTGGGTTGTTGCCACGGCGACAGAATAACACAGCGTTCAGCCTGTTGCAGAACAATCAATTAAGTTAATGCCTCGGAGTGCCTGTTTACTCTTCCATTTAGGAGGTGCTGCTCTCACTTGCTCTTTCTCTCTTGCTCGTTTTGAATTTCCCATCCTTCGCTTCCTGCTCTTCTTCCTTCTCTATTTAACCTTAAAATAAAGTACCTCCCCTCAACTACCTCCTGCCTTGGAAGGAGTCTCCCACTATTCAGCATAACCACCTGGAATAAAGTTTCTGTCTTTTCCTCTTTCTGACTCCTGTCATTTCTCCTTTCTTCCTGGAAACACAAGGAGAGACCGAGGAGCTGCTTCTCCTGACACAGCCGGGTCCCTTCCTCCTGGTGTGCTCAGGAACCTGCAAAGTTTCTAGCTGCCAGCTCTGACGGTCCCCAGGGCAGAGTGGGCCGCTCTGCTTTTAACAGCATGATGTAACTCTTGAGCTAAAGCCCTCTGAAGTGTTCTGAAACCCTTCCACTGTGGCTGGTTTTTGCACTGTGAGCTGTACCCATAAACTAAGACTCATCTTGTGCTAAAAGCTGTTTAAAAAGGAGAACTATAAAAGCACTTCACAAGGCTCTAGGTCTCATCCTACAGTCAGTGGCGAATGAAACTTGTAAATATGTGCTTAAATGACTCTGACTGAAGCAAAACTCTGCCTGGTGCTCAACACATCGTGCTGAACTGAAGCCCACGCTGGGATGCTTTAAAGGGGACACCACCGCCAGGAGACGGGACCCCATCGCTGCAGCCCATTAAGAGAAAAGAACCCCAAAGCATCCCTCAGCTCTGGCCCCGGCCACCAGCAGGACGGCCAGGCCTTCAGCAGGCTCACATGCTCTTGTCACTGATCTTGTGGGTTTATTTCCTGCCTCACAGGCAGCGTGAGCAGTGACACTTGGCTGCGTAGCTTCACTGCCTGTCTGCAGCCGCCCTCCCATCCTTGCCCAGTGAGTAGGTAACAGCCCTGGGTCTCCCAGCAGCTCTTCTGCAGACTCTGCCACTCCTTACCAGGTGCTGAAATCACAGCTCCACCATCCTGGGGGTGAGGGTGGGTGTGTGTGGATAGGTACTAGGGGCTGAAAGGGTTTATACAAGGCCAAATGTGAGACACTATTTCTGCCTCCTGCTCTCTCTACATTCTGGTGCTGTCTTCCTCATGGGCACAGTATTCCTACACCTTTACCTCAAACCCCAGGGAAAGCAGCCACCTCCCTCATCCTCATACACCGAAATTAAAGGGAAGGCAAAGACAAACACGATGGGGAAACACACAGCATCCATGATACTGTCTTCTCATCCTGCCACTAGCAACAAGTGCCTGAATGCAAACCCTACCTTAATTGAGTCCTGAACAGATAGAACGAAACTGCAGACAGAGCTGTGGGGGGGGGAGCTCAGGCACAAGGAATAATTACAGGAATAGGGGAAGATAAAACATTCCCCCTCCTCTGCTTCCCAAGGCAGATCCTTTTCAAAGGGCTGTGCTCTTAACGCTGCCAGCCCGGGTCTGTGCGGGCTGCGGGCCGGGCAGCCCCACCAGCGCGCTCCCTCTCCCCTCCCCGGGAAGAAGTTGTCAGCAGAACCTGTTGGAGCAGGGGCTCGTTGACTGCTCCCTGTCCATTACAGCCCAGATTATAAGCATATTGCACAGTGCTCTCTGCACGGTGCTGGGGAAATCCAATACGCTGAAAGGTTAATGCAATCAATTAGGGTGACGAGGAAGTAGAGTAAAGCCTTCCGAGTAGATGAAAGGGAGAGAGATGGAGACAGAGAAAAGCAAAGAGAAATGGGGAGGGAGGGGGGAAGGAGCAAAGAAAGATGTGTGGGAGGAAAAGGAAGATGATATATAAAGGGCTTGTGCTGTGGGCTGCAGGGCACTGGTGTGGCCACGCTCTCCTGCCCCAGCATGGCCAGGGGGTGTGAACCCCTGGGGCAGGGCAGCCCATGGATCCCCCCAGGGGGACCAGGACTGCCCCTTCTTGGCTTCTGTCCTCTCCTGCAGCCCTGCTCAAGCCACAGCTGCCCAGGGTGTCCTGCCACCAGCCTGCTCCCTAATACTGTTCACCTGAGGAAGGGCAAAACTTTCCCTGTGCCTTTTCTGCTCAGCTACACAGATGGGATGGGAGCCACTGCTTGGGTTTAGAGTTGCCATGCAAGGCAAAGGATCTCAGCAAGCCATGGAGAAGCATAAGGAGAGAAGAAAGAGGGAACAGGAAGGACAGCAAGAACTTCCTCTGGCTATTCATACACTCTGTGCACAGAGAAAGGTGAGGATGAACACACAGCCTCTCTCTGCAAAGCTCTTAGCTGGACACTGGTCACCACCACGGGCCACTTGCCAGCACCTATCTCCTGGTGTCATGAGGAAGTTTTCTTTTGGTCTGGCTGAGTAGGAGCTCAGCCCTACCGTCCCTGGGAGCACCTGTAAGAGAGGTGAGATCTCTCCTCTCTTACTCTTTTGCCAACCTGAGCTGTCCTGCAAGGCCAGAGGAAAAACCTTTGCCAAACCCCAGCTGCAGCAGGTTCTCCTCTGCCTGCAGAGCCAGTCCCAAGAGGCCGCAGTGGCACTCAGCCCACCAGCACAGCATGGAGATCCTGGTGTCACACTGTGTGCATCCTGCTGCTGTCCTGCGGGGCACAGGCCCTTCCCTGGGGCATTCAGCTCAGGGACAGCCCTGTCCTTCCCCTCCAGCCCCCTGAGCCGCAGGCGGGCTGAGCTCCTGCTCTCTGACCCCCCAAGCAGCACAGCACTTCATTAACCTGGGCTGACAGGTCAGCGAGCGCAGCCCCTTCCTAGCACGGCTCCTGCTCGCGCACAGCTCGGCCTGGGAGAACGTGACACCAGCTCATTAGGACAAATTATTACTCTATAACCCCTGCTGCAATGTCCCTTAATATGCCTATTTAGCAAGAGACAAGTCCTGGTGGGCTCCTCGGCATTAAAACAACCTCACAAATCACCAGAGGCACAAGCACCGTGATCTCCGCTTCCGGGGACAGAGGACGGGGCAGCTGTACCCCGGCTGGGTGCTGGAGGGGTGCAGAGTCCTGCAGTGTTCTGCCCTGGGCAGCATGAAACCCTTGGTGCTGCTGGGGGGATGTTCTGCAGGCAAGGAGCTGCCAGCTGACTGCGGCACAAAGAAGGGATGTGCCCCGGCTGAGATCCAGCGCGAAAGAATTCTGGGGTGCCCGTTCAATCTGCTGGGTCTTCCCACTTGCCTGAGGCCTGAGCACCTCTGCCCCAGCACGGCCATCAGCACTGTACTCCATGAGACCTACAAGGCCTCACAGGTTTCCTCTGCTCCCTGCGCTCCACATGCAGCCCGTGCCGGGCCACACAAACCCATCAGCGGTACTACCCCCAGTTTGCTCCTCACAGATTAACCAGCAAAGCCAGAGATGGAGTCTGGAAGCCCTCAGTGCTGGCAGCACCGTGCAGAACACCGTGCCAAACTCCAAGGAGTAAGCCTGTTGCACATGCAAGAGGTCGGCTTGAGCCTCGCGGGGAGAACAGGGGTGTGGGATGGCCGGGGCTAACCCAGAGATTTGGGAACCACTGCAGCTCAGGGCACGGTGAGTGGGATATCATAGGGGAGGACAGAACGTGGGCACAGGTCAGAGGGAAGGCTGCTACTGAAGAGGAACGGGGAGCGCAAGGAAATCAACCTCTAGCCTGACCTGAGGGAGAAAGAAACCAGGGATTCATGTAACAGGGCCCAAGGAAGGGATGGAGAGAAGGGGCAAGTGGTGCTGGACCGGGCAGGAGGGAGTGAGGGAGAAAAGTAACAGAAAGAAGAAAGGGGAGCGTGAAACGGGCGTGATGCTGGGCACAGAGGAGAGCAGGATGGGAGCGAACGGCCACAGGAACGAGGGACCTGAGAGAAAGGGAGGGAGGGAGGGCGGGAGGAACAGGAGGAGAAAAGAGCAAGAATAGCCACGCAGCGAGGAGCACGCGGGCGAGGCAGAGCGCTGTAACCAGGGTTGTGAAGCATGAAAAGGGAAGAATCTGCCTGTTCCTTTCAGCACTCGGAGCATGGCGCTCGGTGCTGACCTACACTGTGCCCGGCTGTGATCACGTTTTCAGGGCCACTGCCTGCCGATCCCAAACAATGATGGGGAGCCTTTGAAGTCAGAGAAAGAAGCCGCAATGTGAACTGGGGACTTTCTTTTTTTTTATTATTTTCCTTCCCCCCCCCACCCCCCATTTTTTTAAGGGCGGGTGGGGGGTGGAGGGGAGGGGGCAGCAAAAGGAGGGAGGAAAAGGAAAGGCTGAAGTGGTTGGGGGGAAGGCTTGGGGGAGAGGTTGCAAGGACAAAACAGAGAGTTGCTCTCGGCAGGGTGCCCCAAAACGAGAGAGACAAAAAGAAAACAAACAGTTTATGAGTAGGGCACATGCTGCCTCTGTCTGCATGCCCCGCGCTGCCGGCCCCCCGTGCTCCCAGGGAGGCTTCTGTTCCCCAGCAATGATGGATGGAGGCGTAGGGCCATTCAGGCCTGCCATGTTACAGCAGCGGTATTTACATAACACTGGCCTTCCACCGGTCACCTCTGACACTGCCCGGCCCGGCTTGGGGCCCCCTCCCACCCCAGCCAGCCCAAGCCCCTCTGATACCGCTCAGACCCAGCCTGTGAGCTCCTCGATGCCGGGGCTCAGGGGTCCCTGCTGCTGCAAGGATGCTCTGAGCGCAGATGCCGCAGCCGGTGCTCCTGGCACCTCTGAGGGGACGTCCCACGGGGCAGAGCACTGCCCACTCTCCCTGCCACTGCCACTCCTGCCCTGGCCTGGGCTCAGACTTCACTGGTCTGGGGAGGTAGAGGAGCAATGGGAGAGGCTGACATGGCGGTGCTGCAGAGGGGACAGCATGGAGAGTGGGGAAGAGAGCCGCAACCCTCTGGGTGACACATGGGAGCCCGTGGTCCCCCTGGGGTCCTGAGGAAGAGGCAAGGACAGCAGGAACTGCCTTGGCATGGCAGGGACTTCTCAGTCACCACCACCCGAGGTGGCACTGGGAGTGTCTTACCCAACACGCAGGGACAAGGCTAAGAGAGGCAATCAATCACCTCTCTGGGCTCTAGGCCTCTAACTCTTACCAGGCACAGACTAAGTGACCATCCAACTCTAGGACACTGTGATGTTGGGTGTTTTTTTTCAGTAACACAGACCATGAGGAGAGTCTAAGTAAAGTGAAAACCTGGAAAAATTAGGCTTCTGCTGGAGACACAGAGCTGCTTCCATCCTACCAGCATGGTGCTGCAGTCTGAATAGATAGAAACGTGCCAGAGGAGGAGGAGAGCATGCACATCACCATCTTAAATTATGTGAACTGAGCTCAGCAAAACTTCGCAGTAGATGGAGACTGCATCCCGTTCAGTGAAAGGACTTTATCCATCTCCCACCAGCCCACATGGACAAAGACAAAGTGGTACCCTCCTCCCCAAAGCCCTTCCATACTTTTTTATCTGTAAAGACAGAGGCAGTAGAGAAGATACTGAGGAAAACCCACAGTGACAAAACCAGGTGCTCAGAGCAACTGGTGGACAAAGACAAAGACAGGATTAGGATACACACAGGTCATGTCTGCATTAGAGCTTCTTCTGTTTCCCTTGCTCTTTCTAACCAACATCAGTCCAACCCCTGAAGTTCTAGTGCAGACACAGCCACGGTGAGCAGGCCATGAGGTGTGAGAGACACGCAGAGGAAAAGAGAACCCAGGAGGGCGTAGTGACATACCCATTGCAGTCTGAAGTCTCTCCTACCTTTCAGAGATTTCAAGGCCTGGTTTCTTGCCTCGTTTTTAGCTCTAAATTCACTTCATCCTGGGAAGGGAAGAGAAAGGATCCAGTTAATATATAGGCTACACCTGCCCAAGAGCTGAGGCACAGACACCCACAACAGCTGGGTGAGATCTCAGCTGTGAGCGGGGCCAGCACAGGGCATTCAGAGGGAACAAAGTGCTTCCCTGCTTCTGAGGTGCCACACACACCACCCAGTGCTCCTGCATGGGACTCCTAACACAGGCTGGGAGTAGTTTAGCACAGAGACAGCAGCTACTGCTGGCCTGACTCCTGCTTCCCAGGTACCACAGACAGGCCTCGCGCTGCTCAGCACCGGACTTTGCCCACACATCCAAAGGTGCCTTCTGCTCCATGCCAAATTATTCCCTTTCCCATCTTCCCACTCGTTCTGCTGTCCCTTCTTTCCCAGATGTTCTCCAGGGTGCTAATGCCAAGGCCTCCCTTGCACACCAGCGGGACACAAGGCGAGGGGTGCAGGACCAGGTCCCAAGGCACTGAACCCCCATATCCCCCCATCTGTGCTCCTTCCTTCCTGGAGAATGTGGAGAGCCAGGAGGAGAGAGAAGAGGGACAGGGGAAAGAAGTCACAGCGAAACACATGAAAAGTAAATTGAATTATTTAAAACCATATGTTCCAAAAATGTGACAGAGCATAAAAGCCCGTGCTGTGAGACTTCCGGAGGGGGTTATCCTGCACACACAGGGTGGGAGGAGAGCTCGCAGGAGCGGGAGGACTGCTCCACAGCCAGCCAGGGGCTTCCCTCTCTCACAGCCAGAAGGTGGCAGGGAGGATGGTGTGGCTTCACTCACAATGGCAAGGGTGCTTGGCCCGGTCCTGCATGCAGCCTCTGTTTTGCAACCCTGCCAGAACAGCGATCACAACTGCCTGAGACATGGCAGTGAAATGAAAAACTGGCCCAAGGTCATGTGCAGCGAGTGTGTGGTTGGATCCAGGAGCCCCAACCACAGGCACCAAGCACCAGCTCGCAGCATGCCTCCCTCTCCAGGGCGCAGCAGTGTGTGGCACAACTCAGGGACCCCACTTTTAGCCCCTTGGAGAGTGACAGGGAGAGGGACTTGGCTCTGGGGTGGCTGTGTTGCTGCCATGGCTCGCCCCGCTCCAAGCGTGCGGACGGCCTCCTCCCATCACTTGCACTCCACCACTGCCTGCACGCAGCGCCAAAGATAGATGCCTGGCCTTGGCTGGGACCCAGAGCGGGAAGGAGCCGGTGAGGTATCCCAGATGGACGGACGGACGTGGGGCGCAGGGAGCCCGGCGGGTGAGGAAGACGCGTGACTAGCCTGGCTCCTGCCTTTCCCTCTCAAATCCTGGTGCTGACACCGCTGTGGGCACAGCTGGAGTAACAGCTCCCCCGCCCGAGCTCCTTCTCCCACCCCAGTGCCTTCTGTCCTGCTGGCTCTCTCATCCCCTCTCTCACCTTTTCCTTCCCTTTGTTCTCCCTTTCTTCCTTGCTCTTCCCATCGCTTTCTCTGCCACTCTGTCACGCTCTTTTTTCTCTCCCCCCCCCACCCCCCTTTTGTTCTCTCCCCCTTTCCCGAGCGCTCTGCCTGGAACTCTCCCTGCCTTCCCAGCTTCCCTCCCTCTCCCCTCTGCACGGTCAATTCTTGGATTTGAGTTTTTAATTGTTGGGGTTTTTTTTTTTTCCCCTCCCCTTCTTTCGGCCGCAGCTTATCAATGATGCAAGAGGAATAACGCCAATTTACTTAGAATGTGTAATCCCCAAATCAGATTGGGGGATTGTATGAGGCAATATGACCTTGCATATGTCTCCATTAAAGCCAGCCAGGCCTCCTCTTGTATTCTGTGTTCCCAGTACATATTTAGACAGATAACGCTAATTGTACTTGACATGTCCTCTTAAGGATGGACTCTTCCCTCCCCCAGCTCTGCCTGTTTCCCTGCCTGACAATGCGCCGGAGCAGAGCCCGCTCGCTCGCAGCCCAGCACGGCACCTGCGGGGCTGGCCGGCCGGGTGGGCGTGCGGAGCAGCCCGCTCGCCCAGCGCGGCTGCTGCCGGAGCGCCGGCCGTGCTCCCGGCACCGCACAGGGCTCTGCGTGGGAAGCAGGGCTGGCATGGCCAGGGAAAGGAGCCGGGGGGGCACTGCTGGGATAATCTGGGATTACACGCTGCTGCTGTGACAATCTTGGATTTTCCAGAAAACGAGCAACATGTTGCCGCCTCCGAAGCCGTGGCTGCCACCTCACCCTGCCCTCCTCCTGCTCACCCCACTGCCACCCTCCTCCACTGTGCCTTGTCCCTTGTCGCTCCTCTCCTTGCCCTCCTCTGTGGGGCTGCCCCTTTTACTTGATCCAGCCTCCTCCCCTGCTTCGGGGGACAAAAGGAGGAGTGATCCTTCCTCTGGTTCAGGAGACAAAGCTCTTGAGCACAGACCCCAACCATGACACAACACCCTTCACCAGAGAGCATGAAGCTCCAAAGAGAGCAGACTTGCTTGCCCAGACCATCTTCAAATCCCCCCTCCTTTCCAAGGAAGGGCTTCCACCCTGCACCTCACAGTTCCCACATCTGGGCATAAAGCTCTTTGGATAAATATTTATATCTGGCTACTGGCCTGTGGATCCCAGCTCCAGCTTCCAGGGAACATCATGAAGAAATCCAGACCTCCCTCTTCCCTGGGCCTGCCTGTCCATCGCTGCTCTAGAGCAGGCAGGCAGGGTGCAGGAGGAGGAGGAGGAGGGGAGCTTGTTCCAAGGAAGCCAATGGATCCAAACTCTTCGCCAAAGTGGACTCAAGATTGTTGGTTGGGTTTTCTTTTTTTTTTCCCCTTGACACAACATCCTAATTCGACTTTTTCAGTATCTTTCCTTCAACAACCTTTTTTCCTTCCTCCCCTTCCTACCCCGGCAACTGCGCATTTATTAATTCATGAGGCACTAATTAGTTCTTTGTTTAATTTTGTGTTAAACAGACTGACCGGAATGATAACGACTTGCAGCGTTGCATTACGGTCCCCAACCGCCCCTGTTTTCTGACAACAAGGGAGCGCAGTGAGACTGGCGTGATGAACCCCAATTCCCACTCCAGTTGCACTTCATTAAGTCAAAATGTGACAAGAAGCTTAGAGAGCAACTTTCAGATCGGATCGCACATAACAATTGGGCAGGAAACTTTCCGAGGGGGAAGCGGGAGAGGCGCTGGCAGCGAAGGCTGGCACCGTGCACAACTCCCCGGCGTGCCTGCCTTAAAGGAGCCGCTGCGGGCTGGAGGCTGAGGAAGGACTGAGGGCCCGTGCTGGCAGTCAGGGGTGCTGAGGGAGGAAGAGGAGAGGAGAGGAGGCTGAGGGGAGACCTTATCACTCACCTACAACTACCTGAAGGGAGGTTGCAGAGAGGTGGGCGATGGTCTGTTCAGCCAAGGGACAGGAGATGGGACAAGGGGCAATGGGCTCAAGCTGTGCCAGGGCAGGGTCAGAGCAGATGGGAGGGAAAAGTTCTTCCCTGAAAGAGCTGTCAGGACCTGGAATAGACTGCCCAGGGAGGGGTTGAGTCACCTTCCCTGGGTGTGTTTAAAAAAAGGGTAGATGAGGTGCTCAGGGATGTGGTTTAGCTTAGGATGGGAATGGTTGGACTTGATGATCTTAAAGGTCTCTTCCAACCTTGTGATGCTGTGAGAAGAAGGGTGTCAGACCAAGCCGAAGGCAGGGCAGGAGGCATCGCTGCTTCCTGCTCCCCTCGGTTTCATCTGCAACAATGGGTTGTGTTGGCAGCCTGGGGGATGCACAACCAAGGACCCCAGGTGAGATAATCCCTCAGCAAGTCACTCCAGGAACTCTGAGTGTATCTTCAGGCACCTTCAGCTCCACGCCTCAGTTTCCCACCCATAACTCTACATCGAAACAGCTGGTGATCTGCAGCTGCTATTCAACTGTCAAGAACTACAGAACTGTAACAGATAACCCAAAACTGCCAAAAGGGAGGTGAATTCTGGCAGCCACACTGCTAAAATGTGAAGTGAAGGGACAGTTTCCACACCAGGGAGAGGGATGGCTACTCTCACCCCGAGGGACTCCGTACAGCACCTGGCACTCCAGCAGCACTGCTGATTTTTGAAAGGTTCCTCATCAGTCTGGTAAGCTGCAAAGCAAGCACCCCTCACCCTGAGCTCAGCCCTATGAGTGAACATCTCCCCTGTGAGGAAAGGCTGAGTGAGCTGGGGCTGTTCAGCCTGGAGAAAAGAAGACTAAGGGGGGACTTTGTTAATGTTTATCAATATCTAAAGGATGGGATGCAGGAGGAAATGGGCAGCCCCTTTTCAGTGTCTGTGGGGACAGGACAAGGGGCAATGGCTGCAAGTTGGAGCACAGGGAGTTCCACACCAACATGGGGAAGAACTTTTCCCCAGTGAGGGTGAGGGAGCCCTGGGACAGGCTGCCCAGGGGGTGTGGAGTCTCCTTCTCTGGAAATACTCCAGCCCCGTTTGGACACCGACCTGTGTGACCTGTCCTAGGGAGCTGCTTTGGCAGGGGGTTGGACCTGATGATCTCTGGAGGTCCCTTCCAACCCCTACAGCTCTGTGACTCTGTGAACACAGCTGCTGGTCCTTGAGCTCTCTGCTGAGTGCCACAAGTGCCTCACTAGCAGGAGCTGCAGCACAGGGTCCAGGCATGGGCACAGGTCTGGCCTGGCCCAAACCTCACCTGGCCAAACGAAGTCTGAGTATGACTTCCTCCTTTGCACCAGCCAACATGTGCCTGGCAGAGACAACACAGCCTGGGTCATACCCTGGCCCAGCTGGATCTGATCCTGTTGGTACAGGAGGGTGTACAGAGCCTGGCCAACTCTTTGAGCCCCTTCTGGCTCACTGAAATGTGGACAGTCTACAAGAAAGGGAGCACGAAGACACCCCCTGTGATGGGGGGTTGGTGGGTGTGGAGATACAAAGAGGACTTCTCAAGTGTGCCTCTGCCCTGGCACCGGTTGTGGGAATAAGCCAAGATCACAGAGAACTGAACTGAACTGAAGTGCCTTCTCTAGCGGGTGTTTTTCCATACTTCTCCCTCATTCCTCTCCCTGGAAAAGGGAGACTCATTCCCAGCTTTGCTCTGCAGAGGCCTGAAGATCGACTGAGTTCCAAAACACTGGCAAAGCCATCTGAGGTGACAGTAGAGCTGTGTGGGCATGCTCAGCGGGATGTCCTGAACAGGGCAGGGGCAGAGAAGTGAGCACCATGACCAAAGCCTCTGAGCCTCAGGGGATGCCTGTGCAGCATCACTCTCTACCTAGATTATCAGTATTTTCACCTGAGTGAGCTGGAATCGTGCAGCTCTGTGGGGAAGGGGCCAGGCTGCAGTGAGGTATCACAGCGTGGTGTTTGCCAGTATACTTGCAGCTGGACAACACACAGATCTGCTGGCAGACATTTGTGCTGGCTTCCATCTTTCATGAACCTGGAATGCAGCAGAGACCCCTGTGACTGACGAAAAGGCTGTTCCAGCGTGACAGAAATCCCAGGAAGGCATCAGATCCCTCTGATTCCAGATCTACGTGCACACTGGATCCCATAAAAAGGCTTATGAAGATATTAACAGTCAGCTGGAGGGTTGGACTGGTGTCCAGAAAGGACAAAAGCACCCAATAACACCTTAAGGACAACTGAGAAGGTCCAGGATTGCCAGGGACAAGAAACATCCCTTATCATCACCAGCACAAGAAGCCGTCCTGGTTTTGCAGGAGGGCAGGAATACCCTCCCTGCTCTATAGGTTCAGTTGGGCTTGTCATCTGCTGAGATGTTTCAGAAGAAAAGGCAGATACAAACCCCATCCCTCTCCTCTGGCAGCCCAGCCCTGGGCTGCAGACCCTGTGCAGGTGCTGATGCTGAGAGGAGCGCAGCTCAGACCCTCTCTCAGCAGCAAGGGGATGGGGCAGAGGCACAGAAACATCCCCAAACTGGCCCAAGCCCAGCCTGAACAGGGGGAGAAGCCCGTGAGCCATGGCAAGGAACCAGCACAACTGCCAGGCCAGAGCAAGGGGCAGCTGAAGGACACGGGGGTGTCCCAGGACAGAGCCCCACGTGCTCTTGTGCCCGGCCATCATCTCCTCCTGATCTCAGGGAAAAACACACAGGCTGGAGGAGAGGGAAACTTGTGTTATCTCCCATTTCCCCCTTTCTTGGCTGCTGTTACAAGGCAATACCAGTAGCTCAATACAAACCAGCTACATCCACTGACTGTTGGAGCTACGCAGCTGTCAGAGCTCTCAGCAAAGTTTTGTGCCGAGAAAGAGGGTCATGAGCATCCCAAATAGGTCATGGTCTGCCCCTTCATCCTAAAACAACGTGCCAAAATGTCCTAGACACTATCCCCAATCCTCTTTAACCAGGAAAACTCTCCTTCCAGGATTACGGGCCCCCTGCCCCCCTTCTCTTCCCCTCCATCTGGCTGCGAGCAGCCTGGGACCGAGAGCTCTTCCCAGCCCTGGGAGAACCCTGCAGTTTCCCTCTCATAAAAAAGAAAAATGGGAGCTATAAAAAAAAAAAGGCAAAGAAAAGAAAAGCAAAGCAAAGGGAAATCACTGCGAAGGAAGAAAAGAGCAAAGCCCCCCCCTTTCCCCTCCCACCCTGTCCCCATTACCTGCCTTTCCGCGCTGGGTAGAGCCGCCTGCTGCATCGCTCCCCAGGAGTCCCCCCAGCCCAGCACTCCCCGGGGAGATCCTGCCCTGCCTCTCACCCTTTCCCCCTCTGCTCAAACCTGTTGAGTGGAGCCTGGTCCAGCTCAATAAAGGAGATGCAAAAAGAAGGAGGAAAAGCAGTGCTGGGCAGGAGGAAAGGGACAGGGCTCGCCCCAGAGGTAACCCTGCGGCTCATCGCGCTGCAGCGGGGCACAGGACGGAGGGACAGAAGACAGCAGCCCTGCTGCTCCCAATCCACTGCTGGTCCCAGCTTCCCAGCACTGACAGCACCCAGGACCAGGAAAGGCCCCAGACCCCCACCTTGCTGCACAGCTATAGCACCGTCCAGCACAGTGGGGATGGTGGGGGTGTGTGTGTACCAAGAGGGGATCCCAAGGAGTTCACCTCACCTCCCACCCCGACATCTGTAAAGCACAGCACTCCCCAAACTTGGCATTCGGCAGCCCTGGGCTGGCTCCTGCTAATTTGCTGTCAGGCTGCCTAAGCAAACCAATTAAAACTAATCATTAATTATAAAATAGAGAGAGAGAAAAAGACCCTGCACAAATGGAGAACTGGAAAGGGCACGGGGAAAAGAAGGACTGGAGGGAGCAGGGTGGGAGAAGAGCTTGAGAAAAGGGTGGGGGGGAAGGGAAGGGCTTTAAATCCCTGGGCATAGAGACTTGGCTGAAGGCAGCAGAAGGACAAGCTGTCTCCCAGGCCAGGCTGGGGAGAGGTGGAGGTGAAGGAACCAGGGGGGAGCCAAGGGAAAAAGCTCCAGTGCCGAGGATAGTGAGGCACATGCAGAGACCAGGTCCTGCTGTGGTGGGACCGGCAGCATCGGCACAGCCACCAGGCTGGCTCCACAACCCCTCGGCTGCCCCAGCCCTGGCAGGGTTCCCCCTCAGCCAGAGGGGCAGCTCGGCAGAGGAGCTGCTGCTTCCCAAAGTGTGGAGGGCAGAGGAGGAGGGTGCCGGGGGCAGAGCCGGGGGGGGAAGGCAGGACCAGGGATGTCCTTCAGCATCACGGCTCCGGGCTCTCGCAGAGCATCCCCTCCCACCCCCCCCTGATTTCGATGGGGATGAAAAATGGGGCATTTCTGAAAAGCCCCTGATTATGCGGGTTTGGCTGGGGCCCTGGCTCAACCGCTGCCGCTCCCGCTGGCTCCCCACGAGCTCCGGTGGCAGAGAACCCCAGCAGCTGTCAGCGCAGCCAGCACGGCCCCGCCGCCCCCGCGCCACGGCCCCGCACACACGCACCCTTCCCAACGCCCCTTTTGAAGAGCCTCAGGCCCACGTCGGGCTGGCGGATGGCAGAGAGGTGGGGGCAGTGCCATGGAAACGGGCTCTTTCCTGGGGAAAACGCGCTGCCGGGCTTCCCCCCCCCGCCCCATCCCGCCCCTCATCCCGGGTACCCCTTTTGAGGAGCTGTCAGGACCCTGAGTGAGTGTCACACGACCCAAGGACCAGGCGTGACCAAGCCTATTTTCTGCCTCAAATTTGATTGATTAAAAAACTTTTTAGGAAAACCATGTTAAAAGACAAAAAAAAAAAAAAAAAAAAAAAGAAAGAAAAAAAGAAAAAAAAGAGGAAAGAAAAAAAAAAATTAAACAGAAAGGGACAAGGGGGTGGGGGGAAAGGGAAAGGCCTCTGTGCTGGGTTTCCCTGGCAATAGCACCAGGGGACAAGTGTCAGAGGCAGATAAACAGCATAACCAGGCCAAAAATAAAGGTCAAAGGAAGCATGAAACTTAACACAACAGTGATTAAGATAATGATGAAGCAGGGGACCCCAGAAAAAGAAGCAAGTTTGACACACAGCAACGCTCGTGTAAATTCCAAGGGATGGCCCAAGAGACCTGGTACGTGGGAAGAGGTGATGGGGCTTGCTGGGTGCTGGGGGTACCTGGACAAGAGTGGAAATGGAGGTAAAAAAACAGAAGCAGAGGATTTGGGGAGAAGGGGGGGTCTCTGATTCCACCCCCCAGGCTGGTTGCCGTAGGTCAAGCCTGCCCAAAGCCAGCAAGCCCCCCTCCTCCGAGTCAAAGGGGTCCCTCCCAGAACAAGATGCTCTGTCCCAGCCAAGCAGTGCTCCAATTTGCAACCAAATTCCTCAAAAGAGTTTCCCTGATGCAGCCAGGAGGAGAGGAGAGCCCAGTGGGTGTGAATCAGGGCAGCTCTGCTGACACCCACAGAGCTGGGCTGGGTTCTGCTGGCTGGGGGGGATCTGGCTCTTTCCCTTTAAGCAACTGGTGTGGGAAGCCTCGGGATGCTGAGAGGGAGGAAGGATGCCAGTCTGTCCTCCCTGCCCACCTCTGCTCCATGCAGAGAAGAGCCCAGCAAGGCTACAGCATTCAGAGAGCAGGTCCCAAAATGTCACAGCCTTTGGCATTTACCTACTCTATCTCTAAACCTCCAGGATGATGTCCCAGTTCTGGAGCCCAGCTAACGACTTTCAGTTCCCTGGGACTGACTCTGCTGCTCATGCCAAGAGGCAGCAAACAGATTCCAAACAGTTCACCAGGTTCTTCCTCCAGGACTTTAAAAGCTGGTGTGATAGACAGCACTGGAGACAAACATCTCTCTGCCTTTTCTGCATCACCTTCCCATTGGGAGTAACTCCCATGCCCTGGAAAAGGTCCCAGCATGCCAGTCATGGGTCAGGGTTGCTGTGGGATGGGGACAGGGAGGATGCTGGCAGCCAGCACCAGACTTCATTTGCTCCACAGGACCCACCTCCCTCCCTTCCTTAAGCCCCCATGGATTTGGGCAGACAGAACACTGCTCAGAAAAGGGTTGTTCTTCCTGCTGAGTAACTTGGGAGAAGTAATATTTTAGTGGAACATTTTTTTCCCCATGGTGCTTATCATGAGGAAGAGCAAAGGAAAAGGATCCAAAACTGATCCATGTGTATCTATACTCTGCATTTCACTTCTTCAGAAAGCTGTTTTCCATCAAACATATCTCAGTGCAAAATTTCTAGCATCATATTCATGTGTCACCCCCCTCCCCCATCATTTATATTCATGGTCTTTTGTAAAGAATGATTCAATTAAACCACCCATGTTCCTTGCTAGGAGCAGAGTCTCAACAGTGAGAGGAACTCCCCAAAAGTCCAGTCAGACCAGGCAAGGCTTTGCTGGACCACGAGAGGAGCCTGAACAGCCAGCAAAGGTGTTTGGGTTAGAGGGGCTGGGACACTCCTGCCTCCCACCTCTGGCAAACCAGCACGTCTGGGGGTGTCAGCTCAGCCAGTGAGACAAAATAAAAAGCACTGCTCTGGTCCCTGACATTATTGTCTGAAAAATGTGATTTGAAAAATAATAATAGAAAGCAAGGCCTTCTTTAATTTCATTTTTGAGCCATTACAGCTCGTGTTTTCATTCTTTATGGTTTTTTTTTCCTACTCTGTAAGCAGAAGAGTGAGAAATGTGATTAAAAACTAAAAAAAAAAAAAAACCAACAAAACCCCAAACAAATAATGAAAACAGAGATTTTCATTTGGTCTCCCCTGTCCAGAAACAAGGACTCCAAGGGAAAACACCAAGTGTCCTTCCTTAGGCACAGGGGGAAACGAGGGGTCGGCAATGTTGTGTTTTGGTTAATGCTGTTAGGAAATGTCCAGAGAGTCAAAGATATTTGTAGACATATTCTGAGGGTTTTCCTCCCTGCACATCTGATAATAAAGCCTGAACACAGGCTCAGCTGCAGGCACACAGCCCTGAAATGGGACGAGCGAAGTAGCGCTGGGGACACGTGTGTGAAATCACCTTGAAGCTGGAATTCCCTCAGTGACAGAGCTGATTCCAGTTTACTTTTTTGGGAGGAAAAGCAGCCCCATCTCTCAAAGCTGACAGCAGAACCTGGAGATTTTGGGCACAGGTGTAAGATGCTGCCCAGCAATGGGAGGGCTGCTTGCATCCAAACCTTCTTTGGGTTGTTTTTTCTCTATGAAGATAACAGCCTAAAGCTTCGTGAGCCAAGTTGCACTTTCTAACAGGCTTAAACTCTTGTTCAGGAAGAAAACCCAGCAACTTTGTCAGCAAGAAAGGAACACACCAGCCAGAGAGATCCAGAGTAAAAGCACAGGTCCTTTCCCAGCAGCACACCTGCTCTCGCCTCTCCCCGCAGGCTCAGCCTAGCAAAGGATTATCCATCCCCAGCTCTCCGACGGCAGCACCACTCGGTCCCACCGGCAGGCAAAAAGCCACAGTCACCAGAAGACAGAGGGAAGGGCCCCAAATCACAGGAGCACACCGTGGGCATCCAGAGCAAAGGGCTTGTGGGGAACGGACTCCGACACGCGTGTCCCTGCACAGGCAGGGCCAGATCGTCGCACGCACCTCGCAGACGTGCGCGGAGCACACACAACTCCCTCGCCATGGCCGAGGAACTGTCAGGAGAACACAAGCAAAAGCTGCTTCTTGACAGCGAGTCATTTATATTTTAGCTTCGTTCCATTATCCTAACGAATCCTTCATCAGCAGATGCAATATTAACAGCAGAAAATCAGCTCATTACATCCGGGGGGATTTCATCAAGTTGACAATCATATATGCAGCTACCCGAGCCTGGAGAGGACAGTGCTCTCGTTATTTAGTTATCTTGGTTTCATCTTAGAGGCTTTTTCTTGCTTTCTTTTTGGGGGTGGGGGTGGATGGGGGTGTTTCCCAAACAACTGCCAGAGCCTGGGTGTTTTAGGATGCTGGTCCATAGAGAGATAGGCTCAGCTGGGAAATGCTCCAGCCCAACCACAGTAGCTGCAAGTGTGAAAGGGGGAAACAACCCCTCGTACAGGCTGCAACCTCTGGAGCTCTGAGGGCATTTCTTGGTGGAGTTCAGGCTCCAGGAAGGGGTTTGCATCCTATACGGCTCACACCTTGTGTCTACAGACATCTGGATGGCTATTCAGGTTCTCCAGAGTAGGGACTCCTCAGGCAGTGCTCTGAAGGGTCTCACTCTGCAGACCTCCTTATCCAACTGCAGAGTCCCCAGAGGGATAAGGAACATTTAAAGAGTCAGGGATTTTGTGATGAACTACCCAGGCAAGCAAAGAAAGAGGCAGCCCAGATGAGGTGAAGGGGAGGAGAAGGGACTAAAAGGGCGAGTTAAAGGCTGAGTTTGGATGATTCTGGGGCTCTTTTCTTTCCTGCCTTGTCCGCAGAGGAGCCCCACAGCAGCCAGCAGCAACGAGCAGAGCAGCCAGAGGAGGGCTGACGGGAGCTCCCCATTCTGGGGCACTGCACCAAACACTCTGGCAGCTCCCCAGGCAACTCAAGGTGGGGCATGGAGTGCTCCCAGGGCTGCCAAAAAACACCACCGCTGTGAAGCATGTTCCCCAGTGCCTGCACAGCTGGGGTCTGGCTAATCCTGCCTGCAGAAGACTTTCCTGCTCTGCCTTCCATACTAAGGGTCTTCCTCAATGACAGGAACCAAAGAAGTCCTCAGCACATCCAGTCTGAAGAGTAAATGCCTGCAGCCTCAGGCCATCTCACTACCTATAAAGGACCTTTTCTGCCCACCCCAAGATTCCCTGCAGCTACAGGGTTCTCCTGCCAAGTTCTCACTCACACACAGTGGGTGCCTTTGCCACAAACAGAGCCTGGTGATTTCAGCTTCTGGGACTTTTCCATCAGGGTACAAAGATGGAGAGACCACTCTGGAGCTGGACACAGACCACTCGTGGCAAATACCTGCTCCTGGACAAGCCTGCTCAGCCTCAACCACCCAACATAGCTGAAGGAAGAAGTTGAGCTCACATCTCCTCCAGCTCAGAGGGGGCTAGGATGGGCATTTTACATTTTCCCAGCAGGGCTGGATTTCTGCACAGCAAGGAATATGTTCCCGGGACGTCAACTCCAATCTCTGCTGTGCTCTGACAGATTTAAGCTCCAGTTTGTCCGACAACATCCCAAAGTGTAAGAAACTGGGGGCAGACTCTCTAATCAGGCTGTAGGACAAAGGCCTGGTCTGACCCTGTCACTTCCACTTACTCTTGCTGTCTGTCTTGCTCCCCCCACCCTCTCGGCAGCCTCCCTGCCCACCCTCGGCTGCCCTCCCTTCCCTAACACAGCTGGGCTAATCCTGCTCCTCCCGCGTCCACTGCAAATCCTCCCCAGAGTAAACCAATCCTGGGAATTTTTATTAGATTATCAGCCTGCCAGCTCAGTGCTGGCTGGACTAATCCTAATCAGGACTGATTTCTATTAGCCAGCTTCAGGGAGGAGCTCTGCCACCCCAGGCCCACGCCGGGGGAGCCTGAGGCCTTTCAGCCCATTTCACTCACATTTTCCTGTTAGAAAGGAAGGGATTTATCCCAGGACCACCGGCTGCAGCAGATGGGAAGTTTGCATGTGGGCTGCGTGCACAAGAGGACAAGTGACCACAGTTTGAGTGACCAGGACAGGGCTGGCAGTGTGGGCCCAGTCAGCGAGGTCTCCATGCCCCATTACTCATGCCCAGAACGATCTACTCTCGCTTCCCTCCCCATTTCATTAAAGCAAACTGGCTTTCAGGTATTTTTTTCCCAACCCCAACCCTGGTCCTGCAACTGACCTGACTGAAAATATTGGCTCTTTACTGGCTCACAGACTGAGGCTGGTGAAAGTTTTGCCGCTGACTTAACGGGATTTGAGTCAAGCCGCAAGGGCAGCTTGGGCAGGCCCTTCACCAGAAGGGTGGTGAGAAGAGTGGGCCGTGTCCCCTGCCTCTGTCCTCTCCTCCAGCTCACCGGCTCCGTGCTGAAAGCACAGCTATGAGCAGCAGCCCCCAGGGGACTCCAACGCGCTTCCGAGCGCAGGCAGCTGCCACGCAGCCGCTCTGTGCCGCAGAGAGAGAAAGCAGACAAGGAGCACTCAGGAAAGCCTCTCTTCCCAAAAGTGACCTGGGATCTTTGAAACCTTCCAGAGAAAAGGGGTCATTTAAACCTAACTTGTCTGCTCCCCCACTCACATGCACGATTACACCAGCTCTACACAAACTGCACCAGCTCTACACCAGCTTCCAGAGGAGGGTGAGTGGCAGGGCAGGATGGACAGCTGCATTATCCAGGGAGCACGGTTCTCTCTGTCTTGGCACCTAAATGACCAGGTCACTGTCCCAGTGCAGTAGCTAGAGGGACAGGAACACACTAGACAGGGCTTTGAGCAAGCTGAGCCAGATGAAGATGCCCCAGACTGAGACCAACATGAAATGTACTTTGCATCCTCATGAGAAGCCCCCCAAATGAGAGCTGAGAGCCGGAGCCTTGCCTACACCTCAGGGCGCTGCCCTCTGCAGCCAGCTTTGCTGAGGAGCACCACCCCACTGAGGGACACCAATCTTCTCAACGAGCAGCTCCACAGCCAGTGTCTCCAGCCACTCCACGCTGCGTCAGCTCAGGACCTTGTCCTCTCCTCAGGGACACCAGTGTAAATCATGAGTAACTGTCCAGAACATCAGGCTGTAACTTAAGAGCTGCTCAAGCCCTTTTTTCTCCTTTCCGGCCCAGCTTACAGCACCAGTACTCTGGTAGGTGGCAAGGTTTCCTAAGAGAATTAACCAGATCCGGCTGGAATCAGAGGCTGCAGCAGGCTTCCTGATGACAGAGAGAGAAATGGGGGACTTGGCCCAAACCCTCTAGAAACCACATCAAAAAGAGATGTGGGCGAGAGCCAAGAACAGATGATCCAACTGTGCAAGGGCTCTGTATGTGTTCGTGTGTGTGTGTGTGTGTGTGTGCGTGCAAGCAGAGGGGAGAGGAGAAATCAAAAGGAAGAGAGAAAGGAAAGAGGAGGAGTAAGAATGAACAGAAGGATGGAAAGAAAAGGTGTGGAGGCACGAGATCAGGAAGGGACCAGAACTGCCACAATGTGTGTGGCCTGCTCGCAGGCACGCGATGAACAACAAAACATGGTAACAATATATAATAGATGTCATATGTTAATGATAAACACAAACCAGGAGAAACACTGGGTCTGTCTCTAGCTCTTCCCAACTGGGATCTCAAAGTGCTGCAGAAACAAGGGGCCAGACCTGTTTGGGTAAGGCAGGGCAATTCCTTTGACCTTGGTGGAGCCATGGCAATGTGCATCCTTTGGGAAACCTTGCACACCTTTGCTGCCAACCTGGGTGCTGCTCTGCTCTGGTGCATGGAGTCCTTACCTAGAGGCAAGGTGAAGGCAGGTTTGTAAGGGGTTGTTGGGAGAAGAGTTGTGGCTGGAGACCACCAGGTCTAGACTCACAGTTCTGTGATTTAACCACCAGGTCAAAGTTTAGCCCGTTTAGAAGCAAAGCAACAAAAACATTCCACAATGTTATGGGAGGGGGTCATGCATCCCAGGCTCCTCACTCAGCACTGCCTTCCCTAACCCCCCCAACAGCAGACAGCCGTGTGCTGGCCTCATGTCCCTGCAGAAGGGATGCTCTACCAAAGACCCCCCCACACCATTTCTGATGACTCCCCGACACCTCTCCTTTCCCACCCTGCTGCCTGTGTTTCCCTTAGAAGATCTGGCTGGAGCCTCTGGGTAAAGGAGATGGGACTCAGAGACCAGACAAACCCAAACCTCTCATTGAGATCCACAGACTGAGGGATGGAGAAGGAATACAAAGGCCTTTCTTTAAATCCAAAAGCATGTGTCATACGCCACATGTTGGCCAAAAAATGCTTGAGTACCATGGGCAGAGGTGAAAGGGAAGGTGAGGCACGCAGCAAGCTGGGGACAAGGTAAGAAACAGGAGCATGTGAGAGAGACAACTAGGTGAACAGTGGGGACACCAAAAGATGAAATGGGATAAAACCAATTCACTTCTGTCCTTTAAGAGAGTTCTGGTCTCGAGCAAGCCCAGTAATGCACACCTGGCCTCACCACTCAGCTCCGGCTGGGCAGGGGATGTGCCCAGCTCCACGTCCCAGGGAGCCTGGCCATGCCCAATATAATCAGGGAAAGTTTAGACCTTCCTTCCCCCACCACCTCTTTTTTTTTTTTCCCTTTTTTTTTCCCAATTTATCAGCAGATTGTGTGGAGCCGAGTGGCGCTCGCCTCACCCTGCTAAATAAAGCTTTGGTATTTCTGATAAAGCCATCAAATTCCTTATCACGCTGACACAAAGAGCATTTAAAGAGACACACACACTCTCCAGCACCCTCCACTTCCCAGTCCCAGGCGCCTCAGGGTAACCTTTGTGAGCTAAAATGAAAAGGGGGGGGGAGCAGGGGGAGCTGGCTGCTTAGAGCCCTGCATTTCCCAAGCACCCAGCCCGCCTTTGGAGGGGACCCGGCCTGTTTAACCTTTAAAGAGGGAGGCTGGCTTCTGTCAGGCTGTCCTGAATACTGGGACAGATTCAATAGCTCTGTGTAAATAATGCAGGCGGAGATGTGGCATCAATAGAAATGCCCTGCAACAAGAGGAATATCGATAGCCGGAAAATCCTATGAGGAGGATGGCAAACCCAAGTGTCTGGAGGTGCTGTTAAACCAGAAGAAGGGGAGGAAAAACCAGAGGTCTTGAGCTGTCATGAAGACACAACTGGGGCTGCCATTGCCCCTCAGATGTGCTTTTCCTCGTGACAGCCTGGGCAGGGCCGTGAGGAGATACGGCCATGCCACGCTCTGGACTTTGGCACCGCCTTTCCCCTGCTGCACCAGCCCGAAATCTGCCCCTGTCCCCCAGGCGACGTGAGAGCGGTGTAGGCAGGCGTCGGGAACCCCCGCTTCCCTCCCCGCAAACAGAGCCCGGAGCCATTCTCTCTCCTCCTCTTTGCCACAGCGCAGGCTGTTGTTTAACCTTCAAATTTATTATTTTTAATTATTTTGATTTATAAAAGCGTGCGGCAGTTAAAACCACATTAAATAAACTCAGCGTTACGGCGCTTAACAAACACACATAACTTTGGACTTCTGAGGACTCCATAAAATAATCATCTGCCTGGAAGTCGCTGCAGCCGCCCGCCCGCGCCTGCCTCGGCGCGCTCTGCCTGGCCGGGCTCCCCCCGCCGCCACACACCCACCTCCACGCACGCTCCTGCCCAGCCAGCGCCGGCTGCACAGGCCGAACAGGATCCGCGCTGGCACGGCTCCACCGCCGCAACGCCATCCCGCTCGGTGCCCAGCCTTGGCCTCCTGGACGTCCCACTTGCACCCAGATTCCTCACCCTCCTCTCCCCACTCCGAGCAGCTCTCCTGGTCTAGCTTGGCTTTCTGCCCTTCTCCAAAACGCTATTTCAGGCACCCCTGAAATTTCACCTCCCCTCCCCGAAAGGTGTTTCATCCCCTGTTACACGCCGCGGAGATTTCGGGAGAGCTGACAGCGTTTCAGTACCATAAAGATCAAACAGCTTTAGGTCTCTACTGCCCGAGCTACAGGTCTCACACTCTCAAACCCAGCTCTGAACACGAGCACCTCTCCTTGCGAAGCCAAGGATTAAGTCTGGAGGAGATGGAGAAGAAGAAACAAGGAGAGGAAGGAGAAAACAATCACTAAAAAGCGAGGACACCTGTCTGAAGCTCCACCTAAGATCCCACTGGGAAAAGCTGTTTTAGGACTTAATCCTGTGTTAATGAGACCCTCTGCTCCCATTGCCTGCGCTGAGAACCTCTGTGAGCGGTTGGAGGCGTGGGCTCTGCCTCCCAGCCCCTCTCCCCACCTGCAGACAGATCCCAGAGCTGTGGGGAGCACAGAGCATCCTCCTCCTATCCGTCCTTGCTTCCAGAAGCAATAAAACGTGCCGATGCTTTTAAATCCCAATCACCTGCTGTTTCTCAGCCTGGCAGGGCCATCCCAAGGAACTCGGTGGGTGGGCCTGAGACACACACACAAAGTTGAGGGAAGAGACTCTGGCTCCCGTGTTTCATTGGCATCTGCAGTAAAACATCGGTGATTTATACAGGAAGTAGGTGAAGAGCAATTATAATTGATTGGGAATCATTTCCTGATGGTGTCTGGGTGTGATTGATGGTGCCGGCCGACTGCTAAAGGACAGCCGGCGCTGAGAAGAGACAATCTGTAGTTCCCATCCGCTGAGCTGAATGCACCACAAACCACGAAACCCTCTGCTGCTAGAAACTCCTGCTCAGAGAGATGGGGTTCTCCCCAAACCAAGCTGGCCCTCAGACCGGAGCTCTCCCCTTCTCCCACAGGACCCCAGCTGCCCCCCGCTCGCTGAGGGTATCTGCCACGGTGCTGCCATGCTCTGGTGACAGCGGACAGGCAGCGAAGTCGCACACCTCATGTGTCAGGCAGGGCGTTGGGGATGCAGGGATGGGTACACAGCACTGAGCCCCCACATGTGGCTGTGCTGGCAGCATCTGCACGGCTCTGGAGATCACCTGTCCCAACACTGGCCAAGGGCTGATCCTTCTCTACATCCATTCTGGGGTAAATCAGGAGTAACCCTAGAAGCCTTCCACAGCTCCCCAGTGTAAAGCAAGAGGACAGATCAGGCCACGTTTCGGCCAGCTCCAGCTGACGGCTGTGCCTGGAGCGAAGGGAAGCAGGGAGAGTCTTCCTGTGCTCCAGCACAGCACAAGCCTGACTTACCTGCCTCTCCTGAGAATTGCAAGGGAAAAATTACCATGTGCAATGGAAGTGCTAAAGCACATCCTACACTTTGCTGCTTTTCTCTAGAACCTAATACATATATAGTACAGCGACATTTCACATCTCTCCAGCAAGTCGCGCCTAAGCCCATGCCATCTCACAGAAGATGTTCCTGAACGCCCATCCCTCCTCACAAGGAAGAGCAGAAGAAAAAAAAATCATCAACAAAGCCTTTTGTTCTAAAAAAAGTCACAAGCAAGTATCCCAAATGCCCACTTCAAGCAGAATATGACACACCACCAGAAGCTCGGAGAACCTCTCCAGGAAACTCACCAGCAGACATGAAAGGCGTTGGGAGGCTGCAGCGATGGGAGAGATTTACAAATGGGGAAACTTAGTCACTGAGGATTAACATGATTGACTGAGATAGCACCGTCCTTGGCAGAGCTGTGGAGGAGCTCGTTCCTGTACACCTCCTGCTCTAACCACCAAGCCATCCTGCCTTGCGCTGCAGGAATGGGGACAGCAAAACTCTGCCACAGGTCAAGCTCTGAGGAAGAATTTTTAGGCTTTTTGAGATGGGTCTTGAGCTTTTATTGGGGTTTTTTGGTTTTTATTTGTTTGCATTAAGCATTTGCATTAAGATACTGGTGAGGACTGGATGTGGGGCAGGCGGGGAGGACGCTGTGCAGACCTCCTTTGCCTGCAGTTTGTGTTTCATTCCCCTGGGAAGGTACCTGGGCGCGCTGCAAGTGCTGGGAGACAAGGGACCCAGACGTGCTAAATATAAAGGCTGCAGGACTGAAGAGGGTTTGTGGGTTGCTGTTCATGGGGAGGGCTGGAGGTAAAGAGGGGGCTGGGTCACAAACTGCCTGCAGTCACAGTAGCCTGTCAATAAATTTTGCATTCACTTTACTTCCCGACAAGGATTCATTCCCTAATATGGGGCTGGCAGCTTTCTGGGTTATTTCGAGTGTGTGTGATAAAGTTCCCTGGATACTGATGGCTTCCTAGGATCAGGATACTGAAAAAAACAAACCTCCAGCAACATGCCTTGATGTGTGGGGTGAAGAGAGGAACCACGGCTAATTGCAGCCTTTTCTGTGAAAGGAGGCAGCAGCAGGGTGTGAAACACAGTCAGTCCCATCTGGGACAGAGCTCTCCAGAGCTGGGAGCCCAACCTTGCTGCCAAAGAGAGTACCTTGAAGATTTTATCGGGTGCCAAACCCTTCTTTTCTGGGGAGATTCCAGGCACAGAGCGAAGGCAGCTCCAGAGTCTGACCCCTTGTGCAACAGGTGAACAGCCAGGCCTGGCCCCAGGCACTGGGGCTAAAATGTAAGAGGCAGGCAAAGGGAAATCAAGGCTGAGAGGGGTGATTCCATCTCTCGATGACTTCTTTAAGGTTAGATGGGTCATGGCAGAGCCAAGAAAAGAAGCTCCAAACCAGCACTGACATGCTTCCCCACCTCCTGGCAGTCATTTCAGATGCCCAGAGAGACCTGCTCCCTCGCACTCTGATAAGGCAAATTTATCTCATCTATTCCCAAGTGATTTCCTTAACCCTACCCCAGCAGCCCCCGCGCTGCCCACCCACTCCATCACCAGCAGCTCCCGAGTTCCTGTCTAACCAGCGCCTCTGCTTCGCCCTCACTTTCTCAGCTTCAAGCCCGAGTCGTGTCTGGCATGTGGGGAAACTCCCCCAGGAAAGGAGGCCTCAGAGAAGCCTGCACATGCTGGGCTGCCCCACGGCGAGCTCAGTGCTCTGCCCCAAAGGCAGGTGGGCTTCCCAGACCAAATCTCCTGTTTTCTAAAGTACAGGAATGGGAAGTCCTCAAAACTTACCCCAGTAGACATCCTCAGGGGTCCTCCTGCCTTTTAACAGAATAACCAGGCAAAGCATACCACAAAAACATTGTGCCATGACTGCTTCTTGGCACCTTCTCCCTGACCCACCCCAGGCAGCATTCCTGGGGACAGCAGAATATCCACAAAGAGTCAAAGCTCTGTCACACAAGGCACTGCTCACGGCGAGGAGCCCTCCATGGGCTCCTCTCCAAGCATCCCTGAGGCCAGAGGCCACTTTCTGCTGTGCCTGGCAAGGCTGCCAGCTCCTGTCACCCATGGCACGGGGCAGGGAATTCCAAGCTGTGATCCTCTGCAATGCTCAGCTGAGACTCCGGAGGGAGCTCTGAAGGGAGAGGGACTGAGAGAACCTACAAAACCAAAGCTGCTGCCACACCTGCCAGGTGGAGCAGTTAGTCTTTGGGGACAGCTCAGTGATATGAGCTTGGAGAGGGTCTTGATCCACATCACCAGAAGAGCAGGTACGGACAGGACTAGGCTGGAGGGAAGGAGGGAGGCAGGGAGGCCTCCAGGTGAGCAGGTGCTACTTGAGTCTCTTCTGGGGCAAGGGCACACATCGATGTTGTGGTAACTGGGAGGTTGTTGAGTCACCTTCCCTGGATGAGTTTAAAAACAGGGTAGATGAGGTGCTCAGGGATATGGCTTAGCTTAGGATGGGATTGGTTGGACTTGATGATCTTCAAAGGTCTTTTCCAACCTTGTGATTCTGTGATTCTGTGAACTTGCAGAGCAAAACCCACCCAGACCATGTGTGCAGCGGATTCCAGTTAATCCATTTTACCTGGAATTCGGAGGAGGCGCGGAGCGTGCTCGCGGTCCCACGCCGCAGCGCAGCCAACAAGCAGCAACTTGCTAATCTGCCATAACATGATCATTTACATTCATGCGAATGCACCCTTGGATCCCATTGCAGTGTTAACCTCAGTGTCCTGGCCAAAATCCATCTCAAGCCACTGCATGCTGCCTACAGAAATTCCCCAGACAGTTCCAGAAGAGAGGGTCAGGTTCTTTACACCCTGCCCTGGGCCGTGGGGCAGTGCTGCTGCCAATGTGAAAGGAAAAATTACTCAAAACCTGGAGAAAGAGTAGAAAACCAGGAGTTAGAGTGAATACCACCACCGATCTGGACTGGGAGCACTGGGAAAGGTTTTTTCCCTGCCTCAAATCAAGCCTTCAGTTCCCTAAGCCAGTGGCAGAGCAGTTAAACAGAGCACGAGCCGTCCCGTGGTTTGAAACAGACACTTCACCCCTGTGCAGCTGGACACAAAGCTGGGTGTCAGGAAGCACCTCTGCACACACAACCCTGGAGAGGCACAGGGCCACCAAGGCCCCAGGCAGGAGGGCAGTGGATTTGGGCACAGCTCCCACAGGTATCCAGCCCAGCACGCACGTACAGGCACACAGAGAAATCCTCGTGGCCACAACTCGTTTTCACCCCCACATCCCCCCTGGCAGTGCCGTGGGATGTCTGGGGAGAGTGGAACTGCCTCTGAAAGGACAGAGAGTGGATGGAGACCCCGGCCACAGCTCTGCCAGGCCACACGAGAGCTAACGTCCATCCCCAGCCCTCTGGCACCTCATGCACCTGAGCTGGAGGCACAGGGAGCAGGACCTGAACATGAGGCTCTCCTTTCCTGGCCAAAGTGTCCAACCATCCCTTTCTGCTTGAGCTGCCAGGGTGTTTGTTCCCCCAAGGCACACAGTGGTTCTCCAGTAGCTGCTACTTGTTTCAGGCACTGGGGGCTCCCACGGCACATGGATCCCACAGCCCACACGTCCCAAAGAGCTGATGATGGGCACATCAGTGTCCCAAAGAGCACAACCAGAAACAGAACAGTCAACAAGATGGTCAAGGCACTCTCAAAGAGAGATGACAAGGAGCACCCTGTAGCAACTCAACTCTGTGGCTGGACACAGTTGACAGAGGAAGACATTTTGGAGGTGCATTTGTGGCCACCTACCATCACCATGGTCCCAAGAAGGAAGCTATGGAGAGAACGGTGCAGCACTCCACAAGCTGCTCCAAGCCCCATCATCTGTTTATTTATATTATTATTTTTGCCTTGGGCACCGGCGAGTTCTGGGCCACAAAGGGTTAACCACAAAAGCTGCTTTCTCTGCCTTCGCTCTACCTCAATTTCCACTGCTCCCATCACCTTCCTCCCCCACCCCCTGATCTTATGAAAAAAACCCATCAAAATAACTATTTTATGTCTCCAAATATGCAGATCATTTTCTTTAATGAAAGATGCTTGACGTCTCCGATCCAATTAATATGCAAATGCAGGCGAGGATTTATTTGTGACATTCTGTCTGGGTGAGAGAAAACAAAAAAGGCCTGTTAACCAAAACACTAATTGCTGTGACTGATTGTCACATATCATCATTTTCATAGGATCTCCTCCATCCCTGGCTTGCAGGGAGCTGTGAACCAGGACTCGGAGACTAGCAGACACCAAGGAGAAACAGGGCAACCAGCTACCTGCCTGGCACGCTCGGATGAGCCGGGGCCTCCTTCCCGCTGTATGCCAAGCCCCTCCAGCTTGCATCCCTCCCCAGCCCAACCAGTAGAGTCACTCAGAAGCAGATTTTCATGACCCCTCCTGTGCTTTGTGGGAAAGACACTCTGTTATCCCCCCAAAAGCCTCCTCGTGTTCTCCTGGCGCTGTCACAAGCCGTTGCTTGCAAAGCCTCGCACTGTCTCGCATCCTCAAGGAGAGGTGCCCACAGAAGATGCACCTAACTGGGATCTCACCACCGCTGCCCAGCTCAGCATTTCTGGATCACACTCCCCCACTCCAGTAACTCATTCTAATTCAGCTCTTCAACCAGGAACTGGTTTTGGTCCAACGACACTCAACCCAACACCATCGAACTGGGAAACAGCACACCCCAACTTTCCCATGTGCACTCAGACATTCAACTGGCCAAACCACCCAGCCAGACCCCGTGCACACAAAGTGTAAGCACTGCTTACAGCAGACACCATCTCTTGATCCACCAGAGAGCAGGAAGCACTAAAGATGGCAAGACAGAGGGGATGGGGAAGGGCTCAGCAAGGTGGCAATGGCTGATGTCTACACTGCAGATTTAACCAGCTGGTGTGGGTACCACAGGCTCAGCAGCCACCACAGCTCTGCGAGGGCTGCAAACCCCTCCAGAGAAGCTGAATCAAGCCTTGGGCAATCAGCCTGTAGCAGACTCTGTGCTGCCCACTCCGTGGCTAGCCAGCTTAAAGCCACTGCTGAACACACCCACGTGAGCTGGGATGCCTCAGACAGGGTCAGAGCCCACAGGAGGGGTGGGGAGGCTGCCAAGCTGCACTGCTTGCCCAATGCTGCACAGGCTGGAGGTCAAGGTTGAACATCTCCCCTCCCCTGCACCATTCGGTGAGCAGAAGACCCAAAGATTACTCTATTTTAGAGGCCAAGATGCACAAGGCCACCTGGGATGAGATCCCAAACCAGCAGCAGGGTTTAAAAGCTGGTGTTTAGCTTGATACTTGCCCTAGAAAATCACCTGATGGAGAGCTGACTACTCACATATGGATGGTTCCTCCTCCTTCCCCCAGCTACCTACCTGCTTTCAAAGCAATTGAGAAGACTGGAATTTGCAAAAATGCCCAGCACTAGGGTCAATTCTGCTGGCATTGAAGTGGCTAGTCAAACTTCTGGGACTTCAAGGAGATCAGGTTTAGGCAAACACAAAGCACATACAAATCCTACTGTGAGTATTTTCCTGCCATTACCTCCCACGTAAGCAATTGCTGGAATTGCCACAGGGAGATTCTGTGATTATGTACAGAAAGGGCATCAATCAGGCCAAGTCTCTATTCAGCTGCCTCCCATCCATTGAAAGAAGTCTGGGAACGTTTGATCTAGAAGTTAGAGCAGAGGATTGAGAGGCGGGTGCACCACTCCCTGCTCTGCCAAAGGCTCATGAACACCTGTAAATTATTCATTTAACTTTTCCTGTGACTTGATTTCCCCTTTGCTCCAAGAGGGCAATAATGCTCCTTTACCTTGCACAGGCTGAACTTTCACTTGTCTTCAACTTTTTAAAAGGGCAGAGACTGGCAGGACAAGGGGGATGGATTAAAGCTGAAGGAGGGAAGGGTTAGATTAGATATTAGGGGGAAGTTTTTTACAGAGAGAGTGGTGAGGGGCTGGAACAGGCTGCCCAGAGAGGGGGTGGGTGCCCCATCCCTGGGGGTGTTCAAGGCCAGGTTGGATGGGGCCCTGGGCAACTATGTGTAGCTCCAAGGCCTGGAGGTTGGTGTCCCTGCCTGTGGCAGGGGGTTGGAGCTCTGTGATCCTTGGGGTCCCTTCCAACCCAGACCAGTCTGGGATTCTCTGATTTACAAAAGGAGGACCAATGGCACCAGACATGAACTAAACAGCACCATGACTGCTCACACTCCACTCCACCACCTGCCACCACAGGGTCCTTAGAGTTTTTGCCAACCTCCATTAGCTCAGCACAGCAGCCCCTGCAAGGCAGGGGGTCCCATCATCCCACACACTCACAGGCAGGAGGTGGGAGAAAGCTGTAAGGAACTGCACAGCCCCACAGCAGTCCGGGCTAACTGCTCCATGGTGCTCTGTGCTGGGAGGAGGGAGATCCCTCTGCCAAAACCAGGACACCCTCCAACACTCCCTACCAAAAGAGAAACACATCTTCGTGCCACTGCCCAGTGAGCCCTGGGCAGAGGGGTTTAACTTTCAGGGTCTCAGGACAGGTCTTCATCAAGAAAGACAGCAGATTCCTGGCACCATTAAACTGAAGTGAAATCTGGGTCTTAATGAAGTCACTCAGAGTGTCACCATCCCCTTCAACAGAGCCATGCTCCACGTGGATGTTCAAGGCAGGCTGGAGCTTTAATATGTTTTAGCTTATTAGTGGGAATCCGAGGGGCTCTCTGGAGTTTCACTTGACCAGCTGATACTGATCAAAATTAATTTTTACCTTTCCTACACGAGACTTTTCATAAGGGTTAGCAAACAACTGCTCTACACAAACCCTGGGCTTTCTTCTTTGCAAAGAGAAGACCCAGGAGATGAACTCTGCAGAGACTAGAAAAACAATTTCTGTTTTAAACCACACATGCTTTGACATCTGGTTTAAAACCAACCCAGGCCAAAAGGGATTGGAAGTTACTACTCTGATGGCTGCCCAGTGGCCTGTGTAAAATACAGGAGTCGTACTCCACATCTGTATCCACATCTACCCCCTGAAACAGGTCAGAGCAGCTGCGGAAGGCGTGTGAAGTAATCTCAAGGAAAATACAAATTCGTGATGGGACTGATAAAAATTTCCCAGCACAGGCAAGAATATGAGCTGGACAGAGCCAGGTATTCAGGCCCCAAGCAGGAAACCTACAGATGTAGATGAAGAGAAGCATGCTTGAAGACTTCCTGCACCTCCAGATTCCTTGCTGGAGCAGAACTGGGGACATCGCCCTCAAAAGTGCTTGTATCCCTGAGTGTAATTCAATGACACATTTCCTGATAAAGCCAACTTCCAGGGGATCTGGCTCACAGACAGTCAAGGCAAGAAGAGAGTCAGCTCTGGGCTGAGCACCCTTGCAAGGCAGGGACGCACAGAAAGCAACTCGTCAGCACGCTCACCCTTTCAGCAGTTCTGGATTGCTCCCAAATGGGATGTCTGCTGCACCCCGCCACCCAGCTCTGGGATAAGGCGGCACTAAACTGGAAGAGGAAAGGGCCCCTGAAGAGATGCCTGAGGGATTTGGTGGGCTGGGAACCCGGAAACCGTCTGGGATGTGGGTGGAGAGATCAGTGTGAAATAGCAGAGCTGTGACACACACACTTTCCATTCATCAAACTCTGGGGAGAGAAAAAAGCTATTATGTTCCCTGCACACATGGGGAACTGAGGCACTGGGACCACCTGGGCACTCCACTCTCAGAGCCTTACACGGCCCAGCCTCTCGGCACCGCAGGGTTCAGCATCCATCACATCCATCCTCCCGACTCTCCTCTGAGTGTGTGATCTCAGCTACTCAGGCAGGGAACTGAGGCACAAATGGGGTAAGAGATTTGCTGCAGATCAACCCAAAACTTGGCACAGTAGAGAGGTTGAGACAAATCTCAGATCTCCCGAGCCCCAAGATCATGCCTTAAGCCTCTGTTTGTCAGAAAAGGCTCCCAGTTCGATGATTCAACTAGTTCATTATCCCACCCCAAGAGCTGAAGGAAGATCTCAGTTCTGGCTTTTCTAATCATTAAAACAAATTATTAAACCAGTTTCAGACCAGTTTTGAAGGCTGTCAATGAGGTACACTCAGCTCACTGATGACAGTGCTGGATAAACCCCACAGAGATATCTCCAACCAGACCCACAATGTGGGCAGCATTCTTGTGATCTCACTTGCAGATGGAAGAAGAAGGATAGGGGAAGGGGATCACAGCAGCCCCTTTTCAGCAAAAGGAGTACTCCTGGGAGGGACAGCCACGCAAATGCCAGTGGATGTAGGAGAGCACCAAGAAAGCCTCTAACAACAGTTGTTCCCCACGTTTTAGCTTCTTTGGGCTGACAGCCTCCCTTTCCATAGCATCTTACGAGCTTTACAACTTCAGCATACCCAGCTCCCAAGACATGATGCTCTTCCCAACACAGGGGCAGGGAGGTGAGGCCCAGAGAGGCAAAGCCACTGTCTCCAGCGCCCAGGGAGTACTAGCACATCTGCCACTCAAGCTAGTGACAGGCACCATCAGGAAGAGTGCAGAAACTGCCAGGCCTGGTGCTTTCCCTCACGTGCTGTGGAGATGGTCAATCAGCCTGAGGAACTCCAAAAGGCATCGTCCTGTGAAGACTGAGACCCCTCCACCCAAACCAGGAGGTTCCTGAACTCCGTCTGTGCGACCCTCACCACCCCAGCTACCAGCAAAGGTGGAGGGAAGGGCAGCATCATAAGGAGGGGGTGAGAGCCGCAGAGGCAATGGCATGGGAGAAGAGACAAGCAAGGGCTGGTAAACAACCCCCTCCCGTCCCCAATCCCAGTACTTTGAAGATCCGTGTGTTTTGAATTTAATTTTGATTTTCTCGACTTCAGCAGATTAAAGTTGAAATAACCTACAAATTACTTAATGTGTTGTAAATCTTCTGAAATTAAGGCCTAATGGGTAACACATGTCGGCAGGCAGGAGACACAGAGGGGAAGCAGGGTTTCTCACCAGCACAAGGAATGCTGTGGGGATGTGAGCCAAAGGAGAGGGGGCTGGGGCAGGCGATGGGGAGTCACAGCCCTTCCCCGCCAGCCTCCCAGCGCCCACCTCACCTTTGGGTCGGAGGTAAGGAGCCATCCTGGGGACACTGCCACCCGCCCGTCCCAGCAAAGGGGATGCTGGCTGGAGGGGCTGTGTGGGGAGGCTGCTGGAGGGATTGGTGCTGGTGGGCTAGCACGGGGCACAGATGCCAAAGAAACTCACTTCAACACCTCACTGGCCCCTTGCCCCTCACTGCTCAGCCCTTCAGTGTCTCCTGTCCCTAGAGATAATGTCCCTTCACACCAGCATCCTCAGACAGTGGGGGGACACTTCCACTGCTTTCAGCAGGGGATGCTGTATGGCAGGGCAGCCCAGGAGGTCCAGGCAGAGCAAAGAGCTCTGGGCCTGCCCTCTCCTACACGGCCACCCCCATGCACCTGTCTCACTGGTCCCCGCGCCGGGCGGCCCCGGCTCCTCTCCCACACGAGCCGCCAGCTCTCCCGCTGCTCCTGCCTGCATGGGCTCCCCCTCCCCTCCCTCCTCTTCAGCAGATTTCTCTCAAGTGCGCTGCCATATGGTTCCAGTTAAGCCCCATATTTTTTCTTGTCGATTGAAAAGACACACTTTCCTCTGTGCCAGACAGTTTACAGATTGCTCCGTTGGCTCAATTTCTTATTGGATTTCTCAAAAAAACTGACATTTTAAATTAATTTACAGCCACAACAAAAAGAGTTCAGAATTTTAATGGTGTTGTAAGTAATTTTTAGGTAATCCGCTCCAGATTTTGATATTAACCTTTGAATCGGAGTTCAGGCAGCTACTATGTTACAGCACTGGAGCGGCCCAGTACTGGAGTGGGGTAGCTGTGGGGTACTGGAGTGGGGCAGCCATGGAGCCAAGGGGCAGGAAAGGCACCGCAGGGCAGCAGCGGAACCTGAGCGCATGGGAAAGCACATGGCAGCGTACGCAGGGGAGGCAGCCTATGCGCCGGTGACACCGAGCGCAGATGCGTCAGGCATGCGCGGTACCGCCGTGCGTGGCAAGGACGGGGAACCCGCGTGGGAGCTGCTGCAGGACCCGGGGTGGGATACACAGAGGCACCCCGTGCCCACGGGCTGGCCAGAGGCGCACAGCTCCGCGCAGATGCGTGGGGAGGCAACCCTGCGGCCGAGAGCATGGCGGCATCGCGGCCCCGAGGGAGGGCTCGGCACACAGGCGGGAGAAGCATGAGCAGAGGGTGGGAGGCAGGTGCCAGCACCTTGGCACAGCGCAGATGAGCACGTGCAGGTGTGCCTGCTGCCAGCACCCACCCTGGCGTGCACGGGGGGTCCGAGTGTACATACACATGGCCCAGGTGTGGGTCACAACCCGGCCCCACCACCTCTTCTGTCCTCTGCCGGGTGTCGTGTCCCAGTGAGGAGCAGGACCAGCCACGGCAGCTCCCTGGCCACGACCCTCTGCTCAGGGCAGGATCCAAGTGCTACTCCCTCCCTCCCTCTCAGTGTCAGCCCCTTTGGTGTTCACTCACTGGGGCCACCCTCCAAGTCAGCAGCCAAAGCCCAAAGGTAAGGGACGCTGCCAAGTGCTGCGGGAAAGGGACAGCGGCTCTGAGAGCTCTGCATGGAAGAGTGAGCTGTCTCTCTCCAAAGGAAAGCAACGCACCTGGGATTAGAAACAACACAAGAAAAAAGCCACAGATACTGAAAATGCCCAGGGGAGGGGAGAGGGAAGAGAACAAACCAGAAGGAATGAGAGAAAGAACAACTAAGAGGGAGAGGAATGAAAGAAGGAAATTACCCAGCAAACAACAGAAACAAAAGAAAGAAAAAGCAAAGGAGAGAGCAAACAGCTGAGAGAACAAATTGAGGAAGAAGGGAAGGAAATTAACAAATAATTAAGAAGGAATGAATGAGAGAACTGAGACAGAGTGACGGAGATGCAAAGCAACAAAGTGAAGGAGATGGGATCGTTCCTCCCCTGCCCGAGCCAGCAGCTCCCGTGCATGTAACCGCAGTGCCAACAGATGGGATTTGCAACACCCGGAGCTGGGCAGCAGCCCTGCCTTCCTCTGCAGCGCCTGGCTGTATTAGCAGCCAAGGGACTGGGGCTGCCTGCGGTGCAACATGCCCCCAGCACCCTCCCCTGAGGCTGCATGGGGCACATCCATCCTCAGCGTCCCTCTGACAAAGGTGCCAGGGTTAGCAAAGCGCCAGGCACAGCCCTGGCTTGCTGCCACAGACCCTCACATCCCATTTCCCTTTATCATTTGCTCTGCCTGGAAATCCCTTTCCACTTTCCAGCTGCATACGGGCAGCAAAGCTCCTGTGCCACCCTGAGCTGTGTTACCAGCGTGCAATTGCCAAACCAACCGAGACAAAAGGGGAAGGGGGGGGGGGGTTCTGAGCCGCAGCCCTCGCCAACATTTTACTAAGCTCTGGCACAGAGCAGACGGTGGCTGGATATGGTGCCAACTTACTACAAGAGCGGATTTTTAACATTCCTCCGCTCCAGGAGTCACTCGAGGCAGCCAGGGAACCTCAAGCAGAGAGATGTGAAGACAACAACTGCAGCCCGAGGTTCTGCTGTGCTTAGAAACCCCGCTGCAGGACAGAAGTGACAGCAGGTGATGTCTTCTGGAGCACGGGCCACGGTTGGTACCTGCACAGGTGGGAGCAGTGCAGCCAAGAGAGTTGGCTGTGTGCACTGCCTGGCTACTGGCTCTGGGATAAGCAGCATCCCAGGGCAGTGTCTCACAAGACTCGGGAAGTGTTCAGGATGTACAGGAAAACGGAACAAAGTCATAAAAGCAGAGTCATAGAAGCCCAGCTGTGCTGAGGTGTCCAAAGACCAGAAGAAGTGGCAAGAAAGGCACTGATACCTGTCAGGTCCTGCAGCCCCACCAGGGATGAGGGGAAAGGGCAAGTGTCAGTGGCAGGAGGAGGAGAGGAGATGCTCCCTTTGCTCCCAGTGGCAGCTGGACCCCACGCCATAGGGGGGGTAGTCCATCCTTCTCCCCTGACTTGGCCCTTGCCAAGAAGTCACAAAGTTGTGACTTCTAACCAATCGCTCAGCAGAGCTGTCTCCTCCAACCACGCCATCCCCTCTGTTCAAGCAAGAACCTGAGGGATTCACGCACGCTCCCGCAAACCAAGGAGCTGCCAGGAGCGCCAAGTCATTTCCTGGTCCTACATCCTGCAAGACATGACAGTGGCTGATACTGCTGATCAACCCTGGCGCAGAGCCACACGCAAGGACAATGTGCCACGTTCTGATCCACCGGGCACAGTGCCATGGGCAGAGGGACTCAGATGCCCCTCGGCACCATGCCAGGCATGGGGGGGGCATTCAGATGCCCCCCCCGGCGCTGTGCCAAACACTGGGGGTGTTGGATGCCCCCTTTGGCACGATGCCGGGTGCTGAGGGATTCTCCCTGTGGCATTGTGCCAGCAGGAACAGGGACCCCGGAGCCCAGGTCCAAGCTCGGGGAAGTTCTGGGATGGAGGATGGGACCCATCCCCTTCCTGTGCCAGCCCTGCGCAGTGAAGGCACCTGCATCTCACTGAGGCAGGAGATGAGAAGCATTAGAGCAGGTCGTCGGGTCTGGGTGACAGGGATCCCTGCCAGCTCCCATCTCGGGGCTCCTCTGAGGAGCTGGGCTGCCCTGCCACTCAGAGCACCCCTCGCCAGGCCGCTCCGCCAGTGATTGACTGGGGAAAGTTGCTATGACGACCCCGGTTTGAAAAACCCCTCAGTAGTTGCCAACTATTTGTGTTGTTGTTTTACAACTGTGGCCAGTGTCACATGAGCGGGAGCCGGCTGGGGGCCTGGGGACACAAAAGCGAATGGCTTTTTAATGGAGTGTCCTGCCAGCGCTTGAAGACTCAATAAAGAGGAGCTGGCGAGACCCCTCCGCGCGGAAGGCCCCGCGCACGGGGCCAGGGCCCCTTTGTAGAGCCGCGGTTCGGGGTGGGAAAGTTTGGAGGAGTCAGAAGAAAAGCTTCCCCCCGCAGCCTGGGCTCAAAGTGCTGTCTCCCCAGGGGATGGATCCGTCCCCAGCTGGCCCTGGGGTTTCAATGGAGCTCGCTCCCAGAGCTCTCCTCCGACTCGCCCGTTTTGCCCAGCAGAGCCGGCTGGCAGAGCCTGGGGAAGATGTAGGAAGGGGCAGGAAGGGACACAAAGAGTTTTCCCGGGAGCTGGGGCTGCTTTGGAGAAGGGGGGAGGTCCCCACTGCTCCCAGGAGCTGTCCCTGTCGCAGCCAGACCCTGAGCAGGGCTGTGTGGAAGCCAGAAGATGTAAAGGCCCCCAAAGCGCCAGGTTCAAGCTTGGGAGCTGTGCCCCTCTCAGTGGGAAGCCTCCCAGGAGTGTTTCGGGGTGCAAGGTGTCAGCACAAACAGCCAGCAGCAAAGGCCAGAGATTGGTTTGGTGGTGAAGAGCACCAGGGTGAAGAGCACTTTGGGGTGCAGAAAGTCCTTCTGCACTGGAAAGCAAGGGGAAGAAGAGGTCAGGGGTGGGGGGCTGAAAGGGCTCTCTTCCCAACCCTGTGTGATTCTCACAAACGTCTCCAACTCCAGGGCCTTTTCTTACAGAAGCTATAATTATATTACAGAGTTCCTGTGTAAGCTACTGAGCTTTATTAATTAATCCTGCTTGGTCTCACCCCAGCCAGGGCCCTGGCCTTGCACAGAGATGTGGAATTTTCCAGGAAAACTTGAAAAGCGTCATCAAGAAGAAAATGTTTGTGCTCAGCCTGGAAAGTGTAAGGTGGGGAGAAGCCCTGCCCCTGGTAGGGCCCTGGGGTGTCCCTGAGCAGAGCTGCCCAGAATTAGCATAGCCCCTGAACATGGGAAATGTGGGGTGGGGATTCCTAACTGCTGGCTTGGATATGGATGAAGAGAGGTTTAAATACACACAGAGCTGGGAACTCCATCTGAGCTCTCGATGAAGCTTCAGTATTCACCCCGAGGAGCCAGCGGGACAGAGGTGGGGGTGCCTGGTTAGTGTTGGGATGGTCTAAACCAGGGTTATTCCTCAGCTGATACAGGAGCAGACATGGAACGAGGAAGAAGTCATCAGGCAGAGATGGATGCAGCCTCTCTGAAGGGTTTTTCCTTAGTGATATGAGTCTTTTTGAGTCCCAAACCAATATGAAATCTGGGGAACCCCACAGATTAGCTAATGTCGTGACATATAATGGGGAGCAAAGGCCCTCAGAGTGACTCAACGTTCCCAACCTGTGTTGGGCCATTAGAGAAGAGTGGGACAGCCCTGCCTGCAGCCTGTGCATCCCTCCTCACTCCCTTGCCAGGCATTGCCCCTTGGAGGAGGTGCCTGCCTGCCTGGATGCCGTGTCCTGGAGGCCAGGCACAGACACTCTGCCCCAGCTGCAAAACAAGAGGCCAGAACCTCGTTACAAGGATCACACAGGAAAGTTTGGCTTCAAAAGGCAGGAGGATTTTTCTGCAGTGGCCAGGAGGGATAATAGGCTCACCTGATAGAAGTATCACACCTCAGAGCTCAGGGATCACCTTCCTTCCTTCTATACCCTGAACACTCTCTGTGCACCACAGATTTAGGGCCCCCCAATGCTCCCCTCACCGAAAGGTTGGGAATATCCATGCAGGTACGACTGCATCCAAGCACACACCTCCACTTCTGCACACACAGTGCTGGCAGCTCAGCACACTCTTTCCTACCCACTCCTGACTCCCATCACTCACGCTGATGAAACTCTACCACTTAAGAAACAGCAGTAAGGCAGCAAAACACAAACAAACTTGCCCCAAATGGAGACATCCCTCTTTAGCACACTCTACCCACCCACAGTGGCTGGGATCCTGAGCGTGTCTAGTTCTGTCCCAGCTTAATCTCTTGCCTTAAATTAGGTAAACTCACTCCATCCAGGAGCCACTGGCTTCTAGCTTTCCATCCTGAAAAAGTAAAGGTGAGTCAGTGATCAACAAAATAAATAAAATTTTAAAAAAAGATAAGAGAAAGAGGCACTAATTGGTAGAGCACCTGCCTGCAAGGGATGGGAAAAATACCCCCCAAAAAAACCTCTAGGAAAACAAAATGCACCGACATCTCTTTATTTTGTTTTTTTCGGTAATTATACTAAAGATGAAAAACTCATAATAAACATCTCCCAGTCCCCACCTGCTAACAGTAATTATAATAGACTCAACAATAAATGGTAAAGCAGAGCAGTGCTGCATCTCGGGAATTCTCTAGGGTATGTGGATTAGCTCGGAAAGCCTGAATGATTAAAATACACTAATTAAAATTTTGTGTTCCTTGGTAACTCGTCTGCCTGGGCCCCTGGTGTTGGCAAAATGGGAATTAACGTGACAAAAGCAACACAGAGGGTTTTTGTTTTAAATAAAGAAGGGGGGGGAGATCTATATAAACAAGTTCTCTCTGTGCACACACACACACACAAATTCAGAGGGACACAAACTTAGGGAAGGAGTGAGGCACGTTGCTGGTGTTTAGGATGAAAGCAGCAATGAAAGCCTTCCCTCGTTGCCTAGTTTCTCCCCAAACCATCAAGGAGGGAAGCTTGGGAGAGAGGAAGGGAGAAGGCAGAGAGTGCTGGTTGAAGAGAAACCGGGTCATGTGTGACCAGGAGCCCTGGCTCTTTTAAAACAAGTAGAGAAATAAACACAGGGAGAGGTGGAGAGGCTTGTGCAGGGAGAGCCCAGCGCAGGACCCTCTTCTGCTCCGTCTCCCTCACACGCATTCCTCCATGGACTCGTCTGCCCTGCTCTTTACCAAAGAAAACAGGACTTTGGGATAACACACCAGAGCTTCTACCCCACTGCAGATACACAAAAGAAATTGAACACTTTTGGGTTGCCCTTAGCAACCTAATTGCATCAGTACATTGCACACAGGAGCCAAAGTAACTGAATTTTGATGAAAAGACGGCGGTAATTTACGGCATCACGAAATTAGTTGTCATAGCGACGGGTTAATTACATCTCAAATTAACAATGCAAGTGTGGTGAAATTAAATATAAATCATATTTTCTGCATAAATTATAGGGGTTGATTAGACCGGGGCTCGGGGAGAGGGAAAGGTTGAGCCGCCATGGGCCTACGCAGCTTTCTGAGCCGACGAGAGAGTCTCCTGGAAACACCGGGAGGAAGACGGAGTAGGGGGGGAATGAAAAAGTGTCAAAGAAAAAAAAAACCACCACATTGCCTTGCTGCTCATCTTCTGTGGGGTTTTCTTTGGCTTTTTAATTGTCATCTGAACTCTCCCTCAGTTTCCCCTCGCGGCTTTTGTAGGAAGAGGGGAGAGGAACCAGGCCCACGCGCTGCGAGGTGCTGCAGCTCCCCGTCCCGCCCCAGCACCGCGGCTCTGAGCTGGGGGAGCTGAGCAGCGTGTGGGCTGACTGCCACTGGCACCACCTGCCCCCCCCCTTCATGGGACAAAACGAGGGGCCAGCTCACACCAGAACTGCCTGTGATCTTTGTGCCCGGGGAAAGCGGCCTCAAGGCCAGCCCAGCTCCCGTGGTGCAGGTCACCACATGCCATCTTACACCTCTGGAGTCACACTGCAGCTGTCTGGGCTCTAACACATCCCTAACCTCTAATTTCTTGCCTCGCTCACAGCACCAGCATGAAATGTGGTCTGCCAAACTGGGGAAATTCATTCTTGGCAGAGTGTCTGGTTGGAGGAGTGGCACAGACCGACCCGACATGGGAAAGGAAGGCGATCTCTGACGGGTCCTCACTCGCAGCTTCTGTTCGGAGCACCCCGAAAAGCAGGTCAAACCAAGCGCTGAAATCAGAAGGGAGCTGGGAAAGCACGTGCCCCTGCTAAGGAGTAACAGCAGGTGAGCAGAAGGCATTAGTGCCCAGGTCAGATGCCTCCACACAGCAACCTTGCCAAGCCCGTGCAGGGCAAAGCCCCACTCCTGCCCAGGCACCAGCACCGTGCCCTGCCAGCACGGCAGCCTAGCGCAGGCAGAGCTCTGCTCTGGGCAGCGGGACGGGTACAGGCAGAGACCGCAACAAAGCTGGGAGTGGGTCGCCAGCTGCACCACCAAGGAGCTGTGTGGTTGCTCTATTAAACTCTTGGTGACCCTCAGCGAACGCAGAGCCTTGCCACTCACAATGGGACACAGCTAACAACAAACAACTACAGAAAGAGTGTCTAAAAATACCCGGCCGCAGCCGGCGCTGCATGTTTGCAGGAGCTCCAGCCGCTCCTCCTGAGGCTGGTCTCCTCTGGGCTTCCCAGGGGCTCAGAGAAGATGGGCACAGCCATTCAGGTCACTGTAGGGATGTAAAATGATGTTGGAGTCCAGCTGCCAACGAGCCCTGCCCCAAGCAGGGGGTGATGTTAAGAAGCCAGCCACCGCTCTCCTCTCAGGCCCTGGCTGCTGTTTCCAGGCTGGGTGACAAGAGGCACCACGCAGCCCCTCACAGCACCACAGTCCTGACCCAGCCAGCCCCTGCCAGCTGCAGCACACTGCTGGGGAGGACAGAAGATGTGGTAAGTGTCCACTTCAGAAAGTGGGGGGCATATCTGTTGGGAAAGGACACACAGGAGCTGCTGAATGCTCCAAATGCAGCCCTCAGGTTCCACTCTCTCTGAGTGGGGTGAGGAAAACCTCAAGAGAAAGTATGTAAAGGGCAGCTGTGACATACCTGCAGCACAGAGACAAGGATTAACGTAGGGAGGAGCTGGGAGAGCTGCCCTCCCATCTCCGTGCTCCAACAAGGCCGCCCATGGCCCCGCAGGACTTGCTGCAGTTCCCAGTGTGAAGGAAGATTCCCGTGTTTGACTCCTTAGACATCCACTGTCCCTGAAGAAAAAGCACCCAGGAACCTTTCCCACTGTGCCACTCCTGCAGAACTCAGCAACAAACTTCCCAGAGGCTACCCTCAGCCCAAAACCTTATGCTGCAGGTTTGCCTTCCCATCCCAGACCCGGTAACGCCGCCTGTAACAACCCTCCTGCCAGCCACAACCCAGAGGAGCGACAGGAGACGTAAGGCTCTTTGGGGACTTCCCTAAAATAGCAGTTCCCTCCCACTTCAAAACTGTTTTTCACTTTGCCTGCATCTGCCTGGGCTCCCCTACCCTCACAGGGGCTTTGCCAAGCCCAGGGTACCCTCTCGTTACCGGCTGGTCGCCTCTGCTGCTGGGCTGCCTGCCTGCCTGCCCACACAGCTCGCAGGCAGCACCGGCAGCGCTCGGACGGAACACGACGATTTTCAGGGAATCCTGGTGCATTTCATCAGGGCTCAGGCTGAGGAATTTCTCAAGTGGGGGAATTTGGGGTTTGGGTTGATTTTTTGGGGTTTTTTTTGGATCGGTTTTGTTTTGTTTGGGTTTTTTTTTTTTTTTTCAGAGGGGAAGGAGAGAGAGTCTGAAAGAAAGGAAGGAAAAAGCCTAAAAGTAAAAAGCCCTCTGGTCCTGGCAGCCGGTGTGATCGATGGTGGTGGATTTGCATGTACATTTCATTAATTTTTCAGCATGCATTTTATTTATCTATGCGCCATACATCTGCTGAAGTTTATATACTTGATAATATATAAATATAGACACACAGCAATCAATACGACATCCGCTTCGCAGAAGCTTCCATTAGCCCCCCACATTCCCCCCCCCCTTCCCTTCCTCATTTCCACAACCTGCTGCCTGGGCACCTTGTGCTGTTCAATCGGTTTCCGATTTTCATTAGCGGTGGAGCGCCGGCTCCCCCGTCCCCCCCCAGCCCTCCCCACACCGATCCCATTCACCTCCACATGGGCCCGGGAACCGCACCCGCGGCCAACAGGCGCCTGCCCTGTGTGTGGGGGGAGCCTCTCCCCGCTCACCCTCCCCTCTCTGTGTCAATAGGCTTCCCAAGCCACACATGCTGGGATCCTGGGGCTGCCTCGACCCCAAAGGACACCTCAGAGCACGCTTGGTCATCCCCCTCCTTCCAACAGCTGAGTGGGTTTGGCTGTGCCCCAGGGTCCCGTCGAGAGGTGGGGACAGAGCCCCACCTTGTTTGGGCACAACTCCGTCTGCTCTCACGCCACCTCCTCCTTCCCCTCCTCAAGCACAACTAAGCCAAAGCCAAGGCTCGAATGCCAGCACTGGGCAACAGGACAGACCAAACGCCTTCAGCCTTCTGGCCGTTGTGTTTCTCCACCTGTTTAACTCCATTGTCCCACCATCATCACTCTGCTGCATGTGATACTCGTGGGTACACGGGCAGGAACATGCCCAGCCAGCTCCCTGGGGAGCTCTGGCCATGGAGGAGAGCTGTGTCCCCAGATCCTCTGAGCCAAACGCAGCGCCCTGGCACACTTCTGCCCGGCTGAATTACCTCCTGCGACATGGCTGGGAATCTTATTAAGTGGGCTTTGCAGCCAGGATCAAACCACAGCGCTAAGAACAGCCCGGGTCAGCGTGAACTGCAGCTCAACTGCCATTTTTATCCCCATGGGCTGTCCTCTCTCTGCCTTCCTTACTCTTCCATGCTTGGGAATTGGACTTGCACATCCAATCTGTCCCCACTGGATCTTTGTTTTGGGAATAGCTCTTGTACACTCCGTTTCTGACCTGGTACATCCCTTGGGCATGTCATACCCCAGGGAACATTTCTAGACCCCTTTCCAGGCCAGTTTTCAACTCCACAGAAAGAAGTGTTTGGCATTATTGATTTATGTGTCTTTGCTACAGGTTTTATCTCAAATTACCTGGTCCATCTATAGGGTAACCTACAAACATGTGCAGCCTGGCACAAACACTTGGGAATGACTCAAAATACTTTTTATACTAGACACAGCACCCAGGACATAAGACAGGACCCATAGTGTGGAGCTGTACAGCACCTTGTACCACAGGGAAACACAGCTGGGGAATTTAGGTAAAAAGAATAACTTCCTAGTGTTATTATAACCCCCTACAAGCAAATCAGTGCAAAGTCTGGGGAAAAATAGAAATTATTTCCCCTCTGTTTTAGGATGGGGATATATGGGAAGGTACATGAGGGAAGAGCAAAGAATTCAAGCCCAAGTGACAGGATTCCAGTGCAGAGGTCTGAATCATGAGTGTGTCTTTTCTGCCCAAGGAGCCACAGCACCTCTTTAAAACCCCACTGGACCAGCATGGCACAACCCTTCACTCTCCCAACATCCCCAACCAGGTACTGGGCTCTCCTCAAGCAGGAGAGGCCCCTGGCAGATGTGAAGATCAAAGCAAAGGGTTTGGCCACAGTGACCTGTAATTCCCCAGGACAGAGACCGCAGGTTCCTCCCCACAGCCCATCCTCTGCACTGGGATCTGGCCACTACCTGAACTGGTCCAGCACAAACCCCAGTCACCTCTGTCCCATACAGGCTTCCTTCCTGGCTGCAGCCACTCCACACGCCAAGCACCGCTGGGCTAGTGGTCAAGGGGAGCTTTGCCAAGGAGAGACAGATGGAAAATAAATAAAAGGATGCCTGTGCCTTTAAAAGAATTTTCATTTATAGGCTCTTCTCCTCTTCCACCATTTCAGTGATCTATATGCAAATATGCTAATGAATGCAAATTAAGACACCACTTTTAGTCCCAATTTAATAGAAAGCATTAAAATACCTTTTTTTTTTTTCCCCAAAAAACTCCATATGCATGAAGGAAGGGCTTTTTTAAATTTATTTTATTTATTTTTTAATTTTTTTAACTTTTTGTTAAAGTCACATCCAGCGGTAAACACGCCATCAAAGTGCTGGAGACAAGGAGGGGAAATCTGACTGACATTTCCAGGTGCCAATTACTAAGATCTTGTTCTTCTTCTGGGAGGACTGTGAATTAATTTTATTTTTTTTTTCTATTCTTTAAAAGGCTCTATTAAAACTGATGGCACAACTACCCTGCTCTCACTCACTGTCTCCCCCACACCTCAAGCAGTAGGAACCCAGCGTGGAACGAAGCCCGTCACATCCATAAAGATGTTATTGAGTGTTAGGTTACACTCACTTTTCTGAGGGACCAGGGTGGAAAAGCACCAGGGAGCAACAGCACACGTCATCCTGACTCTATGGAGGGGGGAACACATCCTGACCAGGAGCTGTAATTAAAGCCTGGTACATTGAGGATGTTGCGGGGCTGTAACGGCGCTAAAAGCTGGCCCTACTGCCATGGGATCTCCAGGCCCTATTGCCAAGGGATCTCCAGGTCCTATTGCCAAGGGATCTCCAGGCCCTATTGCCATGGGATCTCCAGGTCCTATTGCCAAGGGATCTCCAGGTCCTATTGCCATGGGATCTCCAGGCCCTATTGCTATGGGATCTCCAGGTCCTATTTCCATGGGATCTCCAGGTCCTATTGCCAAGGGATCTACAGGCTCTATTGCCAAGGGATCTCCAGGTCCTATTGCTATAGGATCTCCAGGCCCTATTGCCATGGGATCTCCAGGTCCTATTGCCATGGGATCTCCAGGCCCTATCGCCAAGGGATCTCCAGGTCCTATTGCCATGGGATCTCCAGGTCCTATTGCCATGGCATCTCCAGGTCCTACTGCCATGGAATCTCCAGGCCCTATTGCCATGGGATCTCCAGGCCCTATTGCCAAGGGATGTACAGGCCCTATTGACAAGGGATCTCCAGGCCCTATTGCCATGGGATCTCCAGGTCCTATTGCCATGGGATCTCTGGGTCCTATTGCCAAGGGATCTCCAGGTCCTATTGCCATGGGATCTCCAGGTCCTATTGCCATGGGATGTCCAGACCCTACTGCCATGGGATCTCCAGGCCTGCAATTCCTTGCGAAGTCTGTGATCCCAGTGTTGGTCTTCCCAGCCTTTTCAAAATATGCTTAGCTTAGCTAAATGAGCAAAACCCTCCCAAATCCAACAGATGCGATGCTACATTCTGTTAGCAATGCTGTGAAAGTCGATGGGAAAATAAATTCTGAGTCATCTTTTTAAAAGTATTTCAAATACAAACCTTTCCTCTCAAACAGAACTGTGGGGTTTTAACCAAAAACTTTTTGGAGATGAAAAATGTAAATGAAGCAATGGCCAAACTTCACAAATCCAAAGTAATTCTGGAGTGTTGTGTCCAGTTCTGGGCTCCCTGGGATAAAAAAGACAGGGATCTCCTGGAGAGAGTCCAGAGGGGCTACGGGGATGATGAAGGGGCTGGAGCATCTCCCCTGTGAGGAAAGGCTGAGTGAGCTGGGACTGTTCAGCCTGGAGAGAAGAAGACTAAGGGGGGACCTGATTAATGTTTATCAATATCTGAAGGATGGGATGCAGGGGGAAATGGGCAGCCCCTTTTCAGTGTCTGTGGGGACAGGACAAGGGGCAATGGCTGCAAGTTGGAGCACAGGAAGTTCCACAGCAACATGGGGAAGAACTTTTCCCCAGTGAGGGTGAGGGAGCCCTGGGCCAGGCTGCCCAGGGGGTGTGGAGTCTCCATCTCTGGAGAGATTCCAGCCCCGTCTGGACGCCGCCCTGTGCAATATGAGCTGGGGAGCTGCTTTGGCAGGGGGTTGGACCCCAGGAGCTCTCCAGGTCCCTTCCAACCCCTGGGATTCTGTGATTCTGTGGTTTGCAGAAAGAAACATTATTTTCCTTCAACTATCTCATTTGGCTGTTTTCTAAATTAAAAGATTCCCCAGTCACCAACTTCCCACCTACAACCATCACCCTGGTTTTAGTGTGAACTCCGAGGGTTGAAACTGTGCAGAATCTACCCAGTTGCCTCCGTTTAACCCAAAGCGACTCTGAACATATTTATACACATATTTTAATTGAGAAGCAGGAAATTGCTCCTCACCCAGCCGTACCTGCTGCACGGCCCCTTCCCCCAGCCTGGCAGGCCCAGTGCCACAAGGCCTGTTTGGAGAACAAAAGCAGCCAGGCTCCACTCTGCTGACTGGGTTTTATCTGTGGTAATTTTACCTCCTCCACAAGGCAGTGGGCCAGACTCTTTTTTTTTTTTTTTTTGCAGCAACACCAGAGTAAATCAAGATCAAAGCCTCCCCCCCAGGATAATGGTACTGTTACTCAGGGATTTACACAGCTTGGGCAAGGATGAGAACGCTGTCCCCACGCAGAGAGGGAGCCCCTACCCTTCAGCTCCTTGCTGAACGTCCTTCCAACTGCCTAGAGCACTGCATTTTCAAGTGAAAACTGTGTTAACAATGATCGATAGACAGAACAAGCAACTGGCTGCATGACACAGTTCTTTCTGGAGGAGACCAGGGAAAATCAACCTCATCCTCTTCGGCTCTCGCTGTGCCAGCCGGGCGGCTGGTCTACCCGCTGGATCCCCGCTGCCAGACACCTTCCGCTGCTGTGCCAAGGTGGCAGCTCACCTGGCAGCCCAAATCAAACTGATTTCTTTATCTAGCCCGGGCAGCAACGAGGTAACTGGGGTCCTGTTGCCTCTGGGAGCCACAGCCAAGCACCCAACAGTCCGCCTTGCTCAAGGCTGGACGTAGCGATGCCGGATGATGCACCACGTGCCAGGTACCAGCCCACCAGCACATCTCAAGGTCTTGGCATTTGCCAGCCTGGTCAACCCTCTGCATGGGGCTCACTGAGCTCCCTTAAAGCTTCCACCTCTGTACTCCATACAGCCCGTACAACAGACGCTGCCGCTGTGTCCCAGGGACGGTAATTGTCCTGTTTGCTTGTAGTTTGCCGTGTGCTCCTTCCAAAGCGCCCCGTGAGGAACATGAAAGCACAGAGTGGGTAAATAGGCTCCTCTGACATGATTGGGCACATCTCTGAATGTTTATGGCAGAGAGCAGATATTTAGATATTTACAGGGAATATGTTTGGTCGGTGCCAAACCCCAGGTTTTGCTGTCAGAAAAAACAAACAGAAGCACCGAAACTTGTCTTCAAATGGAAATCTGCACAGAAGAGGATGATTTCCCCATCAAACCAGTTTTATTAGATACAAATATCTAATTATTTGTACCAAGAGCTGCGTTGCTGAAGATTTTACATGCAACTTTTAGATCATGTGGTGTCTATATAAACACACCTATGTATCTACATATATAAATGAACCTGATTTGAATGTCATCTGAAATATTTTTGCTTTTTCTTCTTTTTTTTTTCCTGGATTTTTAAAAGAAAGATTTAAAAAAATTAAAAAAAAAAGATTATTAAATTCTCCTTCAATTTGTAGGAAATTTCCTGGCCTCACACACCTACCACTCCAATAATGTTATCAATGAGATGCTTGCACCTCTGAATTTTCCAGCCAGCTCTTTCTCAAGTGCTTTTCTAACATCTCTTTGGTCCTGTGTAACGTTGTGAATGCACCTTCATGAATATCACTCCAAATACACTCAAGACTCACCGAAGCCCATCCCTCCAAACACCAGAATTAATAAAATCGGCATTTTTATTGCCAAAACTCATACGTAATGCAGAGAGTATGTGTCCTGAAACACACACAAAATCCTCATGACTCAAGCCCAAACTCCTACACTGGCCCCACAGAAGGCAAAACATACACAAATCCACACACATACAGCCTATATAGGCATATGCCCACACAACAAACACCAAGACAGAATAAAAACACACACAAACAGCTTGATAAACACACACATCTCACCCATACATACATTACCTACCCAAACCACAAAAAACAGAGCCTAAATATAAACTCCTCCCCAACAATACACAAACATCCCCCCAAAACACACCACGCACATGAACGCCTGCCAAGTATAATCACAAATACACACAGCAAATACCGTCTTCAAAACATACAACTCATCAGAGGCAGCCTACTAACTACAGAAAAAAGGGAGCTAGATGTGTATATTTAAAGGTTCAACACCTTATGTCAGCTTTTCCTTTCTAAAGGGTGGGGGAAAACGACAGGCAGACAGACTGAGGAGGGAAGGAGAGACTGGGCAGGAGGTGATAGGGAGGAGGAAAATGGAGGTTGCCTTGTGGGGAAGAATATGGATCAGGCTGTCATCTGGAGACCCATCTTCATCCAGAATTAATGCACTAAAGTTCTTTGTTTTAACTCTAAATGGTTTTAAAGAGACAGTAAAAGCTGCACCCTGGATGCCAGGCGCATGGGTACCTTGGCCAGCCCCGGGCACTTTGGCTCTGAAAAGGACACAGGTTGGGTGTTTGGGGGTCCAGCCAGGGAACCTGTACACACACTGGACAACCAGGCTAGAACAGAAGGAGGGAGGAATTGTTTTAGACAGCTATACGTGTCCTAAAAAGTTTAACCCCTAAGCACACCCCTGGGGGAGCTGGTACACTACACACTGCCAGCAGCTCTGCCCCAGCGCTGCGGGAGAGGGATCAGCGCTGGGATCCCCTGCACCGACCAAGGGGAAGGCAAGAGCTCTGCAGAGCAGCTGGAGAGAGCGGCAGAAGGCTGCGGGGAGGGCGGCACAGCAGGCCCCATCCTGCACAGCTCTGCCACGGAGCTGGGATCAGACGGGAAGTTCTCCAAGGCCTGGGAGAGAGGAGATGCTGTCGGGAGAGCAAAACCTTAAGAGGGGCACATTCTGCCCCCCCCAACAAGGAGACACTGGCTGGCACCTGCAAAGCAGCCCGAGCAGAGGCCGGAGCCTGGCTGCCAGGCCGCAGCAGCGTGGGGAGGTGGCCTGGGGAATGGCTCCCAGGGCCTGCCAGGCAGAGCCGCCCAGGAGAGGCCTCACAGGGACACTGGGACCTGCACCCACACCCCCCTGCCCCCCAAACCACAGGCTGTCCTCAGGCTGGAACTCTGCAGGGCTGGTAGGAGCTGTGTGCTAACCCCCCATGCGTCCTCCCTCCAATGAATCAATACATCCTTACCTCCCATACCCCGGGGGGGATGCTATGGTTGGGGCGGGGGAGGAAGAACTGAGAGCAAACAACAGCAACAGGAACAGAGTTGAGCCATTTCAATTATTCATATGCCAGATGGATTCTTTTCCTGCCTTTTTTTTTTCTCCTTTTTATTTTTTTTTTGCTACAAAAATAATAAAAAATAAAAAGGGGTGGGGTGGGGGGAGAGAGAGCCCTGATGTTTGGGGAGCAAAGGGAGGAAAACATATTTTCCCCAAAACAAAGTGCTGAAAAGAGAAGGGAAAGCCCCAGCATACCCATCCCTGTGCAAGGAGACCACAGGGAGTGGGAGAGTTTCCAGTCACCCAGGAACTCACAAATGATGGATCTTTTCTTTTACACACACAGAAGTGAAAGGAGAAGTGCACACACACACCAAAAAAAAAAAGTGAGAGGAAGGGAAAGAGGGATGGTGACAGAGACACAGAATGAAAGAGAGAGAGAGAGACAGCAGAGGGAGAGGGAGGGGGGCAGGCAGAAGAGGGCTTTGACCTTCTGTGAAGGATATAAAAAATCCAGCAGCCTCAGGGGACACCCAACTATCTAGCATATTGCTGTTAAAATGTCTGCAAAATTTAATACACTTGGCATGCCATCTAATCAGTCCTTGGAAACCACGGTTTTTCTCCCTCCTGCACTCCAACTGTCTCAAACCTCCAGCGTTTGGGGATGAGGTGGAGTATTTTCTACAGAAGACAGAAAAGTTAGGGGCAGGCACCCAGGGTAGATTAAGGGTTTAATTTGTGTTTCATTTGCTGCTTATTTTTTTTTAATTATTTGGAAGCAAAGAGCTGTCATTTCCCCTTTTTTTTTAAAAAAACCCAAAAGTTTATACAGCTTGCTGAGTGCCTGTGCAGGCACAGCAGTGTGTGTGCACATGGACAGGATGGACAGGACAGGACAGACAGGTGGATGGATGGGAAGCACAGTGACCTGTGCACCCACAGCTCAGCTGGTGCTGAGGGCAGCGTGCACGGGGGTGCTGGCACACATGTAACCCCCCACCCCAGCGCCTGTCTGTGTGTGTGTGTGTGCACAGGCTGCAGGTGCACTCACAGCAAGCCAAAGCTCGTGCACACCCCAATGCCGTGGGCACACTCCCCACAGGGAATGGGCTGGGGGGGGAGGCGAGGGAGGGTGAAACCAGCCTGAGGATGGGGCGGCACTTTGGTGCCTACGCTCCTTATTGAAAGGGACAGCTGCCTACACCGCCACACAACAGCAAAGGAAACAGCTCTCGGGGAAAACAACAACAAAAAAAGCCCCAACCCTCAGAACAACAAATACATCCAACACTTGTTACCTCCTGCAAACGCCTGGTGGGAGCTCAGGGGACTGTAGGACTCCAAAAACAGCAGGGCAAAGGGTTGCCAAGTGGGAGAAGCCCACCCTTTCACTCTATGGGGAAGGGGGCGGTGGAGCTGGTGCAGAGTGTGGTGTGAAGTGCCTTCAGCTGTGCCAAGACAGCTGGCAAAGAGATGAAGATGGGATCCCACCCTTCTGGAGGGGAGGCCGATGCCTCTGGCTGGGTGTGGAGGTTTCTGACCTTGGTCACCCGAAGGGGAGTCCCCAGAGGTGAAGGCAAGCACCAGCTCTGGGAGCAGAGCACTGGCTCTCAGCTAACACAGCGGCGCTGCGGGGCTCCTGGTGCAGAGGGGACCTGGGCCAGCTGATGCTGATATGTGAACATCCAGCCTTGGGCCCACAGACCACAAGGGCAAGACAGGAGCTCAGGGTCCTTCTCAGCACCAGGAAAGCAAGAGACAAGCCAAGAAAAAGGCTGAGGCACCAGGCAGAGAGGAAACTAAGCCCACAAACACCCCGAGACCCTGGGCACAGCTGCTCACAGACAGGCTTGTCCTGCAGCTCAGGTTCTTCCCAGCCCGTTGGGACTATGTCATGGGAAAAACCGCTGCGCAGCGGGAAGTCTCTGCAACTTGCAAGAAGCAAGGCTGCCAGCCCGCTGAAGATGGGGCAGAAAGGCTCCGAGGTCCTCCTCTCCCCTGCAGAAGAAGGGGCTTGCTGAGAGCAAAGGCAGACAAGACAGCGCCAAGGCAGCGCTCAGCACTGAGGGGCGATCAGTGGGGGAAGAGAAGGTGGCACCGGGCCACTGAAGGGCATATGGATTCACGGGGCCATGGAGAAAGGACCTCACAGTTAAACTGAGACGTGGGCCCCAGTCCTTCCCAGCTCAATCAAAAACTTCGTTCAGGAAAAAAAAGTTAATTGCTGAGGAGCCAAATAAAAGAAACCCCACAGGCTGCAAACTGTGCAGAGTCTTTAATTAGCCAAAAAAACAAAGTGGTTACAGGAAAATGAGAGTGTAAGAGGGGATCCCAGGGGAGTACTTACGCTACTCCCCATTCTCTCCTTCATCACCAAACAGCCCAGGGTAAGGCCACGGCGGCAGGTTCTGATAGCAGATTTGGGAAAAGCACTGGGGGTTGGTTTCTTTTTGTTGTCCAGAAGATCAAGAGTCACAGCCAGTGAAACTCAGAGAGTTGAGTCAGGCAACTCAAGTCACCCCGGGGGCTACAGACCCTTCCGTTCAACCCCACCCCACGCCAGATGCCTGCTGGAGACGCAGGCAATGCCTTCCCCTGCTTGCACTGGGACAGCTGGTGCCCTGGCCCCTTTAGGGCCAAGGAAAAGAAACTGTGCCTAAGGCCTAACCCTCAAAAAAGGAGGAAAAAAAGACAAAGAGAAGAAAAAAAATTGAAAAAAAAAACCCCTACAATCAGAAGCAGCTTGTCCTTTAATGCCCTGAAGGATCATCTAGACAAATTCACCCATTTTTGCTAAATTCCACCAACAAATTCAGAGCTCTTCCTAATCCCCTCACAGGCTGGCAACTGAGCAGCCGTGATCCCAAGTGCCCAGGAACTTGCCAGCCATTTCTTCTATGCTTTAAGAAGAAAGCAAAGTGAAGATAAGAATGTTTTAGCTTTTCTGCTACCCCCACACACAGTTCACACCTTGCCCCTTAATTCCAGCCCAAGGCAACTGGACTGGGTTTGGAATCTCACCCACGCAATTCTCCTCGCTCTCCCTTCTGCGAAGGGCTGAAAACCTCTGGGGTGCATGGAGCAGGCAGCAGAAAGCTCTCCATTCCATACACCTAACGCAGGGACTCACACATGGGACAAAAGGACACACAAGCTGGAACCAGGGAGCAAGTGAGTATGTGACCTGTGAACAGCCCTGGAGTGTGTGACCATCCCCAGGAGCTGCTTACGGATCCCGCAGGCATTCCAGCTCAAGAGCCTTCCCAGAATAATGGTCTCATACATGAAAACAACAACAGCAGCCAAAAAAAGACCCTCAAGAATAGCATAAATGAGAAAATAACTCCTTATGGAGGAAGGACCCAGCCCATCCTCACTGCCAGGCTGATTCTGCCCTGCTCCAGCCCACCCCCTCCCCTGGGGCCTATCTCCCTGGGAAATCACAGACAACTGGGGGGCTGTTCCAGACAATTTTCTTCAGGGAACCTATAACTTCCTCCTAGGACTGTCCTCCTGATGACTTACTGCCACCTCACCAAAGGAAATGAGGGCCCAGGCCTTGCCCAGCACTGGCTCTACCCTGTCTCTTCTCTCTGAGGCAGAGCTCAGGGTCACAAATCTGACACACTGGGCTTGGACAGAGGCAGCAAGGTGGAGGAGGGCTTGAAGAATGAGGCTGGTAACGGTAGGGAACATGGGTAAACACAGGCGTTATGCAGAGAGAGAGAAAGAGAGGGAGGTGCTCCAGGAGGCTGTAAATTCATATTTCTAATTACTTCCTCATGTTTTTCAGCACTCCTCAGTCAAGTTTGATTAAAATTCCTTTCAAGGGAAGACGCTCCACAGAGAGAGCTGCAATGGAACAGGCAGCTCGTGGAGTTTGCAAGATTGCTAGGGGTGGGTGCTAAGTGCAACAGTTTGGGTGCTGGGTACAGATCAACACCCCCTCCTCCCTGCTCCCCACGACATGGAAGCGTGTCCCATGAGAAGCCAGCCTTTGGATACAGAACACCAGCTCAGGTCTACCTGTTCCCATACTGTCAGGGTACGAAGTAGGACACAGCTCCCATCCCTTGTCCCTCAGAGCTGACGTGAGACAGCTTCCACCATCATCTCCTTCCTAACTGGCAGAGAGGGTCCTCCCAGGAGCACACAAGAACTTCCTATGAAACATATGCCTCAGCAGATGGGGGAAGCTTATGCTCCTTTCCACCCAGCAGCGCCGTACGCAGCGGCTGGTCTTCTCCACAGTGAAAAGCAGGACTCAAGATGTTACATCCTTGTTTGGTTATTTAAAGGAGAGAAAGCCTGAGATCTGGCAGGCAACAGTAATTTACGTCTACCAGAGACCCTTCTGTGTGGAAAGGAAGCAGGGTAATGGAGAAGGACCAAGGGGCAAGGCCAGCTTTATCACCTCCAGTGCCAGGCAGCCCTGTCAGCAGCAGGCGTGCTCTGCCCAGTGGACTGGAGGGGTTAGCAAAGCTCCCTCAGGGATATTTCCAGGAATGGTTTCAGGATGAAAAGCTCAAAGGTTGTTCCTCAAACCCTCCCCTCACCAACTCAGGGTTACCAGTCGTAGGGGGTATTTCTGTCTGATCCATTCCCTCTCTGCTGGCTGTGGGAACCTCCCGTTGCGTACAAGTGGGCAGCTCCCAGGCTGCTGGGTCCCCTCTGTGCTCTCCATCCATCTACAGCCAAGAGGTTCATCCACACCACGGCCAACTCCCAGGCTGCATCTTCTGCTCCCTGAGCCCTTCTAAGCCCCCAGAAGAAAGGGTGTGAATACAGCCAGTTGTCCTTCCTGAGCCTCGTTCTGCCAAGCTCCTGGCTGGAAGGGCAGCCCTGGGATGACAGCTGGGGATCAGAGAAGGCAAGGAGCAGCACCAGGGGGTTTTTTGTTTATCCCCGATGCTGTGGCAAGAGTGAGACGGAAGAGATGCTGCTGGATATCAGCCTCTGAGTTCCCTACACGACTCTGGGGAAATCATGATTATCTTGATGCCTGTTTCTCTCCATTCTCTCCCCCTCCCCTCCCTGCTCTGAATATCTGAGTGTCTTAACGCGCATGTGAGCAGGGGACAGACCCTGAGACAATCAGCTGGGCCAGGAGCACACAGGGTCTGATGAGTTTCCTCCCTTACATGACTCTGTCAGGACACACAACTCGCAGCTCAGCTATCCAGGAGATATGTGATCCATAATACTGCCCACACTGGCATGTGCACAAATGATAAAACACTCTTTCTGGTTAAGTTGGTCTCCATCACGTACAAGACCCAGCTCAGACAGATGAGTGCAGCCAGCCTTACAATCTTCTTGTGCTCCCTTCCCATTCAATCTATCCCCAGCCTGTAACTGAAGAACCTAAGGACTAAAAGGAGGAGGCAGAAAGATTCCAGCTGCACCTCAAATCCTAAATTCAGAACCACCACAGTGCTCAGGAATGGAAGTGCAGAAAACACTGCTTAATGCCACACCATTTACAAGTGAGATCTGACATTCAGACACAGACCTGACATTCAGCTAGGGACGAGGTCTCATTCTTCATGTAAAGCCCTTGCGTGGTACAAGGTGAGCAAACCAGTCACAGAATCACAGAATCACAGGGCTAGAAAAGACCTTTAAGATCATCAAGTCCAACCATTCCCATCCTAAGCTAAACCATATCCCTGAGCACCTCGTCTGCCCGTCCTTTAAACACATCCAGGGTCGGTGACTTAGACCCTCCCTGGGCAGCCTGTGCCATGTCCCCACAACTCTTTCAGGGAAGAATTTTTCCCTCACATCTGAGCTGACCCTGCCCTGGCACAGCTTGAGGCCATTTCCCTTTGTTCCATCACCTGTTGCCTGGGTGAAGATACCAACCCCAACCTCTCTATAGCCTCCTTTCAGGTAGTTGTAGGTAGTGATAAGGTCTCCCCTCAACCTCCTCTTCTCCAGGCTGAACATCCCCAGCTCCCCCAGCCACTTCTTGGAAGCTTTGCTGCTCTCCAGCCCCCTTCTCCAGCCTGGTCACCCTTCTCTGGACACGCTCCAGGACCTCAATGTCTTTCCTTCTCCACAGCATGAAGACCACTGTGTCAGTGTGCAGCATCACCTGCAGTCTCAGCAACCTAAGGCAGTCAGAGCAGCCCAGATGAGCGTGACCAACAGGAGAGCTGCCTGAGGTTTTGGGAGCTGCCCAGGACCTGCTGCTGCCGGAGGTAACACGTGTGGGGGTGTTGGGTGCAGGCTGCACGTGCTGCTGACCAGGCACTGGATGTGGGAGAGAGAGGGGACCCGTGTGCTTTGGGAGCAGGGCAGTGTGCCCAGACACACGGGAGGCAGCAGCTCGTGCTGTGTGGTGGGAGTGGGATGAAGTGAGGCAAAGCCAGGCACAGCGTCCTCCCCGCTGGGAAAGCACACGAGCTGTGTTTGGAGAGGGGAACCTCTCCTCTGAGAAACCCAGAGGTGGTTTGAGGGGGGGCCTCTGACTCTGAAGTCATCCAAGTTTCTGAGGCAATTAATTTACTGCTGAAAGAAGGAGCAGGAAGAGCAATAAAAGAGCCTTTGTACTTAGGGTGGGGCAGGAGCATGGGAAGTCATTTCAGAGAATAAGGAGTCGGGGGCAAACAAAAACAGAAAATAAAAATAATCAACTGATTGACAAGCTTACAAGAAAAGCCACATTTTTAACATTCTTAATCCCTAGAATAAATACGCAGGGAGGAAGGAGGACAAGGCTGGCTGTCCTCGGAGAGCACTGGGAGAGACTGGGCTTGGTGCAGGCATAGTTGTGCTGCTGGCTGCTGTGGATGGTCCTGCCCAAGCCAGGGAGAGGTGTGTGACAGTGTGTAGGGGCAACAGGGCAGTGGACGGGAGTATCAAAGGGAGGTACACTCCCTTGGATCTTTCATCTCCCCACGTTTCTGTTTCATGCTCTCTACACCACTACTGATCAACTGGAATTACACCAGAAACACAGAAACAACCACATCCCACCACCCGCAGTGGAAATATAGTGATGCTCGGAGAGACCTACACCTTCTTCCCACCCCAATCAGCTGCCTTACAAAGGACCAAACTGCACAACACCACCTCCCTCCACCTCCTGCTTTTATCTGATTCCCATCCTCCCCCAGAGCATCCTTCAAATTTCTCCAGGAGAGCAGGAGTTAAATGGCTGGTTTTAGTGGTAGAGACACGTTTCGGAAGGGATTGAACTTGCACGTGGTGCAGCCGGTTCCCTGTTTATTAATAAGCTATTTATCATTGGTGTTGCTTTTAATACCATTTTGGCTTAATGTTGTTAATGAAATATAAATACCCTCACTAATGATGTTGGTCAGGAGGCAGCGTGGGCCACTGGCAGCTTTGCAGGAGGGAGGCCAAACCGCGGCTGTGTGTATGAGAGGCTGCGACGGCACGACTGCCAGCCCGGCCTCCGGAACAGCCTCCCCACTCCCTCCCATCACACAGCTGCATAAGCATCAAGGGATGAGGGATGAGGAGGGATAGGATGGGATAGCATAGGATGGGATGCTGCAGCACTGGCAGAGGGCAGAGAGAGGTTTCCAGCACCTCTAGACCACTCTGGCAGCCCAGACCCAAGCTAGTGCCCACAAAAGCTGCCCAGAAAGGGAGGTGGCTCAGCATCAGAGTTCAGCTCCAGCAAGGCATGGGACTGCTCCCTCTCAACTCCCTGCCTCTTGAGATCACAAGAAGCAGCAGCCTCAGCCCAACATGGATGCATCAGGGACCCTGGAAGCTGCGAAGCAGCTGCCTACATGGAAATAGGTACAAGTTGTCAGATGAGTTTTGTTTGCTTAATGCAGTTGCCCCACTGGAAGAGCAATCTGTAGGCTCTGCACTGAGCTCCCCCAGGGCAGCTCCCACATGAGCCCAAGACCCCTTCAGCAAAGAGGCGTTCCCCAGCAACCTCCTCAGAGCTGCTGGTGGCTGATGCCAGCCTGGCTGCGGGGGCTCGGGCTGGCTTCAGGCCATGGGGTGCTGCGGGGTGGGGTGGGGCAGGAGGAGCTCACCCAGTTCCTGAGACCGCCTGCTCCTCCACAGCCACAGCCTTGCTCCCCAGTCCTGGACTGGGAAGGGACCAGGCTGCACTGGTCTGCTGCATCTTAGGTGGGGATGGAGAAAAGGAGCTTCCTGCCTTGAATGGAGGAAATAAAGGAGCCTCCTGCCCCTGTGGGAAGCAACGTCAAAAGCTTGGCCTTTGGCAAGAGTTCAGAGGTTTGCTCTGGGTCTGCAGAGAGAGCCCACACAGGTCCCTCTCCATTAGCTTGTGTCTAGCACCGTCATGGGGCAGGGATTACAAATCTCCCTAAGAAGGCTTTTGGAAATCCCATCTTGCGTTACCATTTGCATTAGAGCAGCCCCTAGAGAGAGCTGAGACCTGGGCATCTCTCAGCAAGAACCTTGGCTTTGGAGAGGTTTCAAGGCACCAGAAGAGATTGGTATGGAAAAGCAACAGGCAGCATAGCTTTAGGACTGGTCAGTGGAAGAGGCAGGGGGAAAGCTATGCCCAAGGCCACCACCCTACCCAGCAGACACAGAGCTCCTGAAATCAGAAGAGAATCTGAAATGGACCTTCACCACCAGGAAGTTCCAGACCTCTGCAAGCCTTCAGAAAAAAAACCACACACTTGTCTCAGGAGCAAACTCCAAACCCTGTCACTGTCTGAAGAGTCACTGAAGAAGCAAATTTGGAGAAGAACACTCTGTCTTCACACAGATCTCCTAATAGTAACTTGTCTTGAGCCATGTCGACCCACTCCACTAATCTCACTGAAGAAGCAGGTAACCAAAGAGTTCCTACAAGGCTGGAAGTCTAATCATAGGTGATTAGGTGCAGAGGATGACAGAGCACCCCCTGGCCCACCAACTCCTCCCAGGCCAGGGGCATTTCAACCACCCAGAGCCCCCTGTTTCCTGCGACCATGCCCTCCACGTTGCTGCCTCTGCCACAAAAGCCAACCCATCATCTGCTTGCACAAACCGTTGCAGAGATGCATCCCTCTCCCTCACAATTCCCATCACCACCCTTTTTTCCCTTTGCTTTGCAGTCTCCCTCTTCTCCCAGGTGCAGAGGGAGCTACAACTGGTCTGCAGCGGGATCTCTGCCGGTGCCCCCGCCACAGGGAGCACCATCAATTTACACTGTTCCTTTAAGACGTTATCTTTTAATTTGGTGCTCCCCCTTTCCCCTCCTCAACTAACTGATTTATTAGTTTACATCTCATAAATTGTAACCCCTCGCCTCCCCCTTCAACCTCCCAGATGCCATAAATCCCCTTCAGGGCCTCGACACCCTTCTGCGCGTGGTGCAGCCCCCTGCCCCCCAAAGTCACCTCTGAGTCCCCAGGGAGCGCGGGGCTCATTTGCTGGGGGTTTGGTCTAGCTCGTCTCAGCAGCTAATCCCTTGGGTGGCTCCTGTCAGATTATTAATTAGCTAAAGCGGATCGGCCCTGGAACAACATGCGGTTGGACTTCAGATAAAACAGGACGGCAGAGGCTTGGCATGGAGTTGTTTAAAGGGACATTGTCCCTTTTTTCTCTCGCCTTCTCCTGGAGCAGGAGACAGAGCAGGAGATGGGCTGTGTCCACAGCAGCCCGCACACCCCCCAGCAGCCTGTCACAGGGCCGTGCTGTGCAGAGGGGAGTGAGCACAGCCCTGGAGGTGCAAGGGACAGGAAAGGCAGGCAGCATCCCTACCCTCACAGCTAAAACTTTCCCAGATGTTGGGAAAGCCTTAAGGACCTGTTGAGAGCATGCAGCGCTCAGCTGGAGGGTCTCACCACCCCTCACTGATCATAGAGTCATAGAATGGTCTGGGTTGGAAGGGACCCCAAGGATCACAGAGCTCCAACCCCCCTGCCACAGGCAGGGACACCAACCTCCAGGCCTGGAGCTACACAAGGTACCTCTCCTCTGCTGCCCCTTGGCCACACACCAGCCTGACAGAACCCTTGGTACTGGCACCTACCCCAAGAAGGGAGGCAAAGGCCGTTCCAAGGGGCCGTGGTCATCCCTGCTTTGAGAACAGGTATTTTCACCCAGAAGCAGCCCTCCTGTTTGCCTGTGACAGGTTAGAAGCCCCTTTCTTACCCTGTACAGCCCTCAAGCAGGGTAAGGAGTGAGCAGCCTCATACACACCACACTGGATAGAGCCTGCAAGAGGGAGCTGGAAGGAGCCAGCGCGAGCGATGCTGGGGAGCAGCTCACTCACCTCCTCGCTCCCTTCCCACTTTGGATTGTTTTGACTCAAACCGATGAAGCTGAAATATCGAGTCACAACGGCACTAAACTTCATTACAAGCTCTTAACACAGATTACTTAATAAAAAACAGGCTGCTTTAATTGCTTTTTCCCCATTAGCATTTCTGGAGGAGAAAATTCTGATTAATTTGAAGAGGCATATTTTCCCCACCCCTCGTGCTGGCCTATGAACCAGACCTCCTTCCCACAGCAGCCCTGTCCAGAAGAGCATCCTAGAGAGCAAGCAGAGAGCCCAAACCCATACTACTCTGAAAAACAAAGAGACTAAGGGCCTGGATGAACAGATGGGAGTAATGGAGTGAAGCAAACAAGGGAAAGAAAAATCTCCTCTCCTTTCTGGTGAACCCATAAAAAGAGGCACAGGGGAATGAGCAAGAAGTGGGGAGAAGAGAACAGGATAAAGGGAGGATAGCTGCATGGCAAGGTTCAAAGAGCAAGCCCAGAAGTTAAGCAACTGATTTGGTGGGCTCCTGGGAAGTCCCTTTACCTCCCTCTGAAGCTGGGAAAGGGGCAAGAGGCAGCTCTGCCAGGGGATTTTCAAAGTTTGGGCCAAAAGCCCGGGAGCTGGGTGCTCTCACAGCCCTGCTTGGACAGCTGGTTCCAGAGGAAGGCAACCACACCGTACCCCTGGCTGGGCGCCCTCAGGTTAAGGGTGCTGGGAAGTCAGGGAGAGGCAGGGGAAGCACCCCTCTCAGTTCAGCAGGTCCTTCTGGGCTGGGAAAGCCAGAGCTACAACAGCCTCTAGTGCAAAAGAAGGAGCCTTGAGCCTCCTGGGGGGAATGCCAGAGCCCAGCTGCCTGGGGGAACAGGCAGGGCAGGCACCGGCACTGGGCTCTGTCGCTGCAGAAGAAGTCACCAAGAAGGTCTCCTCACTCTGTCCCCAGCACAGCTCTCTACCTTTATCCCTGTTCCAGGGATTGAGGATGTGCTGCTATCAGCTCCTCAGAGATGAGGTGTCAGGACAAGCCCCCCTGCCTTGTCCCACACCGTATCTGACCAGCTCAGGGAGTATTTGCCCTGCTCTGCTGCCCAACAGTCCCTGGTAGAACAAGTCTACCAAAACATTCCTGGCCTTCAGGGCGACTGACTTCAGCTCCTGTTGTAACTAGCCCTGGCAAAGGAGGAGGGCAACCAGGTTCCCAAGTAGGCTGTTCTCCAGGTCAGCACACTTCAGGGACATGGTAATCAGGCAGGAATTGCTCCCATGTGCCAACTCTTGTCAACCTTGCAACGCTTTGTGTTTTTCTTAGAGCCTGAGATCTTGCAAGTTACACAAGATTTTTGTTTTGTACAAGTGTACATATAGTGCTATCCCTCCCTCTGCTCCCTCTGCCTTCTCACTAGCAGGGCACAGCAACCTGAAATGTGATCCCCATGCATCCTAAACACATAGAAACCCGGGTATTATTAGGTCTTGTAACTGGGGGGAGGAGGGAAGTGGCTTTTGACTTCTGAAAGGACAAGGCTAGCAATATTGTTTGCTCATTTTATTTTCCAACTCACCTTAGTTCGTCCTCTCCTCTTTTCTCTCACACCTTGTATTAATGTAAAGCTAAGACAAACTCAGCAAGAACCACAAGAAAGACACTGGGACACATCATAAACTGCCCTGGCAAACATCAGGGTAGTCCTGCTGGCTGAAAGTGCAGCTCTGCTGCTTCACATCAGCAGATGGCTTACCTGTGGCTCTTAATGGTTAATATATAACTGCAGCAATAACAAAAAAAAATAGCCCCAGCATTAATACATAATTTGTCAGAGGCAAGATGCTAAAACAGCCTTTCCACATTCAGCTCAAGTAGCGAGATAAGCCTCACCTCCAGTACTGCCCCACGGGCTGAGCACCAGCTCTGGAATGAGCCCCTGGTAGAAGACATCAGGGAACAGATCACATTCACTTACAGTATTTGTTCATTTTTCACATTTTTCATTTTATCAAGAGATTTCCAAGAACTGCATGTTGACCATGCATTTCCCCTGAACACTCATGTGCACACTTAGCACTCGTTGCTCCAAGTGCTTTCCAACCAGCTTTCCTTGAAGAACTGCGGCGGGTCAACGTCCCTGTTTGGCTCCCGCTGGACAGCTGCCTGACAGACAGATGGACAGCCCCACATTGAGTGCCTACCAGAGCTGAATGTGTTCCTAAATGTTTCGTGGAAGCCTGGGAGCTGGCAGAGCTCTATTAACCTTTTCATTTTAGCTGGCTGCTTGTTCGGGGTGCCACAGATTTGCTGCCTGCATCCCAGGCTGAGGGAACTGCTGCTGGATCTAGTAAGGATAGGTAGAAATACTGTCAGATGGTTAAAGGAATCAGGAGATCTGGTTTCTCCTCCCAGCTCTGCTTCTGAGTCATTATTAGCATAAAATCAGGTTTGTTACATCAGTGAAGCTTGAGTAAATAAACCACGACTCATCGCTGTGTTTTATTTTGCAATACCTCAGTGGGCTCCTCTCTACAAATAAACACTATTAATGCTCGTGGCAGTTGCAGATATATGAGGAAGGAGAGTGATAAAAGCACCTAAACTGGCCCAAGACCTTTATGAAGTGCAGTAGGGCAAAATCACCACTTTTTGGAGGATAACGACTTTCACAGGACAGGCATTTAAAATGAAAAAAAAACAGGCAACCCTTAACTTGGGGACACTAAAAGCCAAGTTGTGCCTGCAGGTCTGAGAGAGCTGCTGGGTAAAAAAAAAGATTGGGAAACATCCCAATCCTCTTCTGAGGAGCCAAGGCTGAAATCCTGACTCCACTGAGGTTTATGGCAAAACTCGTGCTTGCTTTAATAGCGCCAGGATTTCACCTCCATAAAGGTCAGATGTGAAGACAGAAGCCTTAGGAAAGAGGTGACCATCTTCATCAGCAATGGCTCCAGGAGACTGAGAGTACCATGAAGTCTGAAGAATGCCTGAAGGTGGCAGGGAAAGCAAGGCCTGAGCCCATGAAGGCCTGGCCCAGTCCTGCCTCCTCCGGTACTGAACATCCTTTTCCCCTCTGAGTTTTTGGGGATGGCTGGTGTCCTGCATGACAGACACCCAGGCAACTGTCAGCCCTCACTTAAGCACTGGGCTTCTTCAGGGCTAAGCTGCTCCATACAGCCATACACGTGAGCTCTGTGCTTGCACCTCGCTGCACCACGGGCTCTGCACCCAGAGCTCCTTCAGCCCCCAGGAGGGATCCCACTCAGCTGACTTCCTCATAGCTAGGAAATTTCTTGGGCTTCGGCACCTCAGACAACTATTCTCCCTCATGTGGACAGCTGCAGGTGCCAAACCACTAGCTGCTGGGCATAGCAGCGCTCCTGAAAGGGCTTTGGCCTGTGCCTACCTTTAGTGTGAAACTGAATCATTCTGTGCCTCTCAAGAGCCTTGGAAGTGTTCCCTCCTCCAACTCTGGCACCAGGGCCTTTCCCTGAACCTCTGAGTCTTCTCAACCTGGTTAGATCCCATTGCTGGCCTTGGCCCTCCATTAGGAAGCCATATTAGCATTTGCCATTACCCAAGTGAGCACGAGGTGCTGAGGACCTCAGTGGATCAGGCTTCAGTCCCGTTCCCAGACCAGATATGGTAAGGAGAGCTATAAGGCCTGCCGAGCACATGATCCTCTTTCCCCTCCTTTGACTTCCCCCCCATTCAGCTCTCCACAGCCGCCAACCAAACATCTGATCGAAGGCCCGGGGGAGGGAGTCAGAACTGTCCAGTCTGGTTAGGAGTGAAGGTCATTGATCTAGCGCAGACCAGGGATGCGGAAAACAGGGGAGGGAGGGAGGAAAAAACCCTCGGAGAGAGAGAAGAGAGGGAGAGAGGCAGGCACAGCCAGCGTGCCAGCGAACGCAGGGGAAGGCAGCGGAAGTGGCTCAAACACAGTTTCACACTCCGAGACCCAAGGGCTGTTGTCAACCCGTCCTTCATGCTCACATCTTGTCACACTAGAGGTCAGGTCTCCCAAGCGTTCCTGGAGAGCTGAGCTAGCCCATATGGCAGGCAATATGTTAACAATATGGATCAGCTGCTCGTCAGGGCCTGAGCAGATGGATGTGACAACCCTGCTCTTATCCCAGACAGGCTTTTAACATCTTCCCTCTCCCTCAACTCAGCCCTAGCGGAAGAGCTCTGCCCGAGAACTCTTGCCTCCAGCCTAGGTGAACCATGGGGCCACAGGTCAGGACAGGCAGCGTGGAAATGCCTGCCTTGCTTTATCTGGATGGAAGCAGGCAGGGTAGAGCCCCATTCAGACCAGTGCGGGCAGGAACTGGGCCAAACTTTTATCCAGGGAGAGTGTGCTGTAAAGGGAAAGACCTCGCTCCAACACAGACAGGTGCTATTAACTCCCAACCGGGGCGATACAGGAGATACTGTATTCAGATACATGTACATGGCATGTTACCACCAGATGCCACACGTTACAGTCTAGACTGAGTTTTGTAACTGCCTGGGAAAATTTCCTCTCACAGAACAAGTAATACATAAATAGATGTATATTTTAATGGGCAAGTTAAACTCCTCCTGGCAAAGGCAGGCAAGTTGATTTCATACACAGGCAGGTAAATTTCCACAAGGATTTTGCAAGGCTGTTTCATATTCCCCAGCCTGGGTCAGGGTGGCTGGGCTGGGCTGGGCCGGCTGCAGTTCTGCGGAAGGCAGAGTTCCCACCTCGCGCCCGCAGCAGTTGTGCCTCTCTGGCCATCCCAAGGAACCCAGCAAAAATAACACACTCAGCCCAAGTTAGCCCCTAAATTTAGGTGTACTTCAGGATTGAAGCAAGGGGAATTGTTCTGCAAATTTGAAGGGTATTTCTAACCCTGTTCCCACTGGTTTTTTAACCTTTTTTCCCCCACGTATCAGGCTACCTTTCATCAGCTGAATGAGAAAACTCCTTCCAACCCTTACAGCTCTAGGACTAAACAGCCAGCTTGTGCTTATAAACAGAGAGTGAAACAGCAATCACAGCCTAGGGATGGGCTCTGGAGAACGTGCAAACAGCCTCTGTAGCCCAAAGTAAATTGAGCTTGTTTTGAAAGTAGAAGCCATACAACTTGCTCCAGGGCTGAAGACTGGAACACAGGGATTTCTAGTCCAGAGCACGAGCGATCACAAAGCCACATGCCTGAAAGGCTAAATGCATCTCCCTTCACTGAAGTGATGCTTGTACAACTAGCGGGACCTCAGAAAACAGCTGGAGTCAAGGGAAATATTTCTGTTGTCTCTAATGAGCTCCCGTCCCTCAGAAGATGGCCCATGAAGGACACTCAGCTCTGTACAGGCAACGCACCCAGTAGGGACTAGGAGAAGGCAAACACTGAAAAGGATTACTGATCTGCAAGAACCTGAACCTTAAGGTTCACTTCAGTACTTAAGGAGCTCCTGACATCAGTCTCCTCCTTTTGGCTTCTTGTCTCAGAGGTCCTGCTCCTCCCAGGTCCCTGCCAGACTGACACGCAGGGCTCTCAATACCAGGAGGTACCCCAGCAGAAACCTGCAAGAGGGGTCACAGGGAAAGCTTCCTCTCATGGAAAAAAACTGACTCAGAACCTGTGCAGCAGCTTCCTCAGCAGAGCTTTTCCCCCTGGATGTTGAGCCTCTCTAGGGAAGCACACACGGATGTTTGGCAGAAAATTCATCTGCTGCAGTCAAACTTGAAAATTTGTATCTTATTTGGAACCTCAAGGCTCTTCATGTACTAGTGCCCCATTCCCTCGGGCAGAGCTCCGATTTGGGAAGCTCTCTCGGCTCTAGAGACCTAAGAAGGTGTGTGCCACTGCTCTAAAAGGGGACACACGTGCCAGAGCAGCTCACACAGGAATAAAGGCCAGAGTTCCCTACAGTAATAGTTCAAAATGAAGCCTTCCAAATAAAGCATGCCAGACCCTGGAGGAGTTTCAGCACTAGGAAGGTGTGGGAAGGCACAGCTCACCCGTATCCCATCCTGAAACACACTGTATTTACTGGCAGGTTTACCAAAAGCACTCGGTTCTGTAGGCTCTGAGCACGTGGCAAGCACTAAGCCCTGCTGAGCCTTAGAGGATCACGGCTGTTGCTCTTTAAGGTAGGGCACTGAGAACATGAGTAAATTCCCCAGTGCCACACGCTGCCAGGGACAGACAGGGATAGCTGAAGCCTCAGACCAACATCTCAGCTCTGGGGCTCTTCTCGTCCTCCCCCTGGCTAAGCCAGTCCCCTCCAGCCCAATCCTTCTAGCTGAGGTCTCAGAACAGCTTTGGATACGCTGCTTACTCCAGGTCTCACTACGGCACAGGAACACGGCGGTACACAGCCCCCACAGGCACTCCAAGCTGCCAACCCTCCTTCAGGCACCACCGTAACTTAATGCTGGCAGCACAGGATGGAGATACTCACTGACCAAACCCCAACTCTCTACAGAGCAGACCTAACATCACACAAAGCCCAGCCACAGCCAGGATCCTCATCCCCTGCTATTTGCAGCAGTAGGGCAGTGCCACTGGGTACCTCCCAAATCCCCAAACCCTTGAGAAGAAATACATGATGCCACTGTTATTATCCTACAGTTGCTTTTGTCCAGGCCATGTTGTGCCATACCTTTCTTTGTAGAGAAGCTGTGACAGGAGCCAAGCGGTGAAGAAAGTAAAATGGCTTTTAGAAACACCGAGTCCCACCCCCTCACAACCTTTCTGAGTTTCCCACCGTGACCACAGACATCCTCAAACTCCTCTTCTTTTGTGAAACAAGTCAATCAGAAACTGTCCCACGCAATACTTACCCCGTGCTAGCCTGCTGGGGCATATTACTTTGCTAACTGTTCATACTGCACAGCAGCTGGTTAGGAAGAAGGATGCTAAGAGAGGGAGCTGCTCAAAGCAGCGCTCTGCTCTGTCAGCCAGGTGCAGACATGGGCAGCAGTGTCAAGGGTAAACCCCGTCCTACTTTAAAGTCCCAAGACAAACCAACACCCCACCATCCATTTAACCACCCAAACCAATGACTTTCACCAACTCTTGTACTCTTTATAGGCTAGAGATTCCCCAGGGACTGGAACAGAGGCTCTGGAGAGCCAAAATCACTCATTCCAGTCCTACTTCAGAGTAGAGGGTTTGGTAACAGAACAAAAAGCCAGTACCTTGCATTGAGAAGTCACAGGCTTCGAGGTCCATTCCAGTGTACAAAGCCAGGAGAGAAGTCAGGTTCTTTGCTTTGGAGGTGGTCTTGGGTGAAGACAGTGAATTTGATGGCCTCCCTTCACTTGGTGAAGTCTCTTTGCCCTGAGGAGAGTTTCAAAAGGAAATGAATATTCCTTACTGAGCAGTACAAGAGCTCAGGTGAATCACGAGCACAAGCAATGACGCCGTCTTCAAATGCCACAGCCTCCCACAGACCTCAGCCCTTGGTCACACACAACAGTCCAGCAAAGCAAGGCTTTCACACCCTGCCAAACACTATCATCCCAATCTTCTCTGCCATGCATGGTGCTGGCAACACAAGAGTCGAGGTAGGGCTGGCTGAGGTGACCATCCGGTGGGCCACGCACCCACACTTTCCCCCAGAACAAAATGCAGGTCAGTCAGCTGTAGAAGCAGCCTAGAGCACTAAGCCACTTATTGCAAAGAGCTTCTCCACACAGCCAGCTGAGCACTTCTGCACAGGAGAGATCAAGATGCCATCCATCCCTCCTCTGAGGGGGGATCCTTCGCTCGTGCTCCTCTTACAGCCCCTGGCAGAGCAGAGCTCTGGCGTCACCCCTCTACACCCCCACATCAAATGTCGATCCTCAGCCCCCAAGATGGTACAAACATAACCAGAGGAGACAAAGGAAGAATTATTATTTCCAGTTTACTGAGGCACACAGTAATTAAGTGACTTGTCAAAGGTCACTTGGCAAAGCCAAGACAGAATTTGGAACTGAAACTAAATCTCTCAAATTTCGGTGCAGGAGCTGGACAACAAAAGTCCCTCTTCCCTTCCTGATCTCCTTGGATGCACAGTGCTGGCTTTGCAACAGGTTTCACCCTTCTCCTCACTCTCCCTAGACAGTTAAGACAATTCCCTTCCATTTCCTGCATCAGAGGAAATGGATACACACACAAACTAAAAGAAGAACTTTTACCTTACTTATAAAATTCAAACATGTCCTAGCCCCAACATCTGCCAGAAGCCCAGAAGCTTCAGGCTCTTCCACGAGGTGGGATTTGTAGACTGGAGGGTTTTGGTGCTGCTGGTGTTTTTTTTAAAATTTCCATCAGACAAAAATAAAAGAAGCAAAACAAAAGAGGGTTGTTGAGATCAATTTGTGATAGGTGCCGGGCCAAAGAAAATGGAGCCAAAGGAGTCAGAACCCTGTAACCAGCAACCTTTGTGTCAATTTAAGCAAATATTGTGGCGTTTCCATGGTAATCCCTGTTTTGAATATCCACTACACTCACTTTTTAAAGGGCTTTTCCTGTTTGCGTTTCAACTTCAAAACCTGTAAATATTTTCAGCCTTAACACATCCCGACCTCCCCCAGCCTCTGAAATGAGATACTATCAAAGCTCTGACACGAAGCCTCCCTGTCTGCAGTACCCCAAAGCTGTGAAAACTCACAGCGAAAGCAGGCTGGCACCCCTCCATGGCTGGGGCTAGCGGAACCGCGGATGGACCTCGGGCCTGCCTCCAGCCCTTTGTGGCAGCGGGTACGGGAGGGAAGGCTCCTTCCCTCCTTCTTCACCCGCCAGTGAAATGAGTCCTCGCGAGCGCGGCACCGATAGCATCAGCCCGAGGCGAGGAGCACGCAGCAGGTGCTCTGCAAACCTCCCTCCGTCCCGCTCTGCCGGCTCAGGCCACCTCTGACCCGCCGCAGCCGCCACGATTTCTGCTCGGAGCATCTTCCTGTGACCTGCTGCGGGATGGCTGCTCACACACAGCCCCGGCGCTGCCCCCCGGCCTGACCCGCGCGTCCCTTCCTTCCCCTCTAACCTGAGCTGAACCGAAGCCGTCAATCACCGTGATTTATGTTACGCTGCGTCATGTGCAAGAGGGAATGAAGGAGAGTCGGCTCTGTCCTCACTTGCAGCCTGGGCCAGGGTGTAGATTTTCAGGCTGCCTCAGCTCGCAGGTACCAGCCACATTGCTCTGTCCCTGCTCCACCAACACAGAGGCCGTGGGGAGAGTCCCGGTGCAACAGGGCCCGCTCAGGCCTGGTACCAGCAGTCAGACCTGAGCACTGGGAGCCCAGTTAACCCCCTCCTCAAAGCTGAAAGCTGCCCCTGCACCCAATGCTGCTTTTTTACACACGTGGGGGGGTGTGAAAGCACCTTTCAGAAACACCTTGAGGACTCTCATCCCCAAGGCCCCATCTTCAGCCTCAGCCAGAACGCAGCCCCTCCCGGCAGCCATGGGAGCACACTGGTTAATTCCGAGTTTCCTGGCTGGGATGGATTTGTGCCAGGCCTCAAATGTTAGCTTAGTGTAATTTTTGGGAAGTCAATTTCCTTTGTGTTTTTCCCCCCCCCCCCCCCGTTTTTTTGTGTTTTGTTTAAGCTTTTTTCCTCTTTTCTTTTAAATGGAAAAGCAGGAGCATTTGAATGAGCGTCAGGACAGGGCTATCCATCCATGGGCTGTAGTTTCCCAAGAGCATTTTATAGGCACCAGGGTACGTGCACAGAACAACCATGGAAACAAACACCAAGTGACTTCAAAAGCCGTTACGCTGAATGCCCATGGAGGCAGCCCTGAGGGAGCGGTCCCATCTCTCGCACGAACAATGTCACTCCTCGGTCCTGACCACCTCTCCTGCAAGGCTGGGTGCTTCTGATACCACCAGCAGATGATGCACGATACCTGCTGTCCTGGCTAGCTTCCAGCTCAGGTAATTACATCCTACAGGAGTTTCAGCTGGATATTTTATCCCTTCTTCACTTCCTGCCCTGAACTGCTGCACTGGGAGTTACTGAAACCCTGTCCAGATCCACCCCGGATGTGAGTGCGTGCCGGGAGCTGGAGGAAATTCTGTGCATCCCTGGAGGTCCCAAGAGCCCGGTACTACAGCAAACAACCTCCTCTAGATGCACACGGCAATCTACCTTCTTTAGATACATCCCATAATACCCCCACCTAAGAATGAGGTGCAGAGCTGAGTAAACAAAACTGGCCTGCCCCACTGGGAACCAACGCTTTCTGGAGGCAGGTGCTGAACGCTGCCCAGCGGAGCAGTCTTTGGTACCCAGACACTGGCTGCTCTCCTCCCTGGAAGTGGAATTTCTCCTCCCATTATCTCACAGCCTTGGAGAAATTAAAACCTGTGGTGGCAGCGGTGTGAGGCTGAAGCCACAGCCGCCGGGCTGCCGCAGCCAGCGGCATCACGTGCCACCAGGGACACCAGTGGTGTTGAATGTACTGGACAAGCCAGGCCAGGCTTAGAGCACCCGTGAGAACACACTTAGCAGGGCTCCCAACAGGCCAAATCAAAAGGTGAGGGGCTTCACTGTGCCTCCCAACCCTCTCCGCATGCTGCCACTCAAAAGCCACAAGCAGGCAAGGCTGGCAAAGCAACACTGGATGCTCTCCCCAGACCCTGCCAATGTGCACTCCGAAGCACAGGCAAGATGCAGGATCACCCCATCCTCCCCAGGGAGCTCTGCTCTGGCATTCCCCATCACCACAAGAATTAAGAGCTCTCTGAAGCTGTCCAAGACACAAGGAAAGGACCTGCTGACCCACTCTCCACTCGGGAGTCCCCATGTTTCTGAGTGGCCTCTATCACACCTCTGTTTTGTGCCCATTTTTGTCTTGTTCTTTCAGAAGATTCTGGACCAGGTCCTCACCTGGTGTAAAATCAGTGCTGTTTCGGTGGCTTCAGTGAAGTCATGCCAATTTAAAACGAGTTGAGGATCCGGCCCTCCAAGTTACTGGAGCTGCCAGTTCTTCCTTTGGATGATCCTGAGGGTGATTTCACAGCAAGCAGCAGCACTGGCCCAGCCAGACTGGCAGGATGAGCTGCGCTCTTCTACCCCCCACGAGTAGGGCGGTCTGCGGCAGAGTCCCTACTGTGAGACCCTGCCGCAGCAACGCTGGGCGTATCATCGCTGCTCCTCTTACCCAGTCTCCTTCTCTCTGTTGTTTAATGAGAGATAGACACTACACAGAGTAAATTACTCTAAGCCTTGGATCCAGGTTTTCTAATTGCTCTTAGCAGGGGAGTTCCTGCCTCTCAGAGCACTGTGTCACACAACACACCAGCACCCAGCCCTGCCGTGTATTCCATGTGTTTGGAAGGGGGGCAGGAGCAGAGCTGGCCACTTGTCCAGCAGCAAAACCCAACCAGGTTGGGTCTTCACTTGCTCCTGTGGAAACCACACGTCTTTATCAACACGCTAGACTTGGTCTTCCCCTCCCTCCACTCCCACCAGCCTCTACTCCAGGGAAGATAAAAAGCCCATCGCTGCCTGGCAGCTGCTGAGTGAGCAGCTCCAAATCCCTTCCTTGTCCCCAGTCCCACTATCGCCCTGCCATCTGCCTGCACCACGTCTCGCTGCGAGGGAAGTAGGCAACACGGGGTGGGGAACGTGGCACAGCTTCAGCAGGCACCGGGTGCGCAAGAACTTTCTGTGCTCTGCCCTCACAAGTCCTTCGCTATCCCCCCAGAGCAATTTTCTAGGCAACAGCGTGGTTGCATTCCCTTCCCTATCTCCTAATAAATATCATGCTAAGCAAGATGAGTATCTTCTTCCCAGACCAAGCGGCATGACCCACTTTCTGAATCAGGGCAGATGCAATTGGGCCCTGGAGTCCTGGACCCCTCCCAAAGCAGAGAGATTTTGTAACAATTACAGCAAGAAGCAGAAGGAATAGAAAAGTAATAAGTGATCAAAGAGTGCAGTGGTGGAGCTGAAGCTGTGGGGTAATTACTACTCCTAGCCATCCTACGCTCTGGCATTTTCCTAGGACACTGAGGCAAGAGCTGCATGCACAGCCCCACAACATCTCTCCTCCACTGCCCTACATTCCTCAAAAGTAACAGGTCCGATTTCAAATTCTGACTAATGGCTCAGATGAGACAACTGCTGCCCTCCCTGCACCCCCACCCTGATTTTTTCCCCTTCTCTTTTCCTTTTCCCCGCAGCAGAGCACAGAGGAACCAAATTCCAGCTGTGGAAATCCCCGCCACCCCCTCCAGCAGACATATGTACATCCTACCCTGCCCCACTGACAGCCTTCAGGTTTCTAACCAGGCAGCTGTGCCCCCAGCATCCCAGCGCTGACATCTGGCTCGTGCATCAACTCCCAGCCGTGCGTGAGCCTGACTTAGGGAAGAGTTACCGCCTTTGGCACCCCCGGAGCCTCTCCCAGCGCACAACTCCGAGACCTGCTGCTCACAGTGGGACGGTTCAGGCTGTGGGCCACAACAGGCAGAACAAAAAGCCCCTGTTAAGAGGTGTGTGCTGTGGGCCCAACGTGCCTGGCTCACTAGCCACGGGGCAGGGAGAGGGGGTGGCTGATCCCGATCCCAGCAGCGCTGCTCTCCATGTGGAGGTGCTCCACTTTCCAAGGAACAGCTCTGTACTTTCCCAGATGTAGCTGGGATCAGACTATGACCCAATGGGCACGGAGAACAACTCAAAGGAGGTAGGGAGAATGCCAGCAGTGCTTTCATTGCTTCAACCCACAAATAAACCTTCCCTCCCAGAGCAGCACGAGCCTCCATGGCCAAAAGCACATGGAAAATCCCAGAGCAAAGAGGACAAAGCACCGTGATGTGCCTGTGCCCAAACTGATGCTCAGCTCTGGGGCGCACAACCCCACAAGCCTCTGTGTCTGGTGGGCACTGGGAGACCTGACAGAGGGGTCCCTTACTCATCACAGCTGAAAAGCACAGACCCCCACACCAGGGATGCACAGGCAGCAAAGGACAGCGCTCACCTCTGAGTGAGTCTGACAGACAGACAGAGGAGCGATGGGCAGGGAAAGGAGCGGAGCCGCCGGCGCTCACCCCGGAGCTCCGAGCTGGCACCGGTCTCACATCCAGAGCTTCTCCCCACTCACCACCTGCCCACTGGAAGAAATCATCAAGACCACGGCACAGAAACACACATGCTGGGTGCTGTGAGCAGCGCAGAGAGGTGCCCTCCCTGTCTGACACAGCAAGATGAGGCAAAAGTACCTTCTAAAGGATTTTTCCAATTTGTCTTCCTAGTTGAATAAAAGAGTTTTTAAAAAAAATACAGTAAAAGAAAAGCCTTTCACCCAAACCTGAGAGATAAAAAAGAGGGGGGGGGGGAAATCTTCATCTTAATTCAAAATCCTATTTGATGTGTCGTGGCATGAAAATGTTTTTCACTGCATTTTTTCAGTGTGATCTCATGCGCCCTGCAAACGGGGTACGCCCAAAACACCAGGTATTTTATGGGACACAAACAGAGCGCAAACATACACAAGTGAAAGAAAAAAAATGGGATTGGTAAATATTTAAATTAATCCGAGCTGGCATCTGTGCAGCCTTCCCCTCCCAGAGAGAGGGATGTTTGCTGCTTGGAAAAAAATAAAAGTGAATAACATGACCTTTTCCTTCACGTTTGTTAGCTCGCTGCAGTTTGGGGGGGGTTGGAGCAGCCCAGGCACCTCCCCAAATCAAGGCCAGTGAGTGCAGCCAGGGCTCAGCTCCTCACTGGCACGGGGAGGGATGGGGGTTTGGGGCCAGCGCCCAAGCTGGTGGGGACAGAGCCGGCTCCGGGAGTTGCTCCAACCTGTTTGCTGTCTCACTCCGTCATGCACGGGGTTTGTTGTGTGTTGGGGTTTTTTTTTGGTTGTTGTTGTGTTGGGGTTTGTTGGGGTTTGTTGGTTGTTTTTGGTTTTTTTTTTTCTTTTCAGCTTAATTGTTGGAGGAGTTTATGAAGCTGTTTGCCAAAAAACAATGGGCTCCAGGGAGCCACACAAAAAGGGTGTGCCGCTCGCGAGAGGCCAAGCAGCCATGGAAACCACCACCTTTTGCGTGTGCCCAGGTGAAGCCAAAGCCTCGTGGATGGCTTGTGAAATCTGCAGGGATCATCCACACGGCAGCGCAACACCCAGCACCCCGAGAGCTGGCCCTGTCCACCAGCACCTCGGTCTCCCATCTCCCATTAGCAAAGGGGGAACGCTCCCGCTTGGGTTAACAACTCCCTTTGGATTCAAAAGGTCACACAGTGAATTGGGGAGCTGTTCTGCAGGCAGCTGAGCAGCGTGGGCACCCGCAGTGGGTGTGCTCCTCCGGGCCGGCAGCGTGGGCACGGCGCGGGCAGAGGCGGTTCTGCCGCCGCGGCGCACACGCAGGCTGGCAACGCTCCCCCCTCAACAGCCTGAGAAAGGGGAATCTGTGCACACCCGTGAGCAACAGGCACCACCACGCACAGGGAGAGGTCTCAAAAGCAGGGCTCACGCCTTAGGGGTACATCCCTGCCCACAGAAGGGAAGCTGGCAGCACCGGCGGGGAATGGGACTGATGAGGGGAGAAGGGGGGTCTCCCCAGGTCAGCCTGCAGCAGCAGGGCGTGGGGACCATGCTGTGCTGGACCCCATGGTCCAGATGCAGGTGAGTATTTTGGAGGGGGGGATGTTTGTCTTGCAGGTGGTGGGAGAGGGACCCTGGGTGCATTCTTCTCAATCTTAGAAAGGAAAATAGAGAATTCCTCAGCAGCACTGGCTGCTGGCCTGACGGACAGAAAGAACCCAGAACAAAGCACAGAGAAAGGTCTGCTGCAGGACTCTCTTGCTACCTCCAGGAAAGGGAAGAGCACTCTGAAGTGCAGCTCTTTTGAAAGACCTAACGTGAAGGATTCCCCACTTCCAGCTGCTGGAAGTTCTGCAGCGACATTTCGGGTTGCAGGGTCTCACCCACTTGCTGGAATACAGAGAGTGGGGGGGGGATAAAGCCTCAGGAGGCATCTCCAGTGACGAGCACAGATCACCATGAGGCAGAGCAAACAACTAAGAAACACTGAAAAGGCACAGAGAGTCCATAGGAACGAAGTTCCAGTATCATCCTCAAAATCAGAGCTGGGCAGAGCCAGCAAGAAGCAAGATCTCTCTTCCCCTGGTTTGATGTCAGGCTGTCACATTAACAGTGGGATGATTCGATCCTGGTGCTTCTCTTACCTGGAGTCAAAGGTCCCTGACCACAAACCACATCAAGAATCAGCTCCTGCACTCGATGAACCCTGGGGATGAGAGTACAGACCCCTCGGTACAGGAGAGATGAGGACAGCGATGCTTCTCTTTGTGCAGGGCAGGAGGGAAACCTCTGAAAGCCCCCCACCACCTTCACGATTCATTCCTGACTTCCACACACAGATTTATACCACAGCCAAATCTGTCTCCAAAGGACCTGGCCTTTTCCCATTCGCAGCTCCTTGTTCCCCCTCCTGTTAGAGAATCCCAAGGCAGGGGCCAGCCAGTACTGTTTAACTGGGAGGTCCCCAGGGCCACCTCCCAGCCAAGGCAGCACATGTGGCATCAGGTACAGCACTCAGGTGCTCTGCTACCGCCCCCGTGACTGGGCTGTCCCTAGGCATAGCCCACGGGCTCTGCAGAGCCTGCTGCTCCCCAAGGGCTGCTGGCAGAGACAAGGGGAGCTCCCTGGACCAGTGCTCCCTCAAGGGGACCGTGGGAAGGGCCCAGCAGGCCCACGAAGCAGGCAAGTGCCGGTAAGGCTTGGTGCGTCAGCCTTTCTGGCATCGACCTCCCAAACTCATTCAAATATTTCCCCTTTTTTTTTTTAATTTAATGTTCCCTATAATTCATCTGTCCCAAAAGATAATCAATAGAGGCCGTAATGAAAATTTGAGCCATATTTTATGATCCGCTGCAGGAGAAAGGGCCACATCAGCAGGACTAGCCTTGGCTTCCAGCATCATTTCTGTGTGCATTTGCTGGCCAGATTCCCCCCCTCCACCCCCTGAGGCTCCTGACAGGGGCAGCCCCTCCAGGAGAAACTCCTGCCCTTCCCTCTTCCTTCAAACAGCAGCTGCTGGAGCTGCAGTTGAAGACATCCGTGTGGGGAAAAGGGAAGTTCCTACAGAGTGCAGAGGGCACTAACCCAGCAGCCTCAGAGAACCTCCCGAGCATCCCTCATCCTCTCAGCTCTGAAACAACTCCTGTGGCCCTCAACCAGAGCCTAGGGGGAATACAGTGATCATGCTGCAGGACCTGAAGGTACTTCCACCCTTCACAGTAATACCCTAATCCTTGGCACTGCCTCTCAGTCAAGCTGGGCTTTGTGCTCCTCTTCTCCCAGATACCACCAAGAGTGAGGGCAGCCACTCATGGGGGAAGACAACACATTTCCCCAGGAACTGCAGGAGTCCAGAGCCAGCCATGCTGTGCTGAGCCTTCCAGGGCTCCTCCCTTTGACAGCAAAAACCAAAGAAGGACTTTTGGCCTCCCAGGTTCATGAGCAGCAACACAGTCATACAGAGATCAGACTGGGCTCAGCACCCTCCATTTCCCACCACGGAACAGCCACGAGAGCAAACTCACAGCTCCAGTCAAGACTCCAGCACAACGCTCATCTCTTCTCCCTCTTGTGCACTAGAGACAGTGAGGTTGGTCTCAGCCCCACAGTCCCAGAGCCACAGACTTGTAGGGGTTCAAGCTCTTGAGTGGTTTGAAAACAGGATTCTGGAGTCCCAATTTTCTTCAGTACCACTGGAAAAACAAGGCTGGGGAGGGGGGGGGAAGTCTCCAGAAGTCTACAGCCCATTGTCACTTCTAGCTCACCAGGACTGTGCTCCTCCATGGCTAGTCCAAGGCGAACCACAGGCACCGCCACCTGCCCCTCTTTATTCCTTTGAGGCACAACTCTTAAAGCTGCTCCCCAACTCATCCACTTTACTACATCACACATTCACTGAGGAGCTGTGCTCACCTTACCTATGGCTGGGCAGTGGCAAGAGGGAGCAGGGAGGGCGCAGTGCCGGCCACATCAGAAACCCCACCACGCTTCCAGGCACCTTCATCTGTTCTCCCTGCGCACAACCAGCGGGGTTGTTGTTTTTGCACAGGCACAGGGATGCAGCCAGGGCTGAAACGAAGGCAACAGCCTCAGGCCTGTTCCCGGAACCCTTCTCCCCCTCGGATTCCCAGCAGCGGGTCCCCTGTCCTCTCTCTAAAGGCCGGAGCGTATTTCACTGCCTGAAGCTGCCGCGTCCGCAGGGAGCCGGAGGTAACAAAACCGTCTGTGATTTGGCCAAGGGAAAAATATCAGAAGTGAAAGGCCAGAGTGAGGAATTTATAACAGCAGCTAAGGCAGCAAAAATACAAGCGCCTGACCAGGAGCTGCCCTCCTGCTCAGCAAGTCACGCTGTTCAGCTTCCCGTGTGTCTTGGAGAGGTGGGATGCTGCGGAGAGCACAGCCAGAACCCACCGATTTTCTACACAGAGGAGCGTGCTGACACCCTCACGAGACCCCTGCTAAACAGCACTCAGCCCTGAGGCATAAGCTGTGAAGCCAAGAAGCCTCAGCTCACCCAGAGGTGCAGGTGATGATCTCATATTGCCTTACTGCTTGAGGATGTTGCCTTTCCTTTGTGCAACTGATGTAGCAGCGCTGTGCAGGTATATTGGTGATACTCTGCCTCCCAAGGGAAGCTAGAAAATGCTCTCTGTCCCGGACCAGCAGCCTGCAGCCCTGTATCCAGTGGTCAGCAAGAGCAACAGCCAAGTATTTCCACCTCTCCTTTCTCTTGGAAACTTAGAAATCAACCACCTTTGTTTAAAAAACCCACCACAATATTCAAATTAACTGTTGCTTCCAACACGTCAATAAGGTGACAGATTTGCAAGACGAGTGACGAAAAGACAGAGGACGGGGAGGAGAAGGGGGGTGAGCAGCTTTGTGCTTTACCTGTAATCCCAAGCAGAGCTGGGAGAGCACTGTGAGCCCTGCAGCCCTGTGTCAGCACCACACACAGCCATCCCCCCTCTTCCACCCGGCTGCCACCGCAGTAGAACCTGTACTGATCCACACCCCTGTGCAGGAGAGAGGGAAGGGGAGCACGCAGGGACGTACCAGGGCTGTTTGCAGCCACTGCTAACCTGCCCCAGATTTGAACTGGTGACCCTTACTAATATCATCCAGTCCCTTGATATCCTCAGGGAGCAATCAGCACATTTTATTAACCCAGCCAATTTTAGAAGTGCATACGCAGTATTCTGGTTACTTGTTACAATTACAGGCCCGTTTCATCCCCACACTGAAGGGATGTGTGGCCCTTCCAGGCCATTACGGTGTCATCAGACCCCTGAGTGAAGCTGGACACGCTCCTGCTCTGTCAGAGCACCGAGCACACCCGGTGCCTACACCATCCCTTGCAGCAGAAATATCCTAAACCTAATATAAAGCCTCAGAGATCCCCACAACCAAATCCATTTTTTAAAATGACATGTTTCCACCTATTGGTCCCTGGAGTGAACTAATTGCTTTTGCTAGTTTTAAAAGCCAGAGTTATTTCACTGATAAAAAAAAAAGGAGCAAGTGCACAGGAACTCGGAGACAGCCTCAGATTTCCCACGTAAAATCACCATGTATGCAGATAAATTTGCTGCCCAGTCGAACTTCCAGCTTTACTGCATGACATGCCACAGGGGAATTCTCCCCTTCGCAGGGAAGGTGGGAAAACAAGGAGTTAAAGTAACCTGACCGAACTCAAATAGCAATTTAGGCAGAGCCAGGAGAATATAAGATTTCTGTCTGTGTTCTAACCACTAGGTTATCCCCTCCTTCGCTAAATAAACTTCCAAGTCTAAGGGGAGACTGCTATTTCCACTTAAAGACAGGTATTTTGTTTTGTGTTGGGGTTTTTTTTTTCCTCTTAATTGCCTTTTTTTTTCTCCCTGTTTTATTTATTTTTGTGAAGATGATGCCCTGTAAGAGGGAAGCTGCTCAGCAGGGGATCAGCCCAGGACCGTGCTGAGGTTATTATGTGCTTCAGAGATCCACTAGAAAGGTGGCCAGTAAGGACAGGAACGTTTCTGTGCATCCTGAAATAGGCTGAGCCACCACCCCTGCAAACACCCCCTGAGTTCAGATGCTGTGTAGACAAAATTGCCCCGAGTCCCAGTCTAGACTTACCTGTACTGGTGTACAGGCTGCACGGTCATTCCCAGCCCAGAACAAACCATTTACAGACAATATAAATGTACCAATTCAGTGACAACACCTGAAAAAAAATCCCAGAAAAAGCTAAAACTGGAGGGCCAATCTTTGCAGGGGTGGTGAGTAACTAGAGGAGGAGAGAGCCTGGCTGTTCCAAACCTGTACTTACCTGGAGCAGGAAGCAACCCCACGCTCTGGGTGCAGCAGCACATCCTGGGACCTGCTCATCACACCGTTCCTGGGAAAACCAGTCCTTGCTGTGGAGCAGAAACCCGGTGGAAGCAAGAAACCCCAAACTGCTTTCTAAGGAGCAGCAGTTCAGCCCCACCACTTGCTGGGAAGGTTGTAGGTGAGAGTTCCCTTTCCCCAGCTCAGACTGAATTGCTCTTTACTTGGATGAAGCTCAGCTCTCCTTCAGAGGAACCACAGCCGAAGGTGACCACTGCTAAATTTTTTATCATCATTTTATGAACACGTTAACCTCAATTCACAAATGTGCTACAGAGTGAATTTCCTTCTATTTTCTTTTTCATGCTTGATTAAAAAGTATTCCAAAGACATAGATTTTTTTTTTCCAAGGTTTATAAGAAGTTCCCTCATACAAACTTGCACTGGTTTAATGTGGCACCCCCTCTCTTCTTTGGGTTTGGATTTTGTAGAACTGTGTTACTAATTAATTAGAACTGAGCCAAAAGAATTTGTTCCATGCAGGCTATCAGTTTTAACTATCCCATGTCAAGCTGAACAGGTATAAATGTTTTATACATAAAAGACTTTGGATTATATAATACAAACACATCTTCTACCTTCTCCCTTCTTTCAGGGAGATTTCCTTTGGGAATGGATGGGTTGGACAGTGGGAAGAAAGCTCAGTCTCACGTGTGCACTGGGAGGTCTCTTCGCTGTCACATTTACAACACACACGGAGTTGGGAAAAACTTGCTTCAAGTAAGCATTTCCCCCCTTCCCCCCAGTTCATTGTTTAAGGGATGTTTTCCTTTTGTGATTTTTATTTCTAAAGATCCTCTTTTTGTTTTCTGAAAGCCAGGGTTGATGGAGGAAGCATTCTGCCCTCAAATCATCATCTCCAGGCACAGGAAAGCTGCTTAAGATGTTACCCGCTTATTGCGCACGCACACCTCTGCTCAGAGATCCTTAATCTTCACCCACCCAAGATTAAGGCAACGCAAATGATGAAATCGATACCAATACAGACAGCAACATCTATTACAGTTGCAGTGTTTTTGTTAGATTTTGTTTTCCCCCCCCTAAACTATGAAAGCAGTGTGATTTTAATGTGCTTCTTGTTGTTTGTGCCGTACAAACTCTCTGCTGGCTGATGCTGGGAGTATGCAAATGCCCTGTTTTCCAGAGAGAAACCCTTCCTCTGACACCTCATGAGGGAAGAAAATATTTGAGTGTTTGTGAGGTGAGGATCCATTTATATTTAAGGCTCCATTACCGATCAGGAGGCAAAGAGTGTCCTTAAGGTGGATATAAATTATAGTTACACTAATTTTAAGGCCCTTAGTCTCTGTCCTAGTGATGTAGCAGAAGAGCTTTCGAATAAAGAAGATTCTTCTCTCGCAGCAGTTTCAGCTCTTTTCTTTCATTAATCAAAACCCATCACATATATAAAAATCTACGTACGTTTTCTCTCCCTGTGCATGTCTGAATACCTATTTGAGGTTTAACGCTCCTGCACCTCAGAGTCAAACAGAACGCCTCAAAAAGCGTTTTGCAAGCAACTCCAACAGGCATTTCCAGAAGTTACATCACGTAACAAGTCATGCAATTAAACTTTAATGAAAAAAACACAAACAAAAAAACACACCAGGCGGCCCCCAGTGCTTGCTTTGTCTTCCAAACCATCTCCCATGAAAAAGCAGGACGCTAAAATGGAAGAACCTCTGACTAAAACCACGCTGTAAACAATTTTTTTTCCTAATGAATTCCACCTCTTTACTCCACTGAATCAGCAGAGCCGGATGGAATTTCTCTCCTCTCTGCCTTCTCTCTGTATAAAAGGATGTACAGCTGATAAAACTAGTAACCCATGAAGATCACTTCCCCGAGGTGAGATGCCTCCTACCAGCAGTTCTGCTCTCAGGGGGTTAGAGTCTAACACCCTTCCTCCTCCCCGAGACGCGGTGCCTCGCTCTCTGCGCTGGCCCCTTGAAACTGGCAGGACCTTCGGTATGGTAACTGAGAGCTGGTGCAGGCAGGAGGAACAGAATGACCTACAGCAGATAGAAATACTCATCCATGTTCCTCTTGAAAAAAGAAGACCCAGTTCTCCCAAATTTCTAAGCACCTGCAGCCTCGGAAGGCTTCAGCTGGAGTTGTGAGGCTCCAACACCTCTCCAAAAGGGATGCCTGAACCTCCACACTTTGCTCCTCTTCTTCACCCTCTGCTGATATTTTTCCACATCTGCAAACGATGCCCTTTCAAACCAGACCTTTTATTTAGCATCTGCTGAGGTCCTATCGTTTGGTTCACACAAACACCAGAGGACAGAAAGGGGCTGTCACTCTGAGATGTTAGGAAAGGTAAAAGAGAAGCTGAAGAAGGGTCACAGCTGGACCATGAAAACCATCAAAGCCCTGGACTGGAAGAGACACACACACACACACACAGAGAGACTACTGAGCAGTCCCACTGGCTCCAGCTCACTCCTGGCTGCACAAACAGGTCTTTGCACGGTGAGAACTGAACTGAAGCTCATGCAGAGCAGGACAGCGCCAGCCTCTCCGTGGCTGCTACACCAGGTTTCCTAAAGCTGGGGCTTTGTGTTCTCTACAGCGTGCAACCAACTCAAATCTGAAATCCAGATAAATTTCAGAATGTCTGATGTAATTACTTGTCACTACTTGTCTTTCCCACTGTAGCTCTTCTGGACAGTGACAAAGCCAGTCTGCCAGAGGCTCTGGTTTGAACTACCCCCCTAAACCATTCCAGCTGGGCTTCAGGCAGGGCAGAGCCAGCCTGGAATGAACTGAAAGTCAGCAAAATGCACAAGAAAAAACAACAGAAAAAGTGTCTTGGTCATATTTTTGTCTTTAAGACTTTTTTCCCTGTTTGTATAATGCAAGAAAAATTTGGTCTAATCAGTAATATTATTCCTCCCCCTACCTGCTGAAGGGGATTTCAGTTTTAACTCAGGGAGAGTTTCCTTAAGGTATTTAAATGCTTTTCAGTGAAAATGACATTTAGATAGCCTTTTTTCCTTTTTTTTTTCCCCCCAGTTCACTGTACTATATTACAAAATCAAAGATCTGTCTATAAGAAAATAGTATTATCTTAAAAAGCATCTTCCCTCCCCAAGTGTTTCCTGCTGAGAAAAGGTCCATGGCACAGAAAGGCAGCCAGCCTTCCTCCTGTGCAGGGAGCCAGCTTCTCCTCACACACACACCAGTTCAGGGATGCTCATAAATTATAAAAGGATTTAAAAAGAGAAGCCCTAAAAATCTCATGTGACAGACACGGCAGACAACTGCCAGTGCCACATTAAGTACTTTAGGGTTTGGGGCAAAATCTGGGGGCCTGTCCTATGGGGAAGAAACATGAGTAACTCTGTTCAGCCATGAGAAGAAATGCCAATTTACAAGAAAAGGCAACTGGCTCTTTCATTCACAAGTGTCCCAAAGCAAGAGCTGCAAGAAAACTATAGGACAGCTCCTGGGGTTTAAGAGAAAATGGAAAAGCCTGAGTAAGAATCAAAATGATGGTCAAAATGACTGCACCTCCATGCCATCCCTTAGCACAAGGCACGAGGCTACACACAGCAAAACCATACAGCTGCTGGCATTTAAAATGCTTTTGACTCAGAGGCTGGAGCCTGGCAAAGTCTCAGCTTCCATGGATTTGCCACTATCCAGAGCTTGGGAAGACTACTGTGCTTTTCCTGTGCTCCTTCCTACACCATGCATGACCATCTTCCCTCCCTCCCATCGCTGAGTGCACTGGGCTTCTCTTCCACGCTCCAGATTGCTTACCCCAGCTCCAAACCTACCCCAGGGGAGAAAGGGACAAGGGATGTGGTGAGGGTGTAGCAGGGTGCCAGAGCAGCAGAGCACCGAGCAGTGTAAATTACCACCCTGCTCCAGCACGCTGCCTCATCCATTCAGCACGAAGAGAGAAGAGATCCCATCAAACAGGAGCTGGGCTGGGCTATGAAATCTGGGATTAGACATCTGGAAAGCCATCTGAGAAAGCAGGCTTGGGAAGGCAGTGGGGGATTGAGTATCTTATCCTCCCTGTCTGGTAAACACTTCCAGCCATCTCAGCAGAGTCACTCTGCATCCTCCCGACCTCAGGCGTGTGACAGGCGTGTAGAGACACGGCCCAGGAGGGGACAGAGCCACGAGGAGGGACTGGGAGAGCAGGACAAATGAAGCAAGGCAGGGGAAGGCCAGATGGCAATTGAGAGGCACAGCGGTGCCAGACAGCAGGAGGGGCACACTGGAAGGAACAAAGCCTCTCCAGGCACTGCAGGAAGCCGTGTTATACCTTGACCCAGAGTGTGAAGCTGGGAGCCCCAAACTCAGGGTGCAGGTGTGCAGCAAGTCCTGGCCTGGGAAGGACTAGCTGAAGTGGTACCCAGCCAAACAGCCTCTTTCAGAGACCCACCAGAACCAGTTTTAAACACTAACCTGGCTCTCCAGGTTAGAAAGTGCTTCCTGTTTGCAGCGCAGAGCTTTCCAGTTTCCTTGAGGATGAACAGTGATGAGTCCAAACCACGTCTGATAAGGACACAGAACAAGAGCGAAAGCTCCTGGGCCTGGGGGTTCCCACGGCTGCCTGAGCCGAGCGGTTCTTCCTGCCCGGAGCCAGGAAGAGTTGCACAGGGAGATCAAACCTGCCCTGCAAAGTCCAAATCCAAGTCATGCAAATTCCAGCCTTCCTCCAAGCACTGATACCAACACAGGGACTCTGACTTCATCAGATGGATGAAGGAAATGGAAAAAGGGGGGGGGCCTTACTGCCTACACACACACACACACACACACACACCCCACCTCAGGCAATAGAGGGGGTGTGAATAATGGAGCAGGTTCAGCAGCCAACACCATTCAGGGTCGAGTTAGTAATCCTCTTTTTCCATTTCCGTTTGCTATTTGATGTAATTATAGTTTTTGATTGAAATCCACCCGGAGTGTAACCCCTCTGCTTAATGCACTGCTTAAATCCTTGGGTACACAACCACGCTGCTCCCCAGACTCGCCTGGAATAGGAAACCATTTCAATGCCAAAAAGAAGTCTTTGCTTTCTTTGGTAACGCCCTCGGTCTTGGCTCAGCCTCTGCTACACCCACCAAAGGAGAAGGGCAGGGACTTGAAGAAGGCTGCCTGATACCACCCATGGGCTAGTGGCTTTCTGCTAGAAGTGGAACCTGCAAGAGGTCTAAAAACTTTTCAAAGCTTTCCTTAACACCCAGACACCAGGAGAGGTTGCCCAGCAGTAAGAGCACAGGACCAGGAGCCTGACATCGACTGCCCCAGCAAACTTGCTGCTCTCCAAACCATAAATAGTATCAACCCAGAACTCCATCCTGCCTTCACCTGGGGTGACCGGTGGTTTCTGTCCTGGAAGACCTCTTGGGGATAAAACTACTAGATGGTATTTATAATCCAAAGGAGAGCTGGGAGATCTACGTCTATGGGAAATCATTGCTGAAGCTGGTTTGTCCTCTCCAGCTCACTCTGTACCATTTGGCCAAGCATGCAGGGTGACAGCTTGATCAGTAGGCCAGGCACCCAGTGAGCACATTCACAACTGCATCCCACAGAAGGATCAGCCCACACCAGAGGGACTGGCTGGCAGCAGAAGAACCAATACCTGAGGACAGACACTGCCTAGCAATAAACAGTGTTTCAGGTGCCCATTGGTCTGCTGGCTATCAGAAGGAAAAATGTTCTCTGAGGGCCTCACAGCCAAACCAGCACCTCAGCCACTGTACAAAACCTGGGTTGGGGAGGCATGTAACACCTAGACTTGCTCCAAAAAGCCAAGCTGTTCTATGAGGTGGAAGGAGAGCATCTCAGGACAACAAACAAAACCTACAATTTCAGTCAAGACTGAGAGAAAAAAGGTTAATTCTCCTCTACAGGAGAAACTCCTCATGGTTCCCTTCATTCTAGGATTGCCTGAAGACTGAGGTTATGTGCAAGAGGAACTCGATTAGGAAAGAGTAACTCAAAGCCTTCCCCAGCAGGGAAATAGGACCTCTGGAATTTGGAAAAAAAAAGTGATGTCACATCTTCTGTCCCACACATCATTTGCACACGGAGAATGAAGCCCTCAAAGTTACCCTGTGAGATTTCCAGATCTGTTGCAAAGAAAGTCCAAAAGAGCTGCTAAGCTCTGGATGCTTCTACACCCACAACACCTGTCTCTGAGAGGCATGCAGCCAACTCAGTGCAGGACCTTTGGAACCAAACATGGCTCTCTGGACCCAATTCTGTGTGTCTTGGCCTTTACAGCATCATTTATATCAAGGCCAAGCAGTGGCAAAACACTGTGATCAGAACAGCATGGTTATAAAGGGACCAGATCATCTGCCCATCCCTTTCCATTCAGTGCTGAAAAGGAGTTCAGAGCGAAGGAGGAGGCCGCCCAACCAACCTCCTGGGCTGGAAGCAGCTTTGCTGGCAGCAGCGTGACTCAGTGGTGAATCAGAGGCAGGCCATGCCTGGCTGCTGGATGGGCCAGGCTATGGAGGGAAGGTGAGGACAGCAAAGCAAGAGAAACAGAGACCCATGGGTGGCATGGGAAGCGGGGTCCCCTGGGCTTGAAAGTGAGAGCCCTGCCCGAGGCACCCACACTTCTAGGAACTGTCCCTGACAGCATCTGCTGAGCAGCTGAGCCCCAGTTACTGGTGCTTCCTTCACCAGTGGGAAGGGCAGCCCCAGCACGGGGTCCAGTGGCACATCTCAATGCTCCCAACAGCCCAAGCAGCTCATCAGCAGCAACCTGCTTTCCAAACAGCTCTCCCTACTCCGCTCCAGCCCTTCCTCTCGGCCCGGGCAGTCAGTTCTTTCCCTCTCCTCGTCAGATATCTCTGTCTCTCTGAAATATTCAGATGATTTGGTTTTGTTCTCTTCTCCCCCACATCAAATCCTCCCCCTGCTTGTGGAAGCAGTGGATTTCACCCAGGCACAGGAGGCTAATTTACACCCTTCAGGGTTTAAAATAGCAGTAGCGTAAATGAAAAGTCCAATTTCTTCAAATTTGCATTGTAAAACCATCCTTCAACTTCCTTGAAATAAATTTTACTATTTTATTAGTGCAAACAAAATGGTAATAAAACACTAATACAGCGCCTTGTATCCAGGGGAAGAGCTAAAATTAACATAGACCGAGCAGTGTTTGCTATTACATTCAATTACCTTTTTACTTGAGATTTACATTCTCATCCCCTTAATCTCCATAGTGGTGGCTTTGAAATCGCTCCCCACAGTCATTCCTGCGTTCGGAACGGCCGGCAGGAAAGCTGCTCGTTCGCCACCACCACTCCCACTGCCAGCACCCCAGTGCCAGCCTCTTCCCTCGAGACCCCTGGGTAAGTTTACCCTGAGTGTCTCCAGAGAGCCTCCCCAGCAAGTGCCTTCACTTCCCACTGTTAGTCTCACCCAGGTCTTCATTTCCAAACTCCAGACACACACACCAGCAGGAAACATACAGCCCGTGTGCCACAGCTGCTGTCCACCCAGCTCTGGGAACTGCTCCTTAATTCTCAGCTCCGAGCTGTGCTGCAGGCAGGGTTTATTATCTCCATTGTACAGATACAGAAACTCAGGCAAAGACTGAGTACCAACGTCTGAACGCAGCGGCTCCCCGGTGTAAATCTGGAGCAGCGTATTCTGGAATGAAAATATTCCAGCTTTTGAGTGGGATTCACTAAATTCAGGCTCTGCTCTGCAGTTATTTAACTGGGATCATGTCACAGAATCACAGGGTTGGAAAAGACCTTTAAAGATCATCAAGTCCATCCTAAGCTAAACCATATCCCTGAGCACCTCATCTACCCTTTTTTAAACACACCCAGGGAAGGTGACTCAGCCCCTCCCTGGGCAGCCTGTGCCACAGCCCCACAACTCTGCCAGGGAAGAACTGTTCCCTCACATCTGCTCTGATCCTGCCCTGGGGCAGCTTGAGCCCATTGCCCCTTGTCCCATCTCCTGTCCCCTGGATGAAGAGACCATCGCCCACCGCTCTACAACTTCCCTTTACGTAGTTGTAGGTGGTGATAAGGTCTCCCCTCAGCCTCCTCTTCTCCAGGCTGAACACCCCCAGCTCCCTCAGCTGCTCCTCAGAGGATTTGCCCTCCAGCCCCTTCCCCAGCCTGGTTGCCCTTCTCTGGACTCGCTCCAGGACCTCAATGTCCTTCTGATGGTGAGGAGCCCAGAATGTCCGGCCACCCAGGGGTCCAAGATGCACAGGCTTAGCAGTACATTCAGGGAAAGAGCAGCTCCAGAACCATATGATGAAATTAAGAGAGAACCTACACTGAGAAGGGCACCAAGGATAGAAATCCCAGTAAATGCAATGCAGGGAATCAACTTCCCCAGTGCTGGAGGCAAAGTTTTAGTTGGCAGCATCTTTGGATGCTTCCTTTTAACGTACTAGACATGTATGGGATGCAGGGGGAAATGGGCAGCCCCTTTTCAGTGTCTGTGGGGACAGGACAAGGGGCAATGGCTGCAAGTTGGAGCACAGGAAGTTCCACAGCACCATGGGGAAGAACTTTTCCCCAGTGAGGGTGAGGGAGCCCTGGGACAGGCTGCCCGGGGGGTGTGGAGTCTCCATCTCTGGAGAGATTCCAGCCCCGTCTGGACATCGCCCTGTGCAATATGAGCTGGGGAGCTGCTTTGGCAGGGGGTTGGACCCCAGGAGCTCTCCAGGTCCCTTCCAACCCCTGGGATTCTGGGATTCTATGTCAGTGATGCTGGCCCTTCCCAGAAGGACAGCGAGCCTGCAGTAAGGCACTGCAGGGAAGCACCACACTGCTCCAGCTCCATGCGGTGACTTCAGTTCTCCACTCTTCTTTCTTCCTTCCCATGTACCGAACGTTGGACACCTCCCCTCCCATGAACCAAGTCAAATCACTGAGCCCTCCTTTAAAGAGCATGGCCAGCACCTGCCTTACAGGTGATGCCCACAACTTTGCCCCCTAATGTTGATACAACAATTAGTGACACCCAAATGAGATAACTGAGATGAATTAAGCACTGTGTAATATCTTTCTTCCAACACTACAGGACCCTAACAACACTGAACAGAGCCAACAGCTAAGGGGAAGTAAAGGGCAATTTGGGAAGGTACCAGCCAGCATCCTAAGGAAGAGCATCTCCTGAGGGAAAGCCACCCAGGACCAGCCCAGCTGTCCTGAATATACAGCACTTGGACTGCACGCAGGCACCTCACTGAGCGCCGTCACCACCCGCCTGCATGGGACACACTTCTAACTGCTGTAACCAAGTTCCAGGCACCACAGGGACACTGCATGGCCCCCATCCTACCTAGAGGAACCACCCATAAACTCTGCCACCACCCTGCTGAAAGCCAGCCCCACCAGAATCCATTCTGTCCCATACAGCACAAGGTCACTCTCATTTCTGGTGCCCCTTGGGCAGCTCTTCCACCACTCCTGATTCTTCTTTTGAACCAAGAACATGGGAGGTGATTCAGCAGGAGATTCTGTGCCAACAAGAACGTGCTGGTCAGAGCATCTTCCCATGACAAGGACTATGTCCTAGCACTTGGGAGTCCCCTAGGCAGTATCCCTGACAGCTCCCTTCAAGGTCCTCCTCCTTTTCTCATCAACAAAACCTGGTTTCCATGCTGTAATTCACAACATGCATGCCTACCACCTAAACAGCTCATCTGCCTCTCCTCCTGAACAGCACAGTCCTTCATCCTTCTCCTTCCACCATCTTCACAGCTAGAAGGATGGATCACGTAAAGCATCAGTCTATAGGATTCCCCTAGAAGGAATGATAAATCTTCTCCAGCCAAAAAGCAAACGTGCACCCAGGAAAGCTTTCAGCTGACCTTCTAGAAGGCAGCACACAAAGGCCTTAGTGCAAACAAATTTATCACAGGGCACCTGAGCAAAACAAAAAAAAAAACCCAAACAATAAAATGTAGGAAGAAGAAACCTGCCCAGTAGCACAGGGCTGAGGTTGGTTTCAGCTGGTCTTCTGCCCCTTTTTTCTGTTCTCTTTCCCCCACTCCCCTGAACAAAAGGAAGTTTGTTGTCAGGCTCAAACATTTCCTGGGCCTTGTCTGAGTTCCACCTTGTTTTCTTTTTCTCTTCTCCCCACCCTGTACAAATAAAGCAAAAACCAACTGGCACCACCTGTGATGAAAGGACAACTAAATGCAGAATTTTATCATCTTTTTTTTTTTTTTTTCTTTTCTCCCTCCTCCTTTTTCCCTTTTTCTTGGCCAGAAGTTTTGGGCAAAGGACAAAAGGTATTGTTGGGTAAGCACAATTCCAGCGGCTGAGTCACGCTAAGACACTAAAGCGCTGGCTGCTGCTGGGGTGAAGCAAGCCAAGGTGCTCCTTGGCTAAATGCGATGGAACTGCCAGCAGCACCACTGCAAGCCCTGCCAGCCCCCACAGCACACAGGGCAACAGGAGCTTCTCACAGTGAGGAAAGATGCAAAGAACTAAACTAAAACCCTGGTAGGACTATTTTCACCTAAGAAAAGACCTGGCACGTGGAGGAGGCTGGGTGGGCTCCTCCAGGAAGGCTGCCAAGGTTGTGAAGGTCAGAGGGAAGACAGGTTGGATCCTCACTCACGATGCTGGAAGGTGAAAATGCCACCTTCAGTTCTCCACCCAGACCTACATTCTTGATTTCATGCTACGAGTTGGACCCACAGCTGGTCAACTGTACCAGCAGCCTCCTTCCCCCCCCACCAGCTGTGAGCTCCTGGAGGCAGGGAGCTGACATCTCTCTTGCAGCCCCGACCACAACCGAGGGGGCAGGGGGCTGCTGGGCGCTACCAGGCTGCAGAGAATCATCAACCCATTTCTGGCTGCAAATTAAACGCTGCCCCGAGCGGGTACTTGCTGGGAGCACATTCAAAAGCACGCTGTAGACCCTGCAACTCAATGGTGCATCTGGGGGAGCTGGAGCACTGGCTGTTTGTTTATTTTATGATGCACTTTGGTCTCTCTCAGTTGCACGGTTATCCTACACCTGTTCGCTCCCCTTTCTCCAGGCTGATAACAGGCAGTACGTTGCGCAGCGCGGAGGCCCGGACTGGCTCTTTCTGTTTTTAATGAGACCTGTGTATTTGGTTCCAGACTATCAATACTCAGGGTCAGGGAAGAGGCAGGAAAATTTCCCTCAACAGGCATAATCAGTTCAGCAGAACGATGTGGAGCAAGGTCCTCAAATGGATCTAAAGAAGACAAACGTTCTCTGCCGATCAACCCACCCTCAGGCAAATCCTGCTTCTCCCAGTGCAGCACATCTCCTTTGGGATCCCACACTCACACGGGCTGGTACACCTCTTTAATGTAGAGACACAGGCCTGGCCTCTTTCAACAGTTCTGGCATCTTTTCATGGCAGACCCCATGACACACGGAGGCGGCTGAGAACAAGGAATCACGCTTTTCCAGGAACGGGGAATCCAGATTTTCTGGTTTATAAATTTTCCCATCTGGATTTGTTTTGCTGTTCATAGGGTAGATCACCAGAGATAAGGAAAGAAAAGTAAAGAACTATCAGAGCAGTGGCAGCCCTGACAGGCTCGGATGAATTTCTTGCATGTCACAATCTCCTGTTTGGGCAGAAATTTGAATGTGTTTTCCAGCAGGAACACAGATAAACTGGCATCTCCCCCCCAGGCTTGTTTCGGTCCTGCTGCTGCCTACGGGCTCCAGAGTGTAGGAACTGAGGAGCTTGGACATACCCACTCTCAGGACTGTCTGGGTAAGGACATGGTAACTTCTCTGCCACTCACATGGCCAAAATTACAATTGTCTGAGATGACTTGGGGTGAAAGCTGTTAAAAGGGCCTATAGACAAGCAGGTTATTACCTGAAACAGGCTATGGTGAAAGCCTCTGTTGGGAAAATCCTGCACTAGCACCCAAACGGCACAGGAAGGAATGAGCTGGTTGTCTCCACATATCAGAACCAGCAGCTTTGCCTCTGTGGCACAGGGCCTGTTGAAGCCTGTCATCTCGGGGAGAATCCCCTGGGATCGCAGCTGGATGATGTGGGACCAGCTCTCCCAAGCCCTTCCAGGGTGCCCCCTGCTCTCAGAAACAACCAGGCCCTCTGGGACCTGCTGGGGCCACTCTTCCCACCTCTGCAGCCCATCCCCATGGGTCTGGCCTGACTGCCAGTGCCACTGGCTGTCCAGGTATGGGAAGGAACCAGAGGCCTCCAGCAATCATCTGCCTGGACCCTAAAGATTACCAGCAGCCTGCAGAGTGAAGCCAAGGGGCGAGGGGCTGCGATGCTGTGTACATCTGTCCTCCCCTGCCACCCCTAAGCCAGGCTGCTGAATTTACACAGCAAGGACAACTTGGTAAAGACAGCGCTGCGGCTGTCAGCTGGGAGCCTCTGCACACTAAGCTCCTGGTTAAATGTTTTCATCAAAATCAGAGCGAGAAAGTGCAGAGCAAACACCACCAATTAGAGGCTGGGATGAAGCGTTCCTGCCAGCAGATCTGGTGAGAGGGGCATGAGTCATCTTAACCCTTTGGGAGCCAGGGGCAGCACAGCTCCACCGGGGAGAGGAGGAAGATGGGAGAGGAAACCTCTCACAAACCTGTCATTTGCATCCACTCATTTTCATTTATTTTTTTGGTAGGAAGTTGAACTCAGGAGCGAACACGTGCCTTGTTAGGAGCTGTATTATTCCCCTAACCTCTGCCCTTTCCATTCTACTACCTGGAAGAGCCTGAACCAGGCAACCCACCCGCTCCAGTGAAGGTGGCCACCAGCTGGTTCAGAGAGCTGGAGAGCAGCCCAGGGCAGAGGGGCACATCGAGGAGATCTGGGGTTGGCCAGCCCTCAAGCCACCTCTACCTTCAAAGTCCATTGTAGCAAGCAGAAAATACCACACCAGCTTTTCTGAAGGCTAAGGCATCAGTGAGAGTAACAGGGCAGTACTCCATGCCTCCTTCCAAGACAAAAGGATTTATCTCCCAAAACACAACGCTTCCCCTCAGAAACACAATAAAAAGTATTTCACCCTGAAAGGTATTTCATCGTGTTTCTGATGGGGAAGCATTATTTCATCAGCAGTAAGAAGAGAGCTGGGACCAGGCTCACACAGGTTTGCCCCTCTTCCCCAGACTGCCTCTGCCTGATTGCTGTCAACTGCTCAATTTCTGACCATGCAAGAAGTGATCAAAATTTAATTGCTTACACGGGATAAATCCCCTCTCCATGCAAACACCACGCTGCCCTTTGTGGCAGGATTCAGTGCTGACAAGCCAAAAGTTCAGCTTTCTAGGAGCAAGGAGACATTGCAACATTACAGGTGCTCAGAGAGATCAGCCCCTTCCGCTGCAACAAAGCCTCAAGTCAGAACGATGCTCCAGACCTCGCTCCAACACCCACTGACTCCACCTCAGCACAGCCCCGAGCAGACGCTGCAGGAAAGAGCCTCAGACCACTGCCCAGCCCTGTGGAGACGGCACCACTGCGACAAGCAGCATTCTGGAACCTTCCTGAAAGGGGCTCTACCCCCAGCCAAGCTCCCTGTCTTGAGGTGAGGGACAGAAACCAGCATCGGGACAGAGGACCCACTGCTATGGAGATCTAGAGGCATCACCCAGGGCAGGGAAGCTACAGCCAAAAAAGGGGGATAAATTAACACTATCTGTGGGATAATTTAGGGCACAGAGCGTGGCACAGTCCAGGATCTATCCCTCCCCAGTTGGATGTGTCCAAAGCTGGGGCCCCCAGAAGTTGTGAATTTCAAGCATACCAGGGCTACTGGAGCCGACAGCTTCAGATCCTGCTGAGCCAGCTTGTGGCTGTATTCAAAATTGAGTAAATTTACAGCTGTAAGCTGGGAGTTTATACAACCCGTAACTTGTTAGGGATGGCTGACCAAGCCAGAACGATCGTTCCCCAGCTGACAAGGCTCTTATTGGTTAGACCTTTGAGCGCCTGGGAGATTTTATTATTTTTTCTTTTTCTTTAGCACTGGGGAGGGGGGGTGGGTTAGGAAAGGAAACATCTATTTTTGTTCTTTTCCTCGCCAAACTGAAATGAAATGCCAGGTCCCATCCAGCATGCATTCCTCAGCATGGCGGCTGGGGACCGTAGCACACCCAGGGACCATCTCCTTGGACAAGGCTGCTGTGGTTTTCTCACTCTGTGCAGACTCTTGCAATGTGAATAGCTCCACAGGATTCAGGGTATTATCACCAGGGTTAGCAAGGCTGCTCTGGCACTGGCCCCTTTTGCATGGCCATTTCCCTCCTCGTTCACCCCAGACCCCCCCCCAAATGCTACTCTGCTCCAGCCTGCGCTGCAAGGAAATGTGGCCTGAGCTGGATGCAGCGAGTGCAGCGTCCTGCAGAGACCTTCCCTCCATCTCCTCTGCAAGGATAAACAGCTGGAGCAGGATCAGACCTGAAGCCATCTGAACCTGGATCCACAAACAGCAAGACAAGCAGTCTGCCAAGTAACAGGCAGGCAGCGAGTGTAAAGCAGGACTCCAGGAGCCCTCTGATGGGAACAAAATCAGCATCATTCACTGTGCCTGCAAGTGTGAAAGCTGTCCAGCCCGAGGAAGGCATGGGGCTTGCCTGCACCTAACAGCCTCAGCCTAAGATCCTCTATTTTTATTACAGCATGGTGCCAGTTCTTGTCTTTCAGACACTTTCAGCAGGAATCCCAAACACAGTCCAACTGCCAGCAGGCTGGGTGAAGGGCTGGGGGGGCTCTCCAGGGACTCGCTTTTCCATGTGACCACAGACAAGCCAAGGACAGTCACACCAGCTTCAACCATCCACACATTCATGAGGATGAGGTGCTCAAGCATGATGAGAGGCACCTACACCTACCTCAGCTGTTACACAGCTACAGGCACTCCTCCCTGGGAGGACACAGTTTCTCTAGGACGTGGCTGAGGAGCATTAACAGGTCTCCCCTTTACCCTTCACTCCATCCTGAATACGTAAGAGCCCAGAACATCAATAGTTTACATGAGTTAAAGAGCCAGCTGAGGCTTTACGGGCTCACTCAGGCAGGATAAAACACTCTTTAGCATCCAGCCACCATGGAAGGAAATTAAGTAAATGGGGACCTTTGGTGAAGTCTTAAACAGGAGACGGGAAAAGGGGAAATTGCCTCTCTCTCTCTGCTCACAGAGCAGGGATCACACCGCCTGCTGCCGCTCCCACAGTTTAAAATACTTAAGTCCTCCAAGGTGCAGCTTAATTTTCTTTTTTAAAAAAGAAAAGTGTCAGTCTAATTAGATAAATCCTCCAAGCACGTGGCCCGGAGTTCGTCATGGAAATTAACCTCCTTGAAAGATCACAGTGACTGAAATAAGAAACTGTGTGTTTTGGCATAGTGCAGTGAAATGGGAGATGCAGGCTGCATTTCATACACCTTCCCTTTCATAAACCTGCCGCGTTTCATATCTGCCCTACTGGCCCTTAGCTTGGCACCAAGACTTTATCTCCGAATGCCTGTTTGCAAATCGCTGCCCAGAGGTTACAATAACCCCTGAGAGGGATTTTGCTGGCTCACCAGTGCGAAAGGACACTGCTCCCCTGGTATAAAGCTGGGCCAGCCTGAGGCACTGGTGGAGGGAGGGGCTGGTCACCAGCAGCCCAACACAGAGGATGTTCCGCAGACACAGCCACCATGGGGAGGGAGCCAGGCTGGGAGCGGTGTGCCAGGCTCCGAGCTGCTTTGCCAGCCTCGTCATCCAACACACAGACCAGTGTGATTCTGTGCAGCTCTCCCTGGCAGTGAGATGGGCTGAGCAGGGCAGAAGGGAGCTACCTCGAAGCCCCAGGCTGCCATCACACAGCTCCAGTTCCATTTACGCCATCTACGTCCATGTCTGGCTATTGCTAAGGCACTACTCAGGCACAGTGGGAAAGGTGTAAGGCTGGGAATCACACTGCTTGGGAATAAAAGGCTCTTGGGATCTTGGAAGCAAAAGCCAAACCAGGAAAGAAAAGAACTAGCTTCCAAGTCAACTGCCAGCCCTCCCTTCAAGTCAAAGTCGGGACCAGAACTAGACTATTTCACACTTCCAGGAAATATTGCCAGTCGGCTTTCCTTTCATGCCACTGGGCAAACTGGTGCCAGGGTCACAATTTCAACCCTTGTTCCACAAGGGCTACTGCTGGCCTCTCCAGGGTGACATTACACATCACATTTTAGTATAGCACTGACACAAAACCCTTTGGCAGTTCCAAACAGTGCTTCCCCACCAAGGGGATGTAAGGATTCCCTTTCTAAGCTCTCCAGTTCACACTGTCCTTTCAAAGGATAGCATCCAAAACTAAAACACCCCTGAAAAATCTGTAGAGTTCAGCTACCTCCTTCCTTCCCAAGTGTGATGGACACTGGTATGCGGATGCTGTGCTGCCCTCCCAGCACTGGGACCAGCCTCACACGCAGAAGGCTCAGAACCAGCCTCAGAGACCAACTCGGAGGTGACTTGTTGTATTGTCATTGAAATGACAAGCCCCGTGGCTCAGAATTGGGAAGCAACCTATTTTGTTTCAAAACAGCATCACTGGTGGCAGAACGAAAATAGGATTCCTTCTGGAGAGCAATCTACCCAAAAATGCCAGGGCAGGCAAGGAGTCAACAGCCCCAAACAAGTGACAGTTCTGTAACCACAGACCCTTCTCCTGCAGCGTTCACTGCCCGTGGGGCCTCCCCAGCTGGACAGCTCTGGAGCTCACCCCAGGAGCACAGACTCTGGTACCTCCGGGCCCTACTCTAGACCAGCTCAACCACGCGTGAAAGGTATTAGCTGACACCACCAACAGCCAATGCACAGAGGGGTTGGAGGCAGATCCCTCAGCACAAGAGCCCAGGCATCCCTGCACAGCGTCTCAGAGAGCGTTGGGAAGGCAGACAGCACACAAACTGCATCCGTGTTTCCCACTGCTCCCTCCAGCCCAGGGCTGAGGCGTGCTGGGAGAACTCTACCCCAGAAACCAGGATGAACTCAGGCCCCATAGAGTTTCTTAGCGGTTCTCTGCCAAGTACAGGCAAGCCCTACAGTTCCATTACTAATAACTTAATACCTAATATTAGCAATGTAACACTCCACCTTGAAGCCAAGCACCTGGACCCAGAAAAATCAGCGTTTAGCAAGACTTCCACCTCATTGTATTTGGCTTCTGCGACCAACTATCAAACCCCAGCATGCACAGCTCCTTCCTGCCTGCTCCAAGGTCCATGGAATCATCTAAAAGAAGGTGAAGTTCCTACTTCAGCCGGCAGCTATGGGTTGAACTAGAGGGACAACACAGACTGCGGGAGGGGCAAACAAAACCAAAACAAAAAACCCAAATAAGTGCCATTCCACCCCCTTCTTTAGCCTTTGGATGCACATGGCAAATCCCTGATTCCAGCAGTCCCTTCTGCCTGCAACTGGCCTTGAGGTAAGGGACCAGAGAGGACCAGTGGGCATCGCTGAGGGCTCAGCGCCCTCCACTACCCATCGGCACCGTAACAAGGGCTCTGCCAATCCTCAAATATATGTTTTTCCCCCCCAAAAGGCACACGCACACCCTTTAAACATGGGTCAGGTATAGTCTGCCCGGCAGGCAGGTTCCCAGCTCCTCATCCCCGAAGCCAGCAGCGCAGCCCTGGCTTCACCTCATCGCCGCCCTCCTCCTTCCCGCTACACGGGCTCAGATCCTCCCCCGCCACTGCAAACCCAGGGCCGGGGAAGCAGCGCGGTGTCTGGATCCACAGCGGCTTCAAAAGGCATCTCCGCGTTTTGCTGCCAGCCCGTAGTTTGCCTGAGCGGGAGCGGACGCCGGTCCCGGAGCCGCGGTGCCTGCGCCTGCAGCCACCTAGTGTCGGGCGGCGCCGGGTGCGCCGGGGCAGAGCGGGGGCTTGGGGCGCGCAGCGGGGCTGGAGCGGGACAGAGCGGTGGGCGCTGGGCGAGGAGACAGCGGGACGCTCAAGCCCGGGCCGGGGAAGCAGGCGCCAGAGCCGAGGCAAAGCACCCGGCCCCGCTTGCCCGTCCTGGGGCACCGTTCGCTCCTCGGGACGCCAGAGCCTTTGGCACGGGGTTGGAGAAGGGACAGGACAGCGGGCTTGTTCCTCAGACTGAAGTTCTGTCAGAACATCAGCACCAGTTCAGCCCCAAGGTCCGCTTGGGGTGCTCATCGCCTCTGGGATGCGAACTTGGAGACAACTTTCCCTGGCACAGGCCTGTGGAACCAAACCCAAGCGCCTGGAGCCGGGAGCCCTCCCAACCCATACCCACTCCCTCCAAGCCCACTTCCACCCACAGCTCCTCTCCTGCCCCCGCAGTAGCCCCCTCCTCCTCCTCCTCGCTCTCTTTCTCTGTGTCCTCGAGACTCCTCTCACCTTGAGGAGTGTTAGGATTACCCAGCATTTACACTCAATGCTCCTCTTTATTCCTTAAGACTTATTAAGAATGATAATGAGCTCCAAAGCAGTGACACGTCTCTCTCTCTCCCCCTCTGTCGCGCTCTCTCTCTCTCTCTCCCTACGTGCCTTTTCCGTCAAAGGCACACAGGACAAATCCGACCAAAAAAAAAAAAAACCCTGACAATATGGATCAAGGACACATGAGGATTTATATTCTACAAATCCAGCCTTTTTTGTTTTTATGATTTCTACTCAAATTCCACCCTCTCCTCTTCCGACTCCTATTCTCCCCCTTCTACCCCAACCCTCTCGGACTTTGAATGAGAAGGAAGAAGAAGAAGAAGAAGAAGAAGAAGAAGAGGAGAAGAAGAAAGCTGCTTGCCTGGAAAACCTCATTAATGTGGAGCTCTTAAACGGTTGATTAATTTTAGCAAAATTTACGATGCGCTCTTGCTTTTCGTTGAAGCTGCAGCCTTATATACCAAAAGCAAGTTAACTTGGAGATCCCTCTGGCGAGCCCACTGCCCCTCCACTCCTGGATGCCCTATTTAGGTACAGAGATCCACAGGAGCGAAACCCGGGCGCAGAGCATGGCAGCAGTCACCCTGCCCGAGTGCTCAAAGCGCTTCGATTCCAATCCCTCCAGCACAGCCTAATAATCACAACCTGAAAACTCCCAACTTCTGGCTATTTAACTTCCTATGAAGATTTTTTTAAAAAAAGCAAACCCACCCAATAAAAAAATCACTAGTCAGTCCTTTGGAAACAAAAGGAAACAGGGAAACATAAACACCAATTCCAAGAGAAGTCTCTCCAAGTTACATCTGCTCACGCCACAGAAACACCAGGCTCTCGGCTGCATTGGAAACATCAGGTTCTCCCCAAGCCACCTTTAAACCAGCCACGCTTCCCGCACCTAAGGAGAGGCGATACCCAGATTTATACCCATCCTGAAGCATACTCCAATATTTCAGTCATCTCCCCACCTTCCTCCTACCCAGTATTTGCTTTTATTCTTTGTCTCCCTCTGCAAGACTCTGTTTTTCTGATAGAGACATCAGGAGGTTAAGGGCTCAATTACCAAGTCTGTTGAATCCTCAGCTTCACGTTACTTAGGGGGGGTTCTCAGTTCCTTTTTGGAAACTACACGGCAAAAATCTCTCATTCCTTCTTGGCTTTGCTTTTCCCTACCTGGTAACGTGTATTTCCAACACATGAACCCACAAATCTATTTGGGGTAAATGGAGAGAAACCGTGAATTGCTTTGGGAGACAGCGGGATTAATAAAAATAACCCTAAGAGTGTCTAGCCAGACTGAACCTGAAGCCTTCGCGATCTTGAAACCTAAAGTAACATCCACATGGAATTTACAAAATATGATTCGAGTGGTTCTAATTAGCCCCAGTCTGTGGAAAAAAAAAATTGGAAGGAAGCGGCTCTTTGATTAATGTTACAAACCAGAAAGGAAACAGATTTTAAAAGTTAAAGTAGCAGCATTGTGGAATACAGAATCATTACCAGCATAGGTTTATGGTACCTGCTTCAATCAGATGGCTTGGGGTTTTGTTTTTAGGGGTTTTTCCTTTTTACTTGAAGAGGAGGGGGGGAAAAAAAAAAAAAAAAAGGAAGACAGGATGCAAGTAAAAGGTTTTGTTTATGGAAGTGTGCGGTGCTTTTATCTCCCGAGGAATTTATATAGCTGGACTGTGTATAAATCCTTCTGAAAATGAAATTAGCAAAACCAAAACAGGGGTGAAGGTGCTGGGGAGGGAGGGAGGGATGGGGAAGGAAGGGGGGGGGGCGGGAGAGAAAATCACCACCTCAGTAAATCATAGTGGCTAACCAGCCCCTGGCTTGGACAGATAGCAAATTCAGCTTTAATAAGAAGAAACAGAGTTAGAAAAGGAAAGGAAAAAAATTCCTACCTGCAGCAAACTCCTTGCAAAAAAATGGGGAGGGGGGGGCCTATTTTGAAAAGGCTTTCAAAAGTCACTGGACAAGTTCTCTTGGGCTTGAAAAAGAAAAAGGAAATAAGTTGGGTTGTTGGTTGTTTTTTTTTTTTTCCAGCTAGCTTGATTGTTTTGGGTGGAGCTCCAGCATGTGTGTGTATATATGCTGTATATAAAAATGAATTACTAATTCTTTCCTGGAAACTGTTTGAATTACAATCTGCGAGATACAAAAACACACCTTTATTTTAACACTGATTTTAATACAGATAGAATGGGGGGGGGGGGGGGAGAGGAGGGAGGATAATGAGGGCAATGGGGTTGGTTTTTTTTTTTTGCCAGTACACAGCAAAACCCTGGAGTGAGAATAACACCTCCCCACACAGAGACACCCGCACACGCTCCGCTCGGCTGTACAACCACCAACTGAACTCCAGCTCGCGGTGGCTTTTTCCCTGTACCGAGGCTCCGCTCGGAAACTGCCAGAATGACAACGTCATGTGTGTGGAAAGCTGACACTTGGAGCTTTTTAAAAAGAAATGAGGAAAAATAAGCTGTTGACTTCTTGGTTAAAGTATTTTCTTGTTCTAACTCATGTTCTTATGTCACTGGGCTAAAAAAAAAAAAGAAAGAAGAGAGAGAGAGAGAGGGAGGGAGAGAGAGATATGACTTTCCTTGAATGATCTGTTTAACCTAAGCCAGAGGAAAAAAAAAGAAGTCATTAATTACTTATGTGAGCTATTGCTTCTGAAAGACAATAAACCTGCCTGGTCGCCATGGATATGACATATTTGCTCTGAAAACAACACAATAATTAGCAAAGGGGAAAGATACAAGGAGAATATGCAAACTCCTGAGTTTAAAGCCATAGTGTTTCCTTTTTTTTTCTCCCACCCCCCCCTTCCTCTTTTTACTTGTCAGAGTCAATTCTGTTTGCAATTCAAATCAAACAAATAAACAGAATATTTACCAAATTTTTTTTTTTAAATGCTCCACCACACTCTGAATCACACCCCAAAAAAAAAAAAATAATAAAGGGGGGGGAGAGGGAGAAAAATTAACAAGGAAAAAAGATAAAGTCCAGTGTGGACTGATCATAAAGCACCTAGGTGTTTTCCACATACGTGTGTGTGCGTATCTATGTGAAATATAAATGTACAGACAGACAAACAAACACGTATGAGTTATAAGGGGTACGTGCACTATCTCCTCTAGGATTATTCTTTTCAGACTTGCATAGAAACACACACAGAGAGGAGAAACACCTCTGGTTTAGCGAGTGAAACATCCTGGGGATACAGTATGAGAAAGTATGACAAGGGTTTTGGGGTTGGGTTTTGGTTTTTTCCCCCCTCTGTGAAACATGCTTTGTGCTGGGAGGATTTTCTTTGCAAACCTTTTAACTTTTCTCCAGAAGATGAGCAAAAAAAAACCAAAACCAAGCCCCACAATTGGGGTACCCCCCGTGTGTCAGCCTGACCCACACAGCGGCTGACCTGGAGTTCTCAAATTTTAAGCAGTGAAAAAAAAGAAAGAATTCTCTTCTTTCACCTCAATTACTTCTCCTAAAGTGGTATTTGCACTGAATCCCATGGACTAAGGCAATGGCTAAGTTAAGAAATAATGCAAACTGAGTTACATGCAGAGAGATTCTCTGAAATAATTTATAAATGTTGCGGGGAAAATGTTTTTGAGATTTCTCTCTCATTAAGATGAGACAAAGACTATTAAAACCCTCTCTAATGCGGTAGCTTTCTGGATTCTGACCTTCCACATTTAGAAACCAAGTAATAAAAACACCCTAACAAGCACTTTATCTTTAGAGATATTTGACTTTGAACTTATTTTAACGTTAAAAAAAACTTGGGAGGTAGAAAAATAACAATATAGTTGCCACAGGTTTCTGTTGTTGTTGTTGTTGTTTTCACTGCTAAATGAAAAAAAAAACTTTAGAAGAAAATAAGCAGATTAAGGAAACATCCCCCTAATTTAACTGGCTCTTTTTCTGTTTTCTTTTCTTTTTTTTTTTTTTAAACAATAGTTTTTAGCTGGACTCTTTGATCTTGAAAGGGTTCTGCTATCTTGTGTGATGAGGGGGGAAAAATGATCTGTTTTAAATGATGATGCAAAAAAAAAAAAGGATCAAAGCCCTGACTTTCTGTTAGCCATAATAAGCTCTGTCTTGCACAAAGCTTCAACTTCAGGCTTTAATATATAAAATATACAGGAGCCCAATAAAAGCACTGAAAAGGTACAAAGTCTGAAAACAAAAGGGGACGCTGCTCCTTTAAACGTTTTAGTGCATATGGAGTTTGATTTCTGAAAGAGATCAGTTTAACATCTCCATAGAAACCAGCAACAGATTATCATCAACAGAATAAATAACTAGTCTAATAAATTAAACAGGAGGCATAAGATCTGGAAACTTGATTACTGAAGTTCAACAATATTCCCCCATAAACTCTTCCAAACCACCTTCAGGGCAGCTAACAAGGTGGCAGCGCCACAATAAATAAAGGGTAGGTTGGGAAGCAGGCAGGACTTGTGGAAATGAGAAGTCCAAAACCTCGGCGAGAAATGATTCCACGCTCAGAGCCAGGAAATCAATCGAGGAAATAAATTCATCAATGAAGTTTTGGGAAGAGACAGCTGCTCTTCCAGGGAGCCGGCTGCGGGGCCGCGCCGCGCAGCGCGGACGGGAGGGGGCACACAGAAAGGTGGACGTGAAGCTCCTGAAAAGTTTCACCTTCCCAGCAGCCCGAAAGGGCAGGAGGGCCCTGGGTCGATCGATCAACCCCGTCTCGAGTCGGAGCGGCCTCCGGCCGCACCCCACCCCTAAAAGTTTGCCCAAGAACTTGCCCGCCGCGCAGCCTGCTGGCCTCGGCGCCGGCCCCGGGCCGGGGGGGGGGAACGGCCGCCCCCAGCCCCACGCCCGCCCGAGCCTCTTTGACAGCTCGCTCGCCGCCCCGGCCCGCCGCCGGCCCCGCTCCTTCTCTGCGCCCCCCCGGCTGCCCCCCGCGCAGCCGGCACCGGCGCTCCGCGGCCGCCGGCGCTCGGGGTCCCGCTCCGGGACCGCTCCTCGCCTTCTCCGTCCGCGCCCCGCGGGCGCCCCCCCCCACCCCCCACTCCCCGGCTCTGAGTGACGGCTCGGACACCTGTTCCCCGTCCCCGGTGCTTTCAACGCGGGCAGCGGCTCCCCCGGGAGCCCCGGCCCGCGCACCCCAAACCTCCCCCCCCAGCGCCGCCCCGGCCCCGGGCAGCCGCCCCCCACCCGCCGCTGCCCCGCCGCGCTCGGGGGGAAAAAGGGGAAAGGGGGCGAGAAGGGGAAGGAGGCGGAGGGGGAAACTTCCTGGCTCCGGATGGCAAATCAGCTGCGCATTCTGCAAATGCCACCGGGTAAAAATAACCTGCTGCTTCGCCCGGGGGGCCGGGCACCGGCTGCCCCGAGCCGGGCTCCCAGCCGCCGCGGCCCCTGCCCGCCCCGTCCGCACCGGGGGGCTGCGGCCGTCCCGCTGCGGCCGCCGAGCGAAACGCTACCGGCCCCGGCACTTTGTAGAAAGTTCCCCGGCGCGGCTCGCCCCGTCGGCACCACCCGGCCCTGCCCGCCGAGCGCTCCCGCCGCCCGCTCGCCCAACTTTGCCGCCGCCACCGCCCCCCTCCAGTGCCTGCGCCCGGCCGCGCCGGGACCCCGGGGCGGCGCGGGGCCGCGGTTACCTGCGCCCGGCGCGGAGCGGGAACACGCGTTCCGCCGGCCCCTGCCCGGGCTCCTGCCAAAGTCCCGCAAATTGACGGACGCCGCGGCCCCGGCTCCGGCTCCGGCGCCGAGCGGGCACGGCGCTGCCCCGCTGCCGGCTCTCCCCCCGCCTCCCTCCCTCCTTCCCTCCTCCCCCCCCACCCCCCCGCCGCCACCGCCGCCGCGGCACCCCCCGCCGCTGCCCGTCTCCCCGTGGAGCCGGGCGGCTGCCGGGCCGGTGCCCGCAGAGGCCGGGCGCTGCCCCGCGGGAGCCGGGCGCGGAGCGCGGCTCGGTGCCCACCTGCCGGGCAGCGCCGCCGGTCGCCCGCCCGCGCAGCGCCCCGACCCCGGCGCCGCCGAGCTCAGGCTGCCGGCGGCGGGGCCGCGGCCGGGGCCGGGCGGGAGCGGCCGGGCTTACCTGCACTTGGGGCGGCTTTGGGTGACTTTCCAAGTCAAGGGAAATGTGTGTGTGTTTGGGATGGAGGCTGCAGCGCGCATGCGCCATCAAACTTGCCCTGATCCCGGATTTTTCCTCCTCGCGCTCCCCTTTGCTTTGATTATTGAATTTTCCTATTTCTAACAGGAGGGCGGGCGGCGCGCAAAACCCGGCCTGGATCCCGCCGCCGCCTGCCCCGGCCCGCCCGGAGAGGGGAAGGCGGGGGGGGGGGGGAGCGGCGGGGAGGGAGCGGGCACGGAACGGACTCGCTCTCCAGGCAGGCAGGGCAGGCAGGCAAAGGGAAGGGCGCCTGCAAAACCCGGACCGGATCCCCCTCCCCTGGCAAGGGAAAAAAGGCGAGAAAGTGTCCCCATTTCCCAGCCCGCGCGGGCGGCTTCCTACCTCCCGCCCGGTCCCCGCAGCAGGCGGTTCCTCTCCCCCTCCCGTCCTCCTTCCCAGCGAGTCTCTGGAAGTTCTATAAAATTTCCTATTTCGCAGCCGGTGACCTCTGCTCACCTTAGTTCCCTGAGCCTCAACTCCAGGGAGACCCCACGAACCAGGCTGCGTGCGGTTCTGTATTCTCCCACCTGGTTTTCCCAGGCATAACGTGCAGCTCCTGTTTTACAAACTTGGAAGCTGCGGTGCTTTGCTTTCACTCATGTTCTTAGTCAGGAACTCCCTCAAGTTGAGAACTAAAGCGCTGCCTTGTTGCATCTCCAGCTGCACTGCCTGTGGGTTGGTACTCCGCACTCAGCGCTGACTTTGCTGGCACTTACACACAGGAGTAACTTTTTGCAGGGTGAGAAAACGTTGAGGAACAGATGTGCAAGCTGCCTTGGACTGGTTTGGGGGTGTCTCTGCAGTGCTGAGCCACGGGTTCCCTGCGTTTGCCAGCACCCCAATTTCCAGCAGCGAGGCATCATGTTTCTCCATTAGTAAACTCTGAGCTCTCTGCCCTTCACTTCTCAGCACTATCCTCCAGCGCACTGGGGCGGTTCACACACCTTATGGTGACATACTCTGTGGTGGTGGTTCTGCAAAGCCGTCCACAGTGACCCTACCCTTCATCCCCCAGTCCCCTCCGTGGGAACCATGACTCACAGCTCACCCAGCGTTGGGGCTCTGGAGGTACACCCATGTACCCACCCCCTCCTCTTTGCACTCATTCAGTGTGCAGGACAATGTATCGTCCTCCACCCCAGGGCCTGCAGGATTTGGGCCCCAGGCCCAAGCTATGCAAACCTGTAAACTCTTGAATAACTTTACTCCCTCTGAGCAGGGAGCTGTGCGTCAGCACACCCACACAGAACACCTTGCAGGAGCGTCTCGCTCTTCCCAGGCGCTTCCCTGTCTGTGTCTGTCTCCACCTGTCGCCTCTTGTCCGGTGCTTACACCGTAAGGTCTTTGGGGCAGAAAGCATGGTTTTTGCTCTGGATTTGTCAGTGCCTTGCACAATGGACCCTACTCCATGATCACAGCTCCTACGTGCTATTGCCACACACGTAAATAATAACAATAATTATTAATAATGGACTAATTCCTCTGATTTCGATGTGACTACTCATGTGAGTAAAAGTGACTCACATACATGAGTGTTTGCAGGACCGCTGCCAGCTCTTGAGCTTTTATTGTGAGTCTTCCAATATTTGGTGTTCTCCTTTGATCCCCAGCTCCTGGAATGACATGTTTCTGGCACTTGTGTTTACACAAGGAAGCTTGGAAATGTGGCCTAGTGCTCCCAAAAGCCTCAGAAGCCAGAGGACAAATAAGAAATTTCCAAATAAATAGATTTTTAATAGCTTTTGAGAAAATCCTATAATTTGGCAGCTTGGGGGAGCGGGGTGGGGAGGGGGGGAATCTGACTCATGGCTTTTGAAGAGGCAAGTTTAGGAAGGTACATCTATGGAGTTAAATATTTAGGTCCCAGACTTTTCTTAACCAAGCCAAATGTACAGGGGGGAGATGTATTTCTGTGGAAATACTCTGAGTGTTTCAAGTGTCTGTGTCTTTGATTTTGGTTATTTGAATAGTGTTCGGCAGTCATCATTCTGTAGGGTTTTATTTTTACTTGCTCACAGTAAGAAAGCAGGAAAATCGGGATGAAAATGGGATAATTGAAGTAAATAGGACCGTGTGAGACTGATATAACAACTGCAGGAAGTATTTATAAATCGCTGAAATTAAAAAGGACCAAACTTGTGGAATTTGTATGCTGGAGAGACATCACCAGGTGAAAAACTAAGTGTTTCTGACAGTAAACGTCCCAACTTCTGGTACGAAAGTATAAAAGAGCAGGTCCCAAGCTATGAATTCCTGGTTATGAGGCATCCCTGAAGAATGAAGGGTTGGGAGAATAGGGCCCTTTAATTAAATCTGCATCGTTACTTTTAATTGCATTTACTTATTATTTTGTCTTGTTCGCTTTTTTGCATTTCTGTCATCTGGGGTGCTGAACACAGACTGAATGGTCTTCCTTCTGCTTGGAAGCTGGCTCGTTGTGGAGTGCTGTGGAGTTGTCCTAGTTAGGAGGAGAACTTGGGAACAGTCAAGTGTTTTTGAGGCCGTCCTGTTTATCACCAAAGAGCTCTCATGCCCGTGCTCCCTTGCACGTGGCGGGAGGCTCAGACACCCTACACACTGTACCTCTGACAACAGCTTCAAGCCTCCTTCCCAACCACACCTTGCCCAAAAGCTCTCTCTGCATGTGCTTTAGAGCCCCACTCCACATGCTTACCCCGTGTTGTTTGACCCTTTGGTCTCTGCTTTCTGAAGTTTACCCATGCAAAGCCCTCTTTGGCCCATCTGTTTACCACAGCAGCTCCCAGTAAAGACCCCCGAGCATGTGGCTCCTCACTCAGAGCCAGCATGAGGTAATGACACCTTACACAGCCCTTTCTAGATAGAAAGAAAATAATTCAGCAAATTGCAAATGATGCATACTTAACTATTTATGCAGCATCTTCCTGTCATCAACCCAAAGCAATTTTACTTCCGTGTTGAACGGTGGATGAAAATGTTCTATAGATTTAACCATTGCGGGAGTTCCTTTTAAGTGGTGCAGTAATCTCTCTCCAGCTAATTTAGCCTTGTAATAAGGCACCACCCTCACAAGTCCTTTGTGTTCTTGTGTCAATACTGCCCCCAAACCATAAGTGCTGGCATCTACATCTATCATAAAAGTGGGTCTGAAACACAGAAAGACTAAGAAAGGGGTAATGTGGCCACCGGCGGAGCAATCTCAAGAGCCTTTTCCCAATTCTGGGCATACCCAATTTCATTCAGATTTCTGCAAAGATAGGATTTACTTTCTCAACAAACCTATGCCACGGCTTAACAGCACGGGCAAGTTCAACAGTAAACCTTCTCTAAGAGAAGCTGAGTGAGAGGTACCTGGGGCAGCTCAGCACAGCGGGTTTGCTCCTTGCCAGTGGGCATTCCTTGCGCACTGCTCAGGATCCGTCTTGAACCAGAGTGCCTCTCTCTCATTGGGGTTGGAGACCATTTCACCACAGATCTCTAACCAAAATGCCTCTTGGGTTTGCTTTTTTTTTTTTTTTTTAATCTATACAACACAACAGTGGAAAAAATCCAAAAGCAGTCCTGGACATCAGTGCCACTCTCCTTCTCCTTATGGTTTTCTTTGCTACTGCTTACTAAAACCAGTGAGCCCTTACACAGTTATGGTTCCTACCTTCACTATTCCCTGCTTGTTTGAACATCTAACGAACAGGTCAGTTGCCCAAGATCATTGGCAGCTCACATTCCATGTGCTCCACCATCTCCAACCAGGCCTCATCTATCCCCAGTCTTTCTTTAGGTACCATAGCTTGTAGCTATAACATTAGTTGCTGCCCTTGGGGAGCTTACTGCCCATAAGACACTGCTTGCATTGAGCTACGTATTTCAAACAAATTGCCATGGACTGGAATTGTAGGACACCTTGCATGCTCTTTACCATTCATCAATTAGCAATAACAACATCCAAACTCATCATTAAGTCATCCGCTATGTGTGCTATCCACAATTCTTGGTTAAATCCAGAAATTTCTCTCTGAAACCCAACTTTGTCAGTGTTTCCCCCTTTTTGCTCAAGGCCCCCTCTTATTTCCACACTGGGGTGGGGTGGTTGCAGCTTGTGTAGGCACGCTGTGATTACCTCCAGGGTGCAAGGACACAGAGAGTGAGTATCTGTCACATTTCATCCCGCGCTGCTGGGCAGTAGTGAGATACAAGCATGATGAGGTGGTACAAGCCAGACAGAAGTGGACAGAATATTTAGGCTGAGGACAGGCCAGCTGTTGGTAAAACGTAGAGGCTGTGCCTTTTCTGTAGGCTAGACACTGAAATGTTCTGTTCACACCCAGCCTGGAGCCCAGAACACACTCTGTCTGGCTAAGCTGTGCAAGTGCAGCCTGAGAAAGCTTCACATACCCTTAAAAAATTGCTCACACCAGAAAAATGCTAGAACAACACAGAAGGGCCTGGATTAAAATGACAAAAGCAGAGAAATCCATGCTGAGGGCTCTGACTCTGTCCTCAGCTCACCCTGTTGCAGACCTGGCCACTCCATTTTTTAGAGGGGAAGATGAAGGGCTGCAAAAGGGGTTCCTGTTGCTCTGAGATGCATGGTGATAGAGAATCAGGCCTAGATGCCTTGCTCCTGACCACTCACACCAGAGGACACACTTTACATGGGCCTACACACCACATGAATTCCTCAGAAGGGCACTGAACCTCTGGTGTGTAAGGAGCAGGTTAAAGTCTAGCCTGACCAGTCTACCAGACTGGGCTGAGCAGTCACCTAGTTCAAATGGACTACCCAACAGCCATCAGGCAGCACGAGGGACATTTTCCATACCTACACAGACCAAGGTGCTATCAGGACCTCTCCTCCTGCTTCACAACTCACTGGAACAATGAAGAAATCGCTCAGACACGCACTAGAAATCCAGTGGATTTTCTTCATTTCGTAATGGAGAATGAAAAGGAGTTGCAAAGGAGGAGGAGGCATTTTCCTTCAGTCTCAGGTAGAACATTACCCACTTTCATTTTGTACCAGATGAGCGGTACCAGGCATCAGGGAACATCATCAGCCACTGGTTGAAAAGTGTCATTTTCTCACAGGCAACCCTCCCCTTGCACACACACATTTCTGAGGAGAACAGAACTCGAGGGGATCCCCACCATGCCCTGTTCCAAACCTTCAGAGCAGAGCAGGCATTGCTTCACACCCACAGCGCTGGGGCAAGACTTATTTATACCAAAGAGGATCAGGCCCTGTGTTTTGAAACTTCAAACTTTTGTTTAGAAATATATGTAATGAGTATCAGTAGGTAAGTGGAATAATCAAAATATTGACACTGGGTGGGGCAAATTACAGGCGTAGGGAGCGATACTGAGTGTTGGGTGGTATAAATGTTCCCTGTTCTGTGTGTCGGGGTGGTATCCACCACTTTGGGGCTCAGTCCTAAAGGAGGCTACTAAAGGCACTAAATAAATGCAGAAGAAAACAATAATAAATAAACAAGAAGAAGAATAAAACTGGAATTCAAGTGTGACGTTGTGTGTTTGCAACAGCCTGCCTGTGTTCGAAAATAATCAACTAAATAGCAATAAATAATAAAAATTTATATTAACAATTCATTTGTGCTGATACAGACCTTCAAGTTAGAGTTCATTATATTAATTTACTAATTAATTAAGCACTACATCACCTGGCACCTACATAGGTTTATTACACTTTATAGATGGAAAACTTAAGAGTCTTGCCTAGGGATACAGTGAATCAGTGGCAGAGCCGGACACACAACTGGAATATCCTCCGCAGCTCCAAGTCTGTTTACAGCATAAAGCTGCCCTGATTTTTCTGACTAATTTAGTTCAACAGATGCAATTCTCAGTGTGGAGACTCCAATTTGGGTGCAAGAGGGAGTTATTTTGTTTGAGCTTAAATCAGTTCTTAATTATATCAAGCTAGTTATATAAATGCAGTTTTAAAAATATCCTCATAGGCATCTCCATTTCAGGCCATTGCCTTAAAAACACACCTTTAGCCTAAACACTGCTGTTTGCCAGAGGGGTCCCAAGTCACAACAGCTCTTTGGGTCCCTCCCATCCATGTCCCACTGGTAAACTTCATGTGCTGGACCGAGATGTACAATTCTGAGAGCCTTTTGCTAACCAGTGCAAAAGCTGGTGAGGGCCCTGAGTTTGATTACAGAGTCGCTGCAATTTAGTTTGGCCTTTTAATAAACGATTCAAATGTCTTCAAAGTCAGGCTTTGCAACCAAGTTTCAGTTGCTTAAGGAGCTGCTACCAAGCTGCTGAGCTGCTGTTTGAAGTGGGCAAAGCTGAGTTAACTCCAAGACAATAACCCTTCCACGCCACATCTCTCAGGTATCCCGGAACGCTTTTATCAAGGTGCATTTATCTATGGACTTCTCTGAAATTTGATCCCTTCCAATATGTGTCCCAGGCTGACACTTGGCTCCTGTTTGGTCACCACACACCCCTGTCCCGGGCAAGAGGAGGGCTGTGTATTACCTCTGCCTTGCTCGGTGTCTTCTGTGCTCAGGCTGGCACTGGGGCACGGGCACAAGGACTTGCTTGGCCCTGTCTTTTTATTCCTCCAGCGGTGTGTGCCAGCCTGTCAGGGCACAGGGGGCTTCGTGGGCTGGCCAAGTGAGATGGGAGGCAAACCAAGGGCTGCGTAAGGAATGCATGAGAACTGCCCGGGCTAATGGGAAACATTATTTATAGCCTGAATGCAGAAAACCTCCCCTTCCTCCCCCCTCGCCAACAGACAAACCCATGTCCAGTAATGACAAAGTCATTACCTTTTTATTATTTTTCAATAGGGTTCAGATGTAGCGTGTCTATTCCTTACAGGCTGTCCTGATGGCTCCGGGCTCCCGTCTCTCTGAGAACATTCAGCTAAACACACCGAGTGGGTGTGGAGTCACCAGCCCTGCTTTAGAAAATTTGGGCCTTACCCTCCCAGCAGCCTGTTATCTCACTTATTAAGGGAGAATTATAATGTTTCCCTTCCTCCCGAGAGGCAATTGGGACTACAATAAAGGCCTTGTGAGAACTGCTGCAAGATCAAAGCAGGGATCCCATTGGAGAAGTTCAGCATAGTGCTGTTCCTGATAAGATACGGTTTTGGGGGCTCTTAATAGAAACTAGGGGCTTTTCAGCATTTTTCCTAGCGTTAGTGCTATCCTTGAACAACAAAAAACTCCTTCATGTGGAAATCCTAAAATGATGTGATCCTCAGATACTGAAAAGGTTGAAATTCTTTTGCACTTGGTGGGTTTTCAAGCTTCCCATCCCCACGTCCTACGTCCCATGAGAAGTCCCTATTCTGACATGCTTTTGCTCACCGATTATTTCACCGCTGATCATTCTCCAAAAAGCTTCTCTCTCCTTCACCTGCTGCCCCTCTGTAACTCCAGTCCTTCTTTTTTTCTTGCATTTAATGCCCTAGCTACGCTTTGTCTTTGTCTCCTGCTTTTTATATGTCCTTCCCTCACTTCATATCTCCAACGAGACCCCTGTGTGCGGGTGTGATAACCCACGTAGCACCCATGTCTCTGGGATTTATTCTGAGATCTGCTGCTTGTTTATTTATTTCCCTTTTAGCACACCCAGCGAGGCCTGTGTGGCAGGAGATGTGAAGGGAGGTGATTATGGGAGACTATTTCCCCTCGCCGCTCATTCATGACAAACAAAGAGCAATGATTGATGATTAAAAATGCATTCTCTGGGCTTGTTTTCTTTTGTTTTACCATTATGGAGATATTATAAATACTGAATACTAATCAATCCAGACCTGGCGGGACCTCACAGACCTTCTGCAATCCCAGGGCTTCGCTCTTCCTTACAACCTCTGCAGCTTTCCCTTCCTTCCTTTGTTTCTGAATTAAACACCTAGAGTCCTCCATCCCAACCAAAAAAAGGATTAGGTTAACTTTGGATGAATTCACAATGTCTTTTTGGACCGTCTGGGCTCTCACCTCTCTGAAACAGCCACACTCTTCCCCGCAGGGACAGGCTCTGTTCAGGCACCCTGGCATTCCCCTACCCTTTTTTTTGCCCTGCAGTGGGATGAAAAGACGACATCAGCTCCTCAGATCAAAGGAAAATTCCTCTTATTTAGGAAACCCAGAGTGCCACAAATTTGTTTTCAAAGTGGACGCCTTGTGGAGAGGAGATGAGATAAGGAAGGCTCCTCTCAGAACCCCTCGTTACTGCTAGCAGTAAGGCTGGGTTTCTCCCTGGGCATTGCTGTGCAGAAGCCAGAGTGCCACATCTGATTCCGCCACATTACACAATGTCCAGATAAACAGCAAAGCCAGTGGTGCTTGCACTCTTTTATCTTTATTCAGTCAAATTAACCGCTTTCTCTTTCTCTTCCTGCAACCCCCTTGCCACCCGGTTCTCCCTCTCTCGTGTAAAACAGAGACACATTGCACTGGCCACTGCAAAAAACAAATTGATCAGAATCATCCACCCTCACTGAATGAGAAGATTCCCCTTCACTTTGGCCTAAACTACTACTTTTCTCTAATCAGCTATTTCCTGTGAGATTTTTCCAGCGTTCTGCTCCCTGCTGAAGTCAACATTAAATTTCCCACACAGCAAAACTCTGATTGACTCTGGTGGGAGCACAGTTCGGTTGAGGCTAAGCTTTGGCAAAAGTCTCTCCCAGAGAGCAGCATGAGGTCCCTCTTCTGCTTTTTGCCACACATGGGCAGACCCCAGGTGCTGAGAGAGCCCATGAAGCCCCCAGCCTCTAACAGCAGTGCAGCCTGTGTCACTCAGATTACTGAAAATAAACCACAGCAGGCACTAACATGCGTTTTTCTTAATATGCCTAGAACCAGCCCAGGAATAGGTGAGCTCAGCTGGAGCATATCAGGAAGAAGGAAGAGAATCTGAGCTGGACTAGCAAGAAATTTTAGTCTGAACCATATGGCAAGAAACTGTGGTATGTTCTTATCTTGAAGCCTCGGGATTTATTTTATGCACATAATTCCCTGATCATCTTGATGTAGCATCTCTTAGGAGGATGGTGTTACACTATCTAACCACCACTGCTGGAAGTTGACAATCTCTCTATCATCTTAACTTTCTTAAATAATTTTAAATATATATCTGTGTTTATAAAATATCAAGGGCCTGATCCCATTGAAGTCTGAGGAAAGAGCCTAATCAGTTTCAGTAGGCATCTGGATCAAGCCCATAGATGTTCACTGCTCCTCTCTTTTTAAATGCCCTATCTCTGTGTTACATCTTTGCATGCTACTCTTCCCTAGCACGTACAGGATCTTCCTCTCCCTTTGAAATCTGTGCAATTTTTCTATGAGAACAGCATTTCTCTGTAATCTGTGTTCCAAAGCAGAAGCCACCACTCCCAAGTAAATGAGGGAACCTAAAATGCTGATTCTTAGTCAATACCCTTCATCCAAATTTACCTCTTCCCTCCTTCCCAGAGCAGTGCGAAACCAACTCATGGTGAAAGGGGCTTTGCATCAGGTAGTGATAATTAACGTGCTTCAGACTCTTTAGTTTAGCCTCCAGTCTGCAAGCAACCAACAGTTGCCATGTAATTACCACCAGTTCACCACCAAATTCTGTTTTGTAGACTCGTTTCACCAGATTTAGCACCCAGATTGATTCAGGCCACTCTTTGGTAAACTTCTGCGATGGGATGAGATCTTCACACAGTGGCCTGTTCAAAGGAAACGCTGGTATTGCTGCATTTTCAAACACTCACACTTTCACCCAAAGATCCTAACTCTTCTGGCAGTTTGTTTCAATGATACCACTTAGTGTGAGCTTGGCAGAGAACACGATGCGTGTATATGCATGTCTGTATGTATATGTATGCACATGTACTACACCCACCCACACAAGTTACTAATCCATTGGCTGATGTATTTATGGCTATTTTGCTTATAAACCACTGCCCTCTAAGGAGCTTACGGCCTCCTTCTGCAACCACAGGAGGTACTTGCTTGTCTCAACAGTGAGAGTCTGCACTTCAGAAAGAGAAAGACTCTGTTTGTAACCCGGGTGAGGACGGTGACCTTCATGCACACAAAGAATCAGTCCAACAGTCCAGCCCAGCCCAGAACTGCCCGTTGGAAACGTCACCTTTAAGTCCTGGTTTCTTTGCTGCCTGGTTAATGCACTTGCCAGCCCATTTCCCTGCAGCCACAGTGACCCCCAGAGGCCAGGCCCCAGGAGCAGGAGGGAACACCCCTCTGGGTTCTACAGGTGGCCACTCGTTTGCTCTTCTTCAGAAGGTTTGGTCTCTCCTAGTCTTACCTCTCATGGAAAACAGACCGTGTTTGGGTTTGGGTAGTGTGGTAAAGCCAAAAAGCGCCAGTCAGAAGCGAGATTAGAGAATGAGTTTGGAATGTTTTCTCTGGAAAAAGGAACCTAGAACCTCAAAGCGGAGAGATGGGGAAATACTGCCAAGTCCCACCTGGATTCCTTTGCTAAAACCAGGGCAGGACTGCTTTCTGCTGCATGGTTAAAGACTGGAGGCTGGGGGCAATTCTTCAGCCCGTGCCATAAAAGAGGTCAGAGAGAAAATCACACTGCTCCTAGGAATATCTGACTCGGATTACACGGCGTGACGACACTGCCCAGTACAATGCTGGGTAAAGATACCCAAGCTACTGCTGAATAAGTACGGCAAGAGGTGGAAAATTATACCAGACAGATCACTGTACTAATAGAGCTGGACTCTTCTGATATCAAGCTAGCTCAGGTATCTCTAAAAGGCACTGTGTGCCTATGAACTGACTACTGCAACTGGTACTTCTACTGTTTTGCCACTCTGCACCTCAGCATCCTCATCTGTAAAATGGGGGGGAAAGATCACTACCATGTTCAGAAGGACCTGTGAGACTTATTTTATGTTTTTAAAAGCCCTGAAACCTCAGAGAAGGGCAATTTATTGTTCTTATTTTCTTGTGATCACACTATTCCCACAGGGATTGTTTATTTCTCAGCTCTGGGTTTCAATTTATTTATTTCTCATTGTGTTCTGGGTTTCCATACAGAGCAATTTCCACTAGCAAAGACTGAAGGGACTATTTTCCCTTTCTGGCTTCAACTTAACAAACGTACAGGCTGATAAATCCTCTTGTGAAAATCCTACAGGGTGAAACAGGCTACAGATCAAAGGGAAGGAACATTTGTCCTCTAGTATGATACCAACACCAGCAGAGCCTCCTTGCCTTTGGAAAAAGATCCTTCACAAAAGCTCACATCCCACCGTCCCTCTCTCAGGCCCAGACTTCTGACTTTGCCACCCCAAAGACACCTCTGAAAACAGCAGGAAATGAGCTAGCAGAGAGAACAGGACTGGATCCCAGGCTCTGTTTGCTCTTTGGAGCTGCAGGTTATTTGTGAGTTTTGGGAGAAAACCCAACCAGCTCTATGTGACCAGTCCTAGCTCCACCTGGGAATGCTGCCCAGAGATCAGCCAGCTCAGTGCACTCTCAGTCTGGGGGGGACTCCAATCCGTGCAGGCTTTCCTTGTCTCAGCTTTGGTCTGGTTCCAGGTCGTTCTCCTTCCTGTTCCAACAACACAAATATGCTGTACCTGAGACACCTATGGAAATACAAAGGTCACTGCTGTGTGTGAGTGTTTGCCAGAGCTTGTTTGCAAGCGGAAGAAAGGACGCTCAGCACACCCAAGGACCTGCTGCAGTACGATCTCCATGTGATGGGTTCAGCCCTGGGAGAACATGAAGACAGAGTCCCAGGTAACCCCAACTCAAGCCTTGCTCCTTCCAAGTGCTGGGGCAGTTACAAACACACCACAAATGGCTGGTCCCAAAGTCCTTGGGATTCAGGTATCAGGGAAGGTGCTGAAGTTGAATTTGTACAAAACCTGCCCAAAGGAATCAGGGTCTGGCTCTCAGCTGTACAATGGGTGGCCCCTTTATACACCCAAAGTCAGACAGGATATTTAATGTGGGAAGTGCCTGACATCTTTATATTTCACTTGACTAATACACATGGCAGCCACAGACTAGAAAAGTAGCTGAGCACTTGCTTAACCAGAAGTACTGGAAAGGTCCCAAGTGGTATCAAAGAGTTTTGAGCAACTATTGAACCAGCTGCTTTCGGGGGTGTATCTCACATTCTTAAGTCCTGGATCATGATTCACAAACACAGCTATACCCTTCAATGGGTTTAGGGGGAAACTACAAGGTTTGGTTTTGCCTGCCTGTCCTCAGTGATTAAATGGCTTCTCCCTGGGACCATTTCAAAGCAATCTGTATGTCCACAGTTGGTTCATGTGCTGGAGAAAGTAGAGAGTGTAGTTATGCCATGAAAATTTGCTGGAAGAATTTGAGGACTGCCTGTATACTAAGGGTATGTACAAATGATCACAGTGGTTGAATTATGACAGGGACACCCAGTACCCAACCATACTCCTGAACAGTTGCAATGGTGAAGGAAAAGATATTTGTCTGAACCACCATAATCCCAACATGGTTCAACCAGGCAAATTTTATGCTGGAGCTGCACTGATAATTACTGTAGCAACTTTACTGGTAACCTATTAAGCTGAGGTTTGACTTGAATCATATCCTAATACCAATAAATTTGGCTTTGTGCTGTTTGAGACACGCTGCCTTTACATGTATTGAAACAGTTTATCAGTTTCAGTGACTTATAAACTTGGTTATATCAAACTGTCCTCAGCAGACTTGCACCAGTTCGTACAGCCAGGTTTAAATCCTATCTTTAGTTGAAGAGCTCTGAATTTTAAACCTCAGGCTCCCTAAGACCTCAAGCACACTTAAGTCAATGAATGTGTAAAGCAGAGCAAACTGGTGTAACTTCCTCCAAGTGAATGGAAATCTAGTGCAAACTAAAAGTAGCCTTTACGTCTTGGCATTCAAATGAACCTCTGTGATAATCAACACTTAAGAGTGAGCATCTCGAAACTCACTGTCTAATTTCAGGGTCTCAGTAGGAACAAAGATTGGAAAATCCCTGTAGGCACTTTTCTGAAAACACCCCCTGTGAGTGGAGCTAAAATGGAGAAAACAATTCAGGTGAAAAATTAAAAGGAAAACTCCAGAAAGCTTAGGTGAGACACAGCTGCTAATCAGTCCAAATGGGTGGGGAAGATAATTTATTGCTATAAAGTGGACTTATGTTCCTTTACTTGTGAATGTTATCATCTTTGATAAGCCATATACATGCATATTTTATATTTCTATGTTAAAAAGCAAAGTACAATCTTATAATAATAAAAAAAAAAGCCCAGTAACTGCAAGGCCAGGTTGCCCATGGAGGCAGGTGTGTGTGTTCATGCAACGCTCCTTCCTCCCTGCCCCAAAGAGCCTGCCTTTATAGCCTGGTCACGAGCTGAAGTTACTGTAAACATGGCCTTCTAAAGTCACCAAAAAAGTTCAGCACCCCTTGCAGGAAGGATCAGTTTACACCATCTAATTTTTCTGTCTGACTAATACATTAAGTCAGATATCGTTTCCTGCTCCCAGACCGTTTATCCATTCAACCAAGCTCTCTCCCTGTCCTCTCCTGGATTACTTCTTGAATCTTTCTGCCCCTTTTCTGTTGTTACCTGTTTTTTCGCTGGGCTCATTATGTTCCCCACAGGCCATTTCTCCTGAGCTTTTTCCAGTATGAAGCTGAACACATGTATAGGTATCTACAATCCCCTCTGCCCCAAATCCTGAGACCCCACCCCCCCAATTCAGTTTATATTCCAGAAAATTGCTGTTGGAGCCAGTGGGAGCACTCAGCTTCCAGGACACCTCAGGATCTGCCCAGCACTAAAAGCTCAGTTATCCCATCTGCAGGGAGGAGAGTAAATCCACAGCCAGACTCCCAAAATGGGGATAAACTGGCTGCCCATCAGTGAGGAGAGCACAAAACCCCCACTGCAACAGCAAGGGATGGGAGCACTCCGTGCTGGGCATGAGTCCTCTGACTCTGGGCAGAGAAGTCCAAAATCCTCTTTCCTGGGGCACTCCTGTGCTTACAGCATGGAATGGTTTCTGGGCACAGAATGGCTGCTGCTGCTACCACATGTTAACCAAAACACTTCAGATTAAGGGAAGGCATGGCAAGGAAGAAGGAGCTCGTTTAAAAAACCAAAGGGTGCTGCTATGGTGAGAGTATCACGGAGCAACTGCAGCGTTGTGCTGGTCTGCTGGGAAGGCTGCTGGGAGCAGAATACTAGTCCTGCAGAAGTGGGGAACAGTCTGACTGTGGCTGCCCACACATCCATACTGCCCACAGGGGGCAACAGCGCCCAGAATATTTCAAGATGGGTAAAATGGAATCAACCTCAGCCCCCAAGAAGGGGTGGCTCTGGTCCAGACACCTGTCCACTCAACCAAGTCTGAATTTGGCTTATTCTCAATGGGCCAGCTCGGGGAGGCTTACTCCAGGAAATCTGCCACTGCCTTCAGCTGGGCTTCACAGCCTCCCTGGCCTAGAACCCAGCAGCTTTCCCTGGACTGGGGTGGGTGTCTGCTTCTCTCTCACTGTGTCACGGGGCTTGAAGGAGAGGGTGTCCTATTAGCTCATATGCTGTGAGTCTGCAGCCCCTTGGATGATCCTGGCTGGAATTTCACTAGTCCCAGTAAAGCTCCCTGCAGACAGAAAGGGGAAATAGCTCTGCGCTCCGTTCCCCTCCTGCACCCAAACATGGTATCTGCGTCCAGGGAACAATGACTTAAAAAGGACTTCAAAAACAGGCATTATTTGTCATCTGGAAGAGCTATAAAAAGAAACACTTCTCAAGTAGTGAGTGTGAATACCATTACTTTACAGATTCAAGGGAAAAAAAGCAGATAACCTTGGGGAGACCCGACCTTCAAACAGGTTCAAATAACTTTACCACGCTTTCCCTTCCTCTCTCCTACACAAGCACAAAATTACATACATGCACATGTTCCCACACGTATATACTCCCACAGCAACACGACTTTGTAGACACAAGTATGCCCTCTCTCATACCCACATAAAAAGCCTCTTGCCCATGTTCTCCTGCACTGGCATTTGCTCACATTCCCATGTTTCCACATGTTTGTGTGCTTCAAGTAGCACTCTCATTGCACACACACACAGAGTGTAACAGTCAAACACAATATGATAACTGCAGAAAGAAGATCAGACCTCTCAGAGCTGAGTGTGTGGGAATTTATTTGGGAAAGGAATTCAGTGTTTGTTCCATACCCAGAGTGTTTGGATCATTAGAATCAAACCCCGTGAATTTACAGAGTTAAAAATCAGACAACCTAAACAATAAAAGCCCTTACTTTTGCAGCTTCCTGCCCCTTCAAATCCAGCTTTCCAGGCAGCCCAGATCAGCAACAGATCCTAGCAATACTTTCAGAGAGAGGTGTGTGCTGTCTGAGGAGGGTTATGAACCGTGCACAGATCCACATCCAGAGCAGAACTTTGCAGGATGTTGGTATTTTGGTCGAGCCCTTGATCTGACCCTGGGGCAGATCTGGGTGGCTGGTCTCTCACACACTCCTGATTTCGTGACTGGCCACCTTGACATACTTTGCATGTGCTGGGGGCACACCTATGATTCTCCATCACCTGTGCCACACAGCTAACTGGTGAACGTGCAAACTACCAAAAGCAAGGAGGAGATTCAGGACAACTCGGTTAAATTCCCAGAGCTGGAGGGTCTGGCTACCCCCTGTGTCCTCCTCTTGCCAGAATCAACTGAGACAAGAATTATTCTCTACGACTTTCAACATCAACTGAATATTCTGCTCAGGTGGGACCTGCATAAGTTTTTGGTGATGCTAACAACAATGCTGTCTGCTCCTCTAGGTCCTTCTACACAAGTACCTCAAAGTTCAGCACACATACCCAGTGACCTTATTCTCCAGCGTATTTGGCCCCTTGACTACACACTGACTTCAACTTGAGGTACAAGGAGCTCAGTAGTTCAGAAACCCAGATCCTCCCAGCTCACCTCACAGCACATAAGTGGACAGTGGTTATGTTTCCTACCCAGGTCTGTTTTCTCAGCTAAATAGTACTGTGGCACATGGGCACACTGTATGATTTGAAAATCTTATATAAAGTACAGTATTGTTTCACAACTGTGTTAACCAGGGGAAAGGATGTGGGAATGTTTTCCCTTGGACCATGCAGTAAAGTAGTGGCATATCAGGGTGAGAAGAAATCTTGTTTCCTAGACCCTGCTATAATCCTTAGATGGGATGCAGTGTCCCTCCTTGCTAGGGAAAACAGTGATTTCATCCTTTCCACAGAGGGTGTGTTTGGTGGAAGGTAGGGTTAATGCTGGCTTTGCATCTGCATCTGCTGCAGAACCAGGTGTGCCACTGCAGGTTCCATCTGGAACACACTCAGCTTAGTTCAAAAGACTGGATAACACCCATGCTGAACTTTTCCTTTCTGTGGTTTGACTCTGATCTGCATCATCCCCTGGGAAAATGCAACGACATCTATACAATTACTCTGTATTTTACCTATTGCCACAAGGCCCACAGTTCAGTGCTCTGTGAATTTTGGTGGCATTTAGTAACATTCTTGTGCCAGTTAGTACAAATAACCTCATCCCAGCAAAAGAAAACCTAGTGTATGACCACAGCTCTCCAAGCTGCAACAAGAAGGGAATCACTGGGGATGATGGGACAAAGGGAAACGGTCTGAAGTTGTGTCAGGGTAAGTTTAGGCTGGATATTAGGAAAAATTTCTTTACTGAAAGGATGGTAAGGTATTGGAACAGGCCGGCCAGGGAGGTGGTGGAGTCACCATCCCTGGAGGTGTTTAGAAGAGTAGATGTTTTACTTGGTGACATGGTCTAGTGTTGGACCTAGTAGGGTTGGATTCTATTATCTTGAAGGTCTTTTCCAACCAAAACCATTCAATGATTCTGTGACATCCTGCTAAGAACCCCTCTCAGGTGGGGTAAGCCTAAACTTAGCTAAGCTAGCCTGCACCACTTCATGTCGATTTTCAAGGTTTGCCTGAAGACTGGTAAAAGCAATAGGCACTTGTGAGTGTGAGAGATATCCCTCTTCCTCTCTACCTGCAGCCACTCATACCTGGCAAAAACCAAACTTGAATTTGAAAGGCATGAGGTGCTTCTTTCCCACGCTGTTGCACTTGGCATAGGGGACACACCAGTGTTTCTTGCATGGCTCTGTGTAAAAAGGGGAGGCTGCAAGGCAAGAACCCAGGGCAGAATCCAGTGCTCAGCTCCTTGTTTCTGCTGTCTTGTGTGAGAAGAGAGGAACAGCCTTTGCAGGGTCAGAAAGCAACTGCAAACCTCAGGATGAAAACCCAGTGCCCAGTTCCGCCCACCTCCAACACACCCCAGCGACCTCAGCTGCTGCTGGCGCCCGGCAGCTGCTCCTGCGACTCTGAGGAGTCACAGAGTAAAAATCCACTCCTGGAGTGCTCAGAGCACAGGCTGGCCTGGGGCTGGAGTGACAGCCACGCAGTGTCCTGCTCTGTCACGCAGGGCTCAGCAAGCCCACGGGGGCTCTAAGGCCCAGGCATGTGCCAGCCTAGAGAGCTGAAGTGACAGTGCTCCAGCACCCGTGCTCTCCCTGGAGACCACAATGCAGTTTTCTCTCCAGTTCATAATTAAAACCAGCCAAGCCATCCAAAACCAGTAAAGGTTCTCCTCAGTCCTGCTTTCTGTGGCAACAGGACAACTGTCCTTACTGAACAGACTTGCCTGCTCTTCAGTGGGTTCAGCAAAGGGAAGGATGATGCTTTTGGCATTATTTATTGCCCACTGCAAGGGAAGCAGTTAGGAGAAGCAGGAGGTGGGAAGGAAATTGAAGATGGACTGCAAGGCAAGTATATTGGTACCAGAGGTTCTGCTCCTGGTCTAAAAGGTCTTATCTTACCATAAACTTTGACCAGAGAGAAATGAGCTCCTGTGAAAATGAGAAGCAATGTCAACTGTCACATGAAATACATCAATGAGAAGAGCTGCCTGTACTCTGAGAAGCTCTTTGGGTCAGAAAGCAGTGCCTGATCAGTGAAAATATTCCTAATGGCCCAGACATCAATAGAAATGTCTTTACTGACTTTCAGAGAGAGCAAGAACACTCCATGGCCTGGATGACTGCTAGAAATACCCATCTGGGTTAACTACTACAAAGGTCATTTCAACTTGTAAGAATGGGAAGACCTCTCTCAGTAAGTCTGTCTGACTAGCAGAGACCCTTTTGGCTGCAGAGTCAGCTGGAAGGTCCTGTGCCTTGCTCAGTCTCAGAGTACTTCCAGCTTTAGAACAGAAATGATGTCGAGACCTTCACAGTTTGCTCCAGAGGATGTGACAAAAGGTCTCCAGAAATCTTGTGAATGGCCAGTTGTGCCATTGAGTGCTGCCTGCTGCCTGTGACAGCATCATGGATGTGATAAAAATCTTGCAGTGGAATGGCAGTGAAGCAGAAATTTAAAAAAAAAAAAACCCTCACTCTAGTGCCTGACATTCTTTTTAGGATGCCAATAAAAGATAATGTTACCTGTAAAATGTGCAAGCTGCTTCTAGCACTGCACCTCCCTCCTCTCCTACGCCCTGCTTCTGAATTTGTCCTGCCCCTGCAGTGGACAGAAACTCAGGAGAAAAGGGCAGCAGGGCAAGAATGTCACAGATGGACCCTCCAAACTAAACCATCAGCTAAAGGAAACAGGGAGAGAAGTGCTGGGAATCCAGCAGCTTTGCCTCCCGCACCATTTACCGCCTCGGCGGTTCCAGGGGAGCTGCTGCACTCTGAGCTCTGGATCGAGCTGTATCTGGGTAGATTTTCCAACACCCCTGTCAAATATGACACAAGTATGAGAAGAGAGGAGGGAGATGAGGCTGGGAGAGAGCAGACAGAGTAGAGCAGATCCAGTGTGTTGAGTTCAGGTCTGAGAGAGCTGCACTGGGCTGTGTTTGTCCCAGCGTGAGCCGTTTCAGTGCCTCACGCTCTCGCACGGGGAGAAGTTCAAGGACAGATGCTCTGATTTGGAAAAATGTTCCTGCTTGCCAGAGACATAAACCATTCAGTGAGGTGCTCAGAAAGTTTGGCTGCACCTCTTGGGTCAGTTTTCCCGTGCATTCGGGATGCTCCTGCTATTGGGATCTCTGTATGTACTACAGATTAAATATGGCTTTGTGCTGATGCAGTGAATTTCATCAGAGGATCTCACAGTGTTTGCAAATTAATTAATTAAAACTCTCATGGCACCCTACTGCTAGTATCACCATCTTATTTAGATGGCAGTGGAGGCACTGAGGAAGAGCTGGCTTATCCTCGACCACCCAGAAGAGCTGGACTAAGCTCTGCAGGCTGATGCTAAGTCCCTTCTGCCACTGACTGGACCATTCCCCTCCCTGCCCATGAGCACACAGGCTGAGGATCCCTGTTCCAGCCTAATGGAACATGAAGTAGTTCAGCAGAGGAGATTTTTGTGGGTTGATACAGAATTGCTTTTGGGCACCAAAGTATGACAACTGGGGGGGGTCTGGGAGCAGGGGGGAAGGCAGAGATTTATCAGTTTATTCCTCAATCTGAATTGAGTTATACAGATGATGCCTACATGACTTTCCTAACTCTGGCAGAGAACACCTTGGACTTCAGCTTTGCTGCTCCCAGCTGCCTTGCAGCACCACCAGCAAACAGGGCTTATCTGAAAGAGGCATTTTCCTTATGGGAAGCTGCTGTGGTGCCTTTAAGATTTGGAGTGATGCCCTCTGAAAGGGAAGCAAAAATATTTCAGAGGGACTCTCTCCTTCAAGAAAAAAGCCCAAACCATGTCTTTCCAAGACAGGGTCAACTCCTCAGCCCTTTATCTGGAAGCACTTACTACACAATTAATGGAAGGAACTCTCATCAAATGAGGGACAAATCATAAAATTAGGGAGATGGAAATTAGGCATGGACAAATGATCCAGGTGCAGGGGAGATTTATGGGGGAGGTTGTATTATAGCTAATGATTTCTGCTAATGATCCTCCAAAGTATAAAGTGGCACAGAGCCCACTCTCAATGGGACGAGAGAAAACCCTGCGTGCAGAGTGAAGGGCATTCCTCTTGGGAGGAGAAGCTGGACCCACAGCACAGCTGTAGCATCAGAACCTCTCCATCTCCCAACCCAGAGATGCTGGTTGTAGAACTCAGGAGCCAGAGGACTTCAAGAACAGTGGGGACCTCTCTGTCATGAGGAGAGTCACCCAAAAAGCAGGACCTTTTCCATTTCTAGCACCTCCCTCAGCAGCTTCTGAGAACATCCTATCCCAACTCTCCACACCATCTTTTGTCCTGAAAGTAGTTTCCCACACAGCACTCAACCAAATGGAGCTTCCCCTGCCATCACCACCAAACTGAGCTGGAATGTCACTGCTAAAAATGTGGAGGGGGGGGACCTGGGCCTTCCCTGCTCTCTTCTCCCCTGCAACCTACCCATCCCAGTCATATACACAATGGGAACAAAACAAGGTGGGTCCAGTTAAGCTCTGGTGTTCACCAGGAAGGGTCTTTTCATTAACACTTTAATTTTCTATTTGGGAATCTCTCCTGACAGTTATTTCACCTTCTCCCTGAGGAGTAGCAGAGCTCCTTCATCACCCTGAAAGCCACTGCTTCGACTCTAGCAGAGATGAGGTGAGCTGCATGCTCTTCAGCCAGACACCCAGCTGGCACAGAGCAGATCTTTGCTTCCTGGCACTACACCTCCCCTTATTGCATTTCTCATCTGGAAGAGGCTGAGCCTCAGCCTGCAGCAGCTACAAGCTTGCCACACAGCCAGAGCTCCTCGTGGCATCTGTACCAGTGTGGGCTTGTCTAAACCAGCATTTCTCTGGTGATCCTTGGACCAGTCCTTCATGATGCTCTCCACTATGTCAGCCTCTAAATCCAGGTAAAATCCAGGTCTAGAAGGGTTGGGAACACCTTTTTGTGAGAAGGAGTGTGGTCCCAAGAAATGAAGCTTTAGAAACCTGGGCTCTGTGCTTGGCTCTGCCCCTAGGCATGACATCCCACCTCGTAGTGCCTCTGTGGAAGTAATAATAATTATGAAAGGAAAATAATGTTCCTGACCTGCTTCACACAAAGCTTTGACATCTAGGGACAGCAACGAGGTGTTCTTACTAGCTAATCCAAGTGGAGGATGTTATTAATAATTTGTAACAATCAGGCTCTCAGCAAGCAATTCAGCAACTATTTTCAGCCACAAAGGCAGCGTTACTCCAAAAGTTCAGAATGCTTTTCATAGGAAACAGAAATTAAAGGATAAGGGGGTTTGGAAGAAAATCTAGGATGGGAGAGTTTTAAGGGGATTGGGGTTCCTTTCTTGCTGTGAAGGAAGGGGGAAAAAAAGAACAATTAAAGCTGTGCTGGCCTGTGCTCCCCTGGGAGTCCTGTCCTGCCAGCTCCAGTGATTGGTAGTCTGGACTATTACTTCACTGTTCTTGGAGTAATAAAAATTCCTGGTGAGTTTCATTTGGAGCTCTGATCATGAATGCCACAGTGATTCCCAGAAATATGGGTAGGGTTGGATGCCAAAACAGTACCAAGTAAAATCTGCTGAGCTAGTGGGTTGATGCATTGTGGTTTGTGTTCCCCCCCCCCCCAAGGAACTGGATCCATCTGCTACAAGGAGGAGATGAAAAAGTGAGGGAACAGGGGAAAATGGTGTGTGAGAGAAAGATTCAAGACTACAAAAACCAGAGGACATGCAGGTAACAGGAGTAGAGAGCTGCAGGAGGGAACTGCAGTGGCTTAAACCAGTAGATGGTCAGCAGACATCTGGGTCATCGATGGGTGTTAGCAACGGCTATAGGGAAGTGATTCATGTAGAAAAGCAATGAAGGAGATAATTCTGGGTCTCAAGGCACAGCAACCCTTGGGAGAGAGTTAACCCTGTTTGCCCAGCCCCTCTGTGAGCCCCTCCAACCTCAACCTCTACCAGCATAGGAGACTCCTCTTGAGAGCTTGTTTCTGTTTGTGCCCTGCCAGATGTATCCTAAACCTGGACCATGGAACAAGAAGCATCTCCTTCCCTCAGCACTGCCACTAAATACAGTCAGGGTCCTGCTCTGGTCTGTACTTTGGTACACAGAGTTTGCTTCTGAAGGCCTTTTGTAGCCACAGCCTTTGAAGGAACAGAGTTTTTACAGAGACCAAAGAGAGCTTGAAGTTTTCCCCTCCTCCTGCTGGGAAAAGTTTTGATTAACACTGGCTACAATCATGAGCCACACACCTCAGAGAAGCATCTCAAAGAAAGGAAAAGACTGCAGGATTAATAACCAAGGAGAGAAAGGTGGTTAAAAATGAAGAATGGGGAAAAGAAAATGTTCCCCAGAATTATCTTCATCGTCTTTCTCTCTCCTGTGTATCCCTGCCTTCTCCTTCAGTGTGCCAGGGTGAGTTTTGGTTGGGTTTTTCTTTGGTTTGTGGCTGTTTTTCCTGTAGGAATTCCTGTTTCCTACCTCTTTTCTGTTCCCCTTTTTCCTTGTTAAGGAGGGGAGGTCAAACAGTTCTCCTGTAACTAAGATGCCAGTCATTATACTCATCTTCCCAGGTCCCACAGCCCCACTGCAAGTGAAGTTCTCTACACTGGTGGCAGGGAAACACCTGAGTTCCCCCACAGTACCTGCACCTGCTGGTCTACTGAAGGTTCAACACTGACTGGCAAAACATTTCAGATGGACAGACAAATAATAATGTTTTCTGCTTAAATAGAAAACCTAATGAACAGATAAAGACGTTGTAAACTTCCTTTTGCTTTTATCAGCCTGGTTTAGAGTTAGTTTGTGCTCTGATGAAGCAGAATGGGCAGTACAAGCTAAACAAGATTGACCTGATGGGGGAAAAGGGTCAGGGTGAAAAGAGTCACCTGAAGTCTATAAATGAAAACCTACAGTTTAAGCACATTCTCTCCAATTATCTCTCTCTCAAAAAAAGAAAGAAAAACACCCCAACAAACCCACCCCAAAGCTAAATAACTTCTATTTAGTGTTATCACAGGGCATGTCCAGGAAAGTATTTTACACACTGTCAAATTTTCTCTCTAGGTGCCCACACCTTTGCCAACGTGTGTAGGGCTCAGCCCTCCCACATCTTCCCACTGGGGAAATGGATGCTCTGCTGAAGTCGCTCTGTGAGGCTGACAGGCAGTAGGTACTGGCTCTGGTGGCACAGGAAGTGATGCTTTTCCCCACTCACCTCAAGTAACTCCCAGAGGAATGCTTCAGCACGTTACGAAGGTCACAGAGGGGTATTTCTTGGGTGAGCTCTGACTAGCAGAGGTCATTAGTGCCATTACGTTCTCACCAAGATAAGGATTTTATCTGCTGCCTCCCAGTCAGGGTTAGGACTGGCTGCCTTTTTCAGCCTGCCCTACCTTTTTTCTAAATCCCAGTCACCCTATCTACTGGGTACTCTAGCAGAAGTGTAAATTCTGGAGCCAGAAGGGATCGATGAGATCATCTAAGCAACTGAGATTAGCTGGGCAGAGATCACAGTGCTGTGAGCAGAGTAGGATCTAGTCCTAAATTCATGTTGTTGCTGACCTGTCCTCTCTTGGGCCAGCTTCTTTAACATGCTCAAGGAAAGTTCACATTTCAGTCATCTCTTGCTTTTGCCTTAGGGTAGAGGATGGACTATATACTTTCCTCCCTCCCAGGAGACTTCTCTGTCCATTTCTATGATTATCATGCTGGAAAGGATCCCTTTAGGTCAAGCTCACAACCACCTTGAGTTTCTGTCAGAGAAGAATAGTGTACACATTAGCCCTCTCATTATGCATTTTTCCTGCTGCATCTCCATGTTTTATTCCCTCAAGGGTATTACAAGTTTTTTTTCCATAGGAACCCACTCCTGCAGCCCCCACCCACCCAGAGAGACCCCCCCTGAAATAAACAGCAGCGTAGCAGCCTGAGCCTGCTGGCTGCTGAGACCTCCCAACTGTGGGTTACAGGGCTATATATACTGGGCAATTTGTATGTCCATAGCAGTATTGATCCTGGTGTTTGTAATGTTTCTCTGTATACAAAGAGCAAACAGAGGCTGTCAGTCAGAATAACATTCATTTCAGATTGCACCAACCAAGTAACTCCAAGGAAGATTTCCACAAGCCGGCTCCATGTGTGAGCGTGTCTCCCCCCTTCCCTTCCTCCCTTCCTCTGGCACGCTGTGCTAAAATTAACACAGAATAGTCCTTAAGAGCTAACAAAGTGCAAATAATGCTTAGTGCTCGTGTCATGCTTTTCATTTGCCAATCTCACAGCAAACTTCATTACCCACACTGCACAGGCAGGGTAGCTGGGCACGCAGGGGCACAGGGAAGCGAGTGGCAGGGCTGGATGCAGCATCCCCAGGAGCTCTGCTCCCAGAGCCCACTGGTCACACAGTTATGCAGGCAGCAGGCAGACAGACAGACAGACAGACAGACAGACAGACAGGTCAGACCTGCTGCTGGAAGAGCCAAAAGGCCTTTCTCTTTGCAGGCCTGCTCTTTAACTTCTTTGTCCTCTTGTCAGGTTTTATTCCCCGAGCCCAGATGGACCTGATTATTGTGATTACTCACACTAAGGTGAAATACACAGCTTCACCCCCCCCGACTAAGAAAAATAAATGGGCCTCTCTCCCCAGCACCCACACCCACTCCCACACTTCCCTCTGAACTTGAAATAAAAAACCTGCAAAAAGATTCCCGGTGGCTTTGTCAGGGAGGGGGGGGGGGATGGTGAGGATTGGTACAGTATATAACATCTCAGCTCTCCCGGATCAGTCACGCTTCCTAATTCAATAAGGTGAGAAGGAGCATAATTTGATCATATTTGTTTTGCATCACTGCAAAAACAGAAAATGAGGGGCTGCAGAGCCGCACCAATTTACTTCATCCGACCTTGATTAAAAGAAAATTAATTGCCGCATCTCTCAGGATATCTCAGGCAGCAGCCAATGGCTCTCCAGAATCACACACACACACACACACACAGACACACACAGACACACAGACACACACACACATACACAAAAAGAAGGGAAAAACAAGGAATGAGGCACAGAGGATCTTTGCCCTTTCGTCTCGTAGCACAACTGTCTTATTGGAAGGGTTGGCAAGCTGTGGGAGAAAAAACCAAGTGCTCAGGAAACCAAGGGCTCGTGGGGAAGTCAGCTCTGGTTTGCCAGGGTTTGCAGGGTGAATTTCCCTCCTGTGTTCACCACCGTGTTCCCAAGAGTTGGGGATTAGCCCAGTCTCCCAAGGTCTGACTTGTCAGGCCACAGGAGCAAAGCAGGGAGTATCTCAAGGCAAGACTTGGCTTAGAGCAGCTGGTAAGAGGACACAGAGGCTTTTCCTGCTGTACTTCCCCATTCACTCAGAGCCAGGTCTATGCTAGGAATTATTTATGGTAATGTCAATTAGGGCCATGATTTTTTAACTGTATTTCTACACTGTGAAAAGCTGTAGTGTAGCTGCAGTGATACAGGAACCAAAGTGCTTTTACCAAGATAGCTGATTTCCCTCAAGAAACTAATTTAAGCCATGCCAAGCCAACAAAAGCACTCTTTGGCTGATCCAAGCTCTGTCTCACTAGTAGGATGCACTGACAGCAATACCAGCCAACATGTTCTAGTGTCAATTAGGAAAGACAGTAAGATGCTGTAATGAGGCTGGGATAGCCTTAAAGAAAGAAAGGGGAATACATTCTGAGTATTATTCCAATACCCTTTCCAGGGGCACTCAGAAGGGCTAGCTCTTGCTCAGTGAACTTTTGCCTTAACCATTCAAAGCCAAGGAAGAAAACAGACTGCCCCAGAGGGTGAGGCACAGTGGCTAGGTTGGCTTCTACTCCAAACTGCTGTCTAGGCAAGCGTGCCTCTCTCTGTTTGCACAGGGAACAGAGAGCTGAACCTCAGAAGGCCAGAGACAGCCTCTGTGAGCAGTGCCCACACATTCTGCACCTAGGGGGAAGAACCTTTCTGGGACTCCCACTGCAATCCAAAGTCAGTGATGCCCCAAGCAGCAGCTCCTACAATATTTGTACTTCTGAAAGTGAGGTACAGCAGCAAAAAAAAAGTGTAAGTTTTCAAAGAACCATCCATCCATCCTGTTTGGTGCTTTGGACTCAGCCATCTGAGTCAATATTTAGTGGAGAGGGGTTGGATCTTAGTTCCTATTAGCCAGGTGCTACTGTATATGCTCTTTTTGGCAGTTTCAGTAGAGGCCACTGACTAAATAACCAGAGCAAGGGTTTCTCTTGACCTTGCTTCTATTGACTGTATTCAAAGGGATGAGTATTGGCAGCTGGTGACTGCCCATGTCATTGCCCATCCTGTCTACGCTGCTGCCCAGGCTCCCCATTCCCCAGCTACATGGAGACCTCCCAGTCCCTCTGCCTGGGAACTTCTACCAGCACTAAACTCACACAACATTTCTGATGGGAAAAATAGATGATGACTCTGGCTGATCCAGTGCAATTATCAGATCAGAAGCTCCTGCTGCAATCCCACTCGAATCTGTATTAAAAATTCATTTCAAGTGTTCTGGGTTTTTTTTTTTTTTTCCTTAGCTGCAAGTAGAAGAATTTACCCAGCTGTTTTATTAGGAAATTAAAGGGCACATTTTTCTAAGCAATGCACTGGAATTCAGATGGACCATAACCATGACTAGTGTTAATGTGAGAAAGATCTATCTGTCCTCAACATCCAACCATCCATCCATCCCACTGCACACATTGCTGTATTAGCCCTAACCCAAGCAATGCTAAATCTCAGACTCTTAGTATCACAGGAATATAGGATTAGGAGGGAGCTCTAGAGGTCATTTTGGCCACTTAGTTCTATGCAGGACCAACTATAGCTACATCATTCTTGTTTGCCTAGCTGGTTCTCAAATCTTCCTTTGATGGAGGTTGTACAACCTACCCAGACAATCTATTCCAATGTTTAACTATCCTTATCAGAAGAAAGTTTTTCCCAATGGCTAAACTAAATCTTTCTCGCTGCAATTTAAGCCCATTATTTCTTGCAATTTAATTCTTCCTTCCTGGGCCTCATCCTTTACATAAGAACATTTCTGCAAAAGTCTCCAAGTTTTCATAGTTTAACATTTCCAAATTCCATCCTGATAAAGGTCAATCTGATGCACACAGAAACAGGAGAGACGTCCAGTGCTTTCAGAGGTAAAAAGGAAACCAACCAGTTCATTCAACAGACAAATCTTCTGTGCCACAGAAGATTCTAATTTAAGAAAGAAACTGCAATGTTAGAAATGTGTGTTTTTATAAAGAAAATCAAGGCAGGGGGTGTGTTCTTTCCATGCTATCCCTACCATAAAGCTGTAGCTTAATGTATCACACAATCTTGTTTTGGAATAGGTGGTAAATGGGGGAGCTTGGGGTTTGTTTGGGGTTTTTTTGTAAAGCATAAATATTTGCCAAAGCATCCTGATTTAAACACAAATCCTCTGGGCAGCCCATGGGCCTGTCTTGGTCCCTGAAGTCAAAGGAATGATCCCCACTGTGGGGTGCTCCACACACAAAGCAGTCACAGCTTTTACCCAGACTCCCCGCTGCAGAGTAGAATATGGGTCATCATTAGGATAGATGGGTACAAAAGAGTGAAACTGGAATCAGATCTGATTTTCTCAGTGCTCCAGGATGCAGAGATGTAAACCTTTGATTCGGGCTGTGACAGAGCTTTACAAGAGCAACCACAAGGCCCAGAGACAAAAGGAGGAGCTGCATGGTGCCTGGTTCTGCACCGACTCTCCCAAGCAGCAGCACGCCAGTGCAACCCCTGTGTGCTGAAGAAGAGTGCTTCCCATTTGGACTCCTGCAGCCCTGCTTATGTTTCCCAGATTACAGGAAAACTTTATTTCACTTATGAAATGGTGAGAATCTGCTTGTAGAAATTAACTGCTCCTTTGGGTGCTTTTGCTGGGCAGTCTTGGGAGAGAAAAGAACAGTTTTAAGTTCAGATTCTGCAAAATTGGAGGTGGCACTTAGCAATAAGCCATACTGGGAAACCCCTCAAGCCATACTGGGGCCAGAAAGGATCTTCCTGCACCAGAACCTGTCTGTAAGCACGTGAAGATTCAGAGGGTAACAGAGCAGTTTGGGGAAACAAACACACTTTACACGTGAAATCAAATTAACACTCTTACGGTCACGCAGACAGTAGAGTCAACCAACCATGAGAGTTACAGTGGAATCAACTTAATTAGCACTCCTGTTTTTAACTGAGCAGTCCCCCTCCTCCAGAAAAACCCTGCAGACTTGAACAGAAATGGGAGTTCCAAGGAAACTCTCCCAAATCCTCCAGTCAAACAGAGAACAACACACACACACACACAGAGTGCACCCAAGAACGTGTAGATCCACGGGCACAGTTTGTAAGCTGAGGATTTCCAAGTCATTGGAGGTCTCAACACAGGGTGATAGAGGAACTTGCCCAGGACTTTTGCTCAGTGTGGATAATTTGCACAAATATTTGTGTAAAAGGAGTATGACTTTTTGCTTTAAAATTATGACTAAAACCATACCTTTGTAAACAATTCCTACAAGTGATTAGGTATATGATTATTTTATATACCTAAGAGTACTTTAACTGAAGATTACTTTAATAAAGCCTTTGTGTATCTATATATGAGTGCACAAAGTATTTTGAGTAGGGTAAGCATGGTGGGAACAGGCTATATTTATTTTATGTGCAACATTTAAGCATACTATTCCAACAATGAACATACCAGGTCTGACTGCTTTTATTCTGAGTATATACAGGGCTCTGTGCATAGCAGATAACAAGCATGTGGATGCATGTATGTGCTGTGAGCATGTAGCAAGAGTGAGTTCAGCCTCTGCTGTGTGTGTCTGCCTGAATGCACATGTGTGCACAGAAACATGTGTTTGCAGTGTATGAGCTGCAGTGGGGGAGCTCATATCATCACAACCACATGTGCTGTTATACAGAACATGTGTCCCAGAAAAATTCACCCTGATGTTCTTTCTCTGCTCTCCAAGGTTAACTTAAATAAAACAAAGAAGGCGGTTTCCCTTCTCAATAATTCATAGCTTGCTTTAATAGCCCATCTTAAAAACATACATAATTTCCCCCAATTTTCTGATACACTAATTACCTAGCTCTAAAGCCAATGGTGTTCTGTATTTGACCTAAGCGATAGATTATCTGGAAACCCCTTGTAGCCCAGACACAGAACAATTTGCTTTTATCATCCATCACTTCTGGTTTTCTTGGCATTTGTCACCATCTATCACTTGAGCTTGCAGGTTGTGATCCTGCTTAGACTGGAGTCAACAGTACGATTCCAGTGGGAGCAGGACTGTAGGAGCACCCAACTTTCACTGTCTTCAACTCTACTCCTTTCTTCATCTTTGCTGTCCAAATTAGCTGGTAACAGCAATGTATCACCCCAATACACTCAGAAATCCCACAAAGATCTCAAAGCACTCTAACAGGCTTCCCAAACAAGTACTTGCTAGCTCAGTAAATCTCAAACCCCTTTCCAAAAGAAGTTCAGATTACTAGCCTCATTTTACAGATGATGAAACGGAGGCAACTGGTATAAAATGACGTGACTTCTTCCAATGGGCGAGGGACAGAGCCAAGGAAGACGTGTTATCTCCTAAACCCCCACTGAGGCTCCACCAACTTGGCTGCACTGCCTAGCACTGCCCTTTCTGCCACACAGCTGTCTCTGTGGTGGAGCACAACTGCTGCTGAACAACCCTCAGGAACACTCAGGCCAGCACAGCCTGGAATAGGAAACGAAGGAATATCCTGTTTGTAGCTGAAAGGGCCAGGAAGGTTTAAAGAGGTTAAATACAGTGTTTTCACACTGGAGTTTGCCCACAAGTCCCAGATTAAGGCTGTTATTATTGTGAAAAATGCTACTAGATCTCCTTGTCAAACAGTAGAAAGTCTTTGGGAAAGAAGGTAACATCCCCACAGCAGTGATCCACACAGACTGAGTGAGCAGCAACGCTTCCCTAGCTTATAATAAGTGGTGTCTAAACAGGAGCTCTCAAAAATGCCCTCAATTGTGGGTGCAAAGTGTCTGAAAATGTAGCTTTATAAGAACAGAAGTTTTAAGGGTCACAGTTAGGTCCTCTGTACACTGCTTGTACCCGAGCAAAGCGTGCAAACAGAAGCCACTAACACAGTAAATGTCACACGTGTCTAAGTGTGTGATATGCTGGAGAGGGACGATGTGGCAACTGCAGCGTGGGTGCAGTGCTGTGCAGTGAGACCTGAGCTGAGAAGGGACCAGGACTCATCACAGGACGTTCAGCACAGGGACTAAGAACCAGAGTTTGTGTTTGCAATGGGCTGTCGCCCATTCCTGCTCTTTTACACACTGGCCACAAGGAGAGGACAAACAAGCCTCTTGTGTCCTTCTCGCATTTCTGCACCCGGGTGTGTGGCTGCAGGGGAGGGATACGTGCTGGGATACGTGCTGTAGCTGCAGTGCACACACGTCCCTTCCACGTCCCGTGGCCAAAAGCAATTGGTGGAACTCAGAGTGAATCCTCTACTTCCCAAACACAGGCTGTGTGCAATATGGAGTCAGCAAGTGTGTGTCCCAGAGTGTGGTAGGTGTGACTCTGTGTGCATGAGTATTATATGTGCTTGTGAGTACAGTAGGTGTGGTGTATATGTACAGTACAGCATGTGTTTGGATTCTGGGAGTAGGGGATGTTTAGTAATTAAATCCCTTTTCATCCTTCTGCACCTGTCTCCTTCTGAAAACTGAGAGAACAGACGTCAACCGGGACAAGGGCTGGATTGAATACAGCCAATTCTGAAATATTTATTAGCTTGTGACACCACTCAATGGAGGAGAAGGAATGCTGGCTAATCCGCCCAGCAAGTGCTCGCTTGGTGGAGGGGCATTTTTCTACAGTGCCTCATTATATTTCAACTACTGTCTACTTTGTCAAAAATGGTATCATTTTAATTTGTGTCTATATTTATTTTCAAATGCTTTTGGTAGTAACCAGAGATTTCTGAGCACTGGGTTCTGAATCTAGGCTTACCACTGGACACTCGTGGCTTTCCAGTCCTACTGCTGAGCTGTTCCAGAGCTTCTTTTTTGTGGGTGCATTTTCTCTGAGCTGCACTCCTCTAACTGCCATCCACACCAGGGAGGATCACGCAAAGGACACCAAACAGAGGAGAGACATCTTAAATTTCCTGGTTTTGTGTTGATTCACCTGCCCATCTCTCAATTTGTAATATAACGTGAAGCTCCCCACAGCACTACTGACAGGACTGAGACGTGAGCAGCCCCTCGCTCTCACCAGCGCTTCTATTTCACGTAGATGGAAGTTCTGTGCTCGCTCTTTGGGCTGTGGCAGGACACTGGTTAATGCCTTAGGGCATAGTAGTCAGCAGATTTGTCTGGATCAGTAACTATGAACTGAGTTTAGCCACAGATAAAACTGTGTAAGGTTTAAGTCGTGACACAGGGACACAGATTTTAAGCCTCTTTACATTTAGGAGTTCTTGCATTTGGACTCTGGTTTCGAGTCTCTATCTGTGCCAGCAAATGGATATGAACTTTCACTAGTTCCTCTGGAAAAGTTCCTAACCCATATGGGGCCATTGCTGGTGAAGTCCTGAAGTGTTGCTGGCTGCCTGTGGGCAGCGCTGGAGCTCCCTGTGCTTAGAGAACTTCACTGGTTTATTAAAGGGTATCTTAGCCAGCGACTCTCCTCCCACCAGAGGATGCATTATGTTTGAAGTTGTTCAAACTACCACAGGCTGGTTTTATATATCCATTTACCTTCCTATATATGTACAGATAATGTATAGCTATGCATTCCTGTATATATGTGTGCATACATGTGTACAGCAAGCATCCTCGTGTGTACTCATACCTGGATGTAAGCTTGACTTTACCTTTGTTTGCTCTAAGTGGCCACACCCAAATCCCTGAGAAATGATGATTTTTGATGGTAAAACTACACCAAGGGGGGATGTCAGGGTTTATAGTGCCAGAGGAAGGGTTCAGACAGAGCAAAGCTTAAGGTCAGCTCTTACAGCAGTGGAAACATTTGTTTTCTTTTAAATGGGAGCTTATATACATGGTTAGACACCTTCTGAAAGACAGCACCTACTGCTGGAGAGAGCTTGGCCCTTCCTGCTAAAGTGCATTCAGTGCCCTGAGAGAGAACTTCAGTCTGGAGCCTAGCTTTAGGTGAAGGGGAGGACTGGACTTTGATTTCTGGTGGAGAACAAAATCTGCCCACACCAAAAGCCTCTGTGTGCAGAGACTTCGTGGGAAGCAAGTCTCCCTTCACTAAAGTAGCAAATAGCCAGTGATCTTCATGGAGATCAGGAGAGACGTTCTCTTTAGGTTCTCCTGGGGACCTGACAGATGCAGACACTGCAGATGCCTTAACAGGGATGGGGGTTAAAAAGTTTTCTTACCAGCACTGTGCAAAAAAAAAAGAAAAATGAAAAAAAGGCAAACCTGACATCAAATCCCACTGTGCAAGGCCTGTTCTGGATGGTTTTGGCATGATGCATCGTTGCAACTAGTGTGTTTGAGCAGTAATTAGACATGGCCCTGGGGGACTGCAAGTGCATTAGAAGGGACGAGGCTCACCATGAGCCAAATGGCTGCTCTTACTGTTCTCCGCAGGGTACTTAGGATGATCTTAGAACCAAATCCTTCCATAATGCTGCAGAAAAGGGACTGCAGCATGAGACCTGCTGCAGCACCACCGATTCCCCACATCTGATCAAAGCCACTCATTTCAGCACTTGCACATGCTCAGCTCACCCCCTCACCTGCCTGCACGGACAAGCGCGATGCACCATGGAGGAGCAACCTGACGTTGTTTCTGCATCACAGCAACGTGCTCACACTTGTGTGTGCTGTATTCCTTAAGGCAATTTTCAGTGTCAAGAATGGACAGCAGACCTGATGCCCCACTGATGATGTCATTATCACAACACTCAATCCCCTTTCCAATTGATCGCATTTGATTCCTCATAACCGTTGACCACATAAAACCTCTCAGTTGTGGAAGGGTTCTGTTTGTCTCATAGTACACCACCTCACAAAACACTGCAGCACATACTGATTGCACCAGGTATTCCCCATCACACCGACTGTGCTGATTCCTGTCACTGCAGTGAGCACACTGGGCCCTCCCGTCCCATTCGCCATGGTGGTGTCCTCAGCTGTGGTAACTCTATGGGTGTTTTCAGGTGTCTGTGGTTACAGCCAATCTCTTTCACAATAAGATCCAGTTATCACTGATTCTGTTGGAACCAAAGTGCCCCCTAAGTCCTGCTGGCTCAATGACTTCACAGCATCTTTTCACTGAGCACCACACTGCTATTTTATATGACATAACAATCTGTACTAAGAAGCCCACTTAGACACTTCAAGTCATTTGGTTTCCTTTCAAACTCAATGCATGTGACAGACACCACCATACAGTTTCACAGAACAAAGTAGTACTATTTCCTACAAGTGAATTCCTCTCTTGATCCTATTTCACAACTTCTGCTCAAATTTTGTTGCAGTTAAATGGAAGGAAAAGTGCTGGTAGGACATTCTTACAAAGATGGAAACCTCATCTTTGTCTTGATCTTAGCTTTTAGGTGCTCACCCACAGTAAGAAACTGCAATCTCAGATTTCAGTTTCCCCTCTAAAGAACCCTGGTTTCCCTCTAACATTTTGAAGAAAGAGGAAAAGGAGCAGAGATAATGCATGCAATATACAAGAAATTAGGAGAACAGTCTCATTTTAAGCAAATCCAGGCAAGTACAAGCCTGTTGTGGAGCTCACAACAGGACCTGTCCCCTTCTTCTCTACTCAGTGTTGCCAACAGTATTGCCATCAACAGACTGGCACAAACCCCAAGCAAAGGGAAGAGATTCTGGTTGTCCACCTTCCTTAGAAATCTCAGGTCTCAGCCAGGCAGACACAGCACTCAGAACCTACCAGAACAAATTCCATCAGTGCGTGGGACAGCCTGGGAACATCATGCTGACGTAGGTCATGGTGAGCCTCTCTCACACTTTTAAAGGGCCACCTGAAAGGGTCAGGAGTCCCCATACTCTGGCCACACGATCCCACCTTGCAGATGGGCCAAGCCTGCTGTTGAGAGGATCAGGGCCTATATCCTACTTTCCAGAGTGCTTCCCCTTTAAGACAGGACTGTGCGGTCTTTATTTGCTTGTTGAAACTGTTCAGTTTTAGGACAGGGGGGGAGGTCACACCTGTTGTGGAACTTGATAGAAGGCTTATTTATAAACTTTCAGAGCTTGGGATTCTTGCAGAGCTGAATGCGCTGATGTCCGGAGGGGAAGGTCACCGAAATGCTTGTTTATAAAAGCAGCAGCAACTGGAAAAACCATAAAAGTCTGAAATGATGAAATTAATAAGCTATTTGATCAGGCACATGGGCTATGTGCTCTGTGGTCAGCCAGAAAAACCTCGCACGTAAGAGTCTACCCTGCTGGCTGCTGCCCTCAGCTCCTGCGTCCCAGAGGCGAAGGCGTTGCACCCCAAGAGAGCAAAAAATAATCAGCTGCTTACTATGGTCTGCTTCTGGGTCACTGGCTGGTCCAGGCTTAATTTGACCTTGCATGGAAAGGGGAAAGCCTACTCCACACTTGCTATCACAGCTAATCCACTCTTGAAGTTTCGCAACTTCAAAGAGCTACACCACTTGTTAACAGGCAGAATGTTCTTTTAGCAAGGAGTGGGTCCCACCCCACAAACCTGCCACTCTTTGGGGGGGGGGGCAGGGAGGAGAGGTGGCAGTTTCTGTCTTAGGAAAGGCTTCTGGATTTCTGCAAAAAAAAACTATTGTGTGAAAGGTGTTGGGTTTTATTTTGTATTGTTTGTTTGTTTGTGTTGCTTGTTGAAAAAGCCTTTATAATATTACAGTTTAGAGAGAAGGGGAAATAAAACCCTTCCTGTGGGGTTCAGCGTTAGTTTCTGCTCCCATTTCACAGTAGAGCAAATTCAAAAGAATTTCCTTTTTCTCTTCCCTTTTTTACTCTCTTTAGTTTTCTGTATCTGTCAGAATCTTCGTTTAAGGAAAGCTTCATTTTCACTCCGTGACTGATGGCTGAACAGGTGGCTTCTGAGTTTGCAAGTGTCAGATGAACAAGCAGTTTAGAAATGGACAATTTGCAGCTCACTTTCTCTTGCTGACGGCCCTTTTTCTGCTGACAGATTCTTGTCCCTACCAGCCAAATCATGCACACAGTATCTGCTCTCCACCTCTGCTGAAAAAAAAACCCCAGCAAACCTTCTAGAGAAAAAAAAACACCCTAGGAAGAAAGGAGATGATCACTTGGGAAGTCCTTGCCATATAATGGAAAGAACTTCACACTTACAGGCGTTCTGGCCAGCTCAGCCAACTTGGACATAACTTATAAGAGGGGTCAGGATTTTCTGACTCATTTTGTCTCCTGGAAAACTTGTTTGTTTTATAGGAATTTTCTGCAGAACGCTTATAAAGTGGTGGGATGCCAGAACCAGACCCAGCACCAGGGGACTGTCCACTGAACATGATGAGTTTGTTCAAATACCAGAGCCACCAACCCTGCTCCACAAACCTTTCTCTTGGTTGTGGGAGCCAGGATACTCCCTAGAACTGTGGCCAGGCAAGGTGCTCTGACAGCTGAAGGCCCTCCTGCCTGTTAGTGATGGAAACTTTCAACCATTATAACCAGTAGGGTTGTATATAACTTTCCATTGAGGCTCCTATATAGCGTAGGCACACCATCCCCATCACAATCCTAGTCCTGTCATCCAGGGGCTCAGCACCCAGATGTGAGTGAGCAGAGCTCTCCTCACTGCTGCTGGCCTGTCCCACAGGCAGAGGGGAAGGTCCTGCTGAGAGCAAGAGAGTTCCAGGAAACGTGGGCTGGACCCACACAGGTCCCTTACTGCTGCCCAAGCTGACATGAGGGTCTCATGCCATAACCTTATACGATTATGGGAGGACCAAATGCTGTATTCATTAATTAAACCAGATACCAGAGTAACCTTTTTTGTAAACTACACTGTTAAAGTGTGGATTTACCTAAGGTAGCAGTTGCTGTTCTGATGTTTGGCCATGGGTGGGTAACTTAAGAACTGTTTTTTAAAGGATCTCACAGGCTCCTGGTACCAATTTTTCAAAAGGATTTAGATGCCTTGGAAAGATAAGTGCCCAGAGGGGTCTTAAAATTTTCAAGGCAGGCTACATTAAAATCATTTGGATTTATGTGCCTATCTTAAACAGTTTTGATAATCTACAAGGTGCCTATCTGAATCTTTATCTAAAGAGAGCACTTTGAAAATATGGCACTTATGGACTTGAGGAATTGTAATCTGGAGAACACATCTCGCTGACTTTCAGGGGATTTAAACTCCTCAGCCTCTCTCAGAAATGAAACTTAGGCTCCTAAGTCACTTAAGTGCTTAAAAAATGTTTCTATGTGTCTGTACAAGGTGGATGAGGACAGATGAGCAGGGAAGGATTAGATGCATGCATCTGTCTTTCCCTGTAGCTCTCATAACACTTGAGTGTCTCTGCATATGGATAAAGGTGGATTGATGAGTGCATGACCATATGCATGAGCTTATAATACGGCCGATTGGATGGGACAGGGAGGAACCAAAATTGGGTGGAAGTGACAGGTGATTACATGGATAAATAACATCATCTTGCTGAACGTTTATTTAGTGCTTTTCATCCAAAGGTACCCTTAAGTGCTTTACAAACTGTTATGGATATAAGAATGACTCCACCAGCCACGGCAGCTCTTTAAGAGTACACAGCCAAATTATACGATCAAGTTATGGCCAGAAATGAAGAGTATCAAGTCCCACTGAAATTACCTAGAATTTTTGGCCATCAGCCATTTAGGATTCAGTCAGTACACCCAGGTTAGAGCTGTTTCACGGGGAGAAAGTGCTGGGGAATCTAACAATGACAAATGGGAAGGACCCAGTTTTCAACACCATTCAAAAAGGAGCACTGCCAACAGCACATGAGCTGGGGAAACTGGTTCAGCATTAATGCAGAGATGAGAGGGAACTACTAGCTCTCCATGGGTGGCAAAAGGGAAGATAGGGAAGGAGAAGAATAAATGCTTATATGGTATTTAATGGGGGAAAAAGTTACAGGAGTTTGTTTGAAAGAATCCTGCCTAAAGAGACAAGGAGCAGAGTGGTGAATGGAGGAGAGATCCAAGGGGCAGAGGAGGAGTTTAGACCTCAGAGGTTTTCAATGTTGACTGTCTGAAGCTCCAAGCCCATGTTCTCACTGGGAGGAGATCCCATCTCTTCCCACATTAGCTAACCTGGGCTGTCTTTCTCCAGGCAGCACATGCACTCCCAAGGAGGCAGGTTGGTGCCAGCTGCTCTTTTGCCAAACAGTGGAGTTAAAAGCTGTACAAAGTCATAGACAGTAAACAATGAAACAGAAACGACAACAGCAGTTTCTCCTGCTGCCTCCACCTCTGTACCTTGCTGCTTCCCTCTTTCACACTCCTTCTCCTCCTAGATCTGCCAAAAGGATGAAAACACTATTGAATCCATACTCTGTGACTCTGGGGAAAAGCAGCTGCCCAGTGTATATATATATATTTATTTCAGTACTGTAGATGAATCAGGACTGCTATTATAATACAACCTAAAAACTGCCAGGCAGTGAACAAACAGGGAAAAACACATTCATCTTCTCTTTATTCTCCTATCTGCATCTCCTCCATCCATCTCATCAAAACAGCCAGGATCTCTGACAGGTTTAATGCCAGTGAGGTGTGCTGGTTACCTAACCCATACAGAAGTCTTTTCCCACCATCAGGAGAACTTTTGGAAATGCTGCCATTGCAGTGCATAGTTTCCTCCTCACTTTGAGAAGACAGTGATCTGCTGAGCAGAGCATGTGAGGGGCCAGCTCTGTCCTGCAGCTGTAATAAAGAATAACCTACTGTCATGATAAGTGAGTGCAGGTACTTCATTGTAGGGAGATCTGTCCTTTAGTAAGGGCCAGGTCGCATAGCTCACACACGCTGCACTCTCCTTGCCCAGGCAGTGGATGATGAGTGACTTACAGAACCAGTCTCCAGTAATGCAGGTTACTCAGGATCAGATGAAATCCACTGGCATCTCCATGTCATTCTCTTCCCTTCACCACTTCTGCAGCAAATATGCTACTGCATCTTCCCCTGTTCTGTCATTCCCAAGCTCCTGCCCACAGAGCCCTCCTCCCTGGCACACTCTACTCTCTGCACTGCCAAGCGCTGTCACACCCTTCGGCTTTGGGCAGCGGTGCCTTGCACAGCCACCACGCTCCCTGTGATCTCTGCCCACCCCAAGATGCTCTTAGGATGGGGTCTGTGTTTGGCAGCACTGCCCCCAGGGCTACGTCTGGTGTCGGGACACCGGCTCTTCCCGCTGGAAGCTACTGCCGGAGCCCAAGCATGCAGGGGTTACGCCAACAAACCACCACTGGTGCTAGAGTTTCCTTCCTTTGAGGAGGTGGTATAGGCTGCAACAGCTTATGCGGTCTGACCTGGCCAGGTAAGTGAGGTCAGAGCTGGGAGGTTCTCAGAGCACAGCTATACCCATGTATTCCAAGCAGCCCTTCCCATGTTCAGCTCAAGATCAGTTCATACTTGGTACTACATCCCATAACTGCATCACACCAATGACCAGTAGCCCATGCTAAGGTGTATTTAAATCAGGAAAGGAGGATGAGCTCATTCCTGAAGCAATGGCCTGTGAATCAGGAGATGCAGCTCCAATTCCTAGCTCTGCCAAGCCTCCATGGCTAGCCTGGACAAGTCACTTCCTTGGGGCTTTGTGATAAATGAGAGAGACTCCTGCTTCCTTTTTCTGCTCCTCTAGCTGCAATGCAAGCTCTTCAGGACAAGGGCTGTCTCTAGCAATGCAATTCCTTGGTACAAAGCATGGTGGGCCTCAGTGTTGGTTGAGACTTTTATATTAAAATGTGAATCTTAATTATAGCTGAGAAAATAATTAAAACAACAAAAATGAAACATAGGTTATATTTTGGGTGAATGCTCAGGCTGCAGTTTTGTACACCAAGAGGAAATAAATATTTTTAGTAAGATTAACAACACTTCCTTTGGTCAAAAAAAGCTGTATTTGGGGAAAAATAAATAAAAATACCAATGCTTTTGTTCTGCACCACACATTTTTGCCCACTTACAGGTGCTCCATACTTTCTTGTATGTGTTCGGTGACACAGAAGCTACAGAAGCAGAAACAACCCACAAACCAGCTACCTTGGCTATCAGCTGCCAGGATACAGGAGTCTTGGAAACAGCTATGAAACCACCTTTTATAATGCTCACCTATTTGAGTATTTTGCCATACCTGCCTGGGAAGTACCAAGTTTCTGTTGCTTCAGTTTTTCAGGGTGCTGGTGAGCATCTTGTGGTGCCCAATTGAGCTTCTGTGCAGTTGTGTTTCTGTCTACATAGAGGATGTTTTCCTCTGTCTCTGGGCTGACTACGTAAATAGGAATGGGGCCTTCTGCTCCTGGAGTTTGCTCTCATTTCTCAGCAGACTCTTCTTTTGTGCAGAAACAGCACTTGCTGTGTTCATGCAGGAGGGTTTTTGCTAGAGCCTGGACTGTTAAATGCTTGTGAGCAGACTCCACTCTGCTTGTGGATAAAGAGATTTCCCCGTGCCTCCGACTGTCCAGCAGAAAGTGCAGCTGCTTTGCGGCTTTTAGAAGCATTCTGCCCTCAATTTCTGAACAACTTCCTGCAGGACATGTTTTGCTCATACCTTGAGTGTTTTTCTCTCTCTATTACTTCACTAACTTCGTGTCACGCTCATGGAGAACGAGGGAGGTCCACAGTGCCTGACACAAGAAGCGCCTCTGTGTGTGTATGTGTGTCACGACACGCTCACAGCCGTGTATCCCTGTGTGTCTCAGCATACAGCAGGACGTGCACCTGTTTATTTGTACTCACTCCTTTTCTTCTGGCTGTGTGTGAGAATCAGTGAGGATCATTCTTTTCCTTTCTTTTTCACCACAGAAGTGCACCTTTTTTTCCAGGGTAGGGGGGTGTGTGTGTGTATATATATCTAAAAGAAGTGTCCTCTTGAGGTTTGTTTTGCTTTCCATATGTCCCCTTGCACTTGTGGCAGGGTGTTCATGCTTCAGTGTGGCTGTGCATTGATATTTGCTCCGAGCCGTGTGTCTTTTCCCGTGTGTGTCATTCCCTGGCTCTGGCTGTGTGCTCCTCTGTATTTTCTTTCTGTTTCCCTGCCTGTGCTGGAAGCAGTTACCTGGGTTTGTGCATGTATGTATCTATCTCCCTGTTGTTATTGTCTGAGGGTTGGGGTTTTTTTTTTTGATGGGGTGGGTGGTGGTGAAACTGTTTGTCATTTTGCTTTGTATTTATCTTTCCATGTTTTCCCTATGTTTGCATAAAGTAGATGCAGACAACAATTTGGTGATGAATTCTATGAATACTAATCTTAGGCTACCCTTGACCCTGAGGTCAGCTAAAGATCAAAACCAAACCATTTAATATTTTCCTTTTGCAGATCAATAGAAGCATAAATTCACTCTCAATGACAACTATAATTTCAAACAGATCTATAGGAGGCATGCATGCATTTCCAGGACGAGCCGCTCACGCGCCTGTTGGGGAGCACAAGAAAAAGAGTTTCTCTGCTGTTGTGGGTTTTGGTGGTTGGGGTTGGTTTTTTTTTTTCTTTACCATTGAATCTCTTTTGCCTTTTTTTTTTTTATTGCTCTGAAATGCTATTTTCAGCAGCTGCTGTCATATAAATATCTCTTGTTTTTCTTCTCCTCTTTCCCTCCTGGTGAAAAGGGCAGGGGACCTATTGAAAATTCTGCTTTATCTCTTTCAGGAGAGTTCAAGTGCGGGTCGAACAATCGATTCCTCCTCCTTTTCTTTTTTAAGTTTCCTGTCGTTCTTTTGCCCAGATCAGCACTGAAGGAAAATAGGAAGGGCAGCCTGGAGTATGTACATCTATACACCCCGAGACAGAAAGAGAGAGCACGCCAGTGTGCCTATGTGAGCACATAGAAAGATGGGTTTATATATATATATACACACACACACACACACACACACACACACACACATACACACATGTTTTTTCCTGTGCCTATCTGTATGTCACAAACACATGAGATGTTCTGATGGTAAAACTATTCCAGAGAGAGGAAAAAAAAAGCTGGGAAGTGGGAAAAGTTTGGAAGTTCAGTTCCAAACTGCTATATTAACCCTTCCAAAAATTCTCTAGGAATTGCAAAAGCTTTTAAGGAAATGCTGTCAGATCCCAGACAGCTCCTCCGATTTTCCATGTGGGGAGAAGGGAGGGTTATTCTGCAGGCAGCACTGTTTCAACCAAATAAATTCATCTGATAATCCACAAATCTTTAAAGCTGCATTTAGTCTAAAAAGGTACTTTTCAAACATTTTCACCAAACCACAGTGGTGTTGGGGGGTTGGGGGGGTAGTGGGGGAAGAGAGAGAAATATAAAAAAAGCAAAACAAATGACACCATTAATCTGCCTGGATTTTCCACCTCATAGAACAATCTGTTTAGGAATGACTGAAATAAAGTGGAATGTGGTTTAGATTTTTTTTTTTTCCCTTTGCAATCTCTCTCTGCAAATTCCTTGTTTATGGAGAAACATTGAAAACAGGAGTTAGTCCCACCACCCCCTTAGGAAAAAAAAAAAAAGAGGCACCATAAGCAGAGGGGAAAGGAGGAGGGGGGGGGGTTTGCTTTGTGTAGGAAATAAAGACCGTAAAGTGAGGACTTTTATTGCTGGCAATCAGAGTATTGCTGCTGGCAGTGGCTAAAGGTGGAAAGCAAAGATGATTTAATTTATAGAAAGGACAAAGATGTCATGTAGCAGATTTAATCACTGAAAAGAAAAAAAAAAAAGAAAAAAAAACCCTAGCTAACGTCATAATTTACATTTTAGGATAATAAAGAAGAGTGAAAGAAAGAAACAACTGAAAAACCCTGAATGGGTGAAAAAAATAAATGAAGGAAGATAAATAGATTTGCCTGTAAAACTAATAAATTTAAAAACAAAACCAGAAAGCAAAACACAGCCCCTTGAAAGTGCTGGTAAAATGGACCATCGATTTTGGAATTCATCTGCATTTTGTATTTTAATAATGCTTACTCTCTCTCTCTCCCTCTCTCTCTTTTGCAAAATATAAAAGCTGATCTGATAAATATTAATTTGAACCATCATAATGTATTTGAAAATTCCAGCTAAAATGTCACCACATGGAACATTAATGTAATATTTCAAGGCCCTGAGAGCAATACTCATATTGATTGCATTTATTTCACTCTAGGGAGGAGAAATAATTCTTCAATGTGGGACACATCTGGTAGCCAAAGATGCAAAAGGCTGAGGGTAGAAATACAAAATTATATGGAAAAGAACCCATAACCTAACCCCCCAAAACAAAACAGAAGTGCAAGTGAAGCTGACAAATGTAACCCACTCAACCTCATGTTGCAGTTGCAGCAATTTTTAAAAAATCTTATTTTCAGAACACTTCTCTCTGAATTTGTAGTTTTGGGGAGGAAAAAAAAATAAAATAAGAAAACAACCAAAATTCCCAGCATGTTTTTATGAATCTTTTGGCAGGAAAACCAACAGTATCATCACAACTCTAAAGAAAGAACGTGTGTAATTGGATTGCTTATTGGAAACACAGAAGCCAGGCTGAGAAGACAGCACAGCACTTAATTCTGCAAAACTTTGACAGAGGTTCCCAGGAAAGATGCTGTTATCTGGGGAGCTCCCTCTGAGGTTGGGGTTTGAACTTTGCGCTGCTGGCAACCCAAATGTGTGTGAGATTGGGGCTATTTTCCTGTGATTCTGCAGAAGGAGCACGGAGACGCTGCCTGTCTGGAGTCCCATAAAACAGATCTTTTCCTTGTCATTAAGAATATTGATGTTCATTAGGCCCGGGCGTCAATGAGTCTTTGTGCAAATGAAACGAAATCTGAGTCAAATTGTGACCCTGAGTCCAACACATAACCGCAGATTGGCTGCGATTGAGGGGCTGGGGACAAGAGGTTTCCCCAGCACCAAAAATTCACCATCCCTACTCTGAGAGAGAGAAGAAAATCTCTGCAAACACAGTCATACAGCCTAAGGAAATGGTCCTGTATCACCCCCCCCCCACACACACACACTGTCATTCTTCATGTAACGTGTTTTTTATCAATGTGAATAAGATCAGGGTTACTTTTAGTAGTCTGTCAAGGGAGGATGTTGCCACGTAAGATAAAGGTTGCTCTCTGCTCCTGCCCTTGGCATGGCAGAATCCCTTCCGCAGGTACCGCTCTTCCCTTACAACGGCTCCTAGGGCTTTCCTCTGTCCGCTGTGGGTCTGAGGTTGATGTTTCTGCTGTACAAACTCCAGGCTAATAAAGCAGGCTGGAGTCCCGTAATTCACAGCAAGCAGCCCTGACGGAGCACTGGCAGTGTTAACAGTGTGACGGGTGCTTTTCGGAGCTGATGCCTCCCTGATATTAACGGCCGTGCCCATAGAGCAAAATCTGCAATGTAAAAGCCAGTGGCTTGCTAAATATTTACAGGCTTGCACAGCTCGCTGTCCCATTCATTTCCTTGACCTTTAATGAGGATTGGGGGGGAGGGGGGAGGTGGGGAAGGAGAAGGAGATGTCAGGGAATGGCCCCTTCTGAGGTACAAACACGCTATAGCCAAATTGTTTCCCCAGCCTCGGACAGGGAGCCCCTGAGCTGAGGTTCTGCTCCTTTCTCACTGGTACTTCATAAAATTAAGTCAAGAAAAGCTGCTATAGGCAGTGGACAGGCTCAGGCCCAAACTTTCTGAGCAGGGAAAAGGGAATAGCTCCCAAAAGGAGAACAGCCCCTGCTGTGAACTGTGTGTAGGTCACAGGCATTTCGCTGCAGGTCAGAAGCCAGTCAGATCCCCAAACCCAGTTGATTTCAGGCACAGCTGTTCCCAGAGGAAGGCAGCATTCCCAGGGAATTAAAGACAGGAACATATCAAAGGGACTTCTCAGTTCTGCATCCAGCTCTGCCGCTGACCTGCTGGAGGATGTTGTGCAAGCCTTTTCCCACCTCGGCACCTCAGTTTCTCCTGACAGCATTTAAAATAAATAAAGAAAGGGTGTAGCAAACCCTCCCACATGAAGACGGGAGAGGGCATTGTGAGGCTTGTTTAATGCTTAGAAAGCACTTTGAGATCTGCAGATAGAAAGCGTTACACGAGAGCCAAGTATTATAATTAAACTTTATATAACCGGGCTTTGTAGAAACCTCGGGGGCAGGAGCAGCAGCTCCGGTACCTGCAGCATCGCGCAGCCCGGCCGGGGCTCAGCCGAGCGAGCCGGGGGCCGGGACCGGCTCACGGTGGGAGACCGGGGGGGCCGGCGTGTGCCGGGGGAACCGGCAGCCCCCGCCGCGGCCGGGAGCGATAAAACCTCCCTTTGTGCGCGGCTGAGCACCCTCCGCCTTCGCTCAACCCGCCGAGCTGCCAAAATCCTCCGCTGGCTGGTGCCGGCGGTGCCTTTGCTGGCCGAGCCGAGCCGAGCCGGGCCGAGCCGAGCGGATTCGGGCCAAGCCGAGCCGAGCCGGCGGCTCCGGCGTGCCCCGGGCGCCCCCTGCTGCCCGCCGACCCCGGGCTGCCCGCGGCACGGGCCTGGCGCTGCCGGAGACCCGGAGCCTCGGGAGCGAGAGGGGCTCTGCGGTGCCGGCGATCGCCGGGCCAGGGGTGGTTTGCGGGTGTCGGTTCGGGTCTGGCCGAACCAGGCTGCCCGGGAGCTGTCGGCTCGGTTGCACAGCCTGGGCTAAGCGGGAGATGGGAAGGCTGGTTTAAAAGGGCAGTTAATTAAGAAGAGGAGTTAATTAAGCCCACCAGAACCTGAAGTCCTTGTATAGAAGAGAGGATATTGCAAGATTTCGGTGGAGAGTACCTCAGCCTGGGTGTGTCAGCCCCACGCACGTATGTGAAAAGTTCCACTGGCCAAAGCAGCTTCACTACAGAATTTACCACCCGTTTAAGGACGGAAGATGTACATACAGCACAGCTCTGCCTGCAGATAAACCTACAGGTCTGAAGATTCCCCAGCCACAGCAGCCCTAGTGCTTCCTCCAGAGGTGCAGCATCCCCAGACTGACTTACAATCAGATTCAGACTATGGATAGAGTCCAGAATGGGCATCAAATTAAATCCCTGCTGCTGGTCTGCCCCTGCTACTTTGCAAATCCCTGCCCTCAGGGCAGGCAACTGGGGTGCTTCCTCCAGGCAGAAACCATCAGGAATTAGCACTTTCCCTACTGCTCTCCATATACTCGAATACAATACCTGGCTGCTGGGAAACCAGGTGGGGATAGAGATATACTACACCCTCAGAAGGATGGAGGTTTTCAGTCACTCGTGCCATAAGCCCCCCCAGCTGCTCAGCAGCAGCAAGCAGTGAGTGCAGGGCTTCAGCTGGGCCCACAGTGTGATCAGGGCAGGACTTTGTACTGGTGTTATGCCCCAGACCACTCACAAGACAAACTGATGTGACCCTTTGAGCACCATGGCCCCACGAGTCATGCTTAGGGATGTGGAGATGGTTCCCCCAGTCCTTCAAGTATTGCACAAGGAAATGCTCTCCTCACCACCTCTCTCCTCTGCCTGCAATTTCCTCTCCTGTCATTTACATGGGCGTCAGTTCCAAGTACCAGAGGCAGGACAGAGCTCCAGCTAATGAACAAGCCCAGATGCTCCTTCAAGCTTCCACTGAGTGCCTGCCAGCAGCAGCAGAGGATTAAACAGGATAGTAGGGGAAAAGGTTACGATCCTAGTCTTTCACACGAGCAACCTTGGGTCTGGGTCACAGAGGAGAATAGCTTTGGAGTAGCCTATATACTCTTCAGAAAACCAGCACCCTGTCTGGCAACCTGAGCTAAAGAAAGAGACAGGACAGGAAGAGCAGGTCAGGAAGGAGATGCAGTGGCAGAGCAGCATGTCTGTGGGAGCTCAGATGGTGCATGCCAGCTTCTGGGATGCGTCAGGCCCACACAGAGGGTGATAAGCAGCAATGCCTGGGGCAGCGTGCAGGGCTCGGGATTTCTTTCTCAGGATTCTTGCCAGGGACAGGAATGGGCTCTGAAGACAGAGACCCAGTCCAGGTATTTCAAATTTGCTATGGAAGGTTCCTAGTGATTCATAAGCTGTGGAAGAGAGGGAGGGAAGAAAGGCAAGACTGACCACTGCAGACAGAGGACACTTTACAAAGGCCTTGGGTCTCCATAGTACAAGACCTGAGGGTTATGAACAAAAAACGGCCTATGGTATCAAGAGATAACATGAGTCAGGAAGGTTTTCTGCAGCACCATCCTTCTCTCTGCAGACCATGTAGCTGGCCTTGCAGACCCTTCACAAGGCAGCCTTACTGTCCAAAGCCAAAGCCCCTGGAAGGCCCAGTCCATGCCCACCACCAAGGCAGGCAGGACGTGTTTCCCAGGCAGCTGGAGGCACGGCCCCAAAGCCTGTGTATGTGCACGCTGCCATCAAAGGCAGCCCCACCTTGGGGCTAAGCTTCAGAATGCCTCATCATGCCCCACATCTCTGAGATTAATGACTGCCTATACTAAGGACTTCTTTTTTATCCCAAGATGATCCCAATGCATATTTCACATCCACATGCTGCCGAGCTCCATTCCTGCCTACATCTATGAGCTCATGCCTTCCTCACCCATCTCTACTCCCTGAACCCCACCCAAGCCAACTCTTCTCCTTTTTCTTCTGCCACACCTACCATATGCATGTCGCTATACCAAGGGTGGCATTGCAAGCCAGAGTCCCCAAGAATCTCTGCCATTTCCTAATTGTTCTGGAACTCCACCTCTCCCAGGAGGCCAATGTACATGCCGTTCCAATAGCAAACTTTCCCACAATTAGCAGAGGTGTTGGCATCAGGAGCATAACACAAACCCTGTAGTGGGGACAAGCCAGCCCTGGAGAAGGGAGCAGAGTAGCTGAACCACTGAGGGATCAGGCAAGGTAGTCACATACCTCTTGTCAACCTCCTTGGTTCAATTTTAGAAAGAAACTTGTTGAACTTTGCCAGTCCCCTTTGTTCTTCACCATAGCACTTCACCAAAGTGCCTCCCCTTATCTGGAACTAAGGGAGAGTTTTCCACACGTTTTGTGCTGAAGGGAGATATGAAAGTGCAGGATGAACCCATGAATGACCCACACATGCTACTATCCCAAATACATAGAGGAGAACACTGAGACAGGGGGATTTGCCCTCTAAGCATTAATGTCAGAGCTGAAAAGCACCTTGGGCTCCCAGGGCTAGCACACAGAGCATGGGGCTGGCTGGTTCTGAGTCTAGTGCTGACCCAGGGGAGCTGAGTGTGTGGAAAGCATTACAAAAACCTCAACATTATGCCAGACAATTTGGTTGTCATTTGTTTTCCTTCTCCCCCTCCACTGCTCTTCTCTAGGGTCCCTCCTAGGTGCTGAAACATCTTCCCTTGGTGTGCACAGGGAGAGCCACAGGTCTGGGGTGTCCCAGGGCTTCAGCGCTGAGGCTGCAGCAGAGCAAGGCAGAGTGATGCATGGGGACAGTGTTCAGTACATTAATAAATAATCACCTCTCCCATGCTCTGCAGGAGAGCGTGACTTCACAGTGATGTGTGTGAATGTCACACAGGCCCTAGGAGAGCTACTGCTTCTGCCAGCTCAGTTCTCAAGGGGCCCACTTCTCCTTTGCTCTCCCTCCTGAGCCAGGGATCACAAGGAAGGAGGCTGTACTGGTTGTTGCACACACACACACAGGAGTACTTCACCATCTAAGATATCTCCATACAGATGATTCTCTGCCGTGACACTGCAAAGGCTTCTCCACATATACCTAGAGGCTTCAGAGAGCCCCATTTCCCCCCTTCTGTCCTAGAATTCATGACAGATGAAGTCACCTGGCACTGCAGCCCTTGGCTACAGCTTGACTGGATCCCTGGTGTCTCAAAGCCCCAGTCTCCTCTGAACCACTGCCTGCATGTGGAGCACCACACACTGTATCAGTTCTTCTGCATTCACTGCCCTGCTGAGTGCAGGAAAGAGAGGAGCTTTTTCTAGGGCAGATGAGGCACAGAAATATTCCCCCCATATCAGGCTTGCCTCAATTACAGCATAGGCTGTAGTGCCTTGCAAACTGGTGGATCAGTGAGGGGCAGAGGACTGGACTCCAGTTTGGGTTAGCACCCACGATTCAGAGCAGTGACAGATGGACATTAAGACTGGGACACCTAGCTGGGACTGACCCCTGTGAACCTTGCAGCAGTTTATCTCATGCTATGTCAGACCTTTGCTTAATGTGGTCATTCTTCTCAGCTGAGCCCACAGTGACATTACTGTGCTGCTTTCCTTCTTGATTCTGTGCTGAGACATCACTCCTGTGTAGACCTGCTCTATATGCCACAGATTGAGGGTCTCTCTGAGGCAAAACTCTCCAAGTCCCCTGGAGAGACCAAGCTGGATACAGTCATAGTGGGAGGCTGTGCTCCATGTTCAGCAGAGGATCAGATCAGAAAATATTAGAAGTCTCCTTTACTGCTTTCTATGGATCTGAGCAAACATTTCTAAGCATTTGCCCTGCTCTGTCCTTTCTGTTACCTTACACATGCAAGCACTGCTGCTCCTTCACTGCCCAGCACTGACTCATTCAGCTTCTTGGCAGTGCAAAGGGGAAGGTGGGCAGAAAAGCAGTACTTAATTTCCTGTATAAGTACTGTGGCAGGACAGGGAAAGAGCTAGTGTGCCAATGGGAGAGGTACTGTCAGAGAAAAAGCTTTGCCCCAATTCACTACTGCCCCCCATCATTTGTTTTGAGGGGCATTTAAGGAGTGAGATTTCCCCTGTATCCTCTATGGGCATCACATCCCTGGCTCACCTCATTTACTCAGCTAGAGCATGTTTTATTAATCTGGAGTCTCGACAAGGTTCTTTACTTCTATTAATTTATTAATATTGCTAATTAAATATCATATTCGCAAATGTAAATTTCCTAATAGTGTCCCTTCCATTTTCAAACTTCAAAAAAAAAGAAAAAGCAGCAGCAGCTTGTTATGTTAGTCAATTGAAAGCAATTCAGTCTAATCAGAAGAGCGGGACTGCCTTGTGTCTGCAACAAAAGGAGGGCCACTGGTAATTTGCTTTGGAGCAAAGAGCCACCTTCTACCAGGAGTTTTAACAATTGGATTTCCAAGCAGGAACAAAAAGGGGGAGGGTGGAGTAAAAGGAAGGGGGTGGGAGAAGGGAGAAGTAAAGAATTTGGTGTACATGGGAACGGGTATCAGGAAAACACCTTCATAACTGGCAGAGCAGGATGGGGGGGGGTGCACACATAGCCAAACCCCAGGGACAGTGCTGGGTACAAGGGAAGAAATAGCTTACTAGGCAGCTGGCAAGCCTGGGGAGAGGCTGGTCTGGTGTGGAAGGGGGAGTGAGGGGAGACTGGCCCCTCTGTAGGTGGGGGGAGATCCTGCATCTGAATTGTATTTCGTACATTCCCCCTGCTGACATTTTCATCTATGTATTTACGTATATATTTGGGAAGATGTGATAATTTGAGTGTTGGGATGACTGGGCTGGTGTTGCATTAAGGAAAGTTTTAAAAATACATTATATGGTTTTTATTATTAATGGTAATGATAGGGGCCTGCTCGTTATCTTTCCTTTTGTTATGAGCACTGTAATCTGAGGATGCTGTGGCAATGTGAAATGGATAATGCAGTGGTACTGCTCGATTTGGTTCGTCCTTCACGATATTTATGATCAGAACCCAGAAAAAAGGCATTTTGTTGCCTTTTCCAGAGGGTTCATCAAAAGAAAAGAAAGCTTTTTCTTGCCTCCATTGTGCAAAAGAGACACCAGTAACCTTATACTCATTGTATGGCTGGAGAAACAGAGGCACAGAAGGCAAAATACAAATCCTTAGACTATTGCTGCGTGTCTCTTCAGATCCCATCCCTTCCATTAGGTTAAATTCTAAACCATTTGCAGAAAGGCACAAAACAATCCTTTATCAGAAATATGGATCCAGAATGTGGGCTGCCTAGTATTTCACCTCTTGCTTTAATTGCCAAAGACGGCCCTAGCTCAAAGCATGACAGTAGAGAGGCACACACTGAACCAAGGAAAAATACAGATTGTTGTTGTCTCCCAGCAGGGAACTTTTTTCCTTACACAGGAAAAAATTCCAAAAGGTGAACTATGGATGACTGAAAGATCCCTAATGAAGAACAGTACTGACCAGGACAAAAGCAAACCCTTTTCAACAAAGAGCTGTTCGCTCTGGTGTGGTCAGACCTGTACCTTCTGGGACAAACAGGTAGAAATAAGGTCCCTGACTGACTATCTGGACTGAATCCCAGCAGCTGCCCAGGTTTTCTGCTGGTGTGTTGCACATCCACACACATAAATGCTGGGGAAGGATAAATGCTTTGCAATCTGGTCAGAGGCAGCTGTTGTTTTAACAGTGAGAGGTATGTGTCAGGTGGAGGTGTAGGACTAAGGGGGCAGAGAAGAAGCAAATAGCCACAAGAAAACCCCTTTTCAGTCTCCTACATAGAACAGGGACAACGCAGAAGGCCTTGGCTGAACTGGAAGGAACTGGTTCTTGTCACCTCACACACACTGGTCTCCAGCTGTTAATGATCTCTGTTGACATGAACATCATTTCCTCTACGTCCTGGTGTAATTGAGTGGGTCTGTGATGGGGAGACAGCACTGCCAGCTTCCCAGTCAGCACTTACTGACAGCCTAATCTCAGCTTAAGAAATGTTGCCAAGGTATTGGCTTCTGATGCCATGTTATCTCCCCAGTTTGAGAAAGTATAGAGCTCACCTCCCCGTGCAGATATAATAGGAGAGGACATCACCTTAATTCCACCTCCATTAGACCTCAGAGAGTCGACTGCGACCCCACTGACCTCATCAATATTCAAAAGCTTAACAAAAAAAGGCTATAACTGGGGAAGTCAGAAATAATGTAATGCAGTATTGATTATTTTATGGTACGATTAGGTGTAATTACATCTCTCAAATTTTATTTTAATGTTACTTTCTACTACTTTTAGCCTTTTAAAATTATCCAAAACATCTCCGTTTAATGGAACGAACATGCCTTCAATTTAAATGTGAAACACTCTTTTTCTGCTAAAGTGTGACCTCAATATATTTGAAAACATAAATTACTGCTATGTATAAACCATAAAAAATGAATGATGAATTTAATTCTGGTGAAGCGTGAGGGACTGGGAATGCAATGGGGAAATACTGTTTATCCAGAGGAGAGGGGACAGCCCAGGTGCAGAGGAGGCGAAATATGACCTTCTCTAATGCCAAATGGGACACGACAAGCAAAGGACTTGACTCTGGACTCACAGACTAAAGGAAAAAGCCATTTACTCCCTGGATCAAGTCCTCAGCTGGCCTTGATCAGCATAGCTTCATTGCAATCAAAGGAGAGTGATTTACACCAGCAGAGATTTTAGTCCACTGTATTTGCTTGGTGTTTGATTCCCTCCAGCTCTGTCAGATAAGCAGAGATTAACGTTATAGCCAGAGACCCACAGGGTAGCCTCCTAACTTTTCACTTCATCTTCCAGACCTCTCTGCACTGCCAGACTGGTGTAGAAGGACCTTGGCATAAACAAGAACAGGGCCCTAGGAACCCAACTGAACCCTCCCATCTCTCATTTGATAGTATCACCTCACCCATTATTAGAACTAATTACATTCATTACTGTGGATCTAGGAGCCTTAGTCTTGTACTGGGGCTCCATTACTGAAGAGATGAGACAGCTGAATGTCCCTGTTCAACCTCTCCTAGGAACCTTCTCTAATACACCCGTGTTTGGGTCCTTGGGCATTATCACAAGAAGAATATTAATACATAATGATAGCCCCAAACTGCTTCCTCAGTGACCACAAGCAGGGATGATTATTTCCTCTGGAACCCCTCTTTTAAGTGTAAACTAAACCTGAACTTCACAAACGCTGTCAAGTCCTCTGAGCACTCAATGCATGAGGGCAAGCTGAGACTTCATATTCATAGTGTCCTCAACCTCCACCAACAAGCATTTCCCTATTTTACCTCCTAACATGCAGATAGGGAAGAAGGTATGCTCTCACCCCTAAGTGTGTATAATAGTTCAAGTTTATGCTTGAGGAAAGGAGAAGCAGGGTGTCTAGTAGGGTCACTGATAATGGTCTTAGAGTTCCTTTGGGCCAGTGTGAGTGACAGACTGTTAAATTAAAGTAATTTTCATATTAGTTCCTTCCCCACCTCCTGCCTCTCACCCACTGAAATCATTTAAGTCGAAGCTTTCTGTATCACTGGGGGGTATAAAGAAGGTGTGTAGGAGGAGAAATTAGAAAGACAGACAGACAATTGAAATGTAACTGCTGGAGAATCTCAGCTTCTGTGCTAATGTATTCCATACATTATTTGCAAATGGAAAAGACTCTACACAATCAAGGTATCAAATACCTGGGGAGAGTTACCCTCCTCGGCATCTCTCAGCTATGCACTCTGAAGGACACTGCACACAGTGCCCTGTCCCTGTCCATGTCAGGGCTGAAGACAGGGGTGGGTGTAGTTAGTAAGTCACCCTGGCTGGGTGTTCATTGATCCCTGAGGTCAGTGACCAGGGGGTCCTAACAAGCTCCAGATTGCAGCTCCATTAGATAGGACTGGCCTGAGCATGGGCTTTCAGGGCTAACTCAGAACTCCCTAAAATCACATACCAAATCAGAATGAGTTCCTTTAAAGGAAAATTAGAAAGGGAACAGGTCTTACCACAGGATAAAATCTAGCTCTATTCTTTTAACCTGCAAAAATAACTTTAGGCAAAAGCCTGTAAATTACCTCAATTGTTAAGAAAATATGGGAAACAAAATTTTATTCACCTGAAACAATATCATCTGGGGAAGCTCTGTATTGCTGCATGGTTTATTCAGTACACTTCAGAGAAAGGCATTAATAAGAACTTAAGTCAATTATCCATCTGTGGAAGTGCTTCATATTCTGCTTTGTATTTCCTTCTGTTGATAAAGAAGAATAATCACTGAGCTAGTTCTAGGCTGAGGAGAGCACCAGCCTTATGAGATGCTACACCATCTTATACAGGTCCTCAGCAAGATCCGCCGGGTTGAGCAGCGCCCGTACGCAGCTTTCCGCCTGCTGTCACTGTATTCAGGGTGCTGATCCCCCCCATGGTGGCACTGCCCTTTCATAGACATTTTTTAAGGAAAATCCTTTGGTAAAGGGAATGTGATCCAGTTGTACCACTCATTACATTCCACTTACCAACGTTGGCCATAAGTCCCAACAAAAAAAATCAGGAGAAAGAGCTAGGATCCTCTAGGAAACCCCACAGGGTTTTTAAAGGAAATATTCAATCACTCCTTTTTACAGACCTGTGCCTCCAGAGAGGTGGCATGCATACTGAATGCTCCCATACTCAAAGAATGGATTTACCCCTTTGGGTCAGCAGAAAGCATCTGTCATTTTGACAGTCTAGAACATGCCCTGACCTGCTTAGCTTATGCTATTGTACTGCACCTCAAAGGAGCGACTTCAGCAACGGGTACAACAGACTAAGTTCAACCTCAGCAGCAGCACGAGGTTGGTTGAAATATCAAAAGATTAATTTGCAGGAAAAATCTGAGCAGGCTGAAGTCTTACAGCAGAAAGCTTCCACCAGTAGACATCCCTCTGGCAGTGTGTTCTGAAGGAGCTGCATTTCTGAACATTAAGCTAAATTGAAATCCACAAACCATTAGGTAAATTTATTAGGTGGATTTTCCCTGGAACGGCTCGATCTGCTCTTGGTCAAATTGTGCAAGTTGACTGAGAAGACAAGAGTGGTAATTTTAATGATGTGAAGCAAAGAAACTTTCTAGTTGGATTGTCAGTCTGACCAGCTTCTGAACTTAGGCTTCTTGAAAGTCATGTACCCCATCTTAGCACCTGTTGGAACTGAAAATACAACGGGCTGTGTAAAGTGGTAACTGCAGGGATCACTCCCAATAGCTTTGTAAGGCTGCCCTCTGTTCCAGAACTACTGATATGGACTTACCATGAAGGACCTGCCTGTTTAATCCACAACTTTTCAAAGTACCTGCCAGCAGTTCAGTGCATTCAGCAGCCAAACATCCCAGGATGCTCATCAGCTGGACTTGCTGATTTGTTGCTATCCATTCTTTCAAGTGTTCCCTTATCTGCTTTACATCAACAGCTAGGGTGCCAAGATGCTCATTACTTCCTAATGGTCCATATTCCATTTCTATATTTTTCTTCTTAAAGACCAATTAAAAAAAAAAGTTAAGTAGCTCAGCCATTTTAGAATCACCATTGATTCCAGCTCTCTCCTAATTTATTAATGGGCTTACCTTCTCTCTCGTATTTCTTTCCCCCGATATACTTGGAAGAGCTCTCATTATTTATTGTGGCCCTTTGGGCCAACATTAACTCATTCTGTTTCCTACCTACACTGAAAGCTGGAAAGGTTTCTCCATTTGCCTGCTGGCTTCCTCCCCATTGCTAGATGAGTTCAGACATCTAAAGATGTTCCAATTTGAAACCCAAAGAAGTTCTGTATCATTCCTAGTCAAGTCACACCTACTCCGTCAAGCCTTGGAGATTAAAAATTGCAAAAGTGAGCATGTTGAAGTATCTCAAGAACACAGGAATGATACACTATTTCAGGAGTGGTCCATCTAATTCAGATTCTGTTGCTGTCACTTGAGAAACAAGGGCTTTGGAGGAAAGCACAAGAGACCTGACAGAATTGGAGTCAACATAATTTCACTCCATGGAAGATTCTTTCTGCTCCAACCAAAACAAATACAATACAAAGGTTAAGCATTACAAAGTGTACCAGGGGAGTCAGGCACACAATTTCCCTGGTTATACTCCCAATTTTGGAGAGTCTCAGCCTGTGAGGATAGGTGCAGTGGCTCCTGGGATTCAATGGATATTTTCTCTTTTCAGATGAGCAAATTATTTGTAGGACTGAAGTAGGGAAATACACTCCTCCCATCAATTAGGTAAATTGCCATTTTCCAAAAGGATTATGAAAATAACTAACCTTGCCCTGTAAAGCAACTTCAGGAAAAGCTTTAGAAGGCAAAATTGTTAACCAGTACATCATAAGTAAAAGACCATCAAAAAAGTTTGAAAGAATAAGGAGGGACTGTCTTCAAATAAAGTACTTCATACAGGCACTGAGAGAACCCACAGGTCAGACTAAGATTAGCATTCACAAACCCATCATAGAGAAAAGATGTTTCTACAGATATTTCAGGTGCCTATACTGTAGAATAAGTGAAAAAAGGATGTTTATGGAAGCACAAATAAAAAGTACAGGCGTGCACAGGGGTGTATGCATGTACATCTAAACAGCAGTATGTTTCTCCATAGGTGAAACAAACATCCTCTGCTCTTTCTCCATACCTCCCTGGGTTTGCAGTAGTGACAGAGAAAAGACTCACAAATGCACTTTACTACTTCACAACTAGTTATTCTGGGCTATGTACAGACTCTGCTCTTGTCCTGACTTAGATTTAGAGCAAGATGGCTAAAGAAAAATTTACAATTTTGCTTACTCCCAGTTTTACCCATCGCTTTTTAAATCTCATTTACAGAAGCAGGAGTGTAATCCAGTGAGAAGCAATGTTAATCCCAAGGGAATACCAACCCCTAGGGATAGCCAAGGCCCTGCTTCCTATTTAAAAGAATATGCAGTGACTGGTAAGGCAAATTGTGTGTCTGCATTTCCTATGAATATCCCTGACCATCTATTCCCAGCTCTGTTTTCTATTTAAAGTTGGCATGATGGATGCTCAGAGAGTTCCTGGATGCTTATTCCTAACAGAGACTACCAGTACCAATCCTCCTGAGATAATTCAATTTATCCATTATCATAATCTGTAGCAGAGTAGCACCTAGATGCCACGTAATGCTGAATGGACACATACTAAGAGGCAGCTCCTACCCCAAAAAAGAGAGAAATATGAACAAACCAATATGCAAAGAAGGAAAATGGAAGCACAAGGGTGGAAAGCTTCCCTCCCTTTGACCAGGTACACAGAGCAAACCAATGGCAGAGCTACAAAGGCAGGATTCCTGATCCCCACCCAGTCCAAAGTGAAAAGTAGAACATATGTAGCTAAAGGCTTTAGAAGCACTCTGAGTATCCACTCAAACCTCATTATCAAACGGGACAGATCACAAATTTCCCTTCCCTGATGCTTCTCCTTTTTTGCCTCAGTACTGGATGGGATAGAAACTCCAAATATAGCAGCTCAGAAATCTCTTGCCTATTCCCTACTTGCCGGCAAAAAAGCTTGTTTTGATATTTGCAGGAGTGAATTAATTTGGTATCCCTGATAAGATCTCAGACACACCCCAATGACACTTACACCCACAGCCACAGAGGCTGATAACATCATCAGCTGACTTCTCAGCTCAGCAGCAGTCTTTTTCACCCGTTTCTAGGATTATGAAATACATATTTTGTGTGGCTGGCTAATGCCAAAGTTACAAAATCCATGTAATTAAGATTAATTTAAGAGCTGGATTGGATCAACTTGTGGCATCCACCCATTAATTAAAAGAAACACTTTGAATTTCAAGCGGCTGCCTTAATATTTCACTCTGTGCTGGCACTGTTAACCTCAAATTGGCAAGCAAGATGCAAGTGCCCAGGTGTGAGAGGCTGGGGGCCATTGGTGAAGAAAGGCTGCCTGCACTGGGAGAGAGATGCCCTCTCCTGGAAGGTGCACACACAGACTGTGTGCACTGCCCTGCATTCATGTCTGAACACATGTACATACACTCCTGGCTGAAGATACACAGCCATAAATTCTATTTACATTTACAGAGACTTAGGTACCTATGCTGTGCCTATGAGGATGTACCTATGAGGATGACATGTTTGACATTACATGAATGTTTATGGCTTATTTTTTGAAAGTTTTGGCCTTTTTACTACATATGTTTATCTGGAGATGAGTATGTGATGTCCACGTGTGCTAGGTTTTGTGAGCCATGCAGACAGCAGTGGAATGGGTACGTGTTCAAAGGTGTAGAGAAAGGATTCTAACTCAGTGGAGAAAAACAGTGACCAATCTTCTGCAGAAGCTTATGTGGATGGCTTTGCAGGGTCTTTGGGGGTCCTTCCTGCCTAGATCACCTCATCCATCCATAAAATCTCACCACTGTTATTAATTATTTGCACTGTCCTAGCACTTAAGTCTTAAACAATCTGTCACTGCCTTTGTTGCATAAACAAAGAAGGGAACCTAACTGCTCCTGAAGAGTTGCAGTCCCTGGTACAGAGTGTTAAACCCACACTACACACCGAAACGTAGCACTGCGGGTCCCAAGATTACCTTTCATTTGGAATGGCTCCATTTACCCCTTGGGAATGAAAGGAGGAATAACACAGCTCTGGAATTGGGTTTTCAATTTGACTATGTTGATCACCTCACACGTGTTTGGGAATATGAGGAAAGATACATATATGCACCTTGAGACATACTGATGTATATGCATATCAACACATTAATGCAGGGAGGAAGTTCATTTCTATGAGCTGATGTGCAGGCACATGAAGTGTGTCAAATGTACAAGAACACAGAGATATGTGCAGATATATGTAAGGAGATTGCATATGTATGACCAAATGAACATGTCTGTAAAGGTCCTTAAGCTAAGTTGTCAGAGAGGACACAGACTACATGTAAACAGCTGGAAAGATGCATCAGACCAAATGTTTTTTCTTCCTGTCACAAAATAAAAAAGTTAAGAATCTCCTCCAAATCCAGATTTTCTCTTGGATTCTACATCTGTCGAGTCTATTTGTTTTATGTATTTTTTATAATCTGAATTGCTCTCATGCAAAGGCATCATTTTAATGAATTTAGAATAAAATCTCTCCCTCTTTATGACAGTGTCACATCTTCTTTGAGGTGAAAACACTGCTGCAGCACAGCATGCTCTCCTCTTCAGCACCTCCTGTTGGGTGCAGTTAGACTGGTCTCTCAAATGTAACCCATCATTTAATCCACAGCCTGTGGCTGAATCAGAGATCAATAAATCCCTCCTAACAGCTTCTGCTGGATGAGATGTAAACCAGCCACTGTCTTTCTGCCTTATTCTCTCTATATCATTCCATCAGCACTCAGTGCTGTCTGAGTACAGGCTTTGATCAAACTAGTAGTTTCCCTTCCAGACATCATCATGATCCATATCCAACTATCCTTCAGCAGGGCAGGCTCCAACACCCCTTATTAGTGGCTTTGTATTTGCAGAATTGTGGCAAGTACAGGCTGGATGAGAACTTGCATATGTTTAATTTAACCTAAATAACCCAGCAACTTCTGGACCTAGTTTAGTTTACAGATTGGGTATTCCCAATCCTATTACCCTTCTTCATTGCCTCTCCTGACACCATCATTAACTGACATCACATTTCTAGTACTAAAGCAAGTTACAAACAAAGAAAACAATCAGATACAAAGGCAGGTATACCCTTACCTGTCTCTGAAACACGGCCACATCTGGAGCACAGTACTGCAGACGTTCAGAGCATGGCAAAGCTGTGGTCTGGTGTGTCTGCAAAAGAAAGAATTTGATTAACATGTTGTCCTGTACCATCTCTCAAAGAGTTAACAGATATTTTGTGTTTTATTTTGAGATATCTGTATTTTTGCAGCTTATGTAGGGGTAGGGGTGAGAGGACTTGTTTGAGGTTATCAGCAAATGATCCAACAGCAGTTAGAAGTAGAATCTAGAATTAAGGAACCACCTAGTATTGTCTATTTTTCCAGCACCTCTGCTCAGTTATGCTTAAGAGTACCATGAGATCTTTCACAACCAGAGATGACCAGCGGGTCACCCAAATGAGCCTGCAGAAGCTGCTGTAACTAATAACCAACACAAGTTTCCATGGTGAGGATTATAAGATAGCCACCTCTTCTGATACTAGCAGATCTCTGCCCTGCTGATAGATGAAGCCTATCTGCACCTGAGGCCAGGGCACGGCAGCAGATTTTGAGGTGTCAGTGTACTCTACATGTGTTCTCATTCTTGGGGAAAATGTTCATGATTATTTCATTTTGTGGCGGTAATGGAAAATACATTTTAGTGCTTGTGTTCTGCATTTGCAATTCATGTTCCCATACATGATTACATTAAGTCTGTGTTCTGTCATTTTTGATGAATGTAGCTTGTTTTCTGTAAAAAACAGACTCTGGGATGGAAAGTGACAGAAGTGAAGCTGTAACAAAGGATGATCAATTTTTTATGGCCAGCACCAAATGCAGGGGAAGTCCCTGAATGTCTCTCTGAAGCTGGGGACCCTTCAGTCATGGGCTGAAGTATGACCCGTTCCTGTCACCACACTGCTTCTGGCAGTCATGGGGCGACAGTGGCTAATACTTCTTTCTTCTTTTGCCAAAGTTGATAAACTAGCTTTTCACTAATAGGTCAGCAGCTGAGAACAATTTTGCCTCTGCAAACAAGTGTCCACTGGTAAAAAACAAGCAGCAAGGCAAGCAGCAGTGGGTGGGTTTGATTCACTGATTAGCACAGTAACATTTATGATCCTCAGATAGATTGTGCTGAATAATGAACAGAGACCCCGGAGCAGGAGCTGCCTCTCCCAAAGTCAAAAAGCAAAGAAACAGGAGAATAAAAAAGGCATGAAGAAGAGAGATGATTTACACAGAGATAACTGCTGCAGGCTCCACTGGAGATTACTGGGATGGCTGCACTAAAGGTGGCAATCTAGAGGACTTGTACAGGTTCCCAGTGGCTTCAGACTGGAAAACCAGAGTAATGCAAGTCAGGCATTCTGCAGGGGGATTTAACTGAGACCCAGAGTCAGAAAAATTGATCCTCCATATTTGCAGAGCCAAGGGGTTCTGCTGGTAGCAGTTCCAGAACCCGTCTGGTGAATTGTTTTTGTTCAGATGGTCACGAGCCTGATCTTGATCTCTGAGCCCCTACAGTAACCGCTGTGAAGCTGGGGAACTGACACTCCAGTTTTCCTCCTTCATAAAAGCTGAGAGTAAGGCCTCTTGACACACAGCTCAAGCTTATTCTGCTGTTCAAAATTCTTACTCAGGCTACAGTGGAAGAAGTTGCAGGGCTGCTGGATTTGCTTCTTGCCCCCCCCACCCCCCGGGACATGTGCTCACCATAAGCAGATGGTTTCAGAGATTAAGTTCTAAGGAGGCATTAGCAGGAATATCTGCACACAGCACCCCAGCAGCTGCCTGTGCTCACACCTGTTCTAAGTTTCACAGCTTTCAAAGAATCAGTGTTCAAGCCTTTTTTGCCCTTTCCTTTTTTGGAAAATAGAAGCTTTCAGGGCAAGCGCAGAGCCAGCTTCCACAGACACTCAGGAGCTTCTCCCTTTTGCAAAGAGATTCCCATGAGCTGCACCTCAGTCCAGGTTTTCAGCTATCAGTTAGGCTCTGAAAGAAAATCAAGCTATTTCCCTAATTCAGAAACTACAGTAACAAGGAGAGCTGCAGCTTAGGTAGAAGTCAAAGCCCTTCTCTCAGGAAAGGGAGCTCACAAGTGTTCATTACCTTGAAATAGTAAAAAAATTACTGAATCACAACTGGAAGACCAAGGGACCCACCCTTCATAATTCAGTGTACTTCTTTGGCCATGTTTCTTCTGACCACAAATGTAATTCAGATTGATCAACACAAAAAGCAGCAGCAGGTAACACTGGGGGCTGTCACAGTGGTCTCCAGCTGCTGTGTGCATGATTAAAGAATGAAACTCCAGGTTCGAGGATGGTCTCTTGTGACATGTGATGTTACTAAATGAAGCTGGAGGTGTTGAACTTGGGTCATTTTTGTAGAAAACAGGAAAGAAATCTTCCTTCGTAAGAGGAATTTAGACACAGTGTAATGTGGCACCTGGAAATGCAACCAGTCTGTAGAAATAACAAAATATTCATAAGCAAAGCAACCATGCCAGAATGCTTCCTTGGTTTAGCCATACTCTCCAGTTGGTTGCTTCCTTGGTTTAGCCATACTCTCCAGTTGGTTACCATCAAAACAAAAAGGTATTTCAGAGCCTACTGTGACATGCAGGTTGCCACACAACAGTTAAAAATCCCATGTATGTACATGCAATAATGAACATTTGATTCATTCATGTGTCCCTGACTGTGGGAAGCTAGGAGATGAGTGCCATTCTTGAGCATTCCTGATGTATAAATAGAATTCCTAGTGCATATAAGCACTTACTAATGCACCTACCACTCCTCAGAGCTGTGTGCTTGGATGCACGTGCTCACTGCTATTGCAGTTCATACGTCAGTCCATGCAATCCTCTGCATGGTAGTGCTGCATGTTGTCTCCTGTTCTGATAACTGAAGCAACACAGTCTGATAACATTCAAAAATCCAATCTGCTGAGTAGTGATGAGTATCTATCACCACATTTGGGATCCAAGATAATCCACAGCCCTTTTCTCAGGACTAATGCAACCCCCACCCTGTTCTATAAAAGAGCCAGAAGGAACGGCCATAGTGTTCTTCACTCTCTTTCCTACCCAACACGATCCAGTGAGGTATAAACATGAAGGGGATAGTCCTGGCAGCCAAAATCATTCCAGGCAAAGGCATGAGCACTCAAATAAATAAATAAATAAATAAATAGAGGTCACAGAATCACAGAATTATTAAGGTTGGAAAAGACCTAAAAGATCATCCAGTCCCACCATTCACCTATTACTACTAGCTCCCACTACACTATGTCCCTCAATACAACAGGTAGAAGCAGCAGATGGAAATTAGACCAATGTCAGTGGGGCTAGCACTGAAAACCAGAAGGAAAGCAAAGGCTCAGGGAGGAGGTGAGGAAATTTAGACTTCACACAGCCAGCAAAACGGAATGAGTGTGGAGAGGACAAAGATGGTCAAAGATGTCCCTCACTTGCCCATGGCATCGTGCCATCCCGCTGTCCCACTGGCCCAAACGCTCCTCGTTCCTCTGCCAGCAGTGCTCATTGCTTATTAGCAGCGTGCCATCTGCCTTCCACCGCGGCCAAGGCCCCAACCCCGGCAATCAATACAGGTCTGTTGGTGACATCTGTTGGGACGGGCCACAGATACCAGCGGCTTTTCACCGCCCGCACTTGTCTTGAACAACGCTCAGCTGGTACCCGCGAGTACTGGGCTGACCCCGCACTCTGCCAGCGCCCGCACCTCGCACGGCGGGGATGCCCGGCGGCTGCCCCCGCTGCCCGCTCGGGCTGGGCCGCGGCAGAGCCCCCGGCCCGCCGCAAGGCCCGGGCGCCACCTGCAGGCCGCAGCCCCGGCCTAGGCGCTCCGGCCCCAGCGAGCCAGGGCGGCCTCAGGCGGCCTGGGCTGCGGCGCCGCGCTCCCCGGAGCCAGCGAGCCACGCCGGAGTGCCGGCCCGACTGGCCGCTGGTTTGGAGGAAGACAAACCCGAGAGAGAAACTCACACCCTCCGTGTGCTGCGGCACGGGGTGGCCGTGGACATGGAACCGCGGGGTCACAGCGCGGCCAGGCTGCACCCACGCTAGGAGGAGGGGAAACTCCTCCTGCTGTCTCACGTGGGGATCGAGAGGGCGAACAGGATAAACCTTCAATACCTTTTGCTGCTAGTTTTTATTCCGTGGCTACTTGGCTGCCTCTTCTCACACCTCTCTGGGAGCTGCTGGGGCTCTTGTGGAGTTTGTGCCTCCAGCCGCACTGGCGCCTGTGCCACTCACCAAGGTGTCCCTTGCCAACAGCCTCCAGCAACGTGCTATACGCCAGTGCTGCCCCAACAGTGCCAACACTCCATTCCCAAACCCTCAGCTGCAGGTGCTCCCTAACACTGTTTCTACATATTGGAAGAAGGAATCCACAGAAAAAAAAAGGTAAAGTCCAGGCTATGAACTATATTTGCCACACGCACACACTGTTGCCTTCAGGTAAGATTTAGTTTCTACTCTTTGACACTTTGGAGAAGCTCAGGAACAGTCGTTTAAATCCTTAAAACTCCAGAAGCACCCACATAATTGTCACAATAATCTTCTCTCCTGTTTCTTAAAGAGAAATCTGCTATCCCTTCCTTCCCTCACTATTCAATAGAAGATGGGCGATACCTGGTACCAGGGTTACAAACATGCTCTGCTGGGCAAGAGAGCTCTAGAGCTGTTAAAGAGGTGAAGACAGCTCCTGCCTATCAAGGGAAGGAATGTCTGTCCTCCCCTCCTTACAGAAGGGAACGAACAGACCTTCAAATCACAATGGCCTGGCATACAGAATGGCTACATGACCTCTTTGTTAGACTTTTCTACCATTAATTACTTCTGTTTTACCACTGATAGGACTTTACAGCTTTGCTTATGACCCTGAGGCAGTAGGAGCTGACACTTTGCAGATGAATGAGATACAGTCATTCCAACGCAACATGGTAAACTCCTTCAGAAAACCGTTCTCATGAATTTAGGAGAAATACTGAATATAAGCAAAAGCCCAGTGTGGCCTGAAGGAGCTACGGACATTTGTATCGGAATCATAAAGGCCAGCGCTCCCTGCTCATCTCAGCAAACCTCTGCCCGCCCTCCACCATCAGGGTGCTCGCCGTCAGTCACGCCATGCTTTGATCCCTGGCCAACTGCAACTCCCAGCCCCACATGGAAGCTTAGACAGTTTTTCAAGGGTGGTCTGCATGACACTGCCATTGTCACCTAGTGACACAGGGGTGTCCTCTCCGTTAGACACCAGCCCGCTGCTCATCTATTGACCATTTCCTCACATCTGATAGCAACGCGCTCAACAACACTGGCGAGCCCCTCTCAGTATCAGCAGAGTCAATACGGTACCACCGCCATCAAGATCAGCTGCTCCTGTAAGGCATTAGCACTATTATTTTAGATTCCGAGGCTAGATCCTTTTTATCTCCCTCTCCATCACAGGCTCTAAGGATGCTGGTGGGAGAAAGAAGATGGCCATACAGCTTGGGCAGAGGTTTTAGCCCCCTACTCTGCCACTGTGGCTCTGCCAGAATTATTTCACCCACCAGTGCCTCAGTTTCCCCATCGGTAAAATGAGGATAATGATAATGACCTACCTCAGAGGGTGTGGTTTGCAGATGGGTTAGCGACCAGCACTACAGAAACACCCCCTACCAATAAATAACCCAGCCTGGCACTGGAGGAACCGAGGGCACCGCATCCTCCCCTCACTGATCCTGCTAAGGAGAAAACTGCTTGCCAGCGCTCTCCTGCCTGCGACTGCGCAAATGTCCAGCCAGCTCCATCCTCATCGAACCACCCTGCGTCTATTTGATAAAGACGAATATTGCTTTTTAAATAAATATAAAAACTCCGCTTCCTCCTTGGCGAGTTCATTTTGAGTCATTTTATCTCTTTCCTCCCCCTAGATTTTTCCCCAAATAATGTGATTAAGTGAGTCAGCGTTCTGCTTTCCCTGACAGCCTCTGGATTTAATTCAGTTTGAGGACTGTGACCTTTGACTCCTTTTTACTATACTAACCCAGCTAAGAGAACACTTAGCGATTTCTCCGCTTCCTACAGGGAGAGTATCTGGTGGGGGGTGAGGAGGGGGAGCAGGGGTGGAGGGAGGAGGAAGAGAAACAAACTTTCACATAAAATTATGGTATATGGATAATTGAGAAGTTTAAAAACATGAATCTAATTGTGCTGTCCCTTGAGAAGCAGATATTGAGCCATCCTATAAAAGGCTTGGAGTATCCCAATGGTGATTTATTGCTAAATCCTAGTATTTTTCAATACATTATAGTTTTTAAATTGTGTTTAAATTGAGTGTAGAAGAGCAGAGGCCATTAGGAGATGCAGAAATGATGATTATATTTAAATATTCATGCACGCAGTACCTTATTATTGAATCTGAACACTAACAAAATCAATATTAAGTGCGGTTTGACATGAATTTATTTATGAATTTCGACTTTCTAAGTACTGTATTTTTTCACTCAAAAATTGTGAGTATAATGTAGTAATGATATCAAAACAGAGTGTCAGAGAGCATTAGCTGAGGAGGTTATAAACCTCCATATTATAGGGCCCCATATCGCCCTTAAAAGTGCTTAGTGCACAAAACCAAAATGTTTTTTGTTTTTTTTGAAACACGTAAATACTCACACACACACACACACACACACACACACACACACACACACACACTGCCTCAGAAATAGGAAGGAAATTCTCTGTCGGAAATTGCACTGCAGTGGCTTTGATTGCTCTCTGAGCCCGCTTTCAGGGACCAGGCAAACTGGGATTTGAAGACAGACAAACCTGAATGGAGTGCTCTGGGTATGTGGTTTGTGGGGGCACTTTGGTGCTCTGAGGGGAAGCTGGCAAAAAGAGAACAGCCCACAAGCACAGGGTGTAGCCAGGGTCCCAACCAGAGAGGAACCAAATATATCAGCCTGACCAAGAACCCACAAACCCTGTCCCGCCCAGCAGTGCTGGCTCAGTCACACTGGGATCCCAGAAGGCAGCATCAGTCAAAAACATTCTCATTGAAAGAGTCTGGTGGTAAGTTCTGCTCAGATCAGCTTGTAGACCTGGTAGGAAAGGATGCCCCATTTCCCTTCATGAATATTAACAGGCTAGGGGTCTCTATTCATAAGCAATGTGCAACATGGCAAGTACCTTGAGCGGTTTTCACTCAGAATGATGCAAAGATGGGGAAGCTGGCAAGAAATCATCCCCCTTTGTCCTCTCAAAAAAATACTTCCTAGATGCTTCATGCTTTCATTTTAAGGTGTTAGTATCTCAAGCAGGACACTCGGTAATCAAGTTGGAACTTCCCCAGGAAAGAGAAAGACAGCATTTGAAAGCTTGGCACTTGGCACCACTTATTCACCCGTGAACATTTAATGGTAGAACTGCAGCAGCCTCCCTGCTTCATTGACTCCTTGTCCTTTCCATTCAGACGTTGCTGCTCTATCACCATTCCCACCTATGGAGACCTGGTGGGTTTTTGATGGAGCTATTGTTCCCTCCTGTTTAAGTGATGAGAGATTTCATCTGTAGGAGACAGAAGCCTTTTTGGTAATGGGGAAGGGAAGAAGAGTAATTCAGACTAAAGCCTTGACATAAGGGGACACAGAGGAAGGGTTTGTGCAGATCTATCTACAGATAAGTGATGTGTTTTAAAAGCTACTGCCCTTCCTCCCCCACCAATTCATTTCAAGTGTGAGAAGAGTTTTGAAGATTTGTTATTGACAGGAATCTGAACTGAGGTCTCCACATGCTGTATTGTGCATCCTCCTTTGAGTCCAGCCTTGGTTCAGAATACTGTGCAGCACAAAGGAGGAGACACTCACTCCAGTTTCCATCTTTAGTATAAACCACTCCTATTTTGGCATCACTCCTTTGGAAAAGGGCTGTCCTTTCTGCTTTGGAGCTATGCACCTACAAAAGAAGTTAAAATAAGACAAAACAATCCTAGTAAATTTCAGTCCAGTCCACTGTCAAAAGCCCACAAAGGGCAACAATAGATACCATGGCTGCAGTCTCTCCCTGGTCTCTCCTCTCTGCAGAGTCTGATAGAGAAAGAAAAAGTCTGATCAAAGAGAACCTTCATTAATTTTCTCTTTAGTTTCTGACCACGAACAGGAAACAATACTTAGTGAATCCAACACAAAGCCTTACTGCCTTCAGTAATACCAAGCACCCAATATTCAAAGGGTTAGTACTTGAGGGCTCAAGCACTTCATTGGAAGTAGACTGCCAAAGAGCACACCTCCAACATACTCATAGTTTTCCCAGGTCTCTAAAATTCCAGGTGTTGGCAAGCAAGAGCCAGGGATGCCGAGCAAACCACACAGTACAGGAATGGTGCTGCAGTCTTAAGGGAAATCTCTTCTGCCAGGAAGTTTTCTTGGTAAGCCCTTCAGTAAGGTGAACACTGTTCTGCAAAGTACAAGCAGAAAACAAATACATCCCTGGAAGTCCTTTTCCAATGCAGAATTTCTGCTCAGATTAATCTTTCCTTCCTCCTTATTCTCAGCCTTGCCTCTCTATTCTCTGCTCTTGCTAGCATTTCCCAGTACAGCCTGCCAGGCTCTTAATGGATTGGCAACGTTCTTCAGGGACTGGAATTGACACAGAAACCCATGTAAAGTATCCCCTCTTGGAAGGGGTTTGATCATGGAGCACTGACATGATGGCAGATCACACTGCATACACAGAGGCCGCACACGACAGGGCAAGCGGCAGCAAAAACATCACTCATTAAAATTAATTCCTTTCTCATTTTCATCTTAAAAGGAATGCTCAGATTTAGTGGTCTCAGCTGAGTCTCTGATGGATAGAGGTCTGCATTAACAGAGCCCAGCATACCCAGTTTGACTTGGTTTATGCTCCGCAGAACGGATTAATTCGGCGACTCTTCTAGGAGTAAGAACCAGTGGAAGAGCCCAAGACTAGGGGCAGCTCTGGAAAAGACCTTGTGGGTCACTCAGTAAAGTTCCTGTAACTGTACACATATCATATCATGTCTTTGTTAAACCCAAAGTGAAGCTGTAGGATATCAGAGACCACATAGCCCCAAGGAAGGCTTACCATGTGGAAAGGTTTCAGACCTCTTGATTAGACGTGGAAGCCAAGCAGCCAGAGCCCCTGGATGGCACAAGCTGAAGCCTTGATCAAAATCAGAGAATCACAGTAGTGTCAAGAGAAACAGTACATGGGAAAGACATCTCCCTTTGTATTGTGTTTGCAATCCTGCCCAACTAAAGGGCTCTGCAAGGAGAAAAAGGGGGAAAAGTATTTTGTAAGTGTAATGCACAGATCAAGTGACGTGTCCGAGGTACCTAAAGTTTGGAATCAAGACTGGATAGTGCATGTGCCAGCATTCTGCCTGAACCACAAGATCTTGGGTTTGAACCCTTGGTAAGAGATGTAGTATAAAAGGCACTCAGGAATATCCAGCACCCAACCTTGCTCTAAGCTTGTGGTAAAATTAGTCAGCACTTGACCGCCCTATGGCTCCCATTAGTGTTACCTTCAGTAGTTAAGGAAAGGACAGTTTAGATTCTTTGGGAGAGGACCCTAGACTGAAGTGTCAGTGGTCTGACCTAGGTACAGAAATTCCACATTTCTCATAAGATCTCTTTCCCAGAAATGCTGAACACCATCTTGGAAAGCCTGCACACAAGAGATGTCTAATGCTGGCATTATTTCTAACACTAACAACTCGTTAAGTTTTTCCACTGTGCATCTGTATCAATATTTTAACACAACTGTTACAAGGAAAATTGCTTTTTTTTGTGTGCCTGTGTCTCCTCCCTCCCCTACTCTCTCATTAAATCAGCATGACAGATTTTAGCCTATTCCATAACTAAGTGAATATCTCGGAAATTTAAAATCCCCAAAGCACAGTGACGGGTTCTGAAAGCTTTCCAGTGGTGCAGAGTATGAACAAACTCACTGGGCTTCGATCCCTCCCTCCCCTTATTGTAACTGCATGCAGGCTGCTGGGAGATTGCTAAAAAACCAAAACAGGGCAGGGGTGTGTGCGTGTGTGGTGATCAACCCCAATCTCAACAGGAGATAAAGAGCCCAATGCACAACTTAAACCATGAGATTCAGCAGTATGACCACAGCAGGACTAATTTCTCTGGTGAGATTATCTCTATCAGTCTAACACCACCACCAAGTTTGATCTGATCGTTCACAGCTGGTTCAACTTGGTTTAAGAGGCAACAGAAGGAGTGGGGAAAAGGGGGATCCATTACACTGAAATGGAAGCCAGACATCAGGATATGGATTGTACAATCTATAGATGGAAAAGGAGTAAAAAGGTCCCATCCAGATCAGTTCCCAATATGTGCAGACCAGCCATTTACTGGTATTTGGAGATATGGCTAAAATGCATTAATGAACAATAATTACCTCAGAAGATCAGCATAGACAAAATGGTCTGTAGTGGGGGCAACAAGCAGAGTATTGTCAGAGCCAAGGAGGGAAAAAATAAAAGAAAATTCATTGGGGAACTGATAAGAAAACCCCAAGAAGAAATTGGAGGTTTTTGACTTGGAATATTCACCAGCATTTTTAAGGGGAGGGTGGTGAAGAAAGTGCTATCACCAAGGAAAAAAACCCCAAACCCTCTTTTCCAGTAAATCGATGTATTTTGCTCTAATTTTATTAGGAATATAAAAGGAGCCTTTAGAAAAGTGCTTAGAGAGCAGAAAGAAAAAAAAGAAGAGATAGGGAAGGCTAGCAGTGGAAACATTAGTCTGTCTGTATTAGGAATCCCATACTCACATTTTATTGTTACTGTCAGGATGCAAAAGGCAGCGCTTAAAACAAAATAATACATAATGTATTACAGGGGCATAAACATCAGCAGTCATTTTTATTTTAAAAAGAAAATGCAAAAAAAAAAAAAAATGGAGATAGCTTGCAAGTGAGGGATCCAAGGCACAGCATTTATATCTGTGTCCACTGAGATAATCAAAAAGGTATTAGAGCAGCTGATGGAACAGGGTACCACAAAGGACTCCTCAGCAGTTTACCACTGTTCTCGTTACAAGGTGACTGTGGAAGCTCGTTCAAAGAAATCATGGGGTCAGTTTTTAGGTTGGGTGGGATTTTGCCCCAACTCTAAAGATGAGATGACATTTAGGGAAATAAAGGCCATGCTTTTGAATGACTGGTAAAGAAAATGGGGTTTGTACATTTGTGCACTTTTGTTTGGAGTGAAAGGGTAGGGCGAGGGAGAGAAGATGCAGCAATGAGGAGTTACTTCTGTTTTGCAGCCAGCCCTTTTCAACCATTGCCTGTGTGGTGCTCACCTTACCTGTGCTATCTATGTTGGCTTCTGCCTTTTGAGAGTTCACGCTCTCAGCCTGCACAGTATGCCTGAACCTCGGAATCTAACTCCAGCATCTTCTGTCACTGCCACAATATAAGTAAATAAGCTCTATAATAACTGCCTGGCACAGAAGTAAGCAATGCACGTGCCATCTGTCTTGCTTGATGGGACTATTGGGAGGAAAGGAGGGGTCCTGCTCCAGCAAGTATCCCCCCTTTCCACTGACTCCACTTTTCCTACATATTGGGTGAATCAGTCCTACTGTTTCCTTCAGGTATCTGTCTACTCTGAGGGCTTTACAATATAGAGTCAGCTTCCAGCAGAGACTGTCCCATATTCAAGGGGTTGCTTTCCTGCCTCATGTTAGCTACACTCTTATTGCTGCCCTCCTCTCCATCCCCACAGCTCCACTCACAGGGCCCAGTCCTACCATTGCTTGGTCTCCTTCTCCACACAACTGCACAGCCAGCCCCACCTGCCTTGTTCAGCTTCTTGGGGCCGACACTATCTGTTCACCAGGAAGAGGGGGCTCCTTTTCTCTTAGGAAGCTTTGGGAGCCACACCTGCTGCTGAGAGCAGGAATACAAAGAGTCAGGAATACAAAGAAAACCATGTGAGTAACAGTGGAATTTGCAGATGAGATGGAGTGAAGCAGCATTGCAAGGGGAATGCTTGGGGGAAGGGAAGGGATTTTAAATACAGAAAAATTACCCTTTAAATATTTCAGGTAACAGCTGGATAGAACACTCCCCACAACAGCTGGATCCTCCTCTGTAAAAATTAAAAAAACCCAACAAACCAAAACAAAACCCCAAAACAAAACACCCAACTAAACAAGAACCCCCTCTCAGCTTCTCCCTCTTGCTCCCTGGGATTCTCTGAAAGCCTCAGGGGGTGCTTGATCCCCTTTGCTTGATCCTCTCTGGTTGTACTGCTTTTGTCACAACATATGCACACTAACATGGCACAGCTACAGTCTGCTGATGGGATGATGTCAAGAGGATGTGACTGCTGTTGGCCTGAATGGGTGGCCATTTGGAGGACAGGGAAAGAGGGCAGGGAGACAGATTGGCCAGAGGGCTGGAAGGAGATGGGTAAGAGATGACACAGGCAGAAATTAAATAAAAGAGAAGCAAGTTCGGGAATGGAACAAGATTAGGGAAAATAGGAAGTAGGAATGCAATGATCTGGCCTTTTTAAATGCCTGTCACAGTAGAACACTATGTATACATCTGCCAGAGCTTGTCCCATTTACTGTGCAAAAGTAAGCAGGGAAAATCCTATGTGCCACAAAGCAAAGTCAAGGGTGGTAAAGAAAAAAACAAACCCAAAAAATCCCAGGAATCAGACTTGCTCTATTTGCTCATTCCAAATTATCTGAAAAGAAATGGTCTGCCCCAGGAGCCAGGAATTATTGAGAATCAAAGTTTAGAAGTGGAAATTATATGCCTCAGAAATTGATGAATTAAGGAGTTCTCCGGTTTTGGAGAACTTCCTCTTGAGAACTGGAGAGGAGTTAACATCTAAAGCTGGGTTTCATCCCTGGCTATGTTAGTTGCTTCCCTTCTTAGCACCTGAGATTATCTACAGTGCTTAATAGCTTCACCAAAATAAATAAGGGTATCTCTTAAAATGAGGACTCTCGAGATGATCAGCATTAGTGGGACTCAGCAGTATGCTTATTTTTTATACAAGCACTGATATACAGAATTTGCTGATTTCAGGTAGTCTTAGAGGATATTAGTTCTTAAAATTAAAATTATTGCATACATGCTAGAATCCTCTGCTCAGGAGAGAGCTGTGGGTGGTAAATCAGAGCAAAGATGGGACTAGGTAAGCAGCCACGTTGCTGGCCAGGACTGCTTTATGAGAAGCTGCTTCAGGTCAGGTCTGAACGGCGCAGAGGAGAGCTCATTGTGCACACATGTCTTTGGATAGCCCTTGCAGTCTCCCTCCTCTCAGTAGAAATTATACTGGTTCAAGAAAAAACAGAAAGAAAGGAAGGAAATCCCAAAGAAATTGTGAATTGCACAGCTTCTGGAAATTCTGCCCACAACCCATGGCCCAGAAGATAATCTCCCCCTCCCTCCCCTCATGCCAGCTCGCCTCTGTGACATCTTTCCACTTCATAAACCTCTTCCGTGATTGAGAGGCAGATCTGGGAAACAGCCCCTGGGGGAAACGGTTCCTGAAAAGCCTGTGTTCCAAGCCAGAGGCATCTTCTCATTGAGGTACAAAGCAAGTAAAGGCCTTGCAACTGCACGAGGGTTCTTGGCACCATCTAGTGCCAAGAGAAGAGACTACGGAAATCCTGCTGGAGAGGAGAGACACGTGAGGAAAACTTGGGGAATCTGCTTGGGTAGTGGGGGCAACTCTGCTAGCACAAGGAGACCTAAGTAAACGCTTGACATTAATCCAGATGCTCTTTGTACAAGAGATTTTTCGTTGTAGCAAACAAGCTAGAGGAGATCTGACATTATATATGGGAAGGGTTATGGAACCATCCTGGATAGCCTTACCTGCTGCTCCTAGTGGCAGCTTTAGTGCTATTAGTGGGTGCATACCTTCCCTACTGTCCTGAAGACCGCAGTGAGGTGGCCAATGTTGGCTTGCAGAGCACATGCCAAAGTCTGGAACTCCACGATGAAATACTGAAACCCTGAGCTACAAATGAAGTTGCATTAAAGAAACATGGAAGACAACATAAGGTACTATAATGGCCACAGACTGTATGAAAATGGCTCTGACAGGGTGTAACTATCACTTTATGAGCAAAGGAAAGTCATTCATCAGGGTGCATTACTCATCCATTTCCCTCCTCTCCTGCATAGCAAGAATAGTAAACAGTTGCCCAAATTACACAAAACAATCAGCATTTAAAATAAAACAATGCTTCTTGTTTTTCAAGTTTTCCTGGAGCCACCTCCCTTCCTGTCCAGGCATATCATCTTCCATCGTTCCTGAACGTAGCCATCACCACCACACACATGGAAATGCAACAATACTCAGCCCTAGTACTGAACCTCCAAGAAAGTTATCACCTGGAAAGGGCTACTGGCTTGTGATGTTGACAAACTGGGGCATGTGTGCTTGTGAAGACTATAAGCATCACTCCTGCCTGCAGTCCTCAAAGTACATGAAGGAATCAATGAACTATCCAGGAGTAATGTTCTCAAATCAACTCTGCTCTTCATCTTTCTAAGGGAAGGAAGCCAAGGACCATGCTGAAACCTTAACCACAGGGCCCAGCCACTCTGTGGACAGAAAAGATGCCAGGGCAGTTTCCCAAAAGGTGTAATCTTTGGCATCCTTGGCCAATATTTACATTCCTCCTTGCTGTTGCAGAGCAGCCTTTCCATGCAGTTAAGAGCCAGATCCCCAGGGGAACGTAGGCGCCTAATTCCAATTTCATTGGGAATAAGATGTCTCTTTACCTCTGAACCTGGACTACAGTGCTTCAGGATCCCTGACATGCAAATGGGTGTGGGAGAGTTTAAAGCCTGTTTCTACCCTGTCTTGAAATTCGTGTTATTGTTCATTCCATATAAAGCAGTTCTGAACTGCTCCCAAGCCAAAACTCCCTGCTTGCACAACAGGATAATGATTTACATTCACTTTGCTAGGGTGCAAATGATACCTTGTGGTGCGAGGAAGCCAGAGGGATCCAGACTTTGAGACAGTTAGATGGGAAATCACTGCCATGGCAGTGGAACAGACGATGTGGGTACAATCCTGCTAGCTGCAATGCTCAGCGCTGGAAGCATGCAGCATAGTGCAGCCATTCTGTCCTGTCTCCTTTAAAGACACGGACACATGCAGTTTTAAAGTGCTTTAAGCAGCTAATTAGGGTGTCTTCCCCTCCTTTATCCCACAAGATGATAATTGCATTATAAAAATGAATATGTAACTAAGCAGAAACCACAGGAACGGTGATGGCAGAAAAGGAGATGGAACCAGCAGCAGCCTCGCTCCACAGTCACAGGTGGAAGCCCTCACATTAGAGAGACTAGCACTCCAGTGCGGTTTCTGTAGCTGTGGGGAGGAAAACCTCGAAAAAACCCCACATCATTTAGAGTCACAAGAGTCAGCGAATGGTTTAGTGCTTAAACAATCGATGTCAGGAAGAGAGAAGATCCGTGAGAGCGTGTCCGCCTCTTGCTCTCCCTGCATACATCTCCCCAGAATGTCTACAATCATCAGGGTAATTTAGAGAGGGGAAGAAAAAAAAGAAGACAGACTTGGCTTGGCCTAACTGGGGCTATCACTGTAATTGTGGAAGGAAGTGAGAACATACCAGCAGGGCCCCAGGGAGGAGAGAGCAAAGTGAGGGGAATGGAGACTCTGTTTGTGGGACCCTGGGAAGCTGAAGAAGTGTCAGAGAGTAGCACAGTGATGCCTGAGGGTGGAGCAGAGCTAAGTCAGTTAGATCCTCCTGAAACAGCACATAGCAAATGACATGGGTTTGGAGCACAGCCTCACAGCTAGCACGGCCCTGGTTTTCCTCAGTAGCCAACACCACGGGTGACCAGGTAACCAGGCACATTCTCTATATGTTACAAAGCAGAGGGAAGGTTGTAAACAGCCGCAGGGATGATAAATACCTTCATGCTTTCAGAGAGGAAAAGGGGGGGACTCTTCCAACGCCAGTTCTTCACTGCCCCCTGCGGCGCAGAGGCAGCCTCTGTTCTGCCAGTCCATTCTTCCACATCCAGCGCGTTATTATGAACCCTCCAGCACACACAGCTAATTAGGGAAAATATCCTTTCTAGCAATTTAAATGATTTTGGCATTTTCAGGAGGGCACATGTAATATTCAAATTACTTCCACTCTGCGCTGCCTTGTCTTGCCTGGCTCATCTTCCCAGGTGAATTTGTAGTCTCTGAAATGCTCTAATTTCCCACACAAGCCATGTCAAATATAATTTTGGTGCAAAGTTGGTAATTATACGTAACATCAGTCTGATGTTAAAAACACTGAAAAATTTAGCAAGAAGAGACGAATGGAGAGACACAAGTCTGAGACCAGCGAACGAAAGGCGTGCGGCCCCCTTAGTATTTGCGCTCGTTAATTAATAATAGCATGTTTTCAGGAACTGAAAGGATGTGTTTCCCGAACTGACTGGAATTCACTTATGTCCCAATTACATTGTCTCAGTGAAGAACTTCGGTCAGGTCTCACTGAAGAGCCGCAGCTAAACCAAAAGCAAAATCGAGGCTCCCCACTGAAGTCCATCCCACTTGCAAGGGTATGTAAAAGAGCAGAAATCTCACCCTTGGGCTCAACTCAAAGATTAGATTGTCTCCTCCTCTGCCACCCTCTGCTGCAAACCCCTCTGGAAGTAGTCAAACAGATTTGCATCAGTGAGTCACCAAGTGTATGGATATGAATTAAAGTAAGTGTAATTATAACTGCTGGCCCCAAAGTATTGGGCAAACATTTTAACAGACTTGTTCCTTGGCTCCAAAGAGAAGAATTAACACGAAGAGTTAATTATCTGACCCCATCATCAACTCTTCCCCAAGGATGCCGGGTCTGCCTACTTCAAGGAGCATTCCAACTCATTTTGCTTTTTGACACTATTATCCCAGCACACTGGCTGCCTGTCAGAAACAGTTGAAAACCCCAGAGTTAACCCATTCTTCTCAAAAATCCATCCCTGCAATAACTGCTGGGAACCACAGAGCCATTTGCTCTGAAATTCCTAGGCTGCTCCTAGGAATCCAGTCATGGTGTTAATATATTATGGAAGGGAAATCCCAGGTATGTCATCATCTCTGTTTGACCAGCAGTTTCTGGCTTCCATGAGAATTTGGACTATGGCTGGTAAGGAAGTTTTGCTTTGGTTTGATCTCAAAGGCTTTATATGCCAATAGTCAAGAACCATAATAAAAGGCCTGATGACATAAGTAAACCAGTACACCCAAGTAAGCGTTTGGCCCCAAAGGATGAAATGGGTATAAATAAAACATTATTTCAGAGGAATGAGGTTTTTAAACCCAGATGAAGCATCAAATAAACTTGAAGTTCCTGGAACTGGAAGCAAACTCCACTTTTATCACATATTGGCCATTGTGTACTTGCATACAGGGATTCAAGAGCTAGTCTTTAATTTCAGTCTTAGTGTTTAGCATGTCACATACCCCTCAGTCTTTTTTTCAGTCCCATGTCAGATAAAAGGAAAAGACCCCTTGTTTTGGAGAATGAATACTCTCTGGCTTTGTAGCTTGCTCCATCTAGTCCCTTAAAACCAGTTCTGACTTCTCATACCCTTTTTCACTCTCTTGAGTTTGTGCTGCTCATTTAACAGTGGCTGGCTGTGCATAAACAGAAAATCCATCATGCTCAGACCACACACGTCAGAGAAACCCAGAAACTTTCACCACAGCTTTATGTGAAGGGATTAAAAAAGAAGGTGTGTGCAGCTCCAAGCAAACAGAGTAGGATGGGATTAAGGATCCAGAAAGCATGACCCACAGTCCTGTGAAGGGCATTGCACATAGGTATGTGTTGTAGGGAGAGGGGAGAAGAATGGGAAAGGTTAGAAGGGTTCTATGGAAGAATCAAGGTGAATGTCCTGAAAAAATACACACTGATGTTATCTAGCCAGGAACCTGTTAGTCCTAAACTGAACACTACCAACATTGCTGTAGAAGCTTAGTGCTTTTAGAAACGTAGCAGCAGAAGGAAGGGGGTAACTTTTCTTGCCAGACCTGCTTTACCCTGTACACTGACTCTTTATTAAATAACTACCTACTGCTTTATACTAAATGCATAGCTTCCATCTGACAAAAAGAGGGCTTGAATTCTCAGCATCACTCTAGCCTCTAAGAACAGCAGGACACCACTATATCTGTTGAGATAATTATGTCATAATCAACCCATTGCAACACAACACTAGGCACAGACTCTCTAACCCTTACCTACTGGCTGAAACACATCAAGAGGATGCATTTACACACTAATTAAATAATCACACACGTAAATAAAATCAATATGCAGGATACATTCATTTACTTGCCTGTTCTTGAAAATCTGGTCTTGGCCCTTTTGATTCTTTATGTGATTCCCATCTCCCTGCCCACTTGCTCATTCTGCTCACTGAGTTTTGAGTTAGCATGGGCTACTTTAGATACTCTCACTGTCTACAGCTTGCTGAATATATTGTGGCCACAACAAAATGGTCACATAGCTCATCAAAGGACTTCTACTTCTGACTCAATTTTGCCAAAACACTGAGAGACCACACAATGAACTGCTTCAACAGACTCATTAGAAATAACCCTTTTCCCCAAAATGGGTTTAACTTTAGCTTTGATAACCAAATTTGCCTACCTGATAGTCCCAGAAATGTTTTGGGGCCACAACTATAAGGGTGGAAGAGGGCTGTGAAAAATCTTAAACTTCCCTTTATTACTATGAGAGAGACATAGACCTTCAGGACAGCTTTTAGGAACATCACAAAACCAGACCAATTAAGCACTGCCACAGTCCTTGTCCAAGCAGGCACAGTAGGCTACCATGCCAATTCAGTAAGAAATCTGTACTCTACCACATGGACTTTTAATGTAACTGTGATGACTGACACCTCCTATTAATTGATACTAAAAATTGGGGTTTTAGCCTGTAAGTTCTTCAGAGCAAGTTGATGACTTTATACTCTTGCACACCATCTATGGATAAGCAAGGGTGTGATGATGTGCTTTATGAAGCCCTCAAGACCCTCAGATAAATGCAGCTTTCTAAATGTAAAGAGTGATTCTGCATGGCTTTTCCTTCTCAGTGTCAAAAGATAGTGTGCAAGAGGCACAAGAACAGATGACATCTGACCTCTGACTTCCTGACTCTGTAGTAGCTTTCCTTGCTGTTTTGAACCAGGTCCACCTTTGCCTCCAGTGGAAAGCCAGGATGTGGCAAAGTAGCTGGCTGAATAAATAATTCCTTTGCTGCCATGGCAGTGGTGCAAACAGGCAGAGCACATGCCAAAGGAAGCTGTCACAAGTCACAAGTCAGTCAATTCTATTTAGTTTCCAAGCAAGGGCTATGCAAACTGGTTGGAAAGTGCCTCACTGTGGAGCCAATTTTTATTTTCTTCAGGAAAGTAAAATGTTTTCTCTCGCTTTAGAGCACTGCTGTGCAGATTATTTAGTCTTGTCTCAACTTCAGACCCTGTTGCTCCTCAGGCCTGAAAGGCTCTAATTTCAGAAGCACCCCCCATTCCCAATGCAGCTCAAACTCTGCCAGGGAATCAGGAACATAAAGGGTAGGACCATGCCTGTGTTCAGATTTTTTTCATCTGTGACTTAACAAGGAGTCAGATAAATCCAGCCTAGAGAAACCTGCTTACCTTCAGGGATAATCTTTATCCAGGATTCTACAGGGTGAGAAAAAAGACTGTGGAATACACATTTTAGACCCTGTCCTATCCCACTGCACCTTCCAACAAGGAAAGAGTCTTTACAGGCCTGCAGTGCTTGCTACTGTCTCAGTGATACACCAGGACAAGCAAGTGTTTCTTTGATTCAGATGCCTGTTACTCCTTCCTTTGGAGACTGAGGCAACAAACTGGGACCTTTCTGCCCTTCACACTGCAGATTGGAGCTTCTATGCTAAACACCATGCAGACACCACCAGCAGCAAAATGAAATCCAGCCTGCTCTTTGACAGCTTGGTTTTGTGGGCTACGAGCATCAAAATGCCTGGGAAAGGGGGAGGAGGAGGTTCTGCTCCATAATTTGAGAAACTGCACCCTCAGGCTGCTTCATAAGGTACCCAGTTGGCAAGGCTCTCCCCTATGCATGGCTCTGTCACTGCTTGGGGTGGCCAGCTAACAAAACTCCACGGCAAACCTTGCTGAGTCCTGTCAACACTGCATCTCATCTGGGCTAATGTAAACCAGAAACTCACCCTCCATCCCCGGGAGGGGTCAGATATAGTTGTAAAGCATGAGAGTGCTGACAGGGTCTCCAGCAACATGCTCCTGTTGTATCATTAGGTCCATATTCACTGCATCTCAGACTCCTCTTGGATGATGATGCCGAGGTTCATTCTGATGCCAAAGACTCTGCAAGTGGACAGCCTGGTTTCTCCACCTAGACTTCACATTTCCACCCATGCTAAGAGCATACAAAACTCAACCCAGACAAACCAGTGGAGCATTTGTCCTTCAGATACCTGATGGCAGAAAGAAAGGAAGGATTTGGCTTTTTCCTCTTCTTACTGATAAGCCCTTCCTGATTTGTCACCCTTTCAGATGGTGGGGCAGATGTAACAGGATAGAATTATTTGCTAAGTGAAGCAGAAACCTCCTGACACAAAGTCTACAAACAGTGATGCATCTCAGCAGACACTGAGGAGGTACAAGCTCCCGGAGAACAGTAGAAGAGCAACAGCTTCACCCACAGAAATATTATTAATTAACAAAGGAAATCCAGCAACAGTATTTGCATAAGGGGAGGCAGGATTGTAAGGAGCAACAGTCTGTGCTGGTATCAGACAAGTAGAAGCCTCCATGAGTTAGAGGCTCCTCATGAAACACAGATCTCCTGCAGGGTCTTTGTCACTCAGGGTCATTCACCAACTAACTGTTCCGGCCAAGGCAGCAGCAGAAAAGAAAAGGGATTTTGCTTTTCTGTTACAAACGTCCCGTAGCCTGGCACGAAATAAAGGACACACTGATCACTGTCTTTGAGGCCGCTGAAAGAATTTAATGCTAACTGAAGTTAATTCTGGGCTCCTTGTTTAGGCAGAGAGAATGAAGGAAGAGACAGAGTACGAGCGCCAGGGGAGAAACTGATTTCCCGTCATTTCATTTCATTATTACCAGAATCAAATAAGCAAAAAACTCACGCATCAGGCTTTTATAATCATGAGATCTGAAAATGAATGAATACATTGGATTACTTTGTACTGATTTGACTTCAGAGCCTTTACAGTGATAGAATTTCAGACTTCTTTTGGAGACTACTGATGTCAGAACTTGTCTTTGACTGATGCAAGTGAAAATAAATCTCACCTAATCATGGGAATCCACAACTGGGTCTTTAAGCAAAACGTCCACCCAGTTCAATTCTACTCATTGCTGTTTCCTGAGGTCTGAAAATGAATTACCATTAAGCAAGAAAAGCTAAATTAAAGTTCACCCAGAGCGGTGGTTTTGGTGGTGTATTTAAAACAGACTTCACAGCACATCACCACAGTTCTGTGCTTTGGTTTTCCCCTCTTTCCCCATCCAAACAAACTCACATTTTTTTTTATGAAGGCTGAATGGAAATTGATGGTACCTTTGGTCAGCAGTCCTTGATGACAAGAGAGGCTGTGCCCTACAAGTACAGTTAACTGAAGAAGTATGGCTGTGAAGGACCCAGATCAAAGTCTTACTGCTGAAGCAGGTGATGAGCCAGCTAAAATTCTGGATACATTCATGGTTTTGACTAGGTAGCAGTATAACAGGCTTTTTTGCTGAAGCCCAGCCAGCCTGTTACCAGCGTGATATAATCCAGCAGCATCTAATCGGCTGCTGCCACCCTCTGCCTTCCCCCACCCTCAACACTGGCGGATATGTCAAAGCAAAAACATCACTGCATTTCTGATCTCCCTGGGGTCACATCTGGTTTGAGTCAGGCTTCTCATTTGGTTCCAATCCACCGATTTCCTGCTACTGTCCATGAAAAAGAGAGTGCGACTCTGTGGCTTCCCCTGGGTGTAATGGTCTAATCTGTACCTTGTTGTGCACTGTAGAGGGGAGGGGGAATCAGTGCTACTTGGGAGCAGATTTCTCTTCCCCTGTGATTGCATCCTGTTCTTATGCAAAGCACCTTTAGGCTTGCTAGCAGTGGCAGCCCCAGATGTCCTGGTGCCCTCCCTGTAGCATCCATACTCCTCCGGCCTCCTAATTGAATCCTTCCCTGGGTAGGACAGGCTTTCCTCGTTAAGATGAACTGGATCCAATTCTACTCCTCCCCTCTATCTCCCAGTCTTTCCTTGTGAAGACAGGGCAGGCCCCACAGAGCTTCTGTGGGTGGATGACCGCACCAGTGAATTGTTCTTGCAGCTACTGTAATGTTGTCATGAGGTTAACAGAGCAGGAATGCCCCAGACAGGTACAAGGTGGTAAAGACATTTTCTCTGCCAAGATTCTGACAGCACCAAGATGCAGTTTATTTCTGAGAAATAATACCTAATTCTTTTAATCTATGGCTTTCAAAGCCATATATCTAAAGAAAGTCAAGGGCTTGCAGCTGGTGAAGTAGCCTAAGAACACTCACAAGAGCAGAGGCACAGCCTAGGAGCGGAATGGGGTCTCTTACATCCTCATCCCAGAAGATCGTATCAGGAATAGTGTGGCCAGCAGGACCAGGGAGGTGATCATCCCCCTGTGCTCAGCTCTGGTGAGGCCACACCTCAACTACCACATTCAGGTTTGGGCCCCTCACTCCAAGACAAACATCAAGGCCCCAAGAAAGACATTGAGTGTGTCCAAAGAAAGGCAAAGGAGCTGGTACACAAGTCTGGTGAAGAGTGGCAGAGGGAACAGTGACTGTTCAGCCTGGAGAAGAGAAGGCTCAGGGGAGACCTTCTTGCTCTCTCCAGCTCCCTGGAAGGAGGTTGTGTTGAGCTGGGCTCAGCCTCTTCTTGCTGATTCCCTCTCATCCTGTCGCTGGGTATGACTGTGAGTTGTGCCAGGGGAGGTTCAGGTTAGAAATGAGGAGACATTTATTCTGATAAAGAGCAGGTGGGCACTGGAACAGGCTGTCCAGGAGGTGATGGAGTCACCATCCCTTAGGGTGTTCAAGGAAAGGTTGGATGAGGGGCCTCTGGGACACGGTTTTGCAAGTGATGTAGGTGGTAAGGGGACAGTTGTACTGGATAATCTTGGACATCTTTTCCAGGCTTAATGATTCTGTGATTGTCTCCTATGGAGGTCAGCATCCATCAACAATGTTTCACCCATGCTCTCAGCAAGGCAGGGCAATAGAAACAGAACAAATTAGCTTTTTCCAGTCTTACTCATCCACTGAAAATCTCAGAATTGGGTAGAAGAGTTCAGTTCCCCTATTTATCCTTTAGGCATCTTAATCTGAGATGACTACCCTACATTGCACTGTAAAATACATATACAGGAACCCAAGTTTTCTTTGAACATTTTGAATTCTGGAAATAAGAGCAGTGCAGCAGTATTAGCCCACTTAAGAGGGCTCTACCATGAATTAAGTTGCAGAGCATCACACTACCTGATGGATTTGGTACTTCAGCTGGCTTGTTCAAAGCTAATTAGTTTACTGTTATATGGACTGCATGAGGGCATGCAGGTACAGCCAGGCTTATGTCAAGTAAACTCAGATAAACCAAGGCACAAATACGTTAGCTGCATCAACTTAAAGGTAAGCTCTCAAAAGTGCTGGAGAGGAGCTAGTACTGCAAATTCCCCAAGTGGCACCACTTTAACTACTAACCCACACTCTTCTCCTGCACTCAGTACATCTGGATTTCATCAGAGCCTGGATATTATTTTTAAAAATAACTAAATCTTTGGAAAACAAAACCCCCCTGAAAAACCAGAACAAAACTCCTGATCTAGAGACTTTTCAGCATTTTAGGGAGTGAGAGATGCTATTATTGTTAACAGAAAGGCTCTAAAGGCAGCAGTACAAGGAATAATCTATAGGGCGCAAGTATGTTTGTTATGAAATAATTTGGATCCACAGAGGAATTCCATATGTGGCTTCCCCTCTGGTGACTAGAGGTTCCCACCTTGGCAGTGATCCTGGAGTCCCATGCCTACAGGCTCAGCAGCATGGAAGGGGAGGGTGGACGCTGGAGGAGTAATGGGATCATCAGCCGCTGAGGCTGCTGCTTGGCACGCCGACAATGTTTGTTTGCACCTCTTTGAAGATGAGAGATGAAAGTGGCGCCCACATGGGCTGCCTTTGATTAGCTTCTTATTTTTAACATTGCAGCTGCGATTATTTTTCTTTTTCTTGAAGCATTTCTTCCCCAGCACCAGAAACTCTGAGGTTCCCTTCTCCAGGGAGGTTCAACTTCAAGGAAACATAACAAAGAGAAGTGTGAATGTAAAGGAGACTGGACAACTCTGGGCCAGTGGGGAGTTATGTCATTTTATTTTTAATTTTACTTCCATTTTTTTCCCCAATCCCCCCCATCCTCAGCGGGTCTCAAAGAAAATACTTGTTTACTTCTTTTTTAATAGGGAAAATAAATGAGTCCTGGGATTGTACAGAGCTGTCATGAAGAGGAAAATGTCTAATGGTTCAATTCCCAGCTCTGTCACTGAACCACTCTGGGACTTGGGGAAAAGTCAGTTCGCCCATCTGTAAAATGGGATTTATAATGCGTTGCTTCTCAGGGGTATTGAAGGAGTATGAGTAGCATTGATGGAATGCCTCATGCACCTTGGATAGAAGGGGCAACAGCCCTGTGAAGTGCTGTCCTTAATAGATACTTAGAGGAGTTTCCTTCACTGTGGTACTTATCTGACCACAGCAGCCGAGTGCCTCACAGCTACTGATGGATTTTTTTCCCCCTATTACCTCTCCGCATCGCAGGATTGTTGCACAGGAAAGTGAGGCAAATGGCAAATTGAATGAAATGGACCCAGTCACATAAAGACTACGTGGCAAAGTCAAGGCTAATCCTTTATTTCCTAAACTTCTGCCACATCCATTAGACTATCCTCCTAGTCATATGGATTTTGTGATCTGAAGATATCTTCCTACATTGGTCAGTCACACTGTGGCTGTCTTCCTACTGAAGAAGGAGGAAGTGGTCTGAAAAGGGAGTCAATGTTTGTTGTGCATCAGGTTATTCCCTATCATAACATTTTGGGGTTTGTTTCTTTCACCTTATGAGTAGTTTTCAGCCAAGAATTTGGTCAGATGCTAATCCAGTTATCCACAGTGAACACTAGAGCTTTAATGGGATGATGTCAGAAAAAGAGTTTAGCCTCCTGTTCCTTATTTTCAGGACCAATTTACAGCAATGGTAAAGAGCTATACGTACAAGTGATATCAGAGGAAACTGCTGGTAATTGGCACTTCCAAAAAGATAGCTTCACAAAGCCCCGCTGCTTGTATCAGCTCAAGTTTAACTTCTGTCAGAGAGTCTTAAAAAAAATGCTAGACAGAACCTGATAGCAACAATATCAATTAAGATAGAAAAACCTGGACTGGGGATCAGAGGAACAGCCAAGGATAAATAACAATCAGGTTCTCAATACTCATGCACTTCAAAAGAAAACACACAACCACATATGTTTATATTTATTTCTTTGTGTTATCTATCAAGACATTTCCCAGCCAAAGACAAGTGGGGGCACATGGGTTGAATAAGAAGTTGTAGCATGCTTACACAAACCTAACTAACTTCAAGAGCAAAATCTGTTTCCACCAAATAAAGGGCCTACTAAACCCTCTAAAATGTACATCTGCCTTAGTATGGTCAGTCAAAAAAGCTTATATTAATCCAGTCAAAACATATAATTCACCCAGGTTTCCTTGCATTTATACCACTTCATCTGCCTCAAGATGAGAGACAGCCAGTTGTTCCAGTGCAGCATCCAGGTAGTCCCAACACCTAAACACTATCCTGCTCAACCCAGCTCCTCACACAGGGATAAGCCAAACTTATAGTCTCTTCTCAAGCATATTATAAAGAGATATATTGTACAGGATAGCTTATAATATATACCTACTTGAAATTCACCCCAGAGAAACAACAGACTCTGGCCCAACTCCATCCAGTCACACAGACTCCAGGACATTAAATTAACCCCCTGCCAAATTTACTGCAAGCCATCTGACCATACCATTTAGCCACAGTAAAGACAAAATCTATACCTACCTACAGTCAGGAAAGCAGGCAACTCTGTTGAAAACCTATTTATATCACTCAAGGAGATCAATGGAGAGCCCAGGCCTGGAGGCCAGTGACCTTGGATTGACACAAAACTTAAAGGAAAATATTAATGGTGTCAGCTCAAGAGACCACAGCTGTTATTTCAGTGGATTCAAAAGCTGGCCCTGCAGCTTACTGATCAAGAAAAGGTGCTTAAGCAGGGATACATTTTCTTTATAATTGAAGCAAATACTCACCCATGGCTGGTACAGGAGCAGAGGCACAGAGCTGCTTCCTCAGGACACCCTGATGGCTGCCTGGGCCACACAGGCAGGCCCTTCACAGCAGCCAAGTCTGTCTCAGATGACACCAGGTGGGGTATGACTCCAACAGTGGTGCTCCTGGAAGAAGCGACTCCTCACATCCCAAAACAACAGTGAGCTTCACAGGGATTCTCTCCAGGAGGTGCTCCTCCAAGGGCCTTCCACCCAAGGAAAGAGACCAGTGACAAAGTGGTGCAGGTGTGCAAGCCACAGATTGTCTGAGGGGACTAAAGCCCCCTGCCACTGATAAGATTAATTTTCCAGCCTAGTATTTTTGTTCAGTCTCAGCTTTACCTTAACTGCCCCAGGCCAGAGCAGCAGCAGTCCCTGAGGAGCCACTCAGAGGGCTACAACCACCACAAAATGGCAGCCAATATGGAGAGCATGCCTCACTGCCAACTTAACTGAGGTACCAGCACAGCACCACGTAGATGACAAGGCCAAGCACTGCTGCAGGGATGAGGCAAAACACCTGGGGGAAAAAAAACCCACTGCTTGCATGTGCTGTGGCACCAGCAGCTACCTGCTAGAAAAACAAAATGGAGGGGGAAAATGGCTGCCTAAGGGAGCCCCGAACAGGCACCTCTGCACAGACATCAACCCAGGGAAGAAGAGAAAACAAAAAAAACAAAAAACCTCCTCAACCTAGCAGCCACAAACCATCTCTCCAGTGTCAACTGCAGCCACACTGAAGCAATGCTGCCAGGAAGGGCTTTTGAAGGTAACAAAAGGCCCCACCCCATCACAACTGGCCCCAATTTAGAGAGGACAGCTGAGAACAGAACCTGTCCCACCTGGTGTAGCTATCTGGTAAGCCCTAGAGAAAGGTAACAGATTTTTGAGTGCATGTCATTGTTTGTTTATTTTTCAATTAAAACAACAAAAATGAGGTCCTGGAAACAGCTGTTCACAGAGACAGTGATGTTCTATGGAAGTTATACAGAGACAGGTTTTATTTTTGGAGTAGCCGCTGACAGCTGGTGCAGGCATCGGTGTGCCTCTTGCTGCCTTTCACACCTCTTACTTCACTTTAACTTCACTGGTTTTTGGCAAGAACATATTTTTAGGTGTACAGGTCTGTACACAGCCGGGCTGTGCTCTCTGATGCAGCCATGTGGCCTACTGGGATGCACGTCATAGCGATGTTGCAATGTTGGCCATGCTGTGATCTTGAAATTGCTCAGGGCTTTTCTCTTTTTTTTTAATTATTATTATTATTTTCATAATTTTTTTTTTTTACTGGATGAGAGAGTCAGGAGGCTGATCCCCAACCTGGGACCAGTAGCTCCCATTTGATGTCCAACACCAATCCAGCCAGCTCTTGCAGCGGAGCTGGCTGCCACATTGTGGCCTGCTCCCCCAAACGTCACATCTGGCTGATGTAAAACACACATGTTTTGACTGAAGCTTTTTCTTTAAAATGCCAACATTAAAGGAAGGTTTGCTTTGTAAAACTGAAACTGTAAAACTCTTCTGAAACCCAATCTGGGGGATTAAAAGAACCACATGAAAAGGGATAAATATGACCTGGACATTTACTTCCTGTGCAGAAGTTCGCTCAAACATGTGCCTCCCAGCCTGTCAGTACGAAACAAGACCTTCTGCTCTTATTTTCAGAAGAAAAAAAAAAGGGGGAGGAGGGGGGAGAAGAGAGGAAGACAGGAAATTTTGTAAAGTGACAACTCTTTTCTATCTCATGGCTAATGTCAATGATACTGGTTTCTTTACAGTGGCATCTCATACACCTTAAAATGATACACAACTAGTAATAAGAAATGTATTATTAATAAAAACCCCAATTCTTATTCATACTATATGGTACAATTTGGCTTGATCCAATTTTAATTGAGAGTCAGTGGCAGAACTTCCTTGGATTTCAGTGGGAATAAGATCAGACCTAAAGATACGATGGACCAAATCCAAGGATTCTCTGATGATGTACAGGAGAAACACATGGATAGACAAACAGATTTCAGTTAGTCAGAAAATGGCTCACATTCAAACAAACTAATGCAAGATGTTTATATCAGTATTGCCCGTTTCTAGTATTAAAACTTGGGTTCCAAAAACCAACTTAAATATTATGAGACATGAAAGGGGAAAAAAATCATTTATGGATTCTCTGTACTTGTTTCCTAGGTTTTGAATCCTTAGGAAGATATAACATTTTTGCTGTTTTTCTTTAATAACAGTGAATTGCTACAAGCTTGATTTTTTTAAAACCAAAGCTGACATTGTGATTTATTGTAGTATGATGTCAGAAGATGAGACTTTGGGAAAAACCCATATATGAACAGGCAATACAATAAAGTCACTATTCTTAAAATAACTTTCTGATCTGAGATCCTAATATATGAACTGCAGAGGTCAAAACACAATGTAATTTATAATTTGTATTATAATTCTGTTTTGGGAGGGGGGAAAAAAAGTCCCTTTATCCCAGTCAGGCTTCCTAGAAGTGAGTTACACACTAATTTGGGATTGTATCCTGGACATTAAAAGCTGTGGAGCACCTTCTTGCATCACTGGCTCGTAACTGCTGCAATAGCTGACCCTGTGGTTGCACATGCAGGATCCAGCTTGAATCTGAGTTTGAATTCTCTCTAGATTGGGTTCTTGAATCTGGAGTTTGTCAGTCCCATTGTAATTTGAGGTTTTTGGTTGTTATTTTTTATTTTTGAGTGATTAAGTCTGGATTGCTATTGGGATAATACTCCCTGTCCCTGGTGTGAGATATAGACACTTAATAAGCCCACACCATGAGAGAGTATTTATTTTCCCCAAATACTTTCTCATCTCAACTGGGTTTGATCTTTGAGGTGGAAATTTCATCAATTCTACTCAAAGCCATGGTTTTCTAATTGCCACTGAATCCCTTCACACCCTCTATTGTATAGAGCTGGTAAAAAACCCAACCCAAACACTACCTTTCTTCTTTCTGTCTAGTCCTGCTCAAATTTTAAAACCCAAAGCCAGAATCAAGCACACACACACACACAGAGATGCATTTTGAAATCATTGCTCAGCGGAGAAAGACCAGTTCCTAAGTCCTGTCCAAATCAAAAGTGGACAGTTCCTCAGTCATTTCCAAGCCAGGAAGAGGCCATTTTATGAGCCAGAAAGCATCCATTTTCTGCGTCAGTCCTAAGCCAGAGAGGCTAGTGTCTGAGTCAGTTCCAGGGGGGAATGTCTGGCACTTCTCCAAGCTTGGGAGTGTTGCTATCACAGCAATTGTTTGGTGATGCCATCCCAATAAAGCTTCATTATGGTGTTCCTCTTTCTATAAACTTCAGTGCCCTCCAGTGTCCCCAGCAATCACTTATCTAATATTAGGATATTAAAAAATATGGAAAGATTTTAAAGAGACTTATTAAAATGCAATTAGCAGCGTGTATGACTTAAGCAGTGAGATTATTTAAAAAAATGGCTTGATTGTGTGGAATGCCATGCACCTTACAGAGATAATAAAGCTGCCAATCAAGTCCATTTTCAAATTAGGAAATTTTCATTCTTTTTTTACAGCCCCCTAAGTGAATATTAAAACTGATTATTAACCTCGGAGTGTAGCAGCGGCCCCTAAGCCGGCGAGCTGGAAGAGGGAGGCTTCATAACTGTTGGTAGCCTGGGCCTCATCCCCCCCATTTGGGCTGGTATCTCTCTGCTTACTTAAAGGGACAGCGCTCACCCTCTGAAGAAGGAAAAGTGAAGATTCGGGGTGAGGCCCTTGTTTAGAAAGGGGCAAAGCTCCAGGCCTTGACATAGCAGCTTGGGAGGGCAAACCAACCCGCCCCTGATGACCCTGCAGTACCACGCAGCAGTTTTGCCATCCATAAACTGCAGGTAAGGCTGCCCCCTCATGTCCACTCCGGGAATCTCCCAGCATCCCCACACCCCGGCAAGGAACCTCCCCTCGGTCCGAGTGAAAATGGGTATGTTTATGTGGGGACACATCCCCTGGTCATCCTCCCTGGCTGCTGTGCATAGATTCTCCGAGTATGTGATCATCCTCGGGTTATGCTATTACTTTCCTCGCTCAATGTAAACCCCTGTCCTTTACCTTGCCACCTCTTTCATTTCTGTCCTACTGAGAGACGATTGAGTGTGACGCTTCCTGCTCTTGGACTTTGCTGGAATTTTGATTTCATCTATAAAGAGAATTTTTCTCTGAGAAATTAAGTCACATTGTGCCCTGACAGGTTACTCCTTTCGCAGCTCTTTGCTGTCAAAGGGGATTTATTGATGCTTCCTGGATTTCTCTCCTCAAGCTTGCAAACTGGAAATGACGAATCCTCTGGAAGGCAGCGAGCTGATTCTTGACTTGAATGCTTTATTTTGGGATAAATGCAAAGACTGAAAGGGAGTTGCTTAGGAGGGGGGCAGTCACTGATTCTGACTCCAAAGCAAGAGTGTATTTCAGCACGTGTTTAACTTTATATGCTTACATTTATCTCTGCTGATGTCTTTGGGACCATGCACAGGCCTGAAGGTGTGTAGTTCAGCATCTTACCACATTGGTGCCAGGCTGCAGGCTGAGAGTCCAGACAGTATCTTAAACAGGGGGAATGTCACTGAGTTTCCATCTAGGATAGAAGCTGTTACACCAGCACATGTCTCTCATGACTATAGCTCCCTCTGGAATCTAGCTATGGCACATGGATTTACTTATGATTCGCATGGAAGCTATCTACACATCTTTTCAAAGTAAATAATCTGCCTGTGTTGGATAATGGGGGTTAGGAGGATGACAAATTGGGTTAATAAAATGTCAGCAAGAGCCAGGTTTTAAGTCTGGAATGAGTCAGAAGTGAAACAAGTTTAGTGGCCAGGCTTCACCCTTGATCTTGAGCTGGTATTTGTCTACATCCCTTAATAACCACAAGCGATCCAGTATAATTCAGCATAACTGACAATCCAGAGTCGGCAATAGTGTTGGCATGGAGGATGGGGAAAGATGTTACTGCCTCTTTACAGCCCTACCACACTTGAGACACGCTGGAGAAACAGTAGCCACAGAGATGGCATTAGACTTCCCAGGAAAAAGAAGCACCTCCAGCACTCCAAATGTCTTGTGCTGCTACTGAAGTTGGCAATGTGCCTCTCTCCTACTCCCCAGCCTGGAGCAAGTATTTTCATGGCTCACCCATTAAGCTGGTCTGGGTGGGGAATGTACAGAGTAGTTTAGTGTGTTCACCCAGATGGGCTGAGTGCTGGTGGTATTTTAGGAGTCTGAAGGGATAGGTACACAGTCAGTCTGTACTGAGGTTCATCAGTGAAGATAGGGAGGCTTGGGGAGGTGTAGTGCAGGTGTGTTAGGAGAACAGTGTGTAAGAGTTCTGAAAATAACTGCTGGTTGTTGGGGGTTTGGTTGGGTTTTTCTTGTTTTCATTTCCATAAACAACTATTCACTGCTAAGCAAAGCTGCTGATGATTGGAACCACGCTGGCAATGACAAAGAGAATTAAGGAACTGTAATGGACATATAATCTTTGGGTTTGTGAGATACTAAGTGTATGGTAATGCCAGCACAGTAAATTACTCATTAACATATTCTAAAATTAGATCAAGCAAAACCGGCATTCACAAATACTGAGGCAATTCCTGGCAGAGAAGAGAGATTACTGAAAGAGTTTAAGTAAGTGCTGTGAATGGGTGATTGCCAGGCTGGAAAGCAAACTTCCAACAGCACAAAGATGTCCCAGAAGCTGCTTCTCATTCCTTGATTATAGGCTCAGCTTCAAGAAAAGCCTCACCATGGCAGAGCCAGACATGAAAAGAACAAGCTCTACCCAATGCCAAATCTTCCAGCTGCAGCTCTGACAGCAGGAATCGCCCTGGAAGTCTGTACTCCAGAGACTCACAGCACGGTTACACAAATGGCAAAGCAGTGAGAAGTCTGATGTGCACCAATTCCAACCAACTGAAAAAAATAACCTTGCATTATCTGTAGCAATTTATTGAGCAAGAGAAGTTTTGATCCAAATATTCCTGCACGTGGGCGAAGCGAGTAACTCGATGAACACAGAGTTTTCTTCAATCATCTTCTCCTCTCATAAAATTATACATGGAAAATCTGAATTAAAAATCCGGATTTTTCCTTATTGTTGTAAAAGGGGGTAGAGAGCAGTATGTAAGCACTCCACTAGAAAAGAGCAGTTCCAAACCCTGGCATTTCTCTCCCCCTCCGAGCTTTCCCAAGCCGAGCTGCCCGGAGGAATCCCCAGCTCCTGCGGGCTCCTCGGGCTGATCTCCGCAGTCCCCTCCAGGTGTCAGACTTGCACTTCGCATGAGATCTTCTTCCCTCGCCACATCTGGCGTGAAGGGCTGGGTTCGGCCGAGATTCCTGACCAGAGCTCATCAGACGTCTTAAAATATTAACCACGTTCCCATTTCGTTTCAGGAAAACTGCTGAAATCTCACCAGCCCCTCCAGGCCTCCCTCAACATCATAACACCGATGCCACTGTGTAAGGGAGGGGATCTAAATGGGCCCATTAGCTTTCTACAGCATCTGCCAAGAGAACTGTGAACATCTGCCAGCCCAGAAACAGTTCAGGAGCCAGGACTTTCACTTAAGTTTTCTTTTTTTAGGCTGTAATTGACATGACTATCCTTTCTTTGGCCTTAATTCCTAACTACTTCCCAAGATACTAAAAGCTTCTGCTGTCCTCTGCACTTTTGCACATAAATCAGAACTATGCTGAGATTTTTTTCAATTGGATCTCTTCGTGGCAGAGCCACTGGAAGGCAGAGTGAAGGCAAGCACATGCAGGAACGAAGGCAAGCACATGCAGGCCCACCACATCAGCTAACCCTGCTCTGATTTCAGGATTAAGGTTGTTGGCAGTGCTGCTGTTTGGTTTAGGACTGGCACTGTGGGAAAGACAGAAACCAGAAATCAGTGGACGTTATCAGACACACTTGCAGCCGTAGGATTGGACAGACAGCCTGGATGTCAGCAGTAAAATGCCATTTAGGATGGTCCTGCAGTTTATGCCAGTGCTCAGAACTGCTACAGAGCTTTAGGTGGGTCAAATATGGGAGGTGTTCTTGAAACTGAATGTGTGAGCAATAATGCCTGAAACTCTAAACCCAGTGAAATCCTTTGGCTGAGCGTGAAGGGAGTTGTGTCACAATTAAGATCCCTGCTATGGGTGGGGGAAGTTTGGAAGAACAGTGTTTGGTTCAGACTTAACCATCTGTCAATTCCACGAGTAGAAACCAGGAGTCACAAGAGTCTGCTGACATAGCAGGTTTTGAGATGATATCCATGGATGAGAAACCAGGCAGAACTCGGACCTTAACTCCCATAGCACAGTCCACTGCAGACCTATTGGGTAGCAACAATTCTCAGCAACTGCTGAGCTGGGAAGGGTTCAAATACAGGCTATGGGTGGGTCCAAAAGCCTGTATCCCACTAAGTGCCATAAGACAACCTGCAAACATGACAATGAATGCAGTTTTCCACAGGGTCTTTCAAAAGGTCCCTGCCTTGCAAGATGTTTATAGCTGTTGGGAGAAAGTCTGTCATAAAAGCACAATTCTGGGTCTCAGGTGTCACCAGTTTTTCACTGTGGGCTTTCAGAATGACCTTGAGGAACCTGGCTTACCCCGACTCCTTGGGTTTCCAAATGGTTGCCTACAACATTAACTGGCCAGAGTTGGAGTCATTGTGTTATAAATGTAAGGGCACTAGAAAAGATTCAGAAAGAGAAAGATAGAAGTCTATCACCTCTGGCAGCTTCAACTGCACAAAAAGTCCATTTGGTCACATCTGGTTGATCAGTAGCTCTCACCACTCTCATCCAGAATGACTTTCTGTTCTACGAGCATTACTTCTCCCTGTTCTGCAGCTGTCAACTATTTCTCATGTAAAGGTCTTGCTCCTCTTTCAAAATTACCTGTATTATGGCAAATTATGTGTTCTCTTTCTTTCCTTGCTGAAAGTCATTTACATGAAGAATCACAGAACTGAGATTATAGATACTGGGGGAGGGAATGCAGAAATATAGCTAAGACTGGAAGTTTGGGTGGGCCTCAATTTATGGTGGACAGCCAAAGAACAAATGTCTGATGTCATAATAAATCACTTATATTGCAAATGATTTAAAATAATGAAAACCCATATGCATTAAATTTTGCCCTGTACATCCATTTGACATATTTTAAGGAGACAAAAGATAGATTTTACATAAATCTTCAGTAAATGTACTTCGAAAAAATATCACCAGGCAGTAAAACGTAACTGCTTTAAAAACAGGCTTTGTCTTACACTTGAGCTCCTGCTTCACTGTGTGTCAGTCAAAAGCAGCAAAAAACTACCCCAGATTTACCTACTCCTTGAAAGAAAAAAAAGCAAAGAAGGAAAACTAGATGAAACAGCTTTTTTAATAGATCCTGATAAAGTTGTCTTTCACACTGTTCCAGGTCTTACATCTTACCCTAGCCACCTGTGGGTTTGCCTTTGAAGAAGTCTGTTCCAAACTCTCTTTGTTTTCCTGTGTGAAAAAGAGTTGAGAAACACAGGTTTCTCATTCTGCTTTCCAGGGCAGGAGCAGTCTGGACCATCCTCCTCAGGCAGCCATTCAATCCTGCCTGTGCTTCATGGAAACCTCAGGCCAAGCTTTGTATTCAGTATTTAGGATCTGTCACACACCAGCACTTGCAACGGCACAGACTTGAAGCTGGCTCTGTACACAGCACCCAGGCTGTGGATTTTGTCCTTTGCTTTATGACAACCTGTCCTGATGGAAGTTCATGTTCTTTTATGCTGGGATTTGCTACACATTCTAGTAAAAATAAGTCCTGAATGCCATCTCTGGTATGCTGTAAGAGGCAAGAGATTCCTTTGAAAGATGCCTGGCATGTCTTCACCAGGACCACAGCTCTGGGTACTGACTAGATACCTCTGAGAATCACGGGCAGAAATTCTTCCCAGGCTCTGCTGTGGATGGTCCAGAAAGGCAAGGGAGGTGATTTGCAGATGGTTTGATGCAACTCTGCCAAACAAAACAGAACCAAGTTAACTTTGCATTCCCTGTGTACAAGATGCAAACATTTGGCAGTTCCCAAGATACCCATCAAAGGGGAAGGTGGAGGTATGGGATACTGAGCACTGCTGTGCTTTGAACCCTGCCTGGCCCACAGCTCAGGTAGCAGTCAGCACCCAAGTGCCAGCAGTAGCTGTGGAGCTCAAAGGGGCCTTTTTTGTCACCAGTGCTGGGTTTCCAGCTCCTACACGACATTTTTAGTTCCTAACAGAGATCTCACCCAGGCCCATCCTTTGTGTGACGGGGCTGGGCTTGTTGAGCACCACACCTCTGGCAGATCCCAGAGGTTTCAAAGACATGCAGTCTAATCAGCCTCCCTCTCAGATAAATTAATCATCAATTCTGATTAGTTCTTGTCCCGCTACCACTCAGCACCTGTCTGGTGGCAAAAGCACCAGCAGAGACTCTTTGTAGTGTCAGTTAGAGAAACGTGGCCAAAGGTTTAGGGTCTGAAGGTCTGAAAGGACCCAGACTGATGGGCACTGGGTCCTTGGGTCTCTACAAGGGCCAGGCATGTAAAAAAATCTGATTTTGATTGTGTTTGCTGACAGATTAAAAACCACATCATCCATTCCAATCAGTTTTGGAAGAGTTAAGTAAATAAGGACATGAACCAAAAGGAACATGGAAAGTCTGCCCCTTTAAGAAACAGGACTAAACCATCTCAGGTGGATTAAAACTGAGGCAATTGAAATCATGGCTTTATAGGATGACAGGAAAATTACCTGAAATATTTCAGGCACTATAATGAAGTCTTAAATGCTGTATCAACTAAGGGAATTAGAAGGTGTGTTACTGAGAGTCATGGATGAAATGATCTTTCCAGGTAAATTCTGTGGGTAGAAGTTGCTTATTTTGTTTAAGGGAAGCTTTTTCTCTAGTAGTTTCTAGGCTGCTAGGTATTAGTAAATTTTTATGTTGATAACTTATGTATGGAAAGCTCTGTTAGGTATTTCTGGGGAGGGAAGAAGTAATTGTTGTAAATCTCCCTGTGGTTGTGGTGAAAACTCCTTCAAAGGAAAAGAGTGAAAAGTCAGCATTGTAAACCACATGTTTCTTGGGTGTGAATGTGTTTGCAGTGGTAGTTCAGAATAAAGAAACCCTACTGATCTGGTTCCATCTCTATGACATAGTACCTGTTTAATTAGAAGCTAAAATGGCTTAAAATTACACAGAGAAATAAACTGAAAGGTGTCCTGCTCCTTCATGCAACTGCATTCAAGGTGGGCTTTACACATGTGGTAGATTGTATGAAAGAGTAGGATAAAGTTGATCACAAGGATATGAATTACTTAAGGGCAGAGTCCTAGGGATGGAGTAATAATGTGCTTTCCCTGCCTGCCCCTTGCTAAACGGATTCGGAATGAGAACCTCCCGTTCCTATTTGCTCAGGTTCTGGGGGGAGCACTTTGTTTCCCACCCAGAGAGGAGAAACTGTGTCCTCCTTATGCTCAGAATGAAGTAGGAGAGACCTGATGTTGACAAAACAACTTCCACTGAGTGAGGGTGAGAGGTGGGATGATTTAACTGTTGGCAAAACCAGTGGGATTCTGGCTCCACCAGCATGCCACGAGTCCCTAAGTCCTCCTGCTTTTGCTGCTCCATGATCAGCAGCAGACCCAAGCACTCCCCCTTTGTCAGTACCCACAGCTGGGTGGCTGTTCTTTCTTACCACAGGGCTATATTTAAATGCCCATAGATGTTGTTTTTCATCCCCAGTGCTTTTGAGAGGGCGAACAGCTGATCATTAACAGGGAGTTTGCTTGTACCCCTGAGCACACTTAACCTAGAGCAGCAAATAGTTATTGTATTGCATTTCGGTGTGCGCCTGTGGGCACACTTAAGTCAATATACATGATGGCTAGGAGCACGGTATAGCATTTGTCTACACCCATGGGCACCCCGAATTGCCAGTGTGAGGGAACTGGTGAATTAACTAGCTGTATGCCCACTGGTGTAGTTACTTCAATACCACTGTTAATTGCTTAACTTAAATCTAATCACAATGCAAAATAACCAAAGGGAAGTGCCCCAAGAATCCCAGTTCTTACAGAAAATGGATAGCAACGTTTATTTCATTCTCAGCTTGTTTGTTGCCAAAGCTGAACAAGAAGCTCTTGGGGCAGAAGTGTCTGCAGTGAGTAATTGCCCTCCTTTCCCTGTCTGTTTACAGCCAGCGAGCTGCATGGAGCTCGCTGCTCTCTCTTCCAGCTTTTACCTGCATGAAATCTAGTTCAGGGTTGATGCTTACTCTGCTCATTAGTGAAATTACCACCAGATGCTTTGTAAGATAGAGGTCACTCTGGCTGAATGCCATGACAACCTCTTCAAATAGTGTGATTGCTAAACTACAGCTTTGACTCGAAATGGTGCAGGAGGTAACGCTGACGCGCTGCAATTACTGCTCAGTCCTCACAGCGTGTTCAAACAACGCTGACTACCTCAGTGCTGACTTGGCAGCACCAGAACTGGGTCTGGGATGTATACTGTGGGTGACTAGAAAACGTAGGCATTTCAGGAGAACGCCTAGATGGAGCACTAGCTGATCTCATTAGCCTGTGTCTAGTCAGGGCCCCTAGAACTGTGGGAAAATGGCAATTAAGTGATAAGGACGAGTCTAAAGTTACATGGGCATGGGTGGGCTGGGTTTCACTGGTGCTGGCAGCCAGTCTTTGCAACTGAAGAAATCTTAGGCAGAGTCTTAACTACTCAGCAGAACAATTAACACGAGGGACTGGATCAGCCTCTCCTAGAGCAGCGTCATCGTTCCTCACTAACAGGACTTATGTCTCCTGCTGTACCAGTGCAAAGCAGGTCGAGCTAGATGGGCACTGGGGACACAGCGCACATGGACAAGTGTCACAGAGGAACAGATGAGGGGAAAGGAGGGGGAAGAATGTAGCAGAACTATTTTCTGTAGGATAGTGTGGGACAGTCCCCTGGTGAAGTCACAGAGCTGGCTGGTTAGAGAAAGCTCTGCAGCACTTCTCTGTGACAATGGCAGGCAGGACTTTACAGCTCTGCTAATAGCAACCCTGTGTGGCTTCCAGTTCACATGTATCTTGTAATGAAAACTGATTCTGTTACAGATGTCTCTGGTGCGATTTGCAACTAATGTGACTGTGATTGATGGACCAGATAAGCTTATTATTAAAGTAGCAGAAGAAAATAACTTGGAGATGTGGAATGGCAATTATCCAGACATAAAATGATTGATTAAAACTGTAGAACAGCTACTAATTTATAGCCTTATGGTATTACTGCAAAATAAATTTTTAAAGATGAGTGTTTATCTAGAGGGTTACGCTACTGAAATCAGATGATTAACCTTATGAAAGTAACCAGACCCAGTGGAAAATACCATGTGCCTGCCACCATTGCTGTCCCCCTCTGCGTGTTTCTTCTGTGCCTTACACAAGCCTGTGTGCAAGAGCAGAGAAAGCTCAGCATGGGAGCCTAGCCAGCACCCCTTCCTCTGACTGCAGCTTGGGCAAATGCATCTAGGCAGGCTCTTCTAAACATCTTTGGTTTGGTTTTAAGAGGCAGAAAAGTGGCAGCAAGAACCTGAGTGTCCCTTAGCCATAACGCCTGCGGATCAGGAGTTTGTAATAGTGTATAATGAGCTTTAACCATTAAGCCCTTCCATTAACTAAGGGGAGATTGGGTCTAGAGAGGATTAAGCCATGTTAGAGCGAATACTTAACTAGGTATTAAAGGAAGTACTGGTTTTTTACCTTCTAGGTGTCTGCAAAATTGTTTTATATGAGGTCAGAGCAGGGCAGTGATAAGGAAGAGGCAAGCTCCCTCAAACCTAAACATCTGGAAGAGCTGAGGAAGACACCAGTTCTGATGACAAACCAGTTGTTGGGGGAGTGCATCAGGCTAAGGCACTAAGTATGATCTACAGAGCCAAACTGCCATGAAACTCTCCGTGTTTGTCAGCCTGGTTAATCTAGTTCTTCCCAAGATCCTCAGGGAGCAGCAGCAGATCTGTCTCAGAGGTATGTTGGATCAACCCCTCGAATGAAACTGTTCCGGGGGGGGGGTGGGGGGGTGGTGTCACGCCTCAGCCGGTGTCGCTCGCTCGTGACTCTTGGCGAGAGGGTTTGTCTCCTGCACTAACGTTACAGAGACTGTTACAGCTCCCCGGCCGGTGCCCGGCTGCACTCGGCATCTCCAGCGCCGTATGGAAAAGGGCCCCGGAGCGCACGGTGCCCCCTCCTGCCAGGGCAACACAGGCTCTGGCACCCCAGGCCTCTGGCGGCAGACGGGAGGGAGAGCCCCGCTCCCCCCGCCTCTCGGGTCCGGCCGTCAGAGCGCGGGGAGTGTCTCGGCGTTGGCATCACGGCCCCGGGGGCAGTGCGCGCCCCCCGATGAGGCTGGGGCGCACCGGGCAGACGCCGTTCCCCGCCCGCTCCTCCGTCTCCGCAGGTCCCCAGGGGGACGCTTCTAGGGACGGCTGTCCCGGGAGCCGCCAGGCTGCGAAGGCGGGCTCGGGAGCACGGCTGCTGTCGCACAGAGCTCCCCGTCCCCTCTCCCGCCGCGGCGGGGGGGCCCGGCCGGCCTCCGCGAGCCACACGGGCTGGGGGCGGGAGCCGCCGGGCTCCGGTGCGGCGGCTTCGCTAACGCCGGCCGCCGCCGGGAAGGCGGGTCCGTGCACCGCCTTAGCCTGAGCCGCTCGGCCCGAAGCGGAGACCTCAGGGCTGGCCCGGGCCGCGGGGTCGGGGCTCTGCCGTTCTCCCCGTCCTTCACCGGGAACAGCCGCCCGCCCGGGCCTCGGCGGGAGCCCGGCGTCACCCCCCCGCTCTGCCACCGCCCCTTCCCGGCAGCCCCTGCAATCGCAGCGCGCTCCGCGCAGGCTGGGCCGTACCACCGGCTCTGCTTTTGGGGGAAGCGCGGCAGGGAGCGGCTCTTTCCTCAGCTGCTGCCGCCGCCGCTCCCGTCCCAGGAATGCGGCCCGCGGCACCGGCTGGATTCGGACGAGGCGTTTTCGGCGCTGAGGGTGGCCCAACGCGCTCCCCGCGGCAGGAAGCGCGTCCCGCCGCCAGCCCTCCCCGCCGCCGCGAATAGTTCGCCCCGCGGCTCGGCCCGGCCTCTGAGGGGGCCTCGGCCGCCATTTTGTGCGGCGCCAGCGGAGAGGAGCGGGCAGGTGCGAGGCGGAGGCCGTGAGGGTCTCCTAGAGACGCCGCTCCCTTCCCGAGCCGGTGAGCGGGGCGAGGCGGTAGCGCTCGGGGCTACTCGGGCCGGGCCGCCGGCGGGCTCGGGCGGACCCTGCGGGCGGTGGGGCCTGGGGCGCGGTTTAGTTCAGCCCGTCGCTGGGCCCAGCCCCGCGGAGGGCGGCTGCGGCGGCCCAGGGAGAACCCTCCGCGCCTCGGGCAGCACTCGCTGCCGGGCTCTCCGCAGGCTCTGGGGTGGGCCGAGGCGTCGGGCCGCGCGTCTGTCGGTGCGGCTGGGCCGGAGAGGCTTTAACGTCAGTGAGCAGCGCGCCTGTTGTGTAATTGGCACAGCTGGGGCCGCGCCTTCAGGCACAGCTGAGCGCGCTGCCCGGAGACCCGGCGGCTGACGCCTGCTCTTCGCCTTTCCCCCGCACCTCAGGGACTTCCAGCAAAGATGTCGGAGTATATCCGGGTGACGGAGGACGAGAACGATGAGCCCATCGAGATCCCCTCGGAGGATGACGGCACCGTGCTGCTGTCCACAGTGACCGCGCAGTTCCCCGGGGCCTGCGGGCTGCGCTACAGGAACCCGGTGTCGCAGTGCATGAGGGGTGTGCGGCTGGTGGAGGGCATCCTGCACGCCCCAGAAGCTGGCTGGGGAAACCTGGTCTATGTTGTTAATTATCCCAAAGGTTTGTCTGATTTTCCTTGGCTTTTTTTTTTGTTCTAACTTGCTTTTCTCACTCCAGGTCGGTGTGAGTCAGGCTGATTTAGCATGGTTACAATATTGCTGTTGAACCTTCTGCTTTATGGTTCAGTGATTGTTTGTGTGTCTATCCTGTGCCCTATCTCTGACCCTACCCAGTTTTTAGATGTGCAGTAAGATTTGTAACTCTCTACCCATTCAAGCACTTTAACGACAAAGTTGTTGAGTTATCTAGTAGAGGCAGTTTCCAGAGTTGAGGATGATGTCTAATGTCCTTGTTTATATTTAGATAATAAGAGAAAAATGGATGAAACGGATGCATCATCAGCTGTGAAAGTGAAACGAGCAGTACAGAAGACTTCGGATTTAATAGTCTTGGGTCTTCCATGGAAAACCACTGAACAAGACTTAAAGGAATATTTCAGTACGTTTGGAGAAGTTCTGATGGTGCAGGTAAACTCCTTTTGCAGCTCCAGTGAGGAGGGGCGATAGGTAGAAATCGGCTTTCTGATAAAGCCAGTGGAAACAAATAGAGGTGTATGCACTTGGAGCAGACATGAAGCTGTGTGTCCCTCTTCCTAGGGTTCATTCTGTTCCCTGAGCTTTGTAGCTGCAGGTGTGTGTAGGTACAGATGGCCAGGAATATTTGGGAGTGGTAATTCACACGGGTCAGCTTAATGGGTACAGTGTTTTTAAGCTTTTTAATTTATGGTACTAAGTGTTGCAGCTGAGTATATATATATGTGTGTATGTGTTGAGGAATTGGAGATTGCTCTGATGGGTGTGTTCCCAGGACTGATACTCCCAAAGAGAACTGCACTGAGTTCATTCAGGAACCACAGGCTGCCAGCGGTTACTCTGTTACCGCTGCCTACACAAGACCCCCGGTCTGTGCCGCACGTTCCTGCGGCAGCTGCGTGCTCACAGTCCCGGGGATGTGGTGCTGCTCAGCCAGCACGGGCGCTGGGGACTCTGGTGGCCTCAGCTGTGAGATGGCCTGGTCAGGTGTGAGGGCTGTCTGGTGGCAGCAGTTGGAGGACAACCCTGCTTTGGTTTTCCTGTGTCTTCACGGGTGTGGTTTTGCCCTCCCAGGAGGGGGAGTCTCGCCCAGTCCTCTCATGCTTGGCTTGTTCCTCATCTGTTGCTGCTCGCGTGCCCCATGTGCAGCTACACGTGTTTGCTGCTTTGGTGGTCACAGTGCTGATACAGCTGGTCTGACTGTACCATCACAGCATGACACAGTAACTACAGCCCGTTTCAGTGGCCAAGCCTGGCCTCAAGGCAAGCTACTCATTTCACTTTGTAGGTGCTTTGACTGCAATATATTGGTCATTTTTAATGAAAATACAATCAAAATTTTTCGTATCCTTTTTCTGGCGACCTAAATATTGAAATTAGTAGAGGAGATGTCATTAAGTCACAAATCCAGGTGTGTGCTGTTCCTGTGACCTTCCAACAGCCTGCTCTTCTCTGTCTTAGGTTAAGAAGGACATTAAAACTGGCCACTCGAAAGGCTTTGGGTTTGTGCGGTTTACGGATTATGAAACCCAGGTGAAAGTGATGTCTCAGCGGCACATGATAGATGGAAGATGGTGTGACTGTAAGCTGCCCAATTCTAAGGTACTTCTGTATTTACTACTGGTTTTATTTTTACTGGACACTGGAAGTGAACTTGTTTAGATGAGCAGATGACCAGATCAGTAACGGCTCCTTTTGGTCTATGAGGGGACAGGACAAGTGAGAGCATGGAAGGGAAATGGGGAGGAGGTGGGTGCCCGTACAGGATGTGTTGGGTGATCAGCTGGTTATGTGGGGAGTTAGGTACAGGTGGGACCCTGAGGTGAATGTTTCAGTGTCCGGTACCTGCTGAGCTTGTCTGCTGTGTGAATAAATGGAGGATCAAGCAGGTGCAGTAACAGCCTTGGGAAGATCAGAACGCGTCTTGGAATTCCAAACTGAACTTGACACTTCTGCTTTCTGTGCAGTTACTGCAGAACCCCCACACTCTGGATTTGTGTATTGCTCCTGCTTTTGTTTTCTGGCCACTCTTCTGCATGTGTATCAGGGCGCAGGCACGTTCTGAACAGAACTACGCTTTTTAAAGGCTTCCAATCTCAACTCGGTCTTCAGTCTTCTAACAGCCTAGATTAAAAGGGGCCTTTATCGTAGAGCACTTGGTTCTCATGGGCAGTTGCAATCTTTCTTCTTCTTTTCCTCCTCTTTGATTCTCTCCAGCAAAGTCCTGACGAACCTTTGCGTAGCAGAAAAGTGTTTGTTGGGCGCTGCACTCAGGACATGACAGAAGATGACCTCCGACAGTTCTTTGCCCAGTATGGAGAAGTGGTAGATGTCTTCATTCCTAAACCCTTCCGAGCTTTTGCTTTTGTTACGTTTGCAGATGATCAGGTACATCTTAAAATATTTTAACTCCATATTTAGACAGCCTACGTTTCAGTAGCTTCATAAAGCATAACTTCTGGTACCACACATGGAACACTTAACTTATCCACATTCTTAAGAATTCCAGTGGTGTTAGCTTGATTTAATTATGGCACTGTCCAAGGTTCCATGTGTTGGATGCCACCATACAGGCGGGTTTTTACTCTGCAGTTAGTGTAGTAGTGAATGTGAAGATAAAACCCTTCAGATTGGATTAAGGACGTGCACGTGCTTCCTTTGCAGGTTAAGTCTCTGCTTGGAATCACGTGGGGATTTTTTGTCTTGTACTACTAACAGTTTTAAAAAACAAATCTAACACATTTAATCAATCCCTTGTTTCTTATAGGTTGCCCAGTCTCTTTGTGGAGAGGACTTGATCATTAAAGGAATCAGCGTACATATATCCAATGCTGAACCTAAGCACAATAGCAATAGACAGTTAGAGAGAGGTGGAAGGTTTGGTGGTAATCCGGGAGGTTTTGGGAATCAGGGGGGGTTTGGCAACAGCAGAGGAGGTGGGGGAGGACTGGGTAACAACCAGGGCAGTAACATGGGTGGGGGGATGAACTTCGGGGCCTTTAGCATCAACCCCGCCATGATGGCGGCAGCGCAGGCGGCCCTGCAGAGCAGCTGGGGGATGATGGGCATGCTGGCTAGTCAGCAGAACCAGTCGGGGCCATCGGGAAACAACCAGCCCCAAGGCAACATGCAGCGGGAACAGAACCAGGGCTTTAGCTCAGGAAATAACTCCTACGGCGGGTCCAACTCGGGGGCAGCCATAGGCTGGGGCTCAGCCTCGAACGCGGGCTCCAGCAGCGGGTTTAACGGAGGCTTTGGTTCAAGCATGGATTCCAAGTCGTCGGGCTGGGGAATGTAGACGCAGTGGGCTCTGATACTGACTCTATGGTGGGAAATCAAATTTTTCTAACTCCTGGTAAGTATACTGTAAATTACATATATACTAAAATTTTCCAAAAGTTTGTTCAGTGTGCAGTATATTCAGCAGTATTTTTGACATTTTTTCTTTTTTAAGAAAAAAAAAAAAAAGAAAAAGGTAAAAGGAATTTTCTAAGTTTTGTTACATATCTTGTTGGGATACGGAATGTTTGGAAGCAGACTGCTGGTTGCCCGATAGGTAATCTAACACTACAAGCGATAGGAAAGGTTTCTCCTGTAAGGCTTTATCCCTTGTTTCCCGGCTACCTGAATTCTTTGCATGTTGGAAATGGAAACCATTGGTCAGAAACAGCATTCTCTCCCTCTCGTTTTTAGTTTGATCCCACCATAAGACTCTCCAAGTGCCCCGGTTGGAGAAACACGGTGTCGTTTTTGTTTTGTTTGTGTTTCTTTTTAACACTGTCTCCCCTCCATACTAAAGTACGATATGAAGGCTTCATTTAATCTCTGCAGTTCATCTCATTTCAAATGTGTATGGAAGAAGCACTTCATTGAAAGCAGTGCTGTAAATATTCTGCCTTAGGAATACTTCTGTCTACATGCTTTCTCATCCAAGAATACTTCATCACACCGCACATGCTGCGTCTTAGACGGTGGGTGTTCCATTTTTATCCGCTACTCTTTATTTCATGGAGTCGTATCAACGCTATGAACGCAAGGCTGTGAGATGGAACCAGAAGGCTGTTTGAACTTTTGAAACCTTGTGTGGGATTGATGGTGGTGCCGAGGCATGAGAGGGCTGGTATGTGCGAGATAACAGGAGAGAGCGCATGCGGAGACCTGGTGGTGCATTATGGGATTTTATTTTACTTGGCGAGGTGTCTCTCGATCCTGTGGCTTTGGTGAGAGAGTGTGCGGAGAGCAATGATAGCAAATAAAGTACGAGTGTTTATTGCATTCAAAGGACATCCATATGTGGAAGACTTGAAGTGGGTTTTATACCTAGTTAATCGATTAGTTGGATGTGTTACGTGAAATGAATCTTTGTATTTTTTTTCCCTTATGTCAACTGCTGTGAATGCTGTATGGTGTGTGTTGTTTTTTTTTTCTGTTAATGATCTGTAAGTGTGGTAATGTGAATTGAAGATGATGGGGTTTGTGAGGAGAACATTGAGCTTGTGGTGTGCTTTGCAAGTAGCTCTTGGAGCAGAGATCACTAGCGAGCTCAGTGTGCCTCTCCAGGGTGGAAGTTCCACTGTCTGTAAGATATCCATAAGAATGCTGTTTGCTGCAGTTTCGTGTTTGGATGCTTTTTATAAGATTTGTCACTGTAGGAAATTCTTAAATAAAACTGATTTAAGTAATATGTGTCTTTGTTTTGCAGCCCTGAATGCAAAGAATTCATAGCAGTTAAATTAATTACCCTTTTGAGATGAACTTCTGTAAAGCTTTTTTGCAGTAATTTGGTTTGTTTCAGACAAGCATGCTCTAAAAGTTGCCAAGTCAAACGGAGCCACCGCTCAGCACGTGTCGGTACCTGACACCCAACTCTACCCACTGTATTTTGCACTGTTCAGTGATACGTATCTATGTAAAATCCAGTTCCCCCACGCTTGGGTGCCCGCACCTAGAATGGTAAGCAGTTCCCTCCAGATTGCATCTGTACCAAGGGACGTTACTTGTTCTTTTAGGAGTTGGAGTTCCTCATCAGGAGCGGGTTGGGGGAGACAAAGGCTGCCCAGATGTATTTCTGTCCTCAGCACAGCTCCTCAGGGGATGGATAGTGGTGTTCTGAAACCAGCCTGCTTGGGAGAAGTGTTGCCCTGCAACACTTTCAGCCCAGAGGCAAGCGATAAACTCATGTTTAAAACTAGTCACAGGGGGCTTTCCAGCTGAACGAAGCCTTAGTAAACGTACAAAGACTTTGATAGAAGTTGTAATCTAAAAAACCCCTCAGTTTATTACAGGTGCAGAAGTGTCAGCTAAGAGGCAGCTTCTTAACAAAGAGCAGGACCTTTCAGCAGAAACCGGTGGAAGGTTCTTTCCACTGGCAGTAGGAGCGTGAGGAATTGTTTCATCTACTTGTGCTCGAAACCCACTGCAGCTTGATCCATGTTTTCTATACACCGTGCTACTAAACTGTAGCTGTGAACCTCTCAATATCCCTAGTTACACCATTTGTAACCTACTTAACTTTTCAAGTTACATCTCCATTACTGCATATTCTGGGTAGAAGCACATCTCCATAGCGGACCAAACCACACCGCTGTGAGGGAGGGGTTCTGAACACTCAGGCTGAGCAGTAATCCCACCCTTCTGTTGTTCCTGCCCCCCTGGGAGAAGTTGCTTAGACTTTTTTGCCTGCACCTAAGTGAGAATAATCTCCAAACTCTGTCCCATCTGTGAATTTTGCATTTTAGCACTTGCACTATTACCAGCTACTTCTGCTGAGTAACACTTAAAAATGGTATTCTTGGACCTCTGTGAGCCCCCTGCAAGGAACTTCATGGTAAGTTGCTGTAATTAGCATGGCTTTAATTTTGTTTCCATTGTCCAGGTTTAGGTTTTAACAGGCTGGTTGGCAGCACTGAGTAGTCTTTGCAAATGACTTTAGCTTTCCTTCACCCTCAAACAAAATCCCCCAGAACTTTAGAGTAATTTTCAAGTGTTAGTAGTATTTTCTAATTGCTTTGCATACTCTAGTGTTTTAAGTGAGCAAATAAACTACCATTGAAAACACTGAAGTGTTTGGAGTCATGTTGTTTTGTTGGTGTGTTTTGTAAAGAGCTTTCATTTTCTGTTACTCTAGGAAGTAAACTACTACTGATAGAAGGTGAGATGCAAGAAAGAGGAAGTTTTTGTAACTAAGGGGATACACAGTATAGTCAAAGCTGATTCTATAACATTGGTGTCAGGGGAGCATGCACTGTGTGAGAGCTCTTCCTTTATAGAAGGGCTCAGGAAGATAGGATGCTGCAGGGAGCCTCTGAACCACACAGTGCTGGACGTAAATGCCCCCCTGCCCCCTACAACAGCTGGTGCTTCCAGCATTCTTCAGCTCCCACCATGTGCTGGGGAGGGGGAAGGACCTTGATGCTCTGTGTGTTCACTGGCCCTTGGTTTGTTGTAAAGCTGCAGTCTTGCAACACTGTAACACTAGAGTTACAAACCCCACTTACTTAAATAAGAGTAATGCTGCCGTGAGGGAGAGGGAGGGTCTGGAGAGCTGGAGATCTACCAGCTGCGGGGACAGAACACAAACATGAGTGTTCAAATACTCGAGTTTTGGGAGTTTTGGGGTTTTTTAACAAATGTGAAGGGTGCAGTGGTGTTCAAGTGTGTCAATACTTAGGCTTTAATGACACCTGGCAGGAGTTACACATCAAACTCTCTTAAGGACATTGAAGTAACGAGCCAAGGGCTGGAGCTGGTGCCTTGTGCAGTCTAACCCTGGGTGCCAGTGGTGCTCCCCTGCACACCTGCTGTTACTGGAAGGGGTGTCCCAGTCTGTGCTGAGTTCTGGCTGGTCCCTGCCACCCAGTAGAGAGCTGTGGAACAAGGAATGCTCACTTCTTCCCCAGCCCCACGCAGCTCTCAGGTGAAACCTCATCACCTCCTGGAAAACGAGTGTGATACTGGTACTAGGTGAGACCATGCTCTGGTCCACCCACTGCAGTATCACTGCCAAAGCTGATGAGCTATTCTAATTCTTTGTTAGAACCTTTATGAATGAAGTTTTTTCTGCCCAGGCTTCTTCCTAGCAAAGTGAGTGTTTGTTTAAAGTTTAATCCTCAGAGCTGAGGGGTTTCCCTGCTCAGCTACACTGTCAGAGCTCGGTTGTCATCCAGAAGCCAACCACTGCCTGATCCTCTGGGCTCTGTAATTACCATCACTTGCCAGGGAAACTCTCCAGCTTGGCTCTCCTCCTTCCACGTACTCACTCCACAGCTCCACTGCTCTGCCCTTCACAAGCTGCAAAACAATGAGTGCAGCAACAAACCTCAAACATGTCAAGATTGGGACACTGAATTATTATGCCTGTATGGATTAAATTAAGTTAATGATTCCAAATGTAATTCCTAGATTGTTTTGGAATGGTAAAATTGCTTGCAAATGAGTATTTCATTTAGAGTACAATTTTCATTAGTCAGTATTACATACATCCTCTGGAAAAGTTCTGTAATCAAGAGAGACAGTTTTGCTCTGGAATTTGGGCCAAGGGAAGTGTGTTTGTTCTGAATGTCAATCAGGGTAATTGGAATCCATGGACATTCTAATCTAAGAGATAAGAGGACCAATTACACACTTAAATTGTAAAAATGTTTCTCCCAAAACTCAGCCTTGGATCTTGAGTAATTTTACAGAGTAACTGATTTTGCAGTTCAAGCAATAAAAGCCCCAAGCCCAACACTCTGCAGTGAGGGCAGTCAGGAGTGTGGTTCACTTTTCCTGCTGGAAACACCACCAAGCAATTTGAAAGCAACAGCAATTAGTTATGAAACTGCATCTGCCCAAAGAGAGTTGGAATAACCTCACAGTTCAGCTTTTTACTCTCTTCAAGGGGAACCAAACTGAGTGTCTGGGATTTACCTGCAGCGCTGGCAGCAGTTGGGAGCCTCAGGCAAGACCAAGGCCTGTTAACATAGTAACCAGAGTAACAGATAGGTGTGGGGTCAGCATTAATCCCTGCAGGGCGTGCCAGTCCCAGGGTGTGCCTATCACAACAGCTCTAGTTCTCTTACTGTTCCTCCCTGTTAAACAGCATGTGTGGCGCTGGCCATTCTGAACAGGAGAGTAACATAAAGGGGCAAATAGACAGTGAAATGGTTCTGCCTCATCAACTTAAAGCTACTGAAAGAAAATCCAAGCAAGCCCTGGTCCCAGACCTGCTGCTTAACCACTCCTGCATGGACAATGGAGCAGCTGGGTAACCTGTTCAGAACCCAGCTCCTGGTACTGGGGAACAAGCCCGGAGCTCAGCCCCTGGGTGCCCTGAAGTGCACTTCAGATGGAGCAGTGTCCTTCAGGCCCGAGGTCTGTGCAACGTGCCCACACACCGGACACCATCGGCACCAGCAGAGAGCTTGTTCAGGGCTTGTTGGAGCTGCCAACTCCAACTACTCTGTAGGTTTGTGTTACCTGGCTCCCAGACTGAAGGGGTTTCCCCCTTTGCAGTGTTTCCATCACTGCTACATCTCCATTCACATCTCACAGAGACAACAAACTTACAAACCAGACAACAGCTGAAGGTTGTGTTAGAGCAACACAGCAGTGATGCTGTCCAGGCACTGGCAGCACTCAGATTTTACATCACCTTTGAGTTTCCTGCATGCTCGTGGGATGCTGACTCCACATCACTGAGCCCCCTCTGGCTGCTCACAGGATCTAATCCCAACAAACACCACTTAGCTGAGGGTAAGAATGTGTTACACCTGCCTGGGGGACCTCTCCGTATGCTCAGGCACATGGCCTTAAGAAAGCAAATGATACTGCCCAGAGTGAACAGCCTCTGTATTGCCTTTCAGAGAGGTTCTGCTGCCCTTTCCAGGCACATCTGTGAATGCCAGGGCTATTCACTGCATGCCATCAGAACTCAGAACTGCTCATCATCATGAGCCTTCACGGGGCAGGAGAGGCAGTACACTGGTCCTGACATTCAGACACCAGTAACACCATGGCTGAGCACTGTGAGCTGGGAAGGGTTCAGTAGGTTCTGTGGTTTCCCTGGGAAATTTGCACTGGATTAAGTGTGACTGCAAGGCTCACACTGTGTGTACACAGGAAACCGACACATGGTAATGAATACAGACTAATTACAGACTAATTGCACCAGTACTCTAGAATAACAGAATCACAGACTTGTAGGGGTTGGACTCCACATCGAGTCCCACCCCCTGCCAAAGCAGGGTCCCTAGGACAGGTCGGCATCCAGATGGGGCTGGAATATCTCCAGAGAAGGAGACTCCACAGAACCATGGCACATGTGCTGGTCACATGTCCAAGGACAACACAGAACACAACCTGTTGTCTTCTACACACACACACACACACACACAGGGCTTTCCCACTACTAGCACTGAACACTAAGCCTCACATCAGTTCAGGTGTTGCTGGGTTTCTACATGAACAGAAAACACCACGTATGTGCAACCATCAAACCAGACTATACAAAAGCCTGCTGAGGTGAGTCTGTGCTGCCCTAAAACCTGTCTCACCTGTGACTAAAACTCTGCTGTAATTTTACATGGACAAGAGTATCTTCTGACACTGCCTGCTGGGAAGCAGGATGTTACTAAGAAGTGAGTCTGAAATGGCAGCATGCAGCAGGAGTGACCATTTATTCCAGCTTTAACTTCCCTGGAGAGGTGTGGTAACAAATGAAAGAACATTAAAAATTCTCACTACACTGTGAAATCATTTGTAACAACTTCTTTTCTTCCAGCATAATTGCCAGCAAATCTCTAAGCAGCAGTGTTCAAAGAGCACGGGCACACACAGAGAAACATCGTGCTCTCGGGAGGATATAAAGGGCAAGGAGGCTGGGGAAGGGTCTGGAGGGGAACCTTATGAAGAGAGGCTGAAGGCCCTGGGGTTGTTCATCCTGGAGAAGAGGAGGCTGAGAGGAGACCTCATGGGGTCTGTGGCCTCCTGATGAGGGGAGCAAAGGGGCAGCGCTGATCTCTCTCCTCTCTTTGGGGACCAGGGATAGAACTGGAGGGAACAGCATGAAGCTGAGCCAGGGGAGGTTTAGGCTGGGTGTCAGGAAGACGTTCTGTGCTGAGAGGGGGGTCAGGCACTGGCACAGGCTCCCCAGGAAAGGGGTCACAGCCCTAAGCTGAGGGTAAGAAGCATCTGGATGATGCCCTCAGCCCCATGGTCTGACTGGGCTGTGCCTGTGTGGAGCCGGGAGCTGGACTCCATGAGCCTTACAGGTCCCTTCCAGCTCAGGAGACTCCAGGAGTCTGTGACCCTCTGAAAGCCCAACCGCGAACAAACTCAGCGTGCTGAGCACACAGCGTGCAGCGTGCGAGCAGCAGGAACCCCGGCGAGAAAAGGCTCCTATGTGTTTAAGCCCTGAGAAGCCGCGGGCTGACAGCGAGTGCCGCGGCTCAGCCGCTTCCCATCTCCCGAGGGCCGCACGGCGCCTGCACCGCTGCGGTGTGACCATGCGGTGGTGCCTCAGGACCGGGGCACGGCAGCCCTGGAGAGTCGGGAAGCGGGGTACGCCCCTTACCCAGGGTCGGGAAGCGGGGTACGCCCCGTACCAGTGTTCTTTACTTACTGTTAGGGGCTCTCCGGGGGAAAGCCGCCCATTCTCTACACGGCTTCACTCACACGGCCACAGATCCACAGCTGCTGAGGACACAAGGTAAACTCTGCCTGCCTCCCTGGGATGCCCTCACCCAGGGCACAGGCCAGCCCCACACAGCTGCTGCCCCAACACACCTTGTAACCCCTTGCAAATGGGGAAAACTGGTCCCTGAAATTAAACCACAGTCCTGGCCCTAAGCTGGACTGTGAGCTCTGCAGGAATTCTGGAGTTCTCTTCCAACTTCACTTCAGAAGTAAGCTACTCAGTAGCTACACTGGTTTGTAGATGTGCTACAGGACATGGACACCCTGCTTGGGGCTGTTCCCTACCAGGCCTTTCTAGACTGAAGTTCTGGGAACAGTTTGGGTTTGAGCACGACCCAGAGGTCTCCTACCCACCCACTGCTGTGTCCTTTATCTCCCACCCAGGCTCCTCCTGAGGTCCCAGTTAGGACAGGCACATTCACAGCACTGGCCTGGCTGGATTTTTGCAGGCAAAGTCCTGCCACAGAATGGGCCAACTGGGTGTTTGAACCTGATGAGGATGAGACAAAGTAAACAAACTGTCCTCACTCCTTCTCCCATGAGGCTTACTGAGGAACAAACCTCCTTTAATACAGGGACTCCTTGATCCTGAATGGTCCTTCCTTGCAAAGTTCAGAAAGCCAGGCAGGTGGTTAGTGCTGGCTTGTCACTGGTAACTCCCAGTGTGCCTTTGCTCCAAGCATCCCAAGTGCTATGGAATTCCTGGGAAGAGCCTTGGGTCCATTTTGCAGAGAAGCAAGCTGAATGCAAACAATTTAACTACTCCCCTAGCATCACTCAGCCGTGCTAAGGGCAGAGTTTGTGATGAAATCTACCCAGTCATCACATACAAGTGCTTGTTTTTGGCAAATTTCCCAAAAGAGGAAAGTGTTGAAAGAAAAACCAAGCAAACAACCAAAGTGAGGGGACCAGAAATGAACAAGGAGAGATACAGGGACGTGAAACTGTAAATTAATGGCAGAAGAGAGGCTGAAGATGCTGTAAGAGAACCCAGCCTGTCTCACAAAGAGCTGTGATGAAAAGCAATAAACCTCCCCTTACCTTCAGGACATCACAGGGGCACAACACTCCAGGGTGTGTCTCCACATTCAAGGTCTCTGTAAATTCCAGCCTGCTCTGAAGTCATGGTCTACCCAGGTACTGTGGCTGCAGGACCTGAGTGAGGGATAAGGTGTTGGATCAACAGGGCTGCTAATTTTCCCAATTCTTTCAGTAAAAACCTGACTGAGAGTGGGCTAGGAAAAAAACCCCAACCCAACCCAGGAAATGAGAGTCACAGTGGGTTCAGGCACACTGGGTGCAGGGAGCAGGTCTTTTCCTACACTAGTTTATTGCTTTGGGAGAGTTTCAGAGCCACAGGTACCCTTGAAATGGAGGTGGGCTCAGCCACCTCACCTGTATGCACTGGTCACTGTTGAGGAAACTGCCCTCCCTCTCTTGTGGCAGGACCAGGAGCAGGGCAGGAGCAAGACCCAGCACTCCTGACCTCACAAGAGGTGCAGGGAAGGACGTCAGGAAAGCACCACTTAGGTCAGAGGCCTGGAGGTCAGGAAGAGGTGTGACAGCTGGAAGCTTGTCAGGAACATTCTCAAGTGTTACATCTGCAGCTTGTCTGCTGCACTGGAGTGCAGAGAGTTGTGGGGCAGCTATCAGCTCCTCAATTCCAGAAGCCTCTGAATGCAGCTCACTCTCTTTAATGCCTTTGTTGCCAGACATTTAGAGTGTAATTGTATTTGCTGAGCAAAACCAGCTGTGCCTCTCCCCGACAAAATTGGAGCCACAAATGCTCCCTGCTGGAGAGAAGCAAGAAGGAACAGCCACAAGTGCCCTGAGGATCTCTGCTTGTTGACAGCATCTGATCACTGTGAAGTGGTGCTTTGATCAGCTGGGAACAAAGACTTTATGATGTGCTGCAAAAGCTGTATGAGCAATCCTTTAATTGATGAGGAATGCTGGCCTGGCTGATAACACCAGCCTGTTTCTGCAGCACTGTGACAGGGAATTCATTACAAGAGGGAAATGGTTTGCCTTTGAATTGCATCCTCACACACACCATGCTAACCTCCACTAACAAAAATGCCATTAGCCTCTTATTAATTACAGATTATCACCCAAAACACACCACACTGTTTAAGGGTGCCATTTGAATGGAAGCAGAGAGAGTTGTGTGTGAGAAAATGGGCATTCTTGTCCCTTAACTAACCACAGAATCATTTAGGTGGGAAGAGACCTTTAAGATCAAACCATTACCCTGTCACTGTCTAGGCCACCACTAAACCATGTCCCCAAGCACCATATCTACATGTCTTTTAAATCCCTCAAAGCATGGTGACTCCACCACTCCCTGGGCAGCCTGTTCCACTGACTGACAGCCTTTTTGGTGAAGAAATTTTTCCTAATATTGAATCCAAACCTCCCTTGGTACAACTTGAGCCCATTTCCTCTTATTGCTTGTTACTTGAGAGAAGAGACTGACACAGCAAGGGGGGGGTGATTTTTTTCCCTCCCTTAACTGTTATTACCTCATTATTCCCAACTAAATGCATATTTCTGTAGATTCACCAACTGTGGCTCCACCTACAGAAGGATTTGATGGTGATGTAAGAATAAAGCATGTCTTCAGCACCTCTCTTGAGCTGCTTAAAATACTGCCAGTGACACAGAGCTCACTGCCTTTCTGAAGGCTTTAAGGTCCTGCTATAAGACCTCCTTCCATCTGCTCAGGTTAAGAACCACCCCAAAACCCACCTGATAAGCAGCTTTAGCAGTATATTCCTCACAGCTGTTCAAGTGCAAAAAGATCTACTTCTCTTAAAAACTGAAATTTCCTCCTGCTGTTAGTAATCTGTGCCACCTCTACAGCCCCTACAGGAGTAGTGTGGAGGCAATTACAGGCAGAGATGGGAATGGAAATCTGAAATCCTTGGGTGTGAGAAAAGACTCAGTGTGAAGTCTTACCCTAAACATACAAACTGCAATATAATGTGTACTAACTTTACCCCCCTAAGTCTCTACTGAAATCATTAGGAAGTTAGAATCTGGAATCTGCTGCTAGTTCTGCTGTAGGACTCTTTCCCATGACCTACATAACCATCTTTCTCTGAGCATGAGGATCTACTGGGCAACATGGGATGCTCAGGTCAGTGAAGTTTAATTCTCCCTCTTAGGGGAACCTCAGAGCCAGAAGTCAGCTCCTATTTACTGTAATAATGATGTCATCTTCCTTCCTTAAAGTATGTTTAAAGGAATGTTATTAGACTAAACCCAGCATAAAGCCCTGTAAGAGAAATGGTGGAGAAGAGAGGACTGTGTGGTGGCACACAGACATGCACTGAAACACTCTCACTTCTGAAGGCTCTGTGCTTCCTAGTGAAGGGGCAGGGGGACACACAATGAAATTAGAGGCTGAAACCCCCAAGTCTGATACAAAACCAGGATTAAGCAATAGCATAACATTAATCCATGCAATACACTGCTATGTAAAATCAAGGGGAACTTTTCTACACCACTGCTAAGCAGCACACAAACAATCCAGGGTGTATTGCAGAGGATTACAGTTCTGGATGGCTGTGTACTTTAAAATCACTTACTGAACTGTATCTTCCCTGAAGCATGAGATGCTGGCCACTATCAGAGGCAGGAGATTGTGCTTGAGATGTCCTTAGCCCAGATCAGCTCTAGCAGTGCATTCCAGAACTGCTGGGAGCTGCCCAGGCGTTGGCTCAGAGCCTCTTCAGGACTCTGACTGCTCCGTGTTCACACAGCAAGAACCAGCACCACCCCTCTGTGCAGAGCTGGGATCCCCACATGCTGTTACAGGCCAGATGAGAACAATGCCCCACTACTACCCTTCACCTTGTTTTGAAGGACTAAAGAAGGTGAAAGACACAGACTAATAGTTCTTCATGTTTCATTCCATCCATCTCCTCTGAACTCAGTTTCCTATTTGTGGTGTGAGATTTTCATCATACAGTTTGGAAAAGTGGGAGTCATCACCACCAACAAACTCCTGACTTGTGCTCACATGAGAGGACAAAACTCACTGACCCAACCAAAGACACTCTGCAAGTCAAAGGGAATTTGCAGCTTGAAGATGAAAAAAACTTATACAGGACCTTACTTTTCCCCTAATATCTCCTGGATGTGGCCACTGGGAGTTCCCTTTGTCAGGGCAGTATTTTTTCCATAAGTCTACAAGCAAGAAAGTCAAAAACTAGCCAGCACAAAAAGGATCAAATAAATTTTTACCATCTGCCAGCAGAAATGCTGTCCCCTTGACTTCTCTGTTCAAGCTTTAGAGGTGTCCAGAGAGTGCTCAATTATGCTTAGGCCATATTTTTATTAGAATCACAGTGAGCTGTTTGCCAGAGGCTTGAACTCTGAAAAATGAACCCCTCAAAACTTGCAAGTCCATTGTCATCGGCTCATTAGGTCTCCAATGAAAGGTGGGTCATAAATTCAATCACCAAGCCATGACAAAATTTCAAGCTGCTTTGATCACAATTCACTGTGACCATGAAACAGCTTCTGAACAAGATTAAATACAGCACAAGGAAGCCTTGGTAAGTGCTTGCACAGCCACTCTACCCCCAAATCTGTTCCCTGTAGCATCTACCTTCTACCACACTTGTATCTACCCTGTAAGTCAAGGCAGTGATGTTACCTCTCATTTTGCAGACATGTTCAAAGCTGGTATCAAGTCACTTCCTCAAGGTAACAGTCAGCAAGTGCAGTGATCTGCACTAAGTGTTCCATCTAAAAGGCTTTTGTCCCTCCTGTGCTCACCTGGGAAAGGCTTCCTCCCTTGTTTACTCCAGGCACCACAGAGTAGAGATGGGGCTGGAGAAGCTGAGCCTCAGAAATTACAATTAAAAGCAACTCCTGCTATATTGCAGAAATAAGGAAATGCTGATCAGCTACTGCTCCTTAATCCCTTGAGCTTTTTACCTGCAGTTCACCTCCAGCTGCTCAGCTCTGACTTGTTAACCTCTTGTCCACAGAGTTAGGGAGCTACAGTCAATTAGGACAATTAGGGAGCACAGAGTTTCTCCAACATGTTTCAAGAGGATGGTCCCTGCCCAAGGAGGGACAGTTTGAAAGGACAATAAATGGATATTAATGTGGAGTATGGAGGGCTGAGGCAGTAACAATCAACACCACAAACAACTGTGCAGGAGAACAGCATTCCTTGTGGTGCATCTAGTGTGGGGAGGGCACTGTTGCCACCCCCTGTGTGAAGGCAAGACACAAACTTCTCTGGTGATGTTCATATTACCAAACTCCTGGCTCCATAAGGCCATGTTCCTGATAGGTGCTATGGCCAGAGTCACAACATTTGAACTGAACAAAAAAACCCTCCAAAAAACCTCATCAAACCTTTCCAAAGGGAACAGGAACAGCATAGAAATAGTTTGGATCTACAAGTCTGGGTGCAGACAAGAGAACAGTGAAAAGGAACATAAGGAAACCAATGTGTGGTTCTGGTCTTTTTGCAGTTTAACAGCTATGGAAGGTTATAGGCAACAAAAGCTGGACAAGAAATTCACGAGTCTTCAGGTAGCTGTGATGCTCAGGGGCCTTTCACAAAGGCTTCTCTCTTATCAGCTCCTGCCTTATCTACCTTCTTCTTTCAATAGTGACACATGGGAAATGCATGAAAATGAATGCCCCAGAGGCTGCCATCAGCTTTCAACAAGGAACAGCCTGTTTATTGTCTGCAGGAGGCAGGGCTGAAAGGCAAGGAACCAAGACATACAAGTCACCCAGCAAGAGAAACCTGCAGCCCTTGGGCAGACAGCAACAGGCATGTCGGGAGGGAGGAAGGGAGGGCAAACCAGCTCTTCCCAGCACATCTGTCTCCATCTCTGCCTAAGCAAGGAGGAGCTTAATTAGCTCACGCTGGAAAATAAAGGAGAGAAAAAAGAGAGCCTGTCAATATAAGCCTGCTCAGACAGGAGCCCAAAAATCAAAGGGGGAGCTTTTGCCTTCACCTCATGAAGGCAACCCACAGAGACCTTTGCTTTGCAGCCCAGCCCAGCAGCTGGAGCAGCTTTGGCACTTGCATCTAAAGGCTTCTGAAACGTGAACAGGTTTCAGCACATCAGCGGAACCCCAGTAATCCCCAGTGTGCACATCTCCACCCAGCAGGGCAGCCCGGCCCTGCAGTATTGCTGAGGAGCTCCCTCTGCCAGTGTCATGTCAAAGAAGGGGTGAGAAGTGTGCACACATGAAATGGTCAATGCAAAGCTGCTACTTCACAGCTAGTCCTTTTACACCTTCACATTAAGGCCAGGCACACGCTTGACAGTGTAAGTCAATCCATACCCTTGTGCTAAAAGCCAACACTTCAGGAAGGGAAGTTTGAATGAATAGGTTTGTTCAAATACTCTGGAGAGATGAGAAGTCTGAACCTTGAATCAGGCCCAGGCAGTCATGTCTGGAGAGTTTGTAATAGTGTACTGGCTTTGGCTGGGGTAGTAGCAGCTAGTATGGGGCTATGACTTGGATCTGTGCTGGAAACAGTGCTGGTAACACAGGGATGTTTTAGTTCTCACTGAGCAGTGCTTACAGGGAGTCAAGGCCTTTTCTTCTTCCCACCCCACTACTAAGTAGGCTGGGGATGCACAAAGAGTTGGGAGGAGACAGAGCTGGCAGAGCTGACCCCAGTGACCAAAGGGATATTCCCAAGCAACAGTTACACATGATGGAGCCCCGCTTTCCACAAGACTGCTGAACACCTGCCTGTGAGGAGAAGTAGGGAACAAATTCCTTGTTTTGCTTTGCTTGTGTGTGTGGCATTTGCTTTACCTATTAACCTACCACTACCTCAGCCCACAAGTTTTCTCACTTTCACTCTTCCAATTCTCTCCCCCATCCCATGACAGGGAGAGAACTGACAAATAGGCTGGAGTTGGGAAGCTCAAGGTGGCCTTAAGCACTGCAAGCTCGATCCAATTCTGAATTTCAGCACTGGGGAGCTCAAAGAAACTATCTTCCCATCTATGATGCTATTCAGCATGCAGTATGCACGTGGTTCCTTCTAGACAGGATTCAGCTCCAGGTGGGCGAAGCTGCACCCACAGGGAATGAATGTGACACCGTGTGGAGGCACGTTCCACTGCAGAGTGAAGCCCAAGGTGCCCATCACCGCGCTGAGTCAGACACAGAAGCTTTTCCTGCTTGTGAACTGGGAAGGAGAGCCAGGCAGAAGCCAGCTCAGTAAACCTCATGCTGCATGTCCTTCTGAGCAAGGGATCTGTGCCTGGCCTTGTCTACTTTTTAATGAGTGGATCATTGGATCTGGTGTCAGTGACGTGGACCAAGCTGCTTCTTGGCCTGTGTCTTTCCAGGGGAAGTAAGCAAACTATTTCTCCATTAGACTTCACAACTCAACTGTTAGTTTTTCCAACACATCTACTAACTCGGTATCTCAGTACCCAAGGCCCAAGATATCCTCAGTTTTTGCAAGGCTGGCTACACTGGCAGCCGTGGGGACTGAAAGACTCTGCAGTGGGCAATGTAAGACAAGTCTCCAGCTTCTCCATTCAACTGTCTAAAGCTGAATCCAGGTGGATGCTGCCTAAGGAGTAACCAAAACCAACTGCCAGTACACCACTTTACTGCAACACATTGCTCTCCCTAACAGTGGCAACTTTGCAAACCAGGGCCTCTGTTCACAGCCCTGACTAACCCTCTGTACCCTCCTCCAGCTGCACCAGGCGTGCAGAGAACACTGCAAACAACAGCAAGGAACCACAGCTTTCATCTTGCTGCTATTTTTGGGACTGGATTTAAGTGGGTGTTGTAGGTAAGGAAGTATCTTCTGATCTAGCAAGAGCTCACCTGTGCATGTCCTCTTGTTTTGATGCAGTGTGTAGCCAACCCGACAGCTACAATAGTAGCCTCCCACATAGTTGTGACAGTGATGATTGCAGAGGGGTTCACCATCAAACAGCTGCTTGCACTCATCGATATCTAATGGGCAAAGCACAGAATTAGGCAACCAACACCCTCCAACAACACTCTGCCTTGGTCTGAGCCCCTCTGTGTTTTGTGAGGCTGGCCTATGGTCACAGTGCCCTTTCTCATCTGCCTCTGCTCAGCGAGATCACCTTGTGCCACCTCACAGGAGCAGCCACAGGCCATGAGAGCACAGGGAAGCCCCAATCCCACCAGAGCTATGTCTCATCTACAGGAGGGGCTGGTCTCTTACCTTCAGCAGCATAAAAGGCCTCAAAGCCTGTGAATGGTTTCTCATTGGAGTAGTCAGACCGAAACACTACTGTGAGGTTGTTGTCAATGGAGACATAGGTCTTGTTGCCTGGAGCTTCTTCAGTGTCTGTACTATCCTTTCCACACAGCACAGCCAACGTTCTCCCACCAGAGCTCAGCTGCAAAACGGGCAGAGATCTACCAGATGAGCACAGATACACTTCCCAACCCACTGCCATTGCTTGGAAAGCATGTTTTTAATGGTGGAAGAAAAGAGGCTCGGATGCTCTCAAAAGGTGCTTCTGGAGGTTAGTCCAGATCCAGGGACATGTAACAGAAGATTTCCCTTTTTCTCTGTGACTGAAACCCATAATTTTGTCTCCCTTTTTCCCTCCTGAGGCTCACATAAAGCTGTGATGTCAGCCTGGGCTATCAGCAGCATGGTTTTTTATAACACTCTTGTTAACTTGGCACTCTCAGTAACAATCACATCTTGGTAAAGCCAGAGACAACTGGGGTAAAAGGATTCAAATGTACAGTACATGGTCTCTTTAAACTAGTGACTCGCTCTATGATTCACTTATTACAGTTACAGCACTTAATTTATCTTGTGTTTTTCATACAAGGGAAACGTTCTGATCCATGGGGTTCATGCTGTACATGGTAGTGACAGAACTACAGGCTGACCAGGAAAGAATAGTCTGTCCTGCCCAAAGGAAATCACATGAAGAACACCACGGATTTGGGGAATGGAGGGGACTTGCCACATAAACCCATGGAAACTACATCTTCCTCAACAGGAACAAGGCTGTCTGATGTGGTTCTGCCAGATTCAAAGCACTGCTAATGCATTGGTTCTGCATACACAGCTCCCTCTTTAATGTACATCAGGCCCACGCAAGCAGCGAAAGGAGAGCAGAGGCAGCACGGCCCCCAAGCAGCCACAGGGCACCTAGATGAACACACACTAGCACGGGGAGCACAAACCTTCCAGGGACAGCACTGATCACCCAAACACTGCCCAAAGACAGCAACTTTCTTTTCCTGAGGTTGTTTTCACATTAGCTAGCAAACACACCACAGCAAGTGTTGCAAGTGCATGTTTAGACAACCTGACAGTACCTTGTTCAGACCACTGCTTACACTTTTACCCTCTCCCGTTATGTGCCTTGTAACACACCACTTGTTAATTGAAAACACACACTGTAACTTCAGTAAAATGAAGCTCAAATGTTGTTTTAGGCAAAATTTCAAACCTTTTGCTTCACAAGAGGCACAAGAATTTTCTCAATGCTAACAACTCAAGTTTGGGATGTTCCAACGTGACAACCAGTTCTACTCCCCGGCCCCGTGGCCTCAATAAACACATCATTTAGAAGTCAGCTGAGCCTGAACTGTACTAACAGACTAAAATCAACAACAGTTACCTCTGTCTGGCATGTATCCAGGATCACACAGACAGTTTTTTAACAGCTCAGCCTGCTGATCATCACCCTGCCCTGTACGTACCTTCACGTAATCGTATTCACACTGGTAGGACAGCTCCATGTTGAAATGAGTGAAGTAGATGCGGACTGAGTATCCCAGGGGGACAGTAATATTCCAGATTCTCTCCTTGTGATTTGGGTAGACATTTGGGAAGTTGGGGGATGCAATCCTCCCATACATTTTCTGCAGCATAATGCTGCTGCTTATTCCACTGTAAAGCACAATTTGCAAGACAAACAGCCTGTGCCAAAGGAAGAGAGATTATTGGAGAGCAAGTGAGCATCACCTCAGATGGTAACCTGACAGCCACACACTCAAGTTGCCAGTATTGATACCAAATCAGGTATCTCAACACTAGCTGGAATCTTCATGTCCACCACTCATCTCACATGACAATGGAAGGAATCAGCAGGTATCAGTGGAGTCAGACTGTGATCACACTTGTGCCTCCTAAAGCCTGCCCAAAGCCAAGCAGCCAGGGAAGGTGGGGAGGTCCCTGCGACTGCACTCACCTCATCATGCTCCTCTCCTGCCTGAGCCTGCTCTGCTGAGCCCTGGGGAAGGAACCTCTCTCTCCTGATGTATTTGCATTTGGGGGCGGATGTATTTATTGTGTGTGCTCTGCTGTGTTTGTCTGGATGTTGAACTCTGATGTTTATCTCCCTTCCACCCCCCTTCAGCCTGCTGAGTTCTGGGAATGGCAATTATGAACACCAGGCTTGTGTTCAGCTCAGGAGGCCTCAGTCAATGACAGGGAGAGGCAGAGATGGAGCGGGTGGATTAGGACTGCTGCAGGCTCTTGGAGGGAGCAGTAGTATTGGAGCTCTGTGGGAAGGCAGGCAGTGGGAGGAGGTACAGAGTGGTTCCAGACAGTGTCTGCATGGGGGAGTAGCTCCTTCCCTTTAACCAACTCATCCACATTTCTATTAATGCAAACAGCATGTTACTGGAAGTATTTTCCTCTGTTGTCAGAGCAGGAAGGTGTTGAAAACAAAACAATGGGGCACATTATAGGGCTTCAGAATAGTCACAAAGTTTGTTAGATGGTTCTGGGTAATGGGATGGGAATGCTCAGGTGACTCAACACTACAGCACACACAGGCACAAGTTTAAGGGATGCCAAAGTCTCCAGTGCAGGCTGGTGTTGACTGAAACCTGCTCCATGCCTTATTCATACTCATGGAGCACTCTCTATCCTGGAACACCCATAAGGGAAAAAGGCAAACCTCATAAGTGATGGCTTTTGAACCTGGCTTGCTACAGAAACAAAAATCCTCTGTGTATCCTAGGTGACTAAATTTAAAAGCCCAACAGCCAATTTGTACATTAGGCAGAAGAGAAGTAGTTCCAAGGACAGCACTGCAATGGAGGCAGGAGGGTGGATTAAAAAAAAAACCCAATTACTGGGGATTCTCTCAGGAAAAAAAAGAAAAAATGAACTCAAAATTCTTTTAAACATTTGTGGATCCACAGAGGGATTCCACACCACTGTAAGAGACCAGGGGATTCAACTGGGAGTGCCAATGCTGTATGGCATAAAGCTTTATTAATTCCACTGCTTGCAGACTGCTGCTTTCCAAGTCAGCATTTAGGTTTCCCACAGAACTCCTGTTCTGGTGCATACAGAGACAGACTTACTGTTATAGAGGGTGAAAAGCCAACTGTGTTCATGCCAAACGTTGGTCCCACATCTTTCCTGACAAAAATGGACAGACATTGGGAAAACTGACTTGTAGCAGGGAACAGACTGCACATACAGGGCATTTATACTGAGATAGCCTGTAATTAAATGGACACCTTTTAATACTCATTTTTGAACAGCCAAAAAATCGTTACCCCAGGCAGTGAAGCTGGTGCTGGCAAGAAAGCAGGAGCTACTACATGAACAAAACTAAAGCCAACAAACCATTTAGCAGCCTGCAAACAGAAAACACCATTTAATAACAGCACAGGAAAAACCAGGAGCAGTAATAATGAATTGCACAGCAGCAGTACCTACAAGCATGGTTAATGGACAAGAACACAGATGGGACCAGCTTTCCTCAAGACCCATGAGGTGCTAAAATGATCCTCCCAACGCATGCAAGATGTGGAGTTTATACTGGCTGGAAACAAGGGAAAAGAGAGAAAATTTGGGGGAAAAAAAATCATCAATCCGTGCCTAACTGAGCTGCTGCTGCTTCCCACAGACTTGCAGAAGTGTCCCACATCAGGCCTCCTGCTCAGTTTGGTAGCAGAGGCTTGAAGAGGCAATTCTGATCTGAGGAGTTTCTCACAGCCTCAGAGTCTGATGAAGTCCCTGAAGCTGATGGTTGCTGCCTAGCACCAAAATATGAAAGCTGACTTAATAAACTGGAATCCCAAGACTGAGAAACTGAATGCCTGGTGCACATCCTGGCTTTCCTCTGGCATGGTCTGTGGAGACATGACTGCTGTGATTTTAGTTCTCAGCACCTGTCACAAACAATTCCAAAAATGTTTTCCTGGGTTTTTTTCCCCCAGAAACCTTCTTCCTCCAAAAAGCTGCTAGGCATCAGCTAGCCAGGTGCAGCAGCACCTTGAGAGCACTGTGATAGCTAACCTCAGGCCCCACAGATGCTCCTCTTGCCTACAATTTCCCTTCTGACTGCACAGGACTAAGCCAGCCTGACAGCTGAGCAGACTTCATCCATGTCACTGTAGTTTCCAGTGCTCTGTAACTTGCTGAGTTACTGATCCACTTTAGGAAGCTTGGGTGTTATCTGAAATGACAGATGCCTCTTGAGAAGTCTGCCCAGCTTGTGTCCTTGTCTCTTTCCGTGCTGAGGTAGCACAAAGGCAAGCTGTCATTTTCAAGAGAACCACCAACATGAGTGAAAGCCAAGGTTCAGAGAAAGGACAAACAAACAAACAAATCTTGTGTGGAATGGAGCAATATGGAATGACACAGAGATACTGGAAAGGCCTCACAGGAGCCCAGACTGTCCTCCAGCCCTGTACAGTCTCTCAAAACATACTTTTATTATTCGTCACTGATATCACAGAATCACTGGGTTGGAAAAGACCTTTAAGATCATCAAGTCCAACCATTCCCATCCTAAGCTAAATCATGTCCCTGAGCACCTCATCTCCCCATCTGTTAAACACATCCAGGGAAGGTGACTCAGCCCCTCCCTGGGCAGCCTGTGCCACAGCCCCACAACTCTGTCAGGGAAGAACTTTTCCCCCACATCTGCTCTGACCCTGCCCTGGGGCAGCTTGAGCCCATTGCCCCTTGTCCCATCTCCTGTCCCCTGGCTGAAGAGACCATCGCCCACCTCTCTGCACCCTCCTGGCAGGGCAGGGGAGGTGGGGAGAAGGGCTCCCCTCAGCCTCCTCTTCTCCAGGCTCAACACCCCCAGCTCCCTCAGCCGCTCCTCAGAGGATTTGCCCTCCAGCCCCTTCCCCAGCCTGGTTGCCCTTCTCTGGACTCGCTCCAGGACCTCAATGTCCTTCTTGAGGTGAGGAGCCCAGAACTGGACCCAGCACTCAAGGTGCAGCCTCACCAGTGCCCAGCACAGGGGCACAATCCCCTCCCCAGACCTACTGGCCACACTATTTCTGATACAAGCCAGGATGCCATTGGCCTTCCTGGCCACCTGGGCACACTGCTGGCTCACATTCAGCCTGCAGTCACCCAACACCCCCAGGTCCTTCTCTGCCTGACAGCTTTCCAGCCAGTCTCCCCCCAGCCTGTAGCTGCTCAGGGTTGTTCTGTCCCATGTGCAGCACTCTGCACTTGGCCTTGTTAAACCTCATCCCACTGGTCTCAGCCCATTGGTCCAGGCTGTTCAGGTCTCTTTGAAGAGCCTCCCTACCCTCAGGCAGAGCAACACTTCCTCCCAGCTTAGTGTCATAAGGAAAAGAAAGTCTGTCAAGGAAAGGCTTCAGACCCCTCCTGTAGCAACAGCAAGTGCAGACAGCTAAGCCAGATGCACAAACAGATTAACAAGAGCAGAGCTGCTCACTGGAACAATGCCCCTCAGGTTGGTACCACCAAGACCCAGAGACCCGATCTCCAGTTTTCCTACAAAACCAGACAGCAACAGAAAGCTACTGAAAAGATGAGAAGGCTGGAAACCAGCTGTACAGCTTCACCAAAGTGGTGTGAGACCCAGGCTACGTCCTGGGTAATTCTTCAGATTTCCCTCTGACCCAAGTTTTGAAACTGCAGAAACCATTAGGAGGTAAATTCTGCCAACCCCTCTGAAAGGCAGCTCCTGCCTTCTGATGGCACATTCATACAAAGGACTGCAACGACTGCCCACAGGCAGGACCAGATGTTTCAGGTGTAATGACAGGACAGAGAGCATCTCAATGTTCCTCCAGATCCAAAACATGGGTAAGTGCCAAAGCAAGGGGCTGGTTAACAAATGGAGGAACATAGCAGTGGCTATCCTCGAGTCACAAACCAGGAGAGCAAATGAGTGTAATGGCTGCTTGCTGTGATCCCTGGAGACATTGCTCCCCACTGCCCTTATTTCTCAAATGCCAGCTGTCTCTGCAGAGCCCTGAGAGATTGCTTGGATGCTTGCTGTTCCGTGGCTAAATCCAGTGCTCCTGCATTGAGGGGTTGAGAGGACTGGGAGGAGGATGCAGCAGAGGAAAAGGAATTCTGTTTCCTCATTACAAACCAAATAGCATGACTGACATCAAAAGACAAGCACAGAGGAGGAGCAAGCAGAGCATGGAGTAGGGCAGGGGTAAGAGCCTGGCTGCAGTGAAACAGGAAAAGAATAATCTTGCTGGGGCAAAAGTAGCAGAGAAAACTCATGCACTGGGGCAAGATACTTTCTCTTCAGTTAGGGAATGTTCTCCTCCTTCCCACACTCTCTACTGTCACCTGATTGTTGTATATTCTGTTTGCAAAGATGGACTCCAGCTGCTACAGAGTGCTAGGGGACATCTCTCCAGCAGTGAACTGATCACTGGACTTGTCATCTCTCCTCTGCACTGACTTCAAAGGATGACCAATGGAATTCCACAGTATCATCCTTCTCTGAAAGCACTGGGATCTGACCTCAAATTGTCTAGGAAGACCTACAAAAGCTCTGGGGTAAAGATACTGGTCAACAGCTTTGCTCCTCTGGTATGAACAGAGCTCTCAAAACCAAAACCCCATCATCTGTGTGGGGCTGTTGTCTGGCTGTGAAACATGGCCTCTCCAGGAGCACCATGTCTCTGAACACGTGTGTGTGTGCATGCACACATGCACATATTAGTGACCATGCACACACAATTGCTACATTATGTATGTGTACACAATCAAAATGTGCAAGTAGCTGTGTACCTTCTGTTCAACTACACAGCTGCAGAATCCAACAGCACGTAACACTGACATATGCCATCCTATTTCAAGCACTGCATGCATGTATCTATATGTAATTACACAGGTGATTATACAAATTCCAGAAGCAAACCCCTGCACATGCTCATCCCCTTGGAGACAGAATGTGACTGTACACAAGTAAGAGATGCTGGTCACATTACTCTGCCTTCTCCTGGAAAAATCACAGAATCCCAGGGGTTGGAAGGGACCTGGAGAGCTCATGGGGTCCAACCCCCTGCCAAAGCAGCTCCCCAGCTCATATTGCACAGGGCGGCGTCCAGACGGGGCTGGAATCTCCCCAGAGATGGAGACTCCACACCCCCTGGGCAGCCTGTCCCAGGGCTCCCTCACCCTCACTGGGGAAAAGTTCTTCCCCAGGTTGCTGTGGAACTTCCTGTGCTCCAACTTGCAGCCATTGCCCCTTGTCCTGTCCCCACAGACACTGAAAAGGGGCTGCCCATTTCCCCTGCATCCCATCCTTCAGATACTGATAAACATTAATCAGGTCCCCCCTTAGTCTTCTTTTCTCCAGGCTGAACAGCCCCAGCTCCCTCAGCCTTTCCTCACAGGGGAGATGCTCCAGGCCCTTCATCATCCCCGTAGCCCCTCTGGACTCTCTCCAGGAGATCCCTGTCTTTTTTATCCCAGGGAGCCCAGAACTGGACACAACACTCCAGGTGGGGCCTGACCAGGGCAGAGCAGAGGGGGAGGATCCCCTCCTGTGACCTGCTGCCCACACTCCTCTTGATGCCCCCAGGATCCCATTGTCTCTCTCAGCCCCCAGGGCACACTGCTGGCTCATGGCCACCCTGTCATCTACCAAATATCCCACTCTGCCACAAGGAAGACAGAGTAAGAACCACATAGGTCAGAGTCTGTCTCCCCCTTGCCTGTCTCCCCAGTGCCCATTAGCCCGGCTCTCAAGAACTGAACCAGTTCAGAAAGCTGCTGTCCCACTCCCACCCGCATCTCTGGTAGCTGCAGCGTGTCTGCTGGGCTGGCTCCAAGTCTGTGACTTCACAGGAGCAGCTGTTTGTGCTGGGAAGAGAATTTGGTTTCAAGTCAGATACAGCTAGAGCCACAGCCAGGAAATACAGCGTTGTCTTGTCTCCCAGCAAAGGTGTTTTGCACGTCACAGGCGCAGCCAACACGCCCTCCTCGCGTAAGCCTGCCTCCCGCCAGCTAGGAGGAACAGAGAGGAGGGGGAGTAACACACGTCTAACGTGGATCTCTTGGCCAACATAAAGTCTCAAAGGAGGGAAAGCAGACAAAGCAAAGCAAGAAAAACACAACAAATCTCAATGACACACAGACCAACCAAGGATGAGCCCGTCAGGGACTCCCTATTGTGAACAGGGTGAGGCTAATGAAAAGCCTCCCTGTAACTTACCATAGTCTCCTTCAGCAAGCAGCTTGGCACCCCAAAGTAATTAGGAGACTTTCCAGTTCCCATAACAGCCCTCAGAAATGACAATCTCATTTACAGAGAGCAGTTTGGGGTTACACACCTGCCACAATGACTGGAAGGCCTGGAAAGTCACTTGCCAGCTTAAAAAAAGGCTGTTACCATGTGCCATCCCCTCTGGTGCACAGCCTCCAACAAGAGGATCCCCTTGAGCAGTGGCCTCTCTCCCAACTCAACCTTTGTCAAGGGAGAACTGCAAAGCAGGCTTGGCAGGAGAACTGTACCATCTCCTGCTGGAGTTTCCATGTAACCCTCCACCACTATATTCTTTCTTAAACTAAGCTTTTAAAACCTTTCCTATCTGCATGACCAGACTCTGGTCCTGGTTTTTCAAAGAAGAGGAACCCAGACTTCATGTTCCACACCAAAACTACAGCAGAGAAGTTGCTCTCAGCTTAGAGCACAAGGTCTGCCTTTGGAAGTCAGAGTTTGGCTACTTGTCTCTATTTCCATCTCCCTTTCATTTCTTTCTTCTTCTTCCATGACTGCTCTTTTTCTACATGCAGTAATTAACACTGTGCAGAACTGTATTCACCTCCCACAGGGTTACTTGCTGAGACTGGAGGAGACAGTAAATTCCTGAGGCTCCACCCCTCCTCAGGAGGAGGGAGAAGCTGGGAAACATGCTGAAGAATACATTTCAACACTATTGGGTCTGGCAAATTCATTAAACCCACTTTCAACAGGTTCCCTCTCCACATATACATCCAAATGCATTTTCTACTCACCCCTGTTCAACTCAAAACCATTTTTCACCATTTGTCTTCCTCTGCAATTGTCCATAACCTCATTTTTTTTTCCTAAGAGGCTATTACCCCACTAATCTAGATAAACAGTAAAGTCAGCCCAAAGCACTCCCAAAATAAGAGCTCAGGCATTAAGAGTTAGTATGATACATTGAAATGGACAAATCTTCCCTTTGGCTAAATCCCTCACTGAATACACATGACCTCATACCTGCCTTGGAGAAAAGAGATTGAAGGCCTGTGTCAGAGCCAATAGTCACATCAATCAGAACCTGTGTATTAAAATGCCTGTAGCACTCCAGGAGAAAAAACAAACCCACCAAGCAACCAGCTGTGCTCAACTTTTGCTTACCTCAATGGAATAATAAGCCTTTCCCAACTATTTCAAATCAACTCACCTTCAAAGAAGTCTAGGATACCTGATTGTTCTCTCTTTGGAAGATAAATTAGGGTTACTGTCTAGGTATTCTAGATTCATTGCCTTTTACAAAGCCTGGCCTCATCTACCTTATCTTTAAAGCAGGAATGTCACATCTGTTTCTGTCTGAAAGAACTGGAAGTGTTCAAACCAGTGTCCTTCAGTCTAGATCTAAGTTATTTTTTGCCAGAATTCTGCTCTGAAGCTAGGGAAAAAACTTAAACCAAACAGCAAGGCCACCAAAACACGGGGTAAAACTTCTGTGCTGCTTGGACACTTCACTCATCAGCTTCTTTGCTCATTTTTGCTTCTGTCACAGAAAAATTCACAAAGTGATAACCTGCAAAACATCCTTTGCTCCTGTGTGCAGATGATGTCAAACACGTGGACTGGAGCTGAGATTGCTATTGATTCACAGAGAAAATGAACTTTTAAATGAGTGGGACACTTACCTGGGCTTCCTTCTCACTTTTCCACACAGTTACTGAAATTGCCAAGATTGAAGTTTTGGCAGAAGTCATGACTAGAACTTGAACAATAGAGGGGATCTGCAAAAAAAAGAAAAGAACAGATTTTAAATACAGTTTTCAACAAAGCACAATTAAGAGAAGCATTACAAAGGAGGAGTTAGCTCATGCCAACACAGCACTGTGTTCTGTCTCAGAAAAACCTGCATTTCAGACATAGACAGAGCTATAACCTGGCTCAGGTGTTGGTACTCAAATACTCCCTGGCTTAAGAGGTTACTGGAGTGCTGAGGTTATGTGACTACTTATGTGACCATAGAAATTAGGCCCATCAGAAATTACTGACATACCCTGGAGGCACTGGGCCTGCTAGCAAGTGAAAGGAGACCTAGGGGATTGCTATAGTCCTCTAATTTAAAATTAGGCACAAAGTCTAAAGAAAGTCTGGCCTAAATTGCTGCAGCCATAACATCTGCCAGTGAGTTCCACTAGCCACCAAACAGTTGCAAGGGCAAGCTTTGCTCCAGCAATGCTCAGCTCCACTGAAAGGCAAACAACAGCTATATGCAGAGTCAACTTGGTACAAGGATACTGGATCTAACCTGGCTTCCACCCTGAATGCCAAAGCACTCACAGCACAGAGTACTGAGGAGTTTTAGTCAAGCTCTGAGCCTCTTTAGCTAACAATTAAAACTAAAAGAAGAAACTCTGTGTGGGTCAGAATGGAAATACTTCAGGTACACCCTCTGTGAGGCAGGCAAAAGGGAAACAGGCTTGCCATAGCATGTGTTCACCTGAAGTGGCAAAAGCAACACAGAGCCACCAAGCAGCCAGAAAATCAAGTATCATTCCAAGGAATTTAAATGTTTGGCTGGGATCCCCTGAGGCTTGGTAGGCAGAATCTCTGAGGAAAGGAAGATACTTTGTTTGATGTATGTTAGCAAGGAGGGAGCTGAGCCAGAGTGCTAGCAGGGCTGGAAGAATCCTTTTTGCTGAAGTCAGATTACTTGTCTGTTAGCCTCTGCTTAGCAGCACTGTAATGACCCAAAATTGCAGCTGACAGATTGGTGCTGAGAGTTTGTCTCACTGAGGCTACTGCATGTGGCTGGGCCATTATTCTTTCAATTTTGGTCTCTGATGCCTGTTAACATACATTAGGCTTTTCCATATGGTGCTTTTTAGCCTGGTGTCCAGGGCAGCTGCCTGGGCTGCTGTCCCCACCCACATGCTCAGGCCCTGTCTAATGAAAATGGATGATGGCCCCGAGCTCAGTAATGGGACACAGATGGACCAAATGGGGTTTATTTCCATTTGAGAAAGTCTCCAACAACCATGAGATTTTTCCTCACATATCACTGTAATATCTCCCCCTAATACACTGAACTCTGCAGGCAGGTAAGGAATGCAAAGTTGTGAACTTTCAGTTTCACTAGATCTGGGAGTCTGCAGACAAATGTCCCATTCCAGTTCCCATTCCAGCAGTGGCCTTGACAGTCGCATGTTCTCTTACTTTCCTCCTCTCCTATCTCACCTCTCCTACTCATACTGAAACACCATCAGCATGAGATGCAGCATTTTTTTGGGGCACACCTGTTAAAAAAAAGTCCCTCAGCCTCAGCTGAGAGACTGTTCCACCTCCTGCAATACAGATAGTAAAGATAAATTAATTAACCATGTTCCTGTTATGAAGGCTTTGTGCAGCCAGAGCACAAGGAGCCTCCACAGCCACATGGCAAAACATGACTGAGGGGACTGTGCAATGGGCACAGCAATCAAGGGTCATCTCCCAGCAGGACGACTCATTCTTCAACCTATTCATCCTGTAAATAATACTTGTATTCCATGAGCAAACAGCATGACCAGAGGTCAAATCACAGAATCACAAGGTTGGAAGAGACCTTTAAGATCATCAAGTCCAACTATTCCCATCCATCCTAAGCTAAACCATATCCCTGAGCACCTCATCTACCCTTTTTTTGAACACATCCAGGGGGGTGACTCAGCCCCTCCCTGGGCAGCCTGTGCCACAGCCCCACAGCTCTTTCAGGGAAGAAGTTTTCCCTCCCATCTGCTCTGACCCTGCCCTGGGGCAGCTTGAGCCCATTGCCCCTTGTCCCATCTCCTGTCCCCTGGCTGAAGAGACCATCGCCCACCTCTCTGCACCCTCCTGGCAGGGCAGGGGAGGTGGGGAGAAGGGCTCCCCTCAGCCTCCTCTTCTCCAGGCTGAACAGCCCCAGCTCCCTCAGCTGCTCCTCAGAGGATTTGCCCTCCAGCCCCTTCCCCAGCCTGGTTGCCCTTGAAATGGCAGAGAAGAGTCAAAAACTATGCAACCTGTGGGATAACCCAGCTCATCTTGTAGGTGAGCCCAGTGTAGTACTGTACTCTCACAACCAATGTGCAGGTTTATGGTATGCAGCAGGCAAACAGCTGCTGCAAGATGGGAGCCACCTGTATTTTGAGCCAAATGTCCTGTGTCATCAGTTGCCACTACAAGCCTACAGCCCAGTAGTGTTTTGCAAGCAGCATTTCACACACCTTTTACACCAGCTTGCTCTTGATGGCCAGCCTGGGGCATCTCATATTCAGTTCCACACAGTGGAATTCAATTCCACCAACAGTGATCAGAGAAGCCCCACAGAACAAGCTTCCCTTTGCTGACTGCTTTGGTGACCCACTTGTTCTGTGGTGCACCCTCCAGCAGATGGAGTTCCCTTGTGCTCCACATCTGCACTCTACACTGGGAGGTTCCCAAGGGCTCAAGAGACAGTCTCTGATTTTCTAAAGTGCTCCATGTTATTAATGGCTTCTGCACTTGTGCTGGGTCTTTTCAAATAATTTGGAAATAATCCCCTTAATGCCAGGCCAGTGTTTGCCTGTGACATCTCATTTATCAGGCAGTCTATCTTCCCAGAAAGGTGAAGCCTGGTTAAATGTTTCTGAGGGACAGGACAAGTGTCTGTGTGTGCCTGTGTGAAAATGGGATGGGGCTCTGGGAAGCAATTCTCCTCGAATCTCTCAGCTTCCATTACAATTTGTCTTTTAAGTGCCAGCTCTGATTTATGGCCTGCCATTCAGAGGCTACCAAGGCCTGCAGCCAGAGCTGACCAGCTGTCAGGACAGGGCTTAGAGATGAAGGAAACATATTAACCTGTCTCTCTGCCTACCTAGATCCCACAACTGATACAGGAGCTGACAAAGATGGGCTGTTCTTTGCACATTAGTGAAAACACTGCTTGGGGCTGTGACTATTCAAAGGTGGAGACACCCAGAATCATGTAAACATTCCCCAGGTGCAGTATCTTGGACAAAGCCCCCCATTCTACCCCCTTCCAATTTAAAAACACCCCCTCCTCACCCAGGCCCTTCTAAAAACTCCCTCCCCAGCTTTCCTGTAGCCTCTTCAGGTACTGGGAGGCTGCTTTTAGGTCTCCCTAGAGCCTTCTCTTCTCCAGGCTGAACAACCCAAACTCTCTCAGCCTGTCTTCATAGGAGAGGTGCTCCAGCCCTCAGATCATTTTAGTGGCCGTCCTCTAGACTCATTCCAACAGTTCCATGTCCTACCTTATTGTGGTAGCAACATATTGAAGAAATTCTTCACTCTGAATGTGGTGAGGCCCTGGCACAGGGTGCCTGGGGGTGTGGTGGCTGCCCCCTCCCTGGAGGTGTTCAAGGCTGGGTTGGATGGGGCTAGTGGAGGTGTCCTTGCCCAGAACAGCTGGTTGGAAGTTGATCTTTAAGCTCCATTCCAACCCAAACCATTCTATGATTCTGTGACCTTATGTCCCAAGAGACTTCCTGCATGGTGGTCCCCAGCCTCCTGGTTGCTTGGACCTTGGGATACATTGGCTGGGATCTTGGTTCGTCTCCTGTTAAATAGGAATGATCATTCTTATTTGAATTCCCAGATTGCTGACAAAGGCTGATCATCTCCCAAAGACTCCTTCATGAAAACTCCCAGCTCAATGCAAGCAGAAGCTTTTATTCTGAAAAGAATCATGTTCACATACAAATAAGAACAGCCACTTTCTGCTGCAGTAGTAACACTCAGCAATCTCCTATTTCACAGCAAGCCACAGTACTAAGGTAGGGTTATTGATAAAATTCAAGCCTGCCTGGGACTAGATGGTTAAAGGAAGGGAGGACATTCCCTTCCCTCACTCCACTGGGTTAATGTCCCCTCACACAGCTTCTGAGTCACACACTACTGAGACAACTTTGCAATACGGACACATTTACATTTTCTTTCTGGAATGGAGCAAAAAGCCACCAGTGGCATTTCTTCCCAGTTATACTCTGCTTCCAGCCCACTCTGCCCCACGGCATGACAAGCTGCCTTCCAGCACTAAGAGGGTTCAGCTATGCTTTTCGGAAGAGCAATCAGAAGGCACTTTCCAGCCCGCTGGCTCCCAGCAGGGGGTAAATTCATGGGCTCACAGACAGCGATGAGCACTGCTCGCACGCCAGTGTTTTGGAGCACAAAGGTTGCTGTTTGCTCCCCACGGTTCTGGGCTCCTCAAGTGCAAATCCATGAGGTTTTTGTTAGGCAGCTGCAGCTCCCTGTCTGTACACCTGCATCTAAGCTTCTGGCAGGGCACCTCTCACCATGGGACTGATTTACCTCTGACTAGATGAGCAGCACAAGGCCAAGGACGGAGGCTGAGCTCTTGGAGCAGAAAACACTTGTGTGGAAACATGTCCTGAGCTCTGGGTTTCAATGTCAGCAGGAGACTCTCTGCACAGAGCCTCATCCCAACTGGAAGAGTTAAATGCTCTGTATATAATATTAACACAGAAATACTCTCCTTTCCCTTTCTGTATTAAGCAGCAGCCTGTGCTAGGCTCCCTAAGTAATGGAGACCAAGACACCCAGTGCTATCTAGACAATCTGTTCTTGTTCAAATACATAACTCACAGCCAAACCAACCAGATATGAAGACTTCCTTACATGCAACAGTGACCACAGCTATAACGATGGACTTTAAAACCATCACCTAAGGGATTAAAAGTCTCTGGAATATACAAGCCAGGAGTGGGCAGATTTCCATAACCATAACCCCCTGGCTTCTTCCTCTCTGTCAAGAAAAGACAAACACACCAGCCAAGCACAGCCCAGTGAAACTGAAGTCATTTTTGACAGCAGATGTACCTAACCAGCAAGTAATCTGACAATAGGAAGTAGGTCTGACTTCAAGCCAAATTCAATTCTCCCAGCTATAAAGACTGCTCATAATTTTATTTTTTTTCACTAACCATTGATTGATTTGTAAGAGTTCTCCAGGTCCCCAAGGTACTGCTAGAACAGAAATTCCTCGTTCCCAGCTGAATGCCCTGAGTCCAGGGAACAAGTATGCTCTCTCCTCCAGAACAGCTACTATTCCCTTGTGCCCTGTGGTCCTGCCTAGACAACAGCCCTTACCCAGCCCTGCCCACCACTGTGAACTAGGACATTCTCTGGGGAGATGGAAGACATGGATTTGGGTTGTTCAGATTTCCTTCGCCTCCCAAATGTTTCCTCTGAGACTTTGTAGGAGTCCTACATAATTTTAACAAGTGGGAAGCTGACATGCTGGAAGGTTTGGATCCAGATTCAAACAACTCTCTCCAAAGCTCCTATTTCATGGGACTGAAACGCTGGCTTTTTTTCATCTAATACCTCCCTCCCAAGGCTGCAAAATGAGATACAAATCTATGAGTGAGAGCTCAGTCAGCTCCAAAGGTGCTGGCATCAGCAAGCAAGAATACACAGATCAGACATGCCTGTTAGAAGGGGCTCACAGGCTCAGCACAGGTAGCTAAACTGCTCTCCCAGTGCCTGGGGTACAGCTGCTCCTCAGTACTCTGGATTACAGGCAGACAGCTTCTACAGACTCTGCTTGTATTCCCAGACCTCTGCAAAGGGCTTCTTCAGGCAAGCTGAGTAACAGCAGTCTGCTGTTCTTATGTGAGGCAGGTCCTTTGACACCCAAATATTTCCTGCTTAAAGGCTCAGTGCTTACTCTGAAATAAAAAACACCTTAACCCCAGCAGATATTCTGTGGTAATGCAGTCAGGCTTTTCATTCTGAAAGTTCCCCCTATGGTGACAAGTCCCAGTTTGCTGTGTCCCTGGATAACTGATTTTTATCTACCTGTGCTTCATCCTCTACTGCCTTAGCAGTAACTCTGACCAACTACTTGTGAACCTCTGAAGAAGAGCTGTAGTTCTTAAATCCTTGTTGGAACAGTAGAGTATATCTTCTGTTTTCCCATCTCTCAGGCACACAGACCTTCACACTACAGTTTCATGAAGATGCACAACACATTAACCCTGCCTGGCCTTCTGACCTAGTCTACAGAAGCTGCAGTGCTCTGGCAACTCCCTCACATCCTCCTCTCAAATCTCTGCAAGTTCTATCAGGGTCCAGCACAGGCAGGAAAAATCCACTGCATAAGACATCCTCCCAATTCACCAAGAGGTCATTTGTACTCAGGATTTCCTATGTGGTGCATGTCTTACATGAAGCTACTGTACATTCTGAACAGTCAAGGTAATAGCTTCCTTCTCTCACTGAGCAGTCTCTGTGGAATTTGAAACACATTTACAGCCTGCTGTTGCTGAGGGTTCTCTGAATACAGGAGCTCAGAGAGTAACTGAAGTTAAACCTTCAAAGCCCACTGCAAGAGTAAGAGAGGCTTTCTGAGCTCAGAGAACAAGGTCACTGAACAAACTGTTTACAGCCAGTAACAAAGAGACAGTGAAAATGCCTTATTTGACCTGTGCTCTTCCACTTAACAAATCCTAGTGTTGCAGGGAGGTCAGCAGAGCCACAGGCTGTGGTACATGTGGCATTACTGTTAGAACAAGACACAGAGCAATGCCTCTTGGATTAGTATCTTTCATCACCAAGCCCAAGGCACAAGGCAAATCTCCTAGCTGTTGTTGGATGAGAAGCTTAACATGAGCCAGCAGTGGCTCTGGCAGCTCGAAAGGCCAGTGGTATCCTGGGCTCCATCAGCAGAGGGGTGGCAGCAGGGACAGGGAGGGGATTGTCCCTCTCTGCTCTGCCCTGGGGAGGCCCCAGCTGGAGTCCTGTGTCCAGAGCTGGGGCCCCAGGACAAGAAAGATGTGGGACTGGTGGAGAGGGGTCAGAGGAGCCACAGAGATGATCAGAGGGCTGGAGCAGCTCCCCTACGGAGAGAGGCTGAGGGAGCTGGGCTGGGTCAGCCTGGAGAAGAGAAGGCTGTGGGGGGACCTCATTGCAGCCTCCCAGTCCCTGAAGGGAGCAGAGGAACAGGAGGGGAATCAGCTTTTTAGAAGGGTAGATAATGGCAGGACAAGGGAGATGGATTAAAGCTAAAGGAAGGAAAGTTTAAATTGGATATTAGGGGGGAAGGTTTTTCCAGAGAGAGTGGTGAGGGGCTGGAACAGGCTGCCCAGAGATGGGGTGGGTGCCCCATCCCTGGGGGTGTTCAAGTCCAGGTTGGATGGGGCCCTGGGCAACCTTGTGTAGCTCCAGGCCTGAAGGTTGGTGGCCCTGCCTGTGGCAGGGGGTTGGAACTTTATGATCCTTGGGGTCCCTTCCAACTCAGAACATTCTATGATTCTATGATTCTATGTTACCAAGGAAGACAAATAAAAGCAGCACTTCTGTGTCACAAGAATGTTGTCAAGTGTGTTGCTACCTAAACCACCAACTTATCAGATGAAGGCTGTCAAAAACAAATGTCCCAGCAAAACATGTTCTGTGAACCACGACACACATCTGTGACCAAGAGCAACAGCAGATTTCAGTCAGCTCAGGTGAGAAGATTCCCCTTCAGTGCAAGTCCAGTTACTCTTCTCCCAGTTGGTATCTGTGTGCAACACTCAGACCTGGCTGCCTGTGTGCCATCAACTTCAAAACACATTCTTTTTTAAAAATAAATGGGCTCCCTGCTTTTTAAACACACTTCTAGCATTTCTAAGCAGACAGATATACGACGACCAGACTAGGCAGTGCTGTCCTGTTCCCACTAAATTTAACTCCATTTGCCAGCTACCTGCAGACAGACAGGACCATTGTGGAGTCTGGTCAGACTGTGACGCTCTCCTTTATCTGAGGCTGAAAACACACACAGTGAAGCATTGGTTCCCTGCTAGCTTACCTGACAGTATGCATTAAACCAAGATCCTCACTACTAAAAGCACTAAAGAAATGATCATAGAGGGTACTAAATTTCAAATTAATACCTCCCTAGTTCCTCTGTTGTATCTGTCCACATATACACATGCTTTGATCTCAGAGTAAATAAGATTTACTCTCTTTTCATCAAGGAATAAGCTACCTTGGACTACTTCGCATTTATCATAGGATATGCACACAGAGTTACCCCTGGGTACAGAATATGCTGTAGAGTCACAGCTGAGCTTGTCCTCATGATAATTTCTTCACTTGCCTGCAGCTTGATGCATAAGCATGAGCTAGCTTGAGGATAAAAAAATGAAATTTACAGTGAATACCACTGGACCATGCATTGAATGATGTGAGGTCAGCACTACGTGCGCCAGCTGACTTCCAAGTTTGCCTTCTGGCATCTTTTTAATTTGCCTTTTTCACGTTTTAAAAAAAATCTGGAAAGAGCTCATAGGTATTATCCACTCACTCAGACACAGACACAAAATTATTCTGAGCTGTGGCAAGATTTCAGAAAGCACTGGCATCTAAAAAGCATCTAAAAAGAAGTAACACTCTCAGTCCCTGGACACATATGATTCTTCTGTGAAAATTTAAACAGAAAATGCCCACATATGACATGTCATTCATTAAGCCCCTCCTGCTGAATCTGATTTATTGTGCTACACTCCCTAATACTGAATGGCATCATTAGGATCTCACATTGCTTCAGCCTCAGTGCCCTGACTTAGCAAGGGAACAGCAAAATGAAATCCAGCTCAAGCACCGCTTTCGGCTCTGAGGAAAGACGCTGCCTCAACCGCGCTGGCCCCGACCCACAGCACGTGCACTGGCAGTGCAGGCTCCCCACCTGGTGCCCAGCCAGCCTGCCTCAGCCCACACTCACAGGAACCATCTGTGGGGATGGAAGAAGAGTTCAACTTCCAAACTGGCTTCCAGCCTTGAGAGCAGCAGGACTAGGCTGTCCTTCATGAGCCACTACAGAGTACAGCAAACAGTTTCCTGAAGAGGCAGGGCTCTGTTAGGGGCAATCCCCACATCCATGTGCTGTTTCTCTTTCTCTGTGTATGAAAGTTATCACCACAGAGAAGCACAGGGGATGATAAAGCAGCTCTGATGAGAACATTTCTGAGGTACTGGCATCCTGGTTGGTCTCATATTGCTACACAGGTCTTAGCAAGAGCTATAACTCGATTTTATATGGCACTTGTTACCCATGTATCTTAAGAATATAAATAGATAAATGTATAAATAAATAAATATAGAAATGCATAAATAAACATATAAATGTATAAATAAATAAATGTATAAATAAAGGTATAAAGATATAAATGTATAAATAAATAAATGTATAAATAAAGATATAAATGTATAAATAAAGGAATAAATAAATAAATAAATGTATAAATAAATAAAGGTATAAATATATAAATATAAAAGGAGATAAGTGCTATCACCCTGTTTTAAAGACAGGGAAACTGAGGTATAGCAAGGGAGGTAATGATAAAACACAAATGCCAGCAGCAAAGTGAGGCATAAAAGCGGGTCTCCTGCATGCTCCAGGCAACACAGTTGGAAAGCTCCATATCCCATTATCCGTATACTGAGTTGCTGAGATCCCCCAGCAAGGATCTTATTTTTCATTATGGAGTGAAAAATAAACCAAACCACAGGGCTCTAACTCCTCCTGCAAGTCAGAGACACGCAGCCAGCAATTTCTCTGGCAAATGATGCAGTGAAAATGTGGCCTGACACAGAGCAAAGTGGCAGCAGTCAGCCAGCCCGCCTAGGTGCTAGAGTGGTTGTATCACTCATTATTCGGAGTGAGCAGTGGAGTCAGAAGCATTACTTCAACTGTATGAAAACAGGCTGGCTGCTGATTAATCCAAAGTGCTGCTGCTGAGATGAGAGACCTTGTGGTCACTGGCCTCCAAAACCACAAAACTAAAGGTTCAAAAGAAGCCACTACAAATCGTAGTGGCCCTTTAGTTCTCATCAGCATTGGAGACAGGCTCAGTAATATGCAGTTGAAGTCTAATATTCTGTGTGGTCGTTCCCAGCAACACATTACAGCTCAGAAACTCAAAGCAAGTAAGAGCAATTTCCTACCTTTTTTTTTTCTTTGCTAGCATGTGAACTCAAGGCCTTGGTAGTCACCTTTAAAGAGAAATATCTGTGCTGACCTCAAACATCTATCCCTCATATCTCTACACTACCTGTCAGTTCTAAAACTTAAGGTTCAAAAAGCTCCTCAGCAAGGCAGAAGAAATGAAACTACAGGCCCAGAGACCCTGCTCACCATGCAGCAAATGGCACCCAAGAAGATAACTAATCAGGGGGTTCATTTTTGGGTTTTTTAAAGCAAGGCAAGAAGTCACCAAGAAAGCAAGAGATAGCCAGTGTGGTCAGTCAGAGCCGTTGGCCTGTGCTCACAGCAGAGGTTTCCATCAGTTTCAAATGCAGCACTCAGGGTTGCAGATGCAGCCCCAGAACACAGTGGAACTGGTCTGGGGATACCTGCTGTGCAACCAAAAGCAGGACTGGGCCTGGCTCTGGGCGCATCTTCCCCTCCCAACCTCCCTAGGACCCCCCCAGCCAACATCCCCGTGCCCCCACATGCAGAGAACTACCTCGGTGCTTCACTCAGCCACACCGAAGTCACAGCTGAGGTGACAAGGCACACAGAGGGATGTTCTCCCAAACCACCCTCTCCAGATCGTGGCACGACACCTTACCCTGACCAGGGCCTAGCAGAGGCCGCGCCTCACGGTGCACAACCCCTGCTGCCCAGAGCCTGGGCCTCACCCCACTGGCCCACCCTAACAGAGGGAATACACCCACCCACCCACTCCCTCAGAGGCTGAGGGAGCAGCAGCCACAGCCCTAGTTCTTGCCTTGCTCCCGCCGAGGGACTCCCCCCAGCTCGGGAGATCGCCTCATCGCCCTCCACAGCCCCACCGCCCGCCCCTCGCCGCGGCGAAGCCCCTTTCCAAAATGGCCGCCGCCCACCATGGGCTCCCGGCAAGATGGCCGCCGCTTCCACAGACTCCCGGCGGGGCAGCTCCCCGCTCCCTACCGCCTTCCGGCGCCCGACATCACCCCGACCACCCCAGCGCGGCCCGGCGGGGAGCAGAGAGGCAGAGACGAGTCCCCGAGGCGCCATGCTTTATTCTCAGGGGCGGAGAGGAGGAAGAAGGGAGCTCGGGGGACTGGGTGGCCGAGGGGAGGGGAGGGTGTTGGCAGGCGGGTGGCCCGGTGGGACCAGGCCGGGTGGCACTAGCAGGAGGTGAAGGTTTTCCAGAAGAAGTTTTTGCAGGGGGCCTTGCGGTCCCGCTGCGATAGCTGGGCGAGCCTCCCCAGCACCGCCCGCTCCTCCTCCAGCTTGCCCTCCTCCTCCATCTCTGGGGAGGCCGCCTCACGTCCCATGTCCACGCTGTCCAGCAGGCCCGCCAGCATCTTCAGGATGGCTTCTTTCCGGACTGTGCTCTGTTCCTGTGGGCAGAGAGCAGAGCAAAGTGATGGCCAGAGGCTCTCTCCCCCACTGCTGCTGAGGGCAGGGGGTTGTTGCTGGGTGCAAACATCCCCCTGGGGTCCCTTCTCCCCAGTGCCCTGTCCTCGAAGCCGACGCTTTTCTCATCAGCAGAGCTGAGGAATCTGTGGCTGCAGAGGTCATGTCTGTCCAGCACACGTGCCATGTTACAACTGGAAAGAAGCTGCTAACAAATAGGCATGAATTGGTTGTAAAGTCCCTTGCTGCCTGCGCTAATTACATTTCATTGAATGCCAGGCTGCCTTCTCTCTCTGTAAGCCTGTGCTCCCTTTGGTGCTATGACTGCCCAGCATCCGCTGTGGGAAGGTCAGGGAAGAGGCACCGAGTCCTGAGCAATATTAAATTAAGCACACAGGGGGCTGCAACCCACCGTAACACGCCACGAACGAACTGCAACAAAGAAGAGGGCTGGGTGGATGGGGAGAGAGTCACCCCAAGTATCCAGAGTGAAATATTTAATCAGTGGAGACAGGCAGCTTGTATTTCAAGAACAAGAACGTGCATTTCAATAGTCTGACCTTGGGGGAAGGCAGAATGAAAGAGGATCTGTGGAGCTCCATCTCTGCCATAGCGAAAGAGCAGAGCCTGTGGTCTGGGGCTTGAGGGATTTCCGTCAGTAACAAGCTGTGGGTTATCTTGTTTCTCTTAACTTTACATCCCACAAATTTGAGGAATTGCCTCTTGCCTGACTATTCCTGGTCTCTCTGACTCACTAGCAGAGACAGCTGGTACTGGACAAGCTGGGCTAATGGTTCGACAGACACAGATCCTGTTTCCCATGTGGATGAGAATCTTGGAAACAGATTTCCACATCACTGTCTCACAAATGCTGTGTTTACTGCCAGGACTGCTGTATCTAGCTGCTGGCTCTGTCAGCATCCGTTAAGGACCACTTGGTGAGCAACTCAAAGAAATGGATAAATAAAGGCAGCAGCAATTTGGGGATTACAGAATGTTTATGGGTATTTTTTAATCACTTTCTTAGTTCTATACAAGAGAAACTAAGGCACAGAAAAAATTACGTGCTAGATTTGTAGCAGGAGACAAGACAAAACCCAGTTTGTGCCTGTCCTGATTCCTACTCCTGTGCTGCAGGTACAGAAATGCTCTGAGCCTTCGGGAGATGGACCGGAACCGGGGAACCCAGCTAAATATGTCTCTTGGGTCACGTCTTCCTCCTAAGCTTCTTTCCTAGCTCGAAGTGCTGCATGTTTTGAAATACCCTGCTCCAGGCAGAGCCAGCAGCTTCAGGCTCAGGGGTAGGGAAGGCGAAACTCAGCCTGCTGTTAGGGGATATTCCTTACGCATGATCGGCTGTGGCTGTCAGTGAAACCAGGCAGCTCTTCCCCCGCACTCATCTACTGCCAACATCCTTTCTGCTTACAGCTTATTCTCGAGCAGCACGAAATGAAGATTCCTTGGCAGCAGCTAGAGATCTGAGCACGGGTGGGTTGTGGCACACCTTTGGGTGGCTGCTTGATTCCCTCTACTACATCCACCAGAATGTGCCGTCTTTCTTCTGCGCTGTGGTGCATTTCTCTGGTGGTTTACATGTAAAATCCTGATATTCTTTATACTTAAGAAGACATTTGTCTAAGTTAACAGCAGCACTGACTGTAGGGATTGCTTCAGCAGCATCTAACAATATTTCAGTTTGCAGAATGCTCTAAAGAGAATCATTTTAGCTATTATATCATTATTTCATAAGCAACAGCGGGTAGAAGACAGAGAGTCATTACACTTGAATTCATTTATACCAAAGCCTTATCTACTGATTTATTCCCTACAACTTGTTTCTTTTTACTCCAGCAGCAGCTAGGATTTGCACCAGGAGTTTACTTTTTAAGTACTGGATTTCTTATTGTGAGAATGTACAGCTGAAAGTTTCCAGTTATCCCCAGAAGGGTTAATCCCAGCCAGCTGCAGAAGCCCTGATCTCTAGCAGAATGCTAGCCCTAGCACCTCACACTGTGTACGTTTCTATCTCACAGCCAGTTCTGTCGTTAATGGGATGTGAGCCCACTCCTGAAGCAGCAAGACACTGATGGATGAGCTGGAGCCAACGCTAAGACAGAAAACACGCTGTGGTTACGCACGAAGGAGAAGTTAGTGCCTTTGAAACCAACATGGGGATCCTCCACTTCTCTGGGTAGCAGAAATAACAGCAGCCTTATGGATCCAGCTGTGCAGTGGACTGGCAGAGCATGGAGTGACTAACCACTGCCCAGAGGAACGTCAGGGCTGGCAGGACATGCAGGTGAGAAAACTGCAGGGTGAGGGCAAGCAGAGCTGAGCACTTGCTTGTGATTATCTTATGCTATTGCTTCCTACTCCTTTGGCCTCTTAGGGAAATAGTCCAGCAAAACAAAGTTATTATAGTGCTCTGGCCATTATAATATTAGAGTTTTGCCAGTTGGTAGGATAATTATATTGTTATAATAAGTTCTGCCACTGCATAGAGCCGTGCTGGTTCAGAGTGTAATTATTCTAGCAGAACTATGTCAGTATAACTCCCCTTGTGAATACTACTCTGGAAAAAGCAATTTTATTCTGATATAATTACTTCATTTATTATTCCTCTGTTACTTTCCTGCTGAACCCATCTTTTAAACATTTGTCCTTCCCATGAGTCCTATTTAAAATATCATCTCCCTTGATCATTTTACCAATTACGTATCTTTTCTCTCCCTCCCTAGTACTCTGCTTTATCCTCTCATGCTGCACTCTTTCAGGAGTTATTTTTTTTCCCCTTCTCCCTCTCTTCTCTGCTCTTTTCCCCAGTTTTTGCTTAGCTTGGACTTCACTTTTGCAGCTCTCTGGCACCTGCCTTTCCTCAATAAACTGACTCGTAAGCTGTACTAACAGCCTGTGCTTCAGCATGAAGCCTTGGAATATAGACGGGAGGAAGAGTTGTTTGCATCAAGTAAAGCCTAATTGCCCTTCTTACCCCTCCCCTGGCTCCAGCTTGCTTCTGCATGCTCCCACCTCAGCCAGCTCCTGCACAGGGTGCAGTATACTCACCCTGGTGCTCTGTATTGCGAGTCTCTCTTCGCCGGGCAGTGCAGTGGCTCTCACGCTCCACACCAGCAGCAGAACGGACACTAGGCTGGCCACCAGCTGCATGATGTACAGGCTGTGACTACTGTGCTGAACGAGGAAGACTGGGAGAGGGAGCTGTTCCTGGGCTCTCTTCTGCCTCAGACAATGGCTGCAGCCCCTTTTATAGCCCTCCCCCTAGCCCAGTGGGTGACGCAAACAATTAAGTCTATATCAAAGGCAAATTAGACTTTGGAGAGGTTGTTAACACTTGGCTGCTTGAGTGGGATACTTCAGTGCCTCTGGGCTTTCTGTGTGCCAGACCTGCAGAGACTGAGGAAGCAAAGGTTTGGGACTCTCCAGTAATATGCTGTTTCTTCACTCCCATAAATTGTAGGGACGATCTGTGCCTCTTCCCTGGTAGCTGAATTCTGCTTGGGAACATAATGTGGGATAGAATAGGCCACCAGTTTACCCAAACCTCCAGCCAGTGCCAGATGATTCAGAGGCAAACTTCTGGCCACCAGTGCTTAGGTACAGGCTCAGACCCTCAGCCTGCTTGTCCAAAGAGCTCCTGCCTCCGGGGGTATTGGGATCTGGCTCTCTGCATCCAGTGATGCATCTCAGCATGGGATGCAAATGTGCCTGGCTTTCCCTGCATGGTAACATGGGGACACAGGCCACAGCTATGCACTAATACCATCTGTCCTGCAAATGTACCTAAGACTACCTGGAAGCCAGCTGGGGGTTCCTGGGTTTTGGTGTTTCAGTGTGTCTTGAACCTATCCCAGAAACATGAGTCAACACAGTGAATCCCGACTCGGAGACGTTGGGTTAAAATGTAATAAAGGGAAAACAAAGTACTGAAAGGCTGATTGGAGCTGAAGCTGCTGTTCTCAGTGAGACTTCAGAAACCAGCTCATGGTGTGCTGGCACTGACTGCAGGCTGCTTGGAGTAAGTTCCTGCCACTTCTGATTTCTGGTTAACAGTTGTTAATAATGCTTCTCCCTCTGCCCCAGATGCTGTCCCACCAGTGAGATTGGGTTTGGGCCAACAGAAGGTGCCATTAAGCACTGCTTTGAGTTGTCCCCACCACTGTCACGTGCCTTCCAGATGCAGGGACAGGGCTAAGATCCCATCTCACCACCAGCCCTTCCTCCAGAAGCGCTCACCTCAGGGTAAGTCCTCTTCTGACCCTAACAACAAAGGACAGTCAAAAGGTAGACTGTTACCCTGATTTAGCACATTAGAAAAACCCCACAGGGAGGTGACTTGGCCAAGGGGATGCTGTGGCAGAACTAAGAACAGAAGGCAGAAAAACCTGTTCCCCACTTCTACAGCTCACCAGCACTGTGGTTCCTGGAAACAGCAGGATGATGCTTTGCCTGCAAATAATCTGGCCCTGGATGCTCTTGAGGGAAGAGATGCCATCACTTCCTTGCTTACTTGCAAAGAAATGCTGGATTCCCTCACTGAGAGACAGAAAGGCTCTGTGGATTTGTGGGGAAAGGCGACAGCCTAGCAATTTCTAGAAATGGATTTGCCTCAGAAAAATTTGTAGCCTCATTGCTCCTCACCCTTCCCCCTTGCCAGAGCTGGCTCCCACACACCAGCTTCAGACCAAACCTTATCTGTTCCCTTTTAAACTGATCTCGCTGGTTTATCAGAACTGCTGTGTTAGCCCTTGTAATGGGTTCTGTCAAACACTTCCCAGCCAGGCTGGGGCTGGAGACAGGGCAGTGAGGGACCAGACTCCAGCAAGCAGACAAATCGCAGGCACTTGCCAAATGACCCGCAGCCCATTTGCTCTGGGAGACATAAACTGGGAGAACAGCCAACAGAGACACACACACTTGGTTGCTCCAGAGGAAGGAAGAGATGGTACCTGTGAGTGTGAGGTGTGCCTGGGCAGACAGGCAGAAGGGGGGGGTCCCATACCACTGGTTGTGAGGCAGGGCTAAACCTCGTGGGCTTGCTAGCCCAAAAAGCTAGACAGACAGCAGAAGCAAGGCCAGGTCTCCATGCTGGGGGCCATCTGGTCTAACCAAACTGCTTGTTGTAATAAATGTGGGTTTGTTTGCAGCTTTATCTTCTGAATGGGCTGTTTTCTCTGAAGCTTCATTGAGTGGATGGGGTCACAAGTGCAATAACGCTCTTCTACCAAAGAACGGATGGGATCAGCAGCCTCTGGGGAGGCCCACAGGGATGTAAACAGCTTCCAGGCTGTGATGAAGCTGTCCTGGGACTAAAGGGCAGTAATAAAATAATTGTTATCTCTTGAGGGAGTTGGCTTTGGCCAGAGCTTCTGCCAGCACCAAACCATGGCCCTGCTTAGGAGCACAGCACAGCCAAAACCCGTACGGCTGGCCTGGGTGTCTCTTCCCAGCTGGGAGGGGAACTAGGACACATCAAAGCATTTGCACTCTGGAGGGCTGGATCTCTAAATACAAACAAATTCCCTCTGGGGTCTGCTACAGCATCACTCAGTGTCAGGCCCCTGTTTTTGCAGATTCCTCCATCTTCCCTCATGCCTTTCCCTTTCCTCACATTCCCTCTGCTGTTTCTTCTACACTACTCTGTCCTCCTCAAGTCTGGCCACCTGGCCCCTCCACAGAGACCCTGCTGGTTCTGCTACCACCACTGCTGACCATCTCCTCCTCCAAAGGAACTAACATAGCTCTGTGGTGGTAACATTTGCTCTTTTTAGTAATGGGAAAGAGTTCAACATACAGCACCAGGATCGTTCTTCATTCCTGCTGTTCCCTGTTGCATTGGCTGGCTGACCTTTAAGGAGGCCCTGATTTTTGTTTTGCCAACCTTTAAATGCTTATCACTCCATACAGGAAAGGTTAAGGGTCTTCCCTTGTAGGAATAAACACTGCTAAAACAATTCTCTCCTTGATTTCCTCTTACCACTTTCTCTCCCTGTCTCCTGACTCACCCCTTTAGAAGTCCTCCTTGATGCTCTCTTTTGGCTGGAGTAGCACGTGGTCTGAGTAGGTTTCTATAACTTCACAGGAGGGTAGATAGATGTAGCTGAAATCAACATACTTGTGAACCCATCCCTGGGAAGCTGGTGGGGGTGCTCCAGAAGGAAGGTCAGCATTCAGTAACTTCAGAAGCCCTGTCTGTCCAAGGATTATGGCTCCCAGCTTCAGTGGAGATGCAGAGTGGGTTCAGAAGTACAGCAGAGTGTGCTTACACAATCGTGTAAGACAATGTCCATCCTTTTGTGCTTGAGGGTGCACAAACAGCATGCAGTGGGAGAAGTTTTGTCTTTCAGGAGGTCCCTGACCTCTCCTCAGTGCACCTTTACAGCAGCAAAGACTGGGCATTGCTGGAATATGAAAGCTGAGACTATGGCACCAAAATGCCACAGTAAGGAACGAGATAATTTCTCAGTTGCTTTGCTCCATGGCATGGATATTTGCCATCTTCTGCCCACGTGTTGCCTGGTCTGGGTTCAGATCACTGTGGCTTGAAGCACGTAGTAGAATTGCATCAGGCTTGGAGAATGAAGTCTGGTTCCCCAAGGTGAGGCGCTCAGCTGCAGCTGAAGGAAGGGTTCAAACGCTCTGCTTGCCTGTCACTGGAACCCTTTATCCCTGCCCTCTGGAGTCCCTTGTTGCAAAGGCCAACACAATAAATAAAGCAATAGTCAGCTGACAAGTCGTGAGCCTTTCTGGAAGGGGAAACCAATTTGTTCCTGGGCCTGGGCTCACAGCTCATTTATCAGGCCAGGCTGGCAGTATTGCCTCGCACTCTGCTCCCCAGGGAGCTCAGAGGAACATGCAGGTTCCAGCCCTGGCTTCTCAGCCACGCTAATCTAACGAACCCAAGGCAGAGGGGGCTGGAGCCCGCCCGCCGCTCCCGCTCCGGTAAGAGCCGCAGAGCAGGTGCAGGGAGGAGGAGGAGGGGAGTACCGCAGGGATGCTGCTGTCAGAGCACGCACGACTACAAGCCTGTTACAGCTCTCTAGGGAGGTGGAGCGGGGGGAGTTGTGCTGCCTTCTCTGTCTGTCGACCCCACAGGGGCTGCAGGAGGGTGAAGGGAGGGTGAGTGTGATGCTTCAGTGGTTCTCAAAGCCTCTCTGTATTTCAAAACGCAGGCGAAGCTGAACGTTCCAGCCAGTCCACCAGAAATCCTCCTCAAGAATAACTCCTTGCTATGAAACACTTCTATTTCAAAGCAGCTCTATTTTCCACTGAAAATGTTTTGCCTGGCTCCAGGTAGGAGGCACTGCAAGCTGTGAAACAGGCCAGGGATGCTTGAGGTTACCACCTACTGACACAGGAGCTGGTCTGTGTTACACCAGTCTTGTGCTGTTGGTGGCAAGATTGGCTGGACAAGACATGGACAGAAACACTTCTTTCCCATTTGGATTTCCTGAGGGATTTCCCAGGCACTGCACCTTGTTGGAAGTCAATCAGCAACAGCTCAGCAGGGACATTAACACATGAGACTGCTGCAGAAGGGACCGCTTGGCTCAGAGAGCTTTAAACAGGAATTCGTGGGGGGGGGTTCTGGTTGCTCCCCTCCCACAGATGAAGGGGGTTGAAGCACATGCAGGGTCACCACGTACATCATCTCGCCCTCATTCCTGACAGACAGAATCAGCTTTGTTAAGCAAACCCTTTCCTGGGGCTGTGTGGCCATGGGCTACTGCAGGAGCTGCTTGGTATGAAGGGAAAGCAGCCCCCTCCTCCTCCCCATGTCAGACCCCATTAGCCACAGAGCTGGCGTCCTTGAACAGCCTGCTGCTGTGATCCCTAACGTTTGTAATGATCCCCCCCACCACCTTTATCTGCTTCACACATCACTGTGCTATAATTGAGACTCTCTGGCTCTAATTCCCCACATCTGCATACTGTAAAAGCACTTACCTGTGCCCCATGCCCAGCCAGGAAGGAGTCTCACTTCACCTTCTCAGTATTTCACTTGGGGAAATTTCTCACCTTGCTTTTGTCAGATTATTTTGCTAAACCTGAGCTGCTGTTTCACAGCTTTGTCCCTGCTGTTCAGGGAATGTCAGAGGTTAGAAGGGACCTCAAAAACTCATCTAGTCCAGCCCCTGCCAGAGCAGGATCACCCAGACTAAATCCCACAGGAACACAGCCAGGTGGGTTTGAATGTCTCCAGAGGAGGAGACTCCCCAACCTCTCTGGGCAGCCTGGCCCAGGGCTCTGTCACCCTCACAGGGAAAAAGTTCCTCCTGACATTCCCATGGAACCTCCTCTGCTCCAGCTGCACCCGCTGCCATCCCTGAGCAGAGCCTGGCTCCAGCCTCCTGACTCTCACCCTTTACATATCTATAAACATTAATAAGGTCACCCCTCAGTCTCCTCTCCTCCAGGCTCTAGAGCCCCAGCTCCCTCAGCCTCTCCCTCTTCTCCTGCCATTTTCTCAATGGAACTTTCCTCTCTCTGAACTCAATGGAACTTTCCTCTCTCTGAACTCAGTGGCCCTGGTACCACTTTTTTGCCTGTTTGCTTCAGAGGCTGCTGCTCACTGATGGAAGATGAATTGTCATTCTTACTTCAGCAGTCTCTTGCTCCAGCCAAGCCCCATCAATAATTCAGCCAGGCCCTGGTAACATCAACTCTGGATGAATACGGCACTCAAGCCAATTAACTGGCTGAAAGGGCTCAAGAGATACAGGCAAGAGATTTCTCTTAATTTTTTTAAGCTCTTTTCTGAACTTCTAAAAATTGAGTTAGCTCAGTGAGTAAAGCACGGAGCAGGGAGCCTGACACGCTTCAAAAGGCGCCAAGAGGCTGAAGCAATTGCTGAGCCAAAGCCCATCAGGCTGCATTCCCCCTCCTGGCTCCACCTGCTCCAGCTGATACGATGCTGGATGTTCCTTGGGACAAAGCCTGTCCCTGTTCAGAGGCTCCTGGCTTTGTAAGATGCTGGAACACGACTGCAGCTTGTCTAGACGAACATCTTTTTGTGGATCTTTACTTATGAACAGCCTTGCTCAACTAGCCATGGGCAAAAGCCAGGTAAAACTCAAAAAAACCTTACTCAGGTCTTCTAGTTGCCCTCCTGGAGACACCACAGATTGCACCACAAAGCCCATTAGGTGGGCATCACCCAGATTGCCAGTCTCCTCAGTGCCCAGCATCCCAGTTCAGGCATGCCTCAGTGGGAGAAGCCATCTGAGGTACAGCTCCCTGAGAGGTGACTGCCCTGCCCAACATGCAGCATCAACAGCATGCAGACCTTGTGGCAGCTCCAGGCACAGGGCTGGCTTCTAACAGCCTTGAAGTACCCAGAGCGCTCGATTCAGGCACCTCACCCACCTCCAGCTTCACCTGCCACAGGCACCAAGTATGTGGAACTGCCTGGAAAGAAGAGTGACTTGGAGTGACTCAGAATGACTGAGGACAGAGTGTGTTAGTTTGGATGGCAAACAGCCACCTCTTCCTGCTCTCATCGCTGGCCACTTGCTGAACTTACAGACTTGGAGAGAGCTCAGAGAGACAGAAGGAATAATTAGCTGCATGGAGGTTAGTAGCAGGTTTGAGGAAGCTCTTTCCCTCCTGGGCATTGTTGTACTCACTAAGGGTGGGTGGAAGGCTTGAACTTGTTAGCAGTTGGCAGCTGCTCCAAGGCCTTCCTGGACTATAGTCCTGGTCCTGATTCCCATTCTGGGGGAGAGGAAGTTTTCTGTCAGGGCTGAGTAGAGCTCAGGTCCGTAGAACCAGCCTCTGTCAGCTCTTCAGAGTAAAAATACAAGAGCTGAGCAAGGAAAATGCCTCAGCAGCCCTAACTACTCAGTAGCTCTGGGAGAAAGCAGACAGATACCCAACCAAGTGAGAGACCAAATGGGAGTCATCTTCTCAACACAAGAATACAAAGGCCAGACAGACAGCTCTGTGCTTAGCAATGCTTTACAAAGCCCTATGACGACTACCAGCTGCACCAGTGCTGGTAGCAGAGGGGACACTGGGAAGGAAGCAGTAAGCCTCAGCAGAAAAGAGGACAAAGTGGGAGGCTTGATATGACACCACCAGATTCCCTTGCTGCAAGCACGCAGTGGCTGGCCCACTGCCACTGTTTGTAGGGTCACTGTGATGGTAAAGCTCAACCCCACCTTTTGCTCCTTCTAGTTTTTGTTTATCCAGCCCATAGACCTCCCTCAGAAGGAGCTTTTGTGTCTTCTGGAGATGCCACCTAGTGACTGTTCCCAGCCTGTTCAGCTGGAGCCCAGCACCTGGTGCAGGCCCTCAGTGCCACAAAGCCACCGCGATTGTAGCAGAGGAAAGGCTGGTGCGGTGATTGATGGGAATGACATCACTCCATCCCTTGCAAGGAGATGGGAAGCTGTCCCAGAGGCAGCCTTTGGGCTAGAACAGCTTGGGTAGAACTTATCAGCTTCTGCAGCACCGAGGACAACAGAAGCTGGAGCCATTAGGCAGTCAAGTTACAACACTGAATGTGCCACCCAATCACTCTTCAGAGCTTATTTTTGATGGTTAACTTGTCATTCCTAGAGACAAGGGAGAGAGGAGGTCAGAGCAGCCCCAGACAGTCACAGCAAACTTTCAGGATCGCCGTTTCCACCCCCCACACTCCCTCCAAAGAAGCACACTGACCCACACCGATGTCACCTTAACCAGAGCCGAGTGTTTAATTGACTGCGAGGGAGTGACAGCCGCGCAGCGCCGTGCCGCGGAGATACCCAGGGCACAGCAGTGTACGGAGCCTCTACCACAGATGCAGCTCACAACTGAGGACAACAAAACCCACCTTGTGCATCTGGGGATGTGGAAGTAACGCCAGGAGTAACAATGCCTCCCAAGGACTAGCAAACCCCCAGGCCCACAGCATCTCAGCACGACTGTGACGAGGGATCTGTCAGCGCAACTGACTCCCCAGCACCAGTACTTAACAGCAGGCAATGGATCCAAGGTTTGGTTTTTTTATATATATATATTTATATTTATATATATAAAGCGCCTATCACCGTATTGATAAACATTCTTTGGAACCACTCTGGAGGCAGAGGTAAGGCCAGGAGTCAGCCTGTCGCTACCTCAGCGCTGCTGCTTCCAACTGATATAAAACCAACAACCCCCCCCTCCCCCCAAAAAAAAATAGCCACAAGACTTTGCTGCCAGCTTGCTGGGCTGGTGTTTAATACTGCTACTCCGTCAGGGTTGGAAGGAGACCTATTGTGAGTGGCACCAGTTTGCACTGGCTTCTCCAGCTGAGCTGCAGAGCAGCGCGGGTGTCTCAGAAGGGCAGTGGGACGTGGAGGCTCAGACCTGTTACCAGCTGAAACGTCTCAGCAGCAGGGAGCTCCTGGCAGGAGAGAGCAAGCTAAGTCTGCGCGCAAAGCCCTCGCTCTCTGTGCTTAAGGCGGAGTCGGTGACCCTTCTGGGCTCTTCCCAAGTTTCAGAAGATCGCCAGGCAGAAATAAGTGTCAGTTATAAATATATCATGTCAGTTGTTGGGGTTGGAAGTGGGAGGAGGGCACAGGGAGGAGGGAAAAGGATGAAGATATCTTACGTTTCCAGTACTGGAAAGAACAGTTTTGACCTCACGCAATAAGTCACTGGACCTTTTCTAGAGTCTTATCTGGCTTACGCCCCATCATCTTTAACACATCATCAAAGGGAATGTTGGCTGGCAAAGGGTTAAACGATCCCAGACAGTGGAGAGCAAATCTGCAGGCTGCTGGGAAGGTCCCCACCGCATCACTGACGATCTCAGGGTCCAACTTGAAGGAAGGGAGCAGCTTCTCAGTCTCACACATCACTCAGGGCCTGGAAGAAAAACGGGCCAAAGAAAAACAGTGTCAGGATGGACCTGCTGCAGCTCCACCAGTCCTCAAGGGAAACACGGCTCAAACACCACCATGGCATTTGCCCTTATCCCTAGGACACTTTGAGGAGGTTCTTCCTGGAACTGGCAGGTGCAACGACCCAGTTAGAAGACAATGGAAGGATGCAGAACCACAGAGTGGCCTTTAAGAAGGCAGGCTGTGCCACGCTAGAGCATCCTTTCTTTCCTTCTGGGTTGTGCTGGAAACCACAACAACATTTTATCTAAGGCACCTGGAGCTTTCATAGAATCGTAGGGGTTGGAAGGGACCTCAAGAGATCATCGGGTCTAAACCCCCTGCCAAAGCAGCTCCCTAGGACATATCACTCAGATAGGCGTCCAGATGGGTCTTGAATCTCTCCAGAGATGGAGACTCCACACCCCCTGGGCAGCCTGTCCCAGGGCTCCCTCACCCTCACTGGGGAAAAGTTCTTCCCCATGTTGCTGTGGAACTCCCTGTGCTCCAACTTGCAGCCATTGCCCCTTGTCCTATCCCCACAGACCACTGAAAAGGGGCTGGCTGATTCCCCCTGCATAAGATAATTATAAACTTTAATTAGGTCCCCCCTTAGTCTTCTCAAGGCTGAAGAGTCCCAACTTCTCAGCCTATCCTCATAGGGGAGATGCTCCAGGCCCTTCATCATCTTCGTGGCCCTTCTTTGGACTCTCTCCAGGAGATCCCTGTCCTTTTTAAACCAAGATGCCCAGAACTGGACACAACACTCCAGGTGGGGCCTGACCAGGGCAGAGTAGAGGGGGAGGATCCCCTCCTTTGACCTGCTGGCTACACTCCTCCGGATGCACCCCAGGATCCCATTGTCTCTCTCAGCCCCCAGGGCACACTGCTGGCTCATGGCCACCCTGTCATCTACCAGGACCCCCAGGTCCTTATCCACTGAGCTCTTCTCCAGCAGGTCAATGGGAAACACCAGTTCTGCAGGCTCGTGGGCTTAAGTTTGGTAGGTGAAGGATGAGCGTTTTGCCACCAAAGGCACAGGACATGAACCCAAAGAACAGCTCCAACCCCAACCCCAGTCATCCCAGACTGACTCATACCCTGCCACGTCATCCGAAACGCTGTCCTGCTCCGACTTGCCCACAGAAGCCTTTAGGGCTGCAGGAACTCCTCAGCCCTGTGTTCTCCCACTCCTGCTGCGAGAGGAGCCGTACCTCACCCGCGAGGGCGGCGCGGCGGCCCTGCCCGCCTTACCTTCCGTGCGAACTCCGGCAGGATGAAAGCTGCCCGGTGGATGTCGGAGTTGTAGTATTTCAGACTCCTCTCCTCCACCTGCTGCTGCGAGAGCTGCTGCACCGGCTCCCGGAAATTTGTGTTCTGCAACAGAGAAGCCAGGTGGTTCCTTGGGGGTTGGGTAAGGAGCAAGAGGGCTCTGCCACGGGCATCCCGCTCCATGGCGCGGAACCAGGGCGGCTCGCGGGAAAACAGATGCTTTTCTGTGCCAGTATGAGCTCAAAGGCTCTGTGCAGCCCCAAGGGCTGGCTCACGCTCCATCCCTCGTGTGACTAGTCTCATTCAGAGAGGTCAGCGTATGAGGTCAGGCTGCACGTGAGCCCGGCGCCGCAGGAAGCTGTCAGATGGCGCCTCAGCATCTCAAGAGCGAAAGCCTCACTTCTTTGGAGCAGAATCCTGTTCTGCACATGCTGCCAGTGCCCCAGACAAAGAAAATACAACAGCAGAAGTGCTGCTGGTCCCTAGACACTTGTGTTCCAGGCTTGCTAATGCAGCATGTTGGGAAGGTCCACTCTAGACCTCAAGTGGTCTGAAGGCCTCTGTATGAGCAGATTACCAGTCACAAACTGGTGCCCACTTTTTAACAGCCAGAATCAATAAGCCTTAAGAGGGCCTGGGGACTGGCAGTGGCTTCCTCCCTAGTTTGATGTGCAAGAGAGAATCCCAGGTCTCTTCCTAGAGCAGCTGGTCACATCACCGGTCAGCCCTGCACTTCACTCTGTGCCCAGCGAGCTGTGCTGCAGCTCAGGGCCACTGCTCAGGCTGCGAGCGGGGCAGCCTGAGGCTCAGCAGGTGCTGCCTGTGAATGGAAAAGGCCACTCCAGATGCCTGAGACTCACCGGGTTCTTGCTGCAGAGCATGAAGCCGATCTGCCCGCTGGGATACGTGGGGATGGTGCAATAGGCGTATTCCACAACAGGGAACAGAGACTTGCAGAACTGACGCATCTCCTTAATGAGATCCAGGTGCAGCCACTGGCACTCCCCTACAGGGAGAGAGGAGACGGGATGTGAGGTGAGAGCTGCCCCTCTTCCCTGCACAGGCCTGTGCTGGGCTGGCAGCGCCTCCAAGTCCAAACCTGCTCTACTCTGCACAGCTCGTGTGGTTTCAAAGGCAAGACCCTTGCACCAGTTCTGCTAAGCTCAGTCCAGCAGTTAATGAGTTGACGCATCTGGATTGAAAAAAACCCTCCTGTACCCAGGAGCTGATGGATTTCAGTCCCTGAAATCGTGCCTCCCCAGGAAGAGAGAGAGTCCCCTTTGTGCCACACACGTTGTGTACGATTATCTGGCATCAGCCACTGCCCAGACACAGCACCCTCACCTTGGCAGCAGAGAATCCCATCTTCTCGCAGGGCTGTCTTCATCAGCTGGTAGTAGGATTCTTTGAACAAGCTTTCTGCAGGACCTGAGAGAGAAGTGAATAGAGACACCTGTCCAGAGAGAGACTCAGAGACTCGGGTGATAGGCCTTGGAGAGTTCTCCAAATGCCCAGACCGCACTGGAAAAGAGACATTTCAACAGCTGTTCAGTGACCACAAGTGTTGGATAATCTACAAGCAAAAGGTTTTGACCCTGGGTGAAGCCCAGCACAGTGGAAGCACCTGGATTTCAGCTTTGCTCAATAACAAACCCAGGACCTTTATCAAAAGATCCTAGCAGCTGCCTCTTTGTCCAGCATTTCTTAAACCAAACTCCTGCTCCAAACTGCCTCTCAGAGATGCCTCTCTCTGCATTGACTATAGCCAAGGCGACTCAGGCACTCGTTAGGTCCCTAAAACAAGGCGCTGTACCTGGTCCCTCTACCCATTTCCCCTCTCACTACACCCATCTTCAGGCTGGGCAGTTACACCAACAGCTCGTGAGCCGCTGCTTTGTTAACTGACATGTGCAAAGTTGTCCAGCAGCGTGGTGCTGATTCCCCACGGGATTACTGGGCTTGGGGATCACCTCTGTGCCAGAAGCAATAGCTGCTGGAGTTGAATTTTGAGGACAGAAGCCTTGCTAGTACAATTTTCTGGTCTTCATCTTTTCCTTTCACTACCAAAACGGCCAAGTCAGTGACAATCTTTTCACTTGAAAGGAGCCTAGGCAGGCTGGCATGACTTCCAGGAGGAAGGCAGGAGAGGAGGAGTGTGGAAAGCAGTACCCTTTTATGGCCAGAATTCTTACCCATGGGGTCAGACGAGTCCGTGATAATCACATCAAAGGCTTCTTGATTTTGTTTCATGAACTCAAACCCATCTCCCACATGCAAGGTCAGCTTAGCGCTGGAGTACCCCACTGCCATCCCTGGGAGGTATTTCTTAGATACCTGGATCACATCCTGCAACACAGAGAGCACAGGAGGGTCAGCGGGCACTACAAGGAGCTACTACTCCAGCTACTGTGCAGCTGGGAGAACAGCACAGTGAGTCACTTCCTTCCATGCCTTCAGCACGAGTCCCACACCACAGATGCTCAAGAGCTGTCAGCATCTTCAGCCAACAAGCTGCTCTCAGCCCTCTCTTACGGCCTCAGGGTTCAGTGACACTCTTGGTCTGGCCTTGCCAAACTCAACAAGAAGTTGGAGCTTCAAAAGCTCCTTGAGGAACTATGAGAACACGATCGCAGACCCGAGCGCTCTGCACTCCTCCCTGCAGGCATCGCTTGCAGAGGTGAGCTCAACTAAAGACCTTTTTCTCCCCAAATAAACACCATGGCAGCGGGTTTCTGGAGCTGGTCTGTCAATCCCCCCCTGTAAGACCCAGGTTTTGCTCTAAAATAGCTAAGACAGCTGCTGCCCCAGGCCCAGCAAGGGCATGGAACGCTACCCGCTCCTCGCAGCTGGCAGGGCCAGGAAGCCAGGCTGGTGTCAGGCAGCGCCTGCACACAGGGCAGCCAGCACACAGCCTCCCGCAGCGGCGCTTCCCAGCCCTGCCACGGCCCGTGTGAGGGGACAGCAAAGCTCCCTAAGACAGTAAAACACCAGAATGAAGGGACCAAGGGGGGGACGACCGGCCCATCTGCCGCAGGTACGGATACGTGCTGCCCCCAGCTCCTCGCCCCGCCATCGCCAGGGACCACTTCACAAAGCAACCATCCTCCTCCTCCGCTGCTGTGCGCCGGGGGAGAGGGAGAAGCAGCTCCTTCCCCTCCTCCGGGTCCCAGGCGGGCCTGGAAGGGGCTCTGCGAGAGGAATCACAGGAGAGAGAGCGGCCCAGCTGCCACGTAGCCGCCTGGCGAGGCGAAGAGGCGGCGCTGTCAGTGTCACGCCAGCGCAGCCGGCACACGCGCTGCCTGGTGCTGATGGGGGAGAGCAGGTGAAGCCGCAGCTCCCGAGGATGCTGCGGAGGGAAACCTGGGCCGTGCCCGGGCAGCCCACCCGCGTCTAACCGGAGCCGGGGGAACGTTTCTTCGCCCAACGCACCTCGTCGATTTCGCACTGCACCACCGACTCCACGGTCGGGTGTTTCACCACCTCTCGCAGCACCCCCCCGTCGCCGCCACCGATGATCAGCACCTGCCAGAGGAGAGGACGGGGGGTGGGGGGGGACCGGCCGTCAGCCGGCTCGGCCCGAAGCGCAGCGGCTCTCCGCGCTCGTCCCGCCCCGGCGCTCGGAGACGCGCTCCGGGGGAGGGAGGGAGGGAAGGAAGGAGGAAGGGGGGGGGACCACGGCGGGCGGCCGAGGCTCCGCTCCGTCAAGCGCCGAGCGGAGGCACCCTGAAGCCAGAGGGCCCAGGCCGGCCTCTGGCCGCGGCGGCCCCTTGGAGGGGCCGGCTGGGAGGACGGGGGCCGCTCTGAGGGCGCCGGGGCCGGCTCGCAGGCCCGGGCCGGGGCCGACTCACCTTGCGGGGGTCGGGGTGGCTGCAGAGCGGCAGGTTGGCGATCATTTCCTGGTAGGAGAACTCATCCCTCTCCGTGCACTGGATCACCCCGTCCAGGACCAGGACGTTGCCGTAGGTGGTGCTGGGCAGAGCGGGGAAGCGGGGTCGGAGCCGGCCCGGGAGGCCGCGCTCCCCCGCTCGGTCCCGGCACCGCCAGGCCCCGCCGCATGGCGCCGAGCGCCGCCCCCGCCTCCCAGCCTCCCCCCGCCGCCACCGCCGCCGCCGCCCCGGGCCGCCCCGCACCTGCGGAAGACGAGTATCTCCTGGTAGCGGGAGCGCTGGTGGTGCAGGAGCTCCTCCACCTGCAGCGACATGGCCTGGCCCGGCCACAGCCGGCACGTCTCCCGGAACCAGCCCTCGCGGATCCGCGCCGCCCCGCCGCGCTCCATCGCGGCCCGGCCCCCGGGCACCTGCGCGCCGCCGCCGCCTGACCCCGCGGCGCGGGAGCCGAGCAGAGGGGCCCACGCGCCGCCCCGCCCCGCCCCCGGCCGCCAGCGCGCGCGCCGCCGCCCTCCCATTGGCGGGCCCCGCGCCGCCGCCTTCCCATTGGTTGGGGTCTGCGGCGACGCCGGCGCCAGCGGGGTAGGGCGGCTCGAGAGCCGGGGCCACGTGGGGCGGCGGCGCCCCCCCGAGCGGAGCCTCGGCTGCCCCCGGCCCCGCCCGCCGCGCGGGAGCCGCCGCCGCCGCCGCGGGTGGGGGGGAGCGGGACGCGGGACGCGGAGCTGCCCGGGCACCGGGTACCGCTCCGGGCCGGTCGTTTCCCGGGCGCGGCCGGGACCGGGGTGGTTACAGCCGGCGGGGTTCCGCCGCCGCACCGGAAAACGCGCTCGCGGCCCGAGCCAGCGGGGGGAGGCGCCAGCGCTGCCCGGCCTGACACCGGCGGCCGCGGCGGGACTCGGCTCCCCCGGGGCCTTGAACCGCCCGGAAGAGACGGGGAGCCCGGAGCCGCAGCCGGTGCGGTGCTGCAGCTCGGCGCTGGGGCCGGAGGAGCCGGAGCCTGGAGCTGCCACGGCGGGGAACGGGCGGGCACGGAGGCGCCTCGGCCGCGCCGCTTTCCCCAGGGCGCTGGCGGCTGCAGCAGAAGGGGGGACGGCGCCCGGCCCTGCCAGCGCTCGGAGGAAACACCTCTGCCCTCCGCCTCCCCCCCCCCCCCCTTTCCTTCCGCTCCCAGCTCCCCCGAAACACGGGGAGAGATTGAAACCGACCGCAGTGCAAAAGCTCCTCCCGGGCTCTGTAAAGTAAAGCCCTGGCCCCAGGCACAGCGAGGGAAGGACTTACCGCTGCCTGCTCCAGCCCTGCCCCTGCCCAGCAGCCAGAGACCTCAATTCCATCCCTGCCAGAGCGGACCTGAAAGGGAAAATCCTCAGCCAGAGGAGGAAATCCCTTGGGAACAGCAGCCAGGTAGAGAGGTCAGGAAGCAGCTCTGCCCCAGGTCTAAGGTGGTGCCCAGCAAGCCCTGCTCACCTCTTTCCCTGCAGCGTTCCCAGCTTCCAGTAGCAAAGGTTCTGCCACCCAGCAAACTACAGGCTGCTGCTCCTCCTACAAAGGCATCAGGGTAACTCACAGGGTGTTTTGAACTAGGAGATGCTGGGGTAGCTGTATGGGGATGCAGTTGTGGCAGGGGATCTCACTGGCTTTCCTGCCCCAGTGCTGAACTCCACGTTTTCCCCTTCTCCCTCCTGTTGCTGCTTTCACTTGGAATGGTGAAAAGCTTCCTGATTTCATGGGGAAACTACCTGTATCTCATCCAAGAAGTACCCCAACCCAGTTTGTTTTCCTTTAGAAAGCATTGCTTACCACCACACCAACACTGCCAGGGAAACACCCTCATTTTTCACACTATGCTGTGTTACAAGAGGAGCTGTGCAGGTGTGGGGGCAAGGTGTAACCTAGAAGACAGCCACAGCCTGGCCTTACTGTCTGGAACCCCCAGCACAGCTACTCCATCTATTCTTGAGTTGGCTTTAGAGCTGCCAAGAGGTTCCTCTTGTCCTCGGCTTACAAGCTGGTTCTGGATCCCACACGAGCCCCAGCTGAGTTGAGCCTGTGTTTGGGGATTGGGGGTAAACTTTCAGATCTGGAAACAAAGCACCATTGTGAGTATAATTAGAAAAAACCCAGCGTGAACTCAGAAGTTAAATGAGTGAAGACATTTTTCCCTTTGGAAAACAAGAGGGTTTTAATGGGTTTAAGAACATAGCTATAGAAAAACTGCTCAGGGACCAGTATTTGCCTTCCCACGGTGACAACACTGGTGGTGTGTCGCTCAGCTGCATCTCCACAGGTCCAGCACCCAGGATTATCTCTTTGGCCAGTGGCACTTGGAAGTCCTGTAAGAGTTACAGACAGACTTTAACTTAACTCTTGCTTCAAATTCACTCAAGTTCACTCAAGACTGAAAAGCTTTGAGGTTACAACGATTCTACTGGCTGCCCTTACAGACAGAAGGATCAACCCTCAAGTACCTACTTAGAATAAGACTTGGCAGTACTGGTATTTATCTGCCTCCCAGACTAGGCAAACCTCTATCTGGTTTTGTGGCCAAAGCAAGCCACTCCCACAGCCATTAACACAAGCTTTTACCTCAGCATTTCAAACCTTCCACCCAGAATTGTCTTTGATTGCATTAACCTCCACTAAGCTTTTGCTTTTTCCCTTTTAAAGTGACTCAGGCTGGGAGATGAAGGTGAGCAGGAGTTACACAACCTCTTTCCATTCAACACGTGCTTAAGCTCCCACAGTAACAGGACAGTAACTGCTTTGCCCATAGCTCCAGGGCACAGGCATGAGCACCTCCACCACTGCCTGAGCACAGGCTGAACATACCGACTGGCTTTCCGGGTCTGGAAGGACATGCTTCGGTTCCCAGACTGCTGCAGTCTGTAAGGTCCAGCACATTTCTGTACAGAGAAAAAAAAAACCACCACCACAGTGAGATCCCTGCCCAATACAGTATATTCCATGGCATTCATGTGCCATCAGGTCATAGAATCACAGAATCCTTAAGGTTGGAAAAGACTTCAGAGATCATTCAGTCCAACCATCCCCTACCACCTCTATTACTCACCCATGTCCCCAGTACCTCATCCAACCTTTCCTTGAACAGCCTGAGGGATGGTGACTCCACCACCTCCCTGGACAGCCTGTTCCAGGGCCCACTCACTCTTTCTCAGAATAAATGTCTCCTCATTTCTAACCTGAACCTGCCCTGGCACAACTCACAGCCATTCCCTCTCGTCCTGTTGCTGGTGATCTGTGAGAAGAGGCTGAGCTCAGCTCACCACAACCTCCCTGCAGGTCCCTCCAGCCTGAAGGTATCTGCTCTCTTACACTGTCAAGCCTTATGACCTCTTTACATGTGTACATGCTGAATGCTGTTCTACTGGTCTAACCCTGACATGTGAGGCACACTGCTGCACTGACAAGGAACCTTACCCATCTAGACACAGAGAGCTGTGCAGGTTGCCCCAAATTCACTGGCCTCTTTCTTTTTTTGCCTCCTGAAACAAGTGTCACCTGACACAGAAAGGGAATTGCACAGGCAGGGAAGTGGTTACTGCACTACTGGGCACAAACTTGTTCAGCTTCTAAAATACAATTTTAAAGAGTATCCAAGATGCTTCCTGGTACCTTTTACCCTCTAGGTAAATATGCAGGAAGGCAGCAGGCACAGGAAAGAGGCTGAGCTGTGATGAGCTGCTGAACATTAACATTCCAGTGCCTGGTGAGTTCACACATGGGCACCCTATTACCTCATGCCTGAAAGCCCAGTGACATCACGAGCGCTGCACAGGGTATACATGTGGGGTACCCCTGGTCTGGGGGATAATACCACCACAGGTGCTGCTCACAGCTTTCCCTATGTATGTGTTTGACTGTGTTGTCTTTCTTCTCTTCATTCTCTCAATTAGCAATGAATCAAGTAGAAATTCTCTGAGCTGTTTTCCTAATGAGAGCGCTTGGTGGAGAATGTGGGCAACACAAACCTGCCATGGCTGGGAATAACCAGACTGTGAGGTTTTGAGAGGGCCCTGAATTTGGTCCTGGGATTGTGTGGTGTCATACTGTGGGCAGTGTCACCCCTGTGATGTATGGTGGCACAGGGGTGGGAAATAAGAGCATCTGAGAAAAGCTCTTCCTGCATGGGAAGAGGTTATAATACAAAGTATGAACTTGCTGGACTCTTTCCAATAGGGATCTCCTGGGAAGAGCCTAGTGGAGGGACACAGCATCTCCCCTGTGAGGAAAGGCTGAGTGAGCTGGGGCTGTTCAGCCTGGAGAGAAGAAGCCTGAGAGGGGATCTGATCAATGGTTATCAATAGCTGAAATGTGGGACACAAGGGGCAATGGGCAGCCTCTTCTCAGTGTCTGTGGGGACAGGACAAGGGGCAATGGCTGCAAGTTGGAGCACAGGAAGTTCCCCAGCAACCTGGGGAAGAACTTTTCCCCAGTGAGGGTGAGGGAGCCCTGGGACAGGCTGCCCAGGGGGTGTGGAGTCTCCATCTCTGGAGAGATTCCAGCCCCGTCTGGACGCCGCCCTGTGCAATATGAGCTGGGGAGCTGCTTTGGCAGGGGGTTGGACCCCATGAGCTCTCCAGGTTCCTTCCAACCCCTACAAGTGTGTGAATCTGTGGTTAGAAGCTGCACCTCAGTACCAAGTGCTGTGTGGGAACACTGCAGATCCAGAAACTATCATCTCTTTCCCCAGTGAGTCCCCAGCTGGGTACACGCTGCCACCAACACTTCAGTGCTTTCATGACATGCCCGTACCTTGCCTGCATAAGCTTGCTTGGCAGGATCAAATTGTGACAGCTTTGACTTGCTTCTTCCTAAGGGAGAGAGAAGAGAAGCTGTCAATAATATTTTCCAGAAAGAACTGTACATTCTATGGTGTTCCTCTGACAATAAAGCACACATCAGTCTCTTAAGGACAGGAGCTGCTTTTCAGTACACGTTACAAAGCAGTCAAATCTGCTTTGCCTCCTAGGTCCTGGGGTCCAATTAAATCAATTACTTTCTCTACAGAGAAAAAAGGCAAAATACAAATACACAATGCCCTGGGCCAATAGTTTCAGGGTTCTGCTCACACCTCAGAAAAGGGATGCTAAACCATACACCCCTCAAGGGAATTTCTCTTAGTATTTCCCTACTGTAAGCTCAATGTAGCAGTTTGAACTGCCTGGGCACCTACACTCATACAGAGCCTTCTCAGGGCTCAAATGGCAGCAGCACTCCAGCAAGAGATGCAGATCTTACCTGCAAACATCCTGAAGTTGGACCTCTTGTAATCGAAGGGGGTGAACTCCTTGGTTGCTTCGGCCTCCTCTGGCTCCTGGGCGGGTTTCGGCCGTTTCCTCTCTCGTCTCGGCGTCTCTGTTTCCATCTCACTCACCTCTGTCTCTGTCTTCTTGTTGGCTTGTGCCTGCTGTGAAAGCAACCCACAGACTAGAAATGAGGAGGAGCTCAGGAGAGGAGAATGAAGCATCTCTCTGTAGGTGTGAAACACCAGCGTGCAGATGAACTGCCCAGTGGGCGACAGTCCCCGCGGCAGCTGTTGCCTGTGGCAGAACCAGCAGAGGGAGAATCATAGAATCCCAGACTGGGCTGGGTTGGAAGGGACCCCAAGGGTCACAGAGCTCCAACCCCCTGCCACAGGCAGGGACACCAACCTCCAGGCCTGGAGCTACACAAGGTTGCCCAGGGCCCCATCCAACCTGGCCTTGAACACCCCCAGGGATGGGGCACTCACCCCCTCTCCGGGCAGCCTGTTCCAGCCCCTCACCACTCTCTCTGGAAAGAACTTCCCCCTAATCTCTAATTTAACCCTTCCTTCCTTTAGCTTCACTCCATCCCCCTTGTCCTGCCAGTCTCTGCCCTTTAACAAGCTGATTCCTCTCCTGTTCCTCTGCTCCCTTCAGGGACTGGAAGGCTGCAGTGAGGTCCCCCCACAGCCTTCTCTTCTCCAGGCTGAACCAGCCCAGCTCCCTCAGCCTCTCTTCAGAGGCACCGTGTTCTTTGGGCCTCAATAGTTTTGGTTCCCACTCACACCCCACAGGGACTTTTCAGATGAAAAGCCAAGCTGTCATTTCACAGGATACTAAAGGCTGACATCTCCTGTGGCCCCACAGGCAAGGTTTTGGGGAACCCAGGCAAGTGAGGAGCAGAGAGGTTCAACAGTGGAAAACATTCCCTGCTGAAGATACAGAGGGATGTGAGGATGTACCCAGCACAGCTGTTTGGGGGGCTGATGCTACTTGCAGGGTGGAAAGACTGCAATCAAAAAGGCTGTTGTTGGGGTATTTCAGAGGTACAGGGCTCAGGTTTTCATCCAGAACTATGTTACAAAGGCCTGAAGGGGCAAAGGCTGGAAGCAGGGATTTAACTGACATACCATTGCTTGCTGACGCAGAGATGCAATATTTTCTGTTGCCTCTTCACACACCTTCTGTGGCTGGGGACAAGCAGCTGTGGAAACAAGGCAGCATTACTGTAAAAAGCAGGAAGAAATTACCAAGGAGCTTAGAAAAAGCAAGAAAACCAGCCTGTAGCAAGTCTCAAACCAAACAGGGTATAACCTTTGCCAAACAGTCACACCTGCCCATCAGGAAATGCATCATCTAAGGTTTTCTTTTAACTGGGAAACAATCTACATGCTCTGGGGAAATCACACTAGCCAGCACACTGAGGAAGGGGGGGATGGCTGTACCTGGCTGCTGGGCTACTCTCTTCTTGGCTTTACCCCTGGACTCCTGCACTTGTGACTTTCTCATCAACCTCCATCGATTGCTGATCTGCAAAGAAAAGAGAATCACCTGGGAACACTTTCTCTGAAGTTTTATGGCAAAAAGGAGTTTATAAACTTGCTACCACATGCTGGTCTTCATTAAGAGTACAAAAGATCAAACTGGATTGTAAAAGAGATTAAGATCTGCTGCACCAGGTGAAGTAAAACCATGTGCTTTAGAAGTTCCAAGCTACAAGCCAGTCACAAGAACAAAGGCAGATCCAGATTTCAGGAGTAGTTTGTGGCTTTGACAGACAGGGACAGACAGTGGAAAGTCTCCCTGGTTCTTCCAAGGATACGAATGCTTCAGAAACATGTCAAGCTTAAGGTTATTTCTCTAAGGAGATTTAAATAAAATAAGATAATCCTATTTCTGGGGTTCCCAAAGGAAAACAATCCACTTGTTTCTTTTATACTACTTGGCAGGAAAGTTTAGCATGAGTCTTACTTCATAAATTTTTGATGATGGGTCAAACTTTGCAGCTTGTGAGACAAAGATACGGCTCTGATCCAGAGGCAGGAACTGCAGAGGAGAAAAAACCCAGGTTGTATTAAACCCAGCACATGACATGTAGCTTACTGCTAAAATAGTACTTAAAATGTTCCAAATAAAAAAGTTCAGATTTAAGAAACATTCTACAGATAGATTACTTGTTAGAAAAAGAAAAAGTTACCACAGCTATGGCCAAAAGAAATGTTAAAGGCAAACCAAACCAAACTAAAAACCCACAAAAAAGAAAAAAAGAAAAACCAACCCCAAACCAGACACCAGACACAGCTGGTCTGACACTCTCATAACGTGCCACTCCAGAACTGCAAGTATTATATTGTTCTTTTGAATCATTACAAGAGTAAAATCAGCTCACTAACTTTAGCCAGAGAAGGTGAAAACGTGGTGAAAATTTAAAAAAAGGTCAAGCTTGATTAAAAAAACAACCCAGTGAGAGGTCTGGTTACTCTGGAGAAAGATTTTTATCTAAAACAGCATTTCAAGGTGTTTTGACAAGCCCACATGTGTGTGCTTTGCAGTGGGACACACTCCATCCCGGTGAGAGCACAGCAGATGATGCTCAGAGCAGCCCCTGCACGAGGCAGTTTGAATCCCACCAAAAGATGTATCAGGAGCTTTTATAATTTTAAAGGGATTTTCAAAGGTGTATCAGGAGCTTTTACCATTTTAAAAGGGTTTTCAAAGGACTCAATGATACGCTGGGCTTTCTGCTGCGCGGCGGTTAAAGGCGGCTTCCTTCCTTCCTCTTTAACACACTCCTAAAACAAACAGAAACAAGCCAGAAAGAAATATTAACATTTCTCTACTGCCATTCCATGCACAGTATCTCTGGCTTTATCTGAAACCCCAGGGATGGCAGTGACCTTCCAAAGGAAAGAATTAACCTGCTGGCCTCCCAACCTCCTTGCCTTGGTTATGCCACACGCCTGACAGGCAGCCAGTGACATGTCCATGCACGTCCCACCTCACTATTCCTTGCAATTCTCACACAGTTTTAGCAGATTAAGTATAGGTTTTTAATACTTAAATACTGAGAGTCTCAGAAATACACCACTTACACTGAAAATGCTGGCAGCAGCCAGTGCAGCAAAGCTTTTTGAATCTAGCTGAAGATGCTCGGTGTTTGTTGTCTCCTCGCTGTTTGACAACTGGCAGCTGTGCTCTGCAAGGGATGCAGGCTCTGCAGGCAAAGGAGACAAAGTTGTTTATCAGGGATTGTGTATTTTCCTGCTCTTTTGTGTAATGAGATTGCACTGAAGGTTTCTTCAGGGCTGCTTCTTTCATAGAATCACAAGGTCAGGAAGACCTTTAAGATCATCGAGTCCAACCATTCCCATCCTAAGCTAAACCACATCCCTGAGCACCTCATCTCCCCTCTGTTAAACACACCCAGGGGGTGACTCAGCCCCTCCCTGGGCAGCCTGTGCCACAGCCCCACAACTCTGCCAGGGAAGAACTTTTCCCTTCCATCTGCTCTGACCCTGCCCTGGGGCAGCTTGAGCCCATTGCCCCTTGTCCCATCTCCTGTCCCCTGGCGGAAGAGACCATCGCCCACCTCTCTGCATCCTCCTGGCAGGGCAGGGGAGGTGGGGAGAAGGTCTGCCCTCATCCTCCTCTTCTCCAGGCTGAACACCCCCAGCTCCCTCAGCTGCTCCTCAGAGGATTTGCCCTCCAGCCCCTTCCCCAGCCTGGCTGCCCTTCTCTGGACTCGCTCCAGGACCTCAATGTCCTTCTGATGGTGAGGAGCCCATTTTCCTCATGTCAAAGTCACATCGTGTCCTTATTAGTGGAGTTTTTAGGTTCAGTCCAAGGTACCTGAGCCAGTGGTGTTCTGAACGTCAGCTGCAGGAACCTGGGAACTGTCGTGTGGTCCAAAGAAGGCACTCTCCAGCCTCTGCAGAGAAATTCCAATCAAACCCACCATTAACAGATTATTCTATGATCTATGTATGCATCCAGATATTGTAGACACGTTCATGAAAATCCAAACAACAGGGTGAAATTCAGAGATGGAATATTCTTCATAGAGTTCACCTGCCCCAGCATATTGCACCTGGCAACAAAAGGCTGCCCCTGCAAGCACCCGCTGGCTAAGGGACACGCTTCACTCTGTGTGTATGAGGAGAGTGCATGGAACTCACCCCAAACGTCCCTGCTTACAGGACACAGAGTCACATGGTTGGAAAAGACCTTTAAGATCATCAAATCCAACCATTCCCATCCTAAGCTAAACCACATCCTTGAGCACCTCATCTACCCTTTTTTTGAACACATCCAGGGAAGGTGACTCAGCCCCTCCCTGGGCAGCCTGTGCCACAGCCCCACAACTCTGCCAAGGAAGAACTTTTCCCCCACATCTGAGCTGACCCTGCCCTGGCACAGCTTGAGCCCATTGCCCCTTGTCCCATCTCCTGTCCCCTGGCTGAAGAGACCATTGCCCACCTCTCTGCACCCTCCTGGTGGGGCAGGGGAGGTGGGGAGAAGGTCTCCCCTCAGCCTCCTCTTCTCCAGGCTCAACACCCCCAGCTCCCTCAGCTGCTCCTCAGAGGATTTGCCCTCCAGCCCCTTCCCCAGCCTGGTTGCCCTTCTCTGGACTCGCTCCAGGACCTCAATGTCCTTCTGACGGTGAGGAGCCCAGAACTGGTCTGTCAATACAGACTGTCAGACACAGAACTGCAGCAGCCAGTGCTTGCTGCTGGTGCCAGCAGAGCTGCTATGGGGGTGGCTTGTCAAAGACCAAGTAACAGCTGGCAATGTCACCAGTTGAGCACAGAAAAGTAACACTATGTTAAACCAGAGGGGACTTGTAAAAGGGATGAGAATAAACTCAATATTTACTAGAAGCTGGAGTTTTGCTACATTTGTTTCCAGGTTTAAAGCTGAAGATATTAGGTAGCAATTATGATGCACACAGTACCTCTGTACTGGCTAGAGGTGTCCTCTGGACTGTCACAGCAACCTCCGACTAGGAAAGGAGAGAAAGAGAGTCACTTAAACACACCTGCCCTGTTTCTTCTAGGCTGGCCTCCTTACCAACCCATTCCACACAGTTATTACAAGCTGGCAGGCTAATAAAGTTACATGATTTCTTCTTCCCCTGCAGTGTTTGCAGATGGATACATTAAACACCTCCCACAGAAAGGACATGTCACAATCACAAATGGCTTTTGTTTCACAAGACTCAACTATGAGCCTTTCACACCTGGGAGGCTGTTTGGCCCCACCACAGCTGTAAAAGATTTACAGATCCATTTATGTGCCCAACAAACACTCCACAAGGTCCAGTTCTTCCTCACACAGGCAAACACGATGTGCAATTTAAGACAGACAACTGCACCCTGTTGAAGGAGTGTCTGCTGTTTTACTGCTCCAGTTCTCCAGGAAACTACACTGTGTGTAACCCTGTACTGAGCAGACAACAGACAGGCAAGAAGTGCAACGTATCTTTGTGCTCTACTACAGAGCACTACAGTCACAGTGTCCAAAAAGCAAACCTTGGTGTGCACATCATCAAGGGTCACCATTTTTAGCTCCTGTACCTGGCTTGTGGAAAGCAAGTGATGAGTCTCTTGTGTGGCACAAGCTACTCCTACCTTGAGAAGAGGCATCTCCCGGGCCTGCTGAATGAGCAGATGCAATTCATTAATCTGCTGGTGAACTAGTGGTGGGACTGGACTACAGCAAGCAATGATGCCCTGGGGTTCTCTAAAGAGAGATGAGAGGAATTCAGCATGCTGTATTTATGGCAGAGACGTGAGGCATTTGCATTCAAAGGATGTTCAACCAGACACAACCACGGCCCTGACTCTGACACAGTAACACAAGTCAGATTAATCTGTCAAGAGTTTATTCTCTGCAATGAAAAACTATTCTGTACCAGGTTTGTACAGTTAAAGAGCAACCATTAACTCAGCCCTCCTCTCACTTTTCTTTTCTGTGGCCTGTGTGTCTTCAGCTTGTGCATTTAAAGATGCATTTTTATTATTCTCAAGTTCAGATGCTGCATGATGAGTGCCCAGTGTTTGAGGAAAATGCTGTACAAGTTTGGTATTTTAAGGGATCTACCCCTTACATACACACTCCTCCCCCCAAAAAAAGTCCTTTTAGGAATTGAAAGAAAAAAGTAATCCCCAAATAAATCTTAGGGGAACTCATCCCTCCCTTGCTCTGTAATACTGTAGGACTCTCAGGGGGAACATGTGGCATACAGAAATGCAAAGCAATGTGGAATAAAATGAGAGATATATATCCCAGAAGAAGCCTGGAGGCTTCTGAAGGAGTGTTGCTATTTATCTCTCTTCCAAGCTGAAGAACAGCAGTATTGATTAGCTGGAAGGATGGGACCAACTGCAGAAGGCACTACACACTAGGAACCAACCTGCTGGATCTTAAAATCAAACAAGACTCCTCAAGGGTGAGCAAAACTTACTTTGGCAGTTCCTCTGCTATCTTCAAGAGCATGTGATTTGGTAGCACGTATCTACAACACAAAGAGGCAGTATGAGCAGAACAATGTGAAAAACTTAAAAATATCTTCAAAGTGCAAGAATCTGCCCCAATCACAAGGTCTGGAAAGATGCAATCAGTTGAGAAAAAGTTAAGTAGAGCTGATCTAGATATCTGTAAAGATTTACTGCTAATGAAGGAGGACTTGTGTGTAAAAAGCAGCTTGAGGTACAATACTGACTTCTACAGGCAACAAAGCAGATCCACCTTGGAGGGGAGCAGAAGGGCACAATCCAAGGGCCTCAGTGCAATATTAAGCCAGTGTCTGTAACAAAAGGCCTCCTACCCTGTGCTCTCATCCTCCTGACGTGCCACTTTGTCTCTCCAGGCAAACAGTAACCTAAACGCTGCCAGCTGCTGGATGTTGAGATGTTTTTTCTGCTTCCTGTAGAGTTCAAGGTAGGATTCATCTGTGAAGAGGGGTTTGATGTATTTCTGGACAGGGAAAAAAAAAAGGAAACACTCATGATCAGTATCAGATTTGTGCTTTACTGAGACAGGATCACATATAAATACAGGGGACTGAATAAACCCAGGTACAATGTGTCTCAGAGCTTTTACCCTTTGCTATTGTTAGGAGTCTGTGCCTGGAAAACATTAATCTTGTCCATTTTTAGGGGAAAAGCCACCCTCACCAACTCCAGGAGCACCTTTAGACATACAGTATCTTCTCATTTTTGCTCAGTTAGACAAAGCCTACATTCACAGACAGGCACAATATAACACAACTCCAGCTGGGCTTTGAACTTCCAGGAATGTCCAGCAGAATCAGAAATGTAACCTCTCTTGGGAATGGCACACCTAAAGCATCAGGAGAGCCAAAAACACAGGCAGAGGGCACTGGAATTGAAGGGGTTAGTGAAACAAGTGCCTGCACACAACTGAGTCACAGTTGTTACAGCTGTTCTGAGAGGGAAGAAGCCCACCTCTATGCATCAGACAGAATGGCAAGGGAAGGTCTGTCTTACTAAGCCCTCACTGTGATTCAGGTAACCCAAGCTTTACCTTCAGGCAGATGTCCCTGCTGCGGTGCCACACAACCTGCAGCTGAGTGGGCTGCTCCTTGCCTTTCTCCCACAGGGCCTCTCTCACTTTATCATAGATGTAGAGCAAGTAGTGAGTGTCATCACGAGCATACTGAATCATTTCTTCTGGCAAAGGCCTAGAAAGAGCCCAAATGACACAGTTCATATAAAGTACAAATGACATAGTACACATAAATGACATATGGTTCAGCTGCCCCACCAAACTGTCCCTCCCCCCTTGCAGTTTTAGGGCAAACTGCACATAAACCACACCAAGAAGTAGTATGGCAATTGCCCTGTGTCCTCACTGAAGCACTGTTTGGGCAAGTGCAGGACCATGCTGTGCCCTCCCCAGCCCAGATGGCATTTTGCTCAGGATTGCTGTGCTGCTGAGCCAGCTGGCAGGACCACTTGCTACAGTATCTGTTGTAACTCCTCTCCGCAGAGCCTGCATAAAGCAGGCCTGGGATGCCTGCGATGAGCAGGGTCCATCTGCACAGCCTGGCTCACTGGTCCTACAGTGTACTCTACTCAGTGCAGATGGGTGAATGTTTTTATGAGGCCTGTGGAGGAGCAAATACTGACTTTCTCTGTAACTCTGAAATGGTTAAGCACTGTGTTCCCAAGAACTGAGTTTCCAGGAGCTTTTCATTACTTAATCTTCCCTCATTTTCCCAAAAGAACGTATTTTCTAGACAAACATGGGAAAACTCATAGAAGACCTTAAAGCACAGGCAGGTAAATGCTGTGTTTGTTTGCTTGGAGACTAACCTCTAACTGCAGGGCTTGCAAGGAGAAACATGCTCCTGCTCTACAGATACAAATGGGTGTAAGTGCTACCTCAACAGCCCCAGCCCATCTCAGGGGTCAGTTTTTACCGTATCCTCCAGTCAGCCAGCTGGTACTGCTTGTCAGCATCTATATTGCAGTAGAGCTTTAGCAAGTGGTCCAGAGAATGCCTGCCCAGATTGAGGAGCCGAGCAGCTTGGTGTGTATCAAACATGTTCACCAAGTAGAGACCAAAGTCTTTCTGCAGCCATTCCACATCTGAATCTGCACCATGAAGGACCTTGAAAAGCAGAAGAAATTGAGAAGGACATGAAGAACATTTTGAGTCCAAGCTGGCAGGATGGCAGCTTCACATTTATGTATCCAGGACCACATTTCTTTTCTCTCTGCCCTTCCCTGTTCAGTGTGGAACTACTAAATGAGAGCACTTGGCGTGTAACTCTTGGCTTCCATCAAAGAAGCAAGCACATGAACAGGCTACAAGCAGAGCACACAGTGTGCTCTTAGTGGTAATAAAGCTTCAACTAAGGGAAGAAAAAGAAATCCATTTTAAAAAAAGAATTGTGGTGGTGAGTTTGGCACCTTGACAATGGCAGGGTCTGTGAAGGTCTCGTTCAGAATGTTCATGTCGCTGCGCAGTTCCAGTGTATCAATAATGAAGTCTTCTGTTCGGGTGGAGATCTGCATCAAGCATGTCAAGCCCAGGAAGCTCCTGTAGGAATGGTGCTGAAAAACAGGGGAGAGAGATGTAAGCTAGGATCTGTTACAGAAGTAATGCCATAAAAAGGCCCCAAATGAAGGAAGAGAAAGAGGACTACTTAAAGCAAGAGACAACAGGATGAGCAAACTTCCTCTTTTCAGTCACTAATATGACATAGAAAGCCATGGGATGAATTGAAAGATCAAATTAATTCCCCATGAAGTGCACAGCCAGTGCACCATTAGAAAACTCAGAATATTAACTATATAATTCCATCTCCTAGACAATACCTGACAGGTCAGGGTCATGAACTGTCTTTTCACATCAGAACTATAAAAAGCCACAGAAAGAGAAGAATACAAAACAGACTAGAAAAATCTAACGGTCTCCCAGGTACTAAGAGTACACATGTAACTTGTAAACACAAAAGGCAATTTGATTACCTCTAAGTCCAGAGCAAATTCTTCACACTTCATCAGCTTTTCATTTAGTTCTACCAGCTCATCCAGTGTGGTGATAAAATGCCAGGGAGTTTCCTTGATGGGCCTGTACATCTGGCAGAGCAAATCATTAGGTGTGGTATGTTCTTTGTCAGCTCCCAGCCCCAACCTCCCCCCACCTCAATTTTGCAGTTCATCAAGCATGGCCGGCTGTAAACACTGCATATGAGCTAGGTTAATTTGGGCACCAACCTGGGGTTCTGGTTTCTTGAGAACTCCATCTGGTGGAGAGAAATGCTCCAGTTCATACTGGTACGGGTGAGCAAACCTGTGGAAATCAGGCAGACAAGTCGCAGGTGAGATTTTATTCCCCTTTCACGAAGCCAGATGGCAGAGTTCCCTACCCAGTAAGAACTGCAGATGTCTGAAGCACATCACACAGGATGCACAAACAGGTGCAGAGCTGCTCCAGGCCAGCTCTACTGCCTTACATGTCCTGCTCAGTCTGCGCCATCCTCTGCTGGTGTATGAAGTCTGCCAAGGCAGCCGGCACGTCCAAGTCCTCGGGACGCTCCTTCCGCTGCCGCCCGCTTTTTGTGAGAGCTGAATAACCAACAGGGAACAACAGATCAGATCCCACACGTAACGTGTTCTTAGCCCACTCCTCTCTCCCCTCCACCCAGGAGAAGATCACATTAAACTCATAAAGTGTCAAGAATCCTAACAATTCCGACCTGCAATGTTTGCTGTCAGCAAGGTTTCTGTCTATACCCCTACTGACAACTCCATTACGAGGTTCTACCAGGCTGTCATTAATCAGGACACAAGGGGGTTCTGCTCAACACCTTGGAAAGATACTGGAGAACCTTCAGTAAAATCTTTCAATCCTTTCCAGTTATTAAAAGTACAACTGCACCCTGCAGACCAACAACAATTCATCAGCAGCAGGACGTTGCTGACGTAGGATGCTATGCTGGCAGCTTTGATAAAGCACCCAAACTAAAGGCAGGTCTTACACCTTGTGCTCCTAACTAATCAGGAAGGGGTAGCTGTAAAGCCAACTAGACTAGGTGAGACCACTTCTGGTGCCAGAGTGACTCTCATCATGCAGTTCAATGGTGGTAAAGAGATGCAAGACCATATACCCACAAGAAACATCGAATCCCAGACTGGTCTGGGTTGGGAGGGACCCCAAGGATCACAGAGCTCCAACCCCCTGCCACAGGTAGGGACACCAACCTCCAGGCCTGGAGCTACACAAGGTTGCCCAGGGCCCCATCCAACCTGGCCTTGAACACCCCCAGGGATGGGGCACCCACCCCCTCTCTGGGCAGCCTGTTCCAGCCCCTCACCACTCTCTCTGCAAAGAACTTCCCCCAATATCTCATCTAACCCTTCCCTCCTTCAGCTTCACTCCATCCCCCTTGTCCTGCCAGTCTCTGCCCTTTAACAAGCTGATTCCCCTCCTGTTTCTCTGCTCCCTTCAGGGACTGGAAGGCTGCAATGAGGTCCCCCCACAGCCTTCTCTTCTCCAGGCTGAACCAGCCCAGCTCCCCCAGCTTCTCTTCATAGGGGAGCTGCTCCAGCCCTCTGATCATCTTTGTGGCTCCTCTGAACCCTCCCCAGTGGTGCTCACTGACCCTCACACTGCACATATATAAAGAGAGTCACAGAGCTTAAACAGTCAACACCTCCTGCTGCTACTGGTTTTCACAATGACTTCTCTAGACTGTGGGGCCTGATTTGGGTCAAATACTCCCAATATATTAACCCAAGAAAAAAATAAACTCCTTACCTTCAGGCAAAGGTTTCAGAGCATTTGGCTTGATAAAAATTTTTGGTACAAAGGGAGTATTGGAATTGTCAATCTTTTCACGGAACTTCAGCTGCGGTCGCGAGATGTTCTTGGCATGAAGCAGGCGGAAGGTTTCAGACTGGGATTTCTTGTAGGATGCTGCCTGTTCAGACAAAGGGAAACCACAGGCAGAGCTCACATTAGTTTGCAGATGTTCAGAGTTTCATTTACTTGGCCTGACCCAATCTTAAGAGGACCCCAAACCCAAAAGCAACTCTTTTGCAATGAGTCCAGCACCCAGCAATGAAAGGGGTCTGGATCGGGAGCTTGAGTCCAGCACCCAACAGTGAAAGGGGTCTGGATCGGGAGCTCGAGTCCAGCACCCAGCAGTGAAAGGGGTCTGGATTGGGAGCTTGAGTCCAGCTCCCAGCAATGAAAGGGGTCTGGATTGGGAGCTTGAGTCCAGCACCCAACAGTGAAAGGGGTCTGGATCGGGAGCTCGAGTCCAGCACCCAACAGTGAAAGGGGTCTGGATCGGGAGCTTGAGTCCAGCACCCAACAGTGAAAGGGGTCTGGATCGGGAGCTTGAGTCCAGCTCCCAGCAATGAAAGGGGTCTGGATCGGGAGCTTGAGTCCAGCTCCCAGCAATGAAAGGGGTCTGGATTGGGAGCTTGAGTCCAGCACCCAGCAATGAAAGGGGTCTGGATCGGGAGCTTGAGTCCAGCACCCAACAGTGAAAGGGGTCTGGATCGGGAGCTTGAGTCCAGCTCCCAGCAATGAAAGGGGTCTGGATCGGGAGCTTGAGTCCAGCTCCCAGCAATGAAAGGGGTCTGGATTGGGAGCTTGAGTCCAGCACCCAGCAATGAAAGGGGTCTGGATTGGGAGCTCGAGTCCAGCACCCAACAGTGAAAGGGGTCTGGATTGGGAGCTTGAGTCCAGCACCCAGCAGTGAAAGGGGTCTGGATCGGGAGCTTGAGTTCACAGGAATAAGCCAAAGGAAGGCTGCTGTGCACGAGGAACAGGAACAGCAAGTGAAAGCACACAGAAACCAGAATCGATTGAATAAAGAAGGAAAAAGAGAGGGAGGAAGTTAGGATGTGCAAAAAATGGTGAGCAAACATTTTCTCACTCAACTCCAGTAGCAAATCAGTAGTACCAGTGCTGCGATCAGAGCCCAGAGGCCTCACCTTGCGGTTCCAGCTGGAAATGAGCATCTTTGGGGGCTGTAACCCAGCAGGGAGGACTGGCTGCTGGTTTCTGTTCACTCCTGATGCTTCATCCAGTGAAATACTCTATGGGCCAGAAGAGAGAGGTGAAAACCAAACACTAATTAACTTCCCATACCTCGCCACTCTGATCAGACTCAACAAAGCTGCAGGTGCGTAGATACCTCCCCAAACTCCATGCCACAAGAGACAGACAAACATGGGCACAGTACACTGAACACCAGGGTGGGATGTTCAGAGAAGCAGCTCTACTAATTTACAGACTTCTTGTCAGGTGATAAGGTTCTTGTGCCAAACTGTGTTATGTTTCCTCCCAATTCCTGGATTACCCTCCTTCCCTTCGCCATTCATCCAGACCTGGAGGTTGGTGTCCCTGCCTGTGGCAGGGGGGTTGGAGCTCTGTGATCCTTGGGGTCCCTTCCAACCCAGCCCAGTCTGGGATTCTATGATTCTATGATTCACCTGCCTGAGCTGCTGTGACCCCTGGCCTAACCCATAGAGATGTTTGTGAGAAGAAAAGAAAAGCCAACAGATGGAGGAAACACTCAATGTAACTGAAAGCACGACCACTGAAATTCCTGCAATGAAAAAGAGAACTTCTGGCAGCTGAACAGCCTGTAAGAACAACATCCAGGAAGAATTTGCTTACCACTGTCTCAAGAATAACGTCGTTGGCATCAACCAGCATGTCAAACCTGTCCTCCAAATCCGTCACTTTACTGGAGTTCCTCAGGCGGCTGCCGCAGCCGTGGTATTGCATCACTCTGTTCATGCTTTCAAAAGAACAGTACAGCTGTTAACAGCTTGGAAGCAGGCACACTGAACACTAAATCACCCAAGAGCCTTCAACTCCCTTTAAAGTTTGAAAAGAAATCAAATGCAGCAGATATTGTCACAGCAACAGAAGAAATGCCGATGTGGTACCAACTGTCAGAGTTAATATCTTATCAACTCCCAACTTCTAAAACAGGTAGCATCAGTCTCTCTCTCTCTCTGCACAGCTTCTTATCTAAATCATTACAAAAGGCCCTCTCTAAACTTGTTACTTAAGCTGTCAAGTGCTAGAAGAGCAGCTAAAATTCTGTATGTGAAATAAACCATCTTTTTATCTATAGGAAGCTTGGCAGCTCTGAGGGGCCTGTCGGAGAGCAGCGTAGGGGAGAGGGACCTGGGGGTCCTGAGGGACAGCAGGATGACCATGACCAGCAACCTGCCCTCATGGCCAAGAAGGCCAATGTAATCCTGGGGTGTATTAGAAGAGGTGGGGAGGTCAGGAGAGGTCCTTCTCCCCCTCTGCTCTGCCCTAATGAGACCACACCTGGGATATTGTGTCCAGTTTTGGGCCCCTCAGCTCAAGAAGGACACAGAACTCCTTGAAAGAGCCCAGCGCAGGGAGACCAAAATGATGGAGTGGAACCCCTTCCTGATAAGGAGAGGCTGAGGGACCTGGGGCTCTTTAGCCTGGAGAAGAGGAGACTGAGGGGTGACCTTAGTAATGTTTATAAATATGTACAGGGTGAGAGTCAGGAGGCTGGAGCCAGGCTCTGCTCAGGGATGGCAGCGACAGGACAAGGGGCAGTGGGTGCAGCTGGAGCAGAGGAGGTTCCATGGGAATGTCAGGAGGAACTTTGTCCCTGTGAGGGTGACAGAGCCTTGGGCCAGGCTGCCCAGAGAGGTTGGGGAGTCTCCTCTGGAGACATTCAAACCCACCTGGCTGTGTTCCTGTGGGATTTAGTCTGGGTGATCCTGCTCTGGCAGGGGGTTGGACTAGATGAGTTTCAAGGTCCCTTCCAACGCCTAACATTCTGTGATTCTGTGGAGGGTGCTACCTTCTGTTTTGGATTGTAAGCTGCTAGCAATGACCCAGAGACACAAAAGCATCCTTACCAGCTGATGAGCCGGTCACTCAGTGTCTCACAGTACGCCCGGAAGCCAGAGAAGCTTTGGTAGAAGTCATACTCGTCTCCGGGCTGAGGAAGCCCATTCGATGCCTTTGTTGCAGCTACCACGGTGCCAAGAGCATACTGTGTAAAAATACCAGGTAATTAACAGGTTTTTCCCAGCATTTTTTCCCTGTTTACCCAAGATACCATCAGGGAGGGACACATTTCACCCAGCTTAAAGGACCCGTGTGGCCCTAACACAGAGCGTCACAGGGCTTGTCAGCACCAAGCTGGCAGCTATTTACTCCACACGGTCTTTCAAGAGACCTTTAAAAGGATGGAAATCTAGTTAACACGACCTAAAACTCACAGTTAGTTTAAGGTCTGGGGGAAAAGCCTGTTAACTCAGCAGAAGGCAGGAGATTTTGGGTTTAATCCCACCCCAAGCGCAGTGCTCCCTGCCCGAGAACCGGCCCCTCTCTACCAGCAGCACCGCGGGAAGGGCTGCGACCCAGGGCTGCGATCCAGGGCTGCGATCCAAGGACGGTGCCTTCCCCGGGGGTGCCGAGCCCTCAGCCCGCCAAGGGCTGGCAACCCCCCGGCTCAAGCCCCGAGGCAACAAACAGGCCCCACCGCGCTGCTCGGGGCCGCCACGGGAGCGGCTCGCAGCCCCCATGCCGCACAAGCCGAGGCGCGGCCACGGGGGAAGCCCCCCCCGGGCGGGGGTCCTCAGGCGGCCCCCGCAGCAGAACTACAGCTCCCGGTGGGCCCGGGGCCGGGAGCGGCAGAACGCGGCGCCCACCCCGCCCCGCTCGGCTCGGCTCCCCCCGGCCCCACCGCCGCGCACCTTGACGAAGGCGTCGGCGTCCCTGAATCCCGGCAGCGCCTCCCCCGCGCTGCCCTCCTCGGCTCCCGCGGCCCGCCCCGCCGCATCGGGCCCTGCCCGCCCCGAGGGACCCTCCGCCGCGCTGCCGCCGCCGCCGCTCCCGCCGCCGAGGGCCGCCGCCATCTTCTACCCGCTGCTTGGGGACGCGCAGCCGCTGTCGCGAGAGAAGAGGGAAGAGGGCTCCGGGGCTGCCCTCTGGCGCCCCCCGGCGGGGCGGCGGAACAAGGGGCGAGAGGCAGCGGCGGGAGGCGGCGCCGCCTTCAGCTGCCGCCCGCTCCCGCCTTCCCCGGCCGGGCCGGGCCGGAGCTCAGGGAGCTGGAGGCGGGCGTGGAGCGCGGCCGCGGAGAGCTTGAAGGCGACAGCAAGTTGTGTGGGATCTGCTGGAAGGCTCTGCAGAGGGCTGGAGCCATGGGCAGAGGCCAACTGCATGGGGTTCAGCAAGGCCAAGTGCCAGGTCCTGCCCAGGCAGCACCACAGGCCTGGGGCAGAGGCTGGAGAGCTGCCTGGAGGAGAAGGACCTGGGGGTGTTGGTGGACATGAGCCAGCTGGACACGAGCCAGCAGTGTGCCCGGGTGCCAAGAAGGCCAAGGGCATCCTGGCCTGTGTCAGGAATGGTGTGGCCAGCAGGAGCAGGGCAGGGATTGTTCCATTACACTCAGCTCTGGTGAGGCTGCACCACAAGTGCTGAGTCCAGTCCTGGGCCCCTCACTGCAGGAAGGACATTGAGATGCTGGAGCGTGTCCAGAGGAGGGTGACAAAGCTGGGGAAGGGTCTGGAGCACAAGTCCTGTGAGGAGCAGCTGAGGGAGCTGGGGCTTTATAGCCTGGAGGAAAGGAGGCTGAGGGGAGACCTCATAGCTCCCTACAGCTGCCTGCAAGGTGGCTGCAGAGATGTCGGGGTCGGTCTCTTCTCTTGGGTGACAAGTGACAGGAGGAGAGGGAATGGCTTGAAATGGCACCAGGGGAGATTTAGGTCAGAGCTCAGGAAGAATTTCTGTACAGAAAGGGTTGTCAGGTGTTGAACAGGCTGCCCAGGGAGGTGGTGGAGTCACCATCCCTGGGGGGATTTAAAAGGTGTGTGGATGAAGTGCTGAAGGACAGGATCTAGAGGTGGGCTGGGCAGGGTTAGGCTGGGGTTGGACTTGATGATCTAAAGGGTCTCTTCCAGCCCAGGTGATTCTATGATCCTCTAAGCAGCTGGGGAAGCCCACAGAGCCCGAGCAGGACAGTGACACACCCCACACTGTCCCTCTTACCACATGGATGGCACTGCACCTGCAGGAGGCTGAACCTCAGGCAGGAAGGTTCTTCCATACAAGTGACAGAAATCATTCAGTTTTGGCAATTTTGCCCCCAGCTTCTCTGAAAAGGGAATACAGCCATGCACCTGAACTGATGCAGAAAGAGCTGGATGAGTTGAATCCATGGGTCCAGGGAACTTCTTAAAAAGTTTAAAATACAACCTGCTTCTCTGTCTCCTAAGAGTACTTAGGAATAAACAAGAACACAGTCAACATGTTTACATTTTGGTGTAATTTATTGGCACAAAAATATTCAAATACAACATGGCATCTAAACATGGCTACTCTGTTGTATTTTGTGCATTGTTTTTAATATGTTTAATTCATAAATCATAACTTTATCCTCACCCTCGTGTTTAATAACCATTATTTTGTTTCAAGTTATGACCAGTTCTCCCCACAGCCGCCTCCTACACCAAGCACTAACTTCCCCTAGTTATTCCCCAATACTGCTTTTTCACCCAGACACTGTGAGAAGCTCCCAAGTGGTATTTCATTTGTACCCTGCATCTGGTTTGCCACCGATCGATCCGCAGAGGCATCTGACTTGGCTCAGCTCAAGGTCTTCACTTCCCAGCTCTGCTCTGATATCCTGAGCTAGAAACACAACTCCTGCACTGCTGTAATGAGTGGAAATAAGAGTTTCCAAGTTTGGGGAGAGTATCAAGTTTGAAAACAAGGAAACAGGACAAAACAATGGTAACGTTCTCCTCTTTCTGTCCAGTTACCCAGTTCACCCCCAAACCCAAACAAAGCCTCCTGCACAAGGACAACTGAGCTGGCTCAGCCACACCAACAACAGGACTGACCAGGGCAATAATTAATCTGCAAGTGACTCAGTTACATTGCAAAGTCAGTCAAAACCCGTATATAGTTATTTTCAATGGATCCCTGGTTCCCCAAAGACCAAGTGGAACCATAGACATCTGTGGTACAATCAGTCTTCACTGTCCTGGAAACCCCAATCAAGCATTGTGTTTCAGACAGCTTGTGTTTTTCCATCAGCAGCTATACATTGGCCTAAACCAACTTTTAATATACAATAACTCTTTTCATTTACATTTTGAAATATATGACAAGGTCTGTATTTCAGTCCAACTCTCAGTTTGTGTTTGTAGAAGAGCAAGTTTGGAGTGCAAAAGCCTCCAGAACAAAAGGCTGTGGATACTTTGGAATCTTCTGTTACCAGAAAGGACACCTAAAGAAAAGAAAGATGTTGTAGTAGTCTGACTTGCAGAGAGTTTCACAGGAGCAACACTGAGAAGGACTGAGAACCCACACTAAATAGGTGCTGTTTTAGCACAGGAAAAGTTGATTGGTGATCCCCATGCCTCTTTCCAGCTAACTGAAGTTTAAAAAGGCTTAAAAAGTTATGAATTTCTATCTTTTTAAAGTCAGTCCATAGTTAGCTGATTCTCAAAATGACAATAAATCACCTGCTTTTACTTCAGAACACATGGTTCTTCACTGGAACCTCCAACCTATCAGCTGGTCAGGCTGAAACCACTGCAGGTGTTCCAAACCCCCTGAGAGTACTGACAAACCCAGCTGCCTACAGAATTGATCTCACAAGCTTGCAAGATTTACCCAAGCAGATACAACAGGTTGTAAGGCTCCTACATAGAATCACAGACTGGTCTGGGTTGGAAGGGACCCCAAGGGTCACAGAGCTCCAACCCCCTGCCACAGGCAGGGACACCAACCTCCAGGCCTGGAGCTACACAAGGTTGCCCAGGACCCCATCCAACCTGGCCTTGAACACCCCCAGGGATGTTCCAGCCCCTCACCACTCTCTCTGGAAAGAGCTTCCCCCTAATATCCAATTTAAACCTTCCTTCCTCCAGCTTCACTCCATCCCCCTTGTCCTGCCAGTCTCTGCCCTTTAACAAGCTGATTCTCCTCCTGTTCCTCTGCTCCCTTCAGGGACTGGAAGGCTGCAATGAGGTCCCCCCACAGCCTTCTCTTCTCCAGGCTGAACCAGCCCAGCTCCCTCAGCCTCTCTCCGTAGGGCAGCTGCTGCAGCCCTCTGATCATTTCTGTGCCTCCTCTGACCCCTCTCCACCAGTCCCACATCTTTCTTGTCCTGGGGCCCCAGCTCTGGACACAGGACTCCATGTAACTACATGTAACTAACTACACAAGTGACATTTCCCTTCGTTGTTTGCTGCCCACATCATTCTGAGGAGAGTTTTGCAAGCTCAGCTGAGTGACAAACTCACCATCCAATGTAGCACTGGCACAGATTCTCGTGAGAAGTAGCTTGCTTAATGAGCAGTTCTACTTGTGTGGGGACATCAAGAGTTTCATCATGAGAGAAGTCTCGACCTGGGAAATTAAAGGATAAAACAAACCAACTGTGAATGGGAGTCACAAACCATGGAATGTAACGTGCTTCTGGGTGGCACGTTAAGGACTGGCAGGGCTTGGAACTCCCCTTCCCTTACATGTAAAATGCAGAATTTTCTAAACATGGAGAGCTTCTGGGTGCTCTATGCCTTCAGAGCTCTCTTTTTCCCTATTACTGTTTCTTCTTTTTGTCTTTTCCCAATAATCCCAGAATCCCAGGGGTTGGAAGGGACCTGGAGAGCTCATGGGGTCCAACCCCCCTGCCAAAGCAGCTCCCCAGCTCATATTGCACAGGGTGGCGTCCAGACGGGGCTGGAATCTCTCCAGAGATGGAGACTCCACACCCCCTGGGCAGCCTGTCCCAGGGCTCCCTCACTCTCACTGGGGAAAAGTTCTTCCCCATGGTGCTGTGGAACTTCCTGTGCTCCAACTTGCAGCCATTGCCCCTTGTCCTGTCCCCACAGACACTGAAAAGGGGCTGCCCATTTCCCCCTGCATCCCATCCTTAAGATACTGATAAACATTAATCAGGTCCCCCCTTAGTCTTCTTTTCTCCAGGCGGTTGGATAAACCAACAACAGAGAACTTTGCAGTAGCTGGAATACTGATCCTACTCCCCTTCAAGTACTTTATTTAGAGGGGTTGTGTGTGTGTATAAATTTTAGGCCACAAGCTATAAAGCCAGGAGAGCAGACATTCAACTTCCACTAACAAGCCAAGACATGCCAAATACCAAGTCTGTTTAGTGACAATCCCCTCTGTACGTACCAAACCAGGCTCCTTTGTGCCCAAAACCATCAGCAGTGTTAGACAAGAACTGGAAAATGGCCTCGTTCACTTAATTGGAATATGCTGAGTTCAAGGATTAACATCAAATACCAGCACTAAGAATAGTGCTGATCCAGCTCCTCAAACTGTATGTTTATCTTATATGAAGACAGAAGCATGCTCACCAGTGAGCTTATCTCGAACCCTGTTGATGATCTGAATTGCCTTCTTATTTAGAGCTTCTGGCTTCACTAGACCATCTCCTACTAAAAGAAAGAAGTAGGGGAGATAATGAGGATTTCATCTAAACAATAAAACCTTTTGTATTCCTGCTGCATCTCCTCTTCCCAAACACCACAAATACCATTTTCAGAGAATCACAGAATAGAAGTGAGCTTAAAGATCACGTCCCATGGGCAGGGAGACCTTTCACCAGCCCAGGCTGCTCAAGGCCCCATTCAACTCAGTCTTGAACACCTCCAGGGATGGGGCATCCACCACTTCCATGGGCAGCCTGTGCCAGATGCCAGGACATTCTGTCACCTTCTTTCCAGGAGTTAAGATCACAGGTCATTTACACTAACATGGAACTCTCTTTTCCCTTCTCATATAACCATCTGAATCACAATGAAATCTTCTGATCTAAACCCAATTTCTCCATCAGTATAGAAAGGACAATGACACTTACTGAAGGAATGGATGGATTCAGGCACTGTGGTCCCAGTTTTCTTATGGGCTGTCTCACCCAGTTCCACACTGTCCAACATTTCTATGGAAAACAACATGAAAACCAGCTAACTGACAAAGCTGTTAATGAGTTTGCAAGCAGCCACATGTCTCTCACTAACGGGGTCGTATCACAGGAGCAAAGGTTATTTTTCCCCTCAATTTTTTTTGTATAAATAAAAGTCACAGTAAGAAAAGCTGTTTAGCTGCTCACTTTGGAGAAGATGCCTGACAACATTTACCCAGTCTTGTACACTGCTAAAAACCACTTGTAGCAAACATCACCTCCACTACTCACCTACTGACTGACTAGCTGAGTAGGAGTCTGTTCTTGTCCGGGAGCGCTTGTTGCCTTTCGTGTTTGCTGCAAGGGAGGAAGAGAGTTGAAAAGAATGAACTGGAGTATCAGTCTTTCATAGCAAATTGTCCACAACAGAGATGTGACAGCCTTTCTCAACATCTTCTGTCACCTCAACACATCTTTCAGTCTGAAAACCCAAACAGCTGCTTGGCATCTGTGTTTAAGGGCAAAAGGGGTTCAACCACTGTGGTGATTTCACATTACAACCCCTAAAACCGAGTGCGTACAGAAGCAGCACTTGGAAACCAAGAAAGGCATCAGATTGGCTTCAGACAGACATTGGATTTCAGGATTCTGGATTTCTTGTATGGAATCAGACTGATTCTTCTCACTTACTGTCCATCAGGCGCCAGTTCAGTAAGGGATCATACACAAAGGCTTCCAGCACAGCCATGACGCTGTCCTTGTGCTCGCGCAGGACTTCCATCACGGTGTGACAGGTGATCCTGTAGTTGCCATCGAGACCTGTCACCTTCAGAAGAGAAAGAAGTGAATCAACCACTGCTGCTTCACTACACAAGTACCAACCCCAATGTTCAGTGAGCAGGAGGTGGCTTGTGCTTTGAACCAGAATTCACTTCCACTCTGTGTTGTTCGTTAATAGAACACGATAACCACTTGAATCAGTACAGGCTGGGGGTGACCTGCTGGAAAGGAGCTCTGCAGAGAAGGACCTGGAGGTCATGGTAGATGACAGGGTGGCCATGAGCCAGCAGTGTGCTCTGGGGACTGAGAGAGACAATGGGATCCTGAGGGGCATCAAGAGGAGTGTGGGCAGCAGGTCACAGGAGGGGATCCTTCCCCTCTGCTCTGCCCTGGTCAGGCCCCACCTGGAGTGTTGTGTCCAGTTCTGGGCTCCCTGGGATAAAAAAAGACAGGGATCTCCTGGAGAGAGTCCAGAGGGGCTACGGGGATGATGAAGGGCCTGGAGCATCTCCCCTGGGAGGAAAGGCTGAGTGAGCTGGGGCTGTTCAGCCTGGAGAGAAGAAGACTAAGGAGAGACCTGATTAATGTTTATCAATATCTGAAGGATGGGATGCAGGGGGAAATGGGCAGCCCCTTTGCAGTGTCTGTGGGGACAGGACAAGGGGCAATGGGTGCAAGTTGGAGCACAGGAAATTCCACAGCAACCTGGGGAAGAACTTTTCCCCAGTGAGGGTGAGGGAGCCCTGGGACAGGTTGCCCAGGGGGTGTGGAGTCTCCATCTCTGGAGAGATTCCAGCCCCGTCTGGACGCCGCCCTGTGCAATATGAGCTGGGGAGCTGCTTTGGCAGGGGGTTGGACCCCATGAGCTCTCCAACCCCTGTGATTCTGGGATTCTATGATAGAGTTTCATTACAAACTATGAAGCTCCCTTCTGCTTTTAAGATAATGTTTGCAAAGTACCATGCCACTGGCTGTGTCTGGTTGATGCAAACAGCTATTTGAAATAAGGAAACTAAGGAAGAACTAAGAAACTGGAGGAATTTCAGTGGGTTTTTTATCACTGAAAAAGTTGCTTTCCACTGTAATGTATCGTAGAGATCACAAGAAGTACTTTAACTTACAGAAAACACAGCTGAAACATGAATCTTTGGTTCTTACAAGAGTGGAGAGGTTCAGCCACAACAGCAAATACAGGAAAACTGAGCAATTAGTGGGATTTTCCCTAGGAACAGTCTGCTTCCCACTGAAGAGAGGATGCCTACCTCCATAGCATTTGTCAGCATTCTTGTTAACCTAAATGGAATCTTCTCAGGGAACTTTTCTCTTGTCATTGCAACCTAAACATATGATGAAGAATTAGTAAATTAATAATTAACATTATTTTGTAACAGTTAATAAGCACTGTGAATTATTTTTTTGCTACAAACCTGAAGGTTATATTCCAAATAGTAAATAGAGTCCCAGCTTTATGGTCCTCAGTTTGCACAAATTTTTGGGAAAAACTTAGATATTTAACATGGTAACACAGTGGAAAAATTCAGGTGTGTGCCCAGTTGCTTGTGTCAAGTAATGCAGACTGCCTACCAGCAGCTTCCACTGTTCCAGGACATTTTATGGAGAAGGGGTGTTAGCACTTTGCTTGTTCCAGTGGTTAGCTAACCCCTGAGACATAAGGCTCTGAGATAAAGCATCTTCTTATACTCATCTTGCCTGCACGTAAAGCAAAGTCCAGCAGAGAGCTATAGGGCTTGCCCAGCATCACCCTCCAAGGTCAGTTTGTCCTGGCTTACAGATTCATCCCCATTTCACCAGAAAAAGTGAAACCTAACAGAAAATGGGATGTCCAAATACAAAGAGTTACCTCAAAACAGTCCCCGAAGTCGATATGCAGGATCTTTCCACTCAGTCTGTCTAACATCAGATTGGAGGGGTGTCTTTGATGAAGGAGTAGGAGAAAAAAAACAGAGTGACAGCCCATTATAAACCCCCAAAGTAAATCACAGCACCTCCAGTCTGAAATGATATTTATCTTCACGATGAAGGACAGCCAGTGACAGCTTGCTTATCTGACACCTTCCATCTCAGGAGGAACAGAATAGCTTCCTGACAGTGCATCTATCACATTATTTCTGTAATTACCTCTCAGGAGTTAGAGATCTTCTCGCCTTGGAAGATAAACAACCATGTGGACCAGAGCCATCAGTACATTTCTTAGATATGAACATTTATTTTTCAGTGAGGATAAATTCTTCTGCTTGTTTTATGCTTTTTTAATTTTTTTTTTTCAGTACAGGAAAATACAATGAATTATCCTCCAACTGAAGTAATGCACATTGGATTAAAGCTAGAAGAGAATCAATCCAGACTAGCAAAACCATGATGCTCATTCCAATTTTGTTTTCAAAGGTTTATAATTCCACTATTAATACCTTTAAGGTCAGGAATAAAAGCTTTTGTTATGAAAGCATTTGAGGGTTTAGCTGGTTTTTTGCATTACAGACCTTAAATGTGAAATATACTGTCTTCAAAAGTACTTTGGAAGCTGGGATGCCTCCTTTTGACAGTAAGCCACAGACTATACCAAACCTTTCTTCATTTTATCTTTTCTTTTCTCTTCATTATTTGCCCAAACTGATTTGGATTGTACATACTTCCCTCCAGAACACGTCTGCATTGCAGATCAGAGAAAGCACCGTGTTAAGTAATAGTTAAACCAACATTAACTGCCATTTCAGCCTAGCAGAGTCTTTGAGTAAAGATCAGGGAGCTACAGGCTTGTCAGTCTGTCCTAAGTCCCAGGGAAGATCATGGAGAGGGTCACCTCAGGTGCTATCAAGCTACACATGTGTGATGGCCAGGGGATCAGGCCCAGCCAACATGGGCTTACAAAAGGCAGATCCTGTCAAACTAACCTGATCACCTTCTAGGACAAGGTGACTGGCTTAATGGATGAGGGGAAGGCTGTGGATGTGTCTACCTGGACTTCAGTAAAGCCTTTGACACCGTTTCTCACATCATTCTGATTGAGATACTGGCTGCCACTGGCCTGGACAGGGGGACCCTCAGCTGGGTTCAGAACTGGCTGGATGGCCGGTCCCAAAGTGTGAATGGAGCCAAATCCAGCTGGAGGCCGGTCACGAGTGGCACCCCGAGGGCTCAGCCCTGGGTCCAGCTCTGTTCAACATCTTTATCAATGACCTGGATGAAGGGATTGGATGTTCCCTCAGTGAGTTTGCAGATGACACTAAGCTGGGAGGAAGTGTTGATCTGCCTGAGGGTAGGGAGGCTCTTCAGAGGGATCTGAACAGACTGGACTGATGGGCTGAGACCAGTGGGATGAGGTTTAACATGGCCAAGTGTAGAGTGCTGCACATGGGACATAACAACCCTAAGCAGTGCTACAGGCTGGGGGGAGGGGGTTGAGTCACCTTCCCTGGATATGTTTAAAAAAAGGGCAGATGAGGTGCTCAGGGATCTGGTTTAGCACAGGACAGGAACGGTCTTAAAGGTCTTTCCAACCTTGTGATTCTGGGTGATTCTGTGTATGAGTATTTGTGGGGACTTCATGCATGTCTCTGACACCTACTGTGAGCATACACAGTGTGAGAGGTTCCTGCTTCACTCAATAAATATCCACCAGGCAAAAAAGCAGCAAAGTAAGTAGTCACTGAACAAATTTGGAGAGAGAGACAGAAAACCTTTACCAATAGATACTTTCTGGATTTCTTTATGCTACCTCAGGGAACAAAGCCCAGTGCTTAATCACAGTCGTGCTTTCCTCCCCAAAAAGCTGGATGTACATGTACAGTCCTAACAGACCTTCAAAAAACCCCTGCCATCTCATAGGCAGGAAGCACACACATGGATTGCTGGTGAAAGTCAACAATGTCTCTGTGTTACAGGATGGATGGAATAAGACTTCCCATTTTGTGAGTGAAAGGACAGAAAGAGAACTCTCCAGCCTTGTGTAATCCTGGTGTATATTCCTCTCAAAATGGAAGAAACTCCTATTCACAAGCACAACCCACAAACACTGTGGCTCACGTGCTGCTGTCACTGAGCCCTGCAGGCAATTCAGCCCTGTGAGATGGTATCGTTACAGCTCGGAGAGAACCACAGCAAAAGGTGTGATGGTAAGTACAGACACAAAGAAAGAACAGATAAAGCATACAGAGTCTCTGCTTTATTTAAAAGAAACCTTTACAATGTCACTTACCTGTCCCCAAGGCCCAAAATGTAGCCAACCATTGACATCACAGCTAGGGAGCGAGTGTAGTTCGTTCTTCTGTCAAACCACACCTACACACAGAGACAGAAGCAGCAGAGTCAGGCAGGCACATGCCATGTCCCAGCTTAGGTTTTAATCTATATATTAACTACTTGTATTTTGCACAGAGCAAAGCTGCACTGTGCTTAGGTTCCACACACTCTATAGCCCGAGGGGGCTCAAACATCCTGTGGTCTTGAATTAGATTAATTCATTAAGTCATTAAGAGAATATATTGAGCCTCCTGGTTTTCTCTGCCAGTGCAGGGTGAATGGAGCTCCAGTCTCTAGCTTTGGACTGCACACCCCTTGTGAGGGGACACACATGTGCAGATCCATGTTCTGCAGTGATTCACCTGGAGTTTATGATGAATAAACTCCATCTCTCACTTGAGCTGCAGGGAAGGTAATTCCATGGTATGCTGATTGCCAAACACAAGGTGTTACATGTGCTGAACTCACCTCTGAGCTTGGACTTTTCAACCACAGCAGTTTGGCAAGGTCATCCCCAGCTGTGTTATTTACAGCATGTTCAAATACTTCCACTTTCTGCATCAGAGTCAGGTGGTCATAATCTGGAGCCATCTGTAATTGAGAAATGACACTCAGCAACTTAAAACCCCACCACCTCCAGTAATCCCTGGCTGTACTATAACACAGTAATCACAAATAATTTCACTTTAAACTTGATATGAGATTATTTGTAAACTGACCAGTATACTCCCAAACACAGTGAAGAATTTATTTCAGATGGCATAGCAAATGATTTAGCATCCAAAGAACAGTCCATAGCCATAGTGAAGGAAAATACTGTGAAGGTAAATATCACAGACTCACAGAACGTAGGGAGTTGGAAAGGGACCTCAAAAGCTCATCTAGCCCAACTCCTGCCAGAGCAGGATCACCCAGACTAAATCCCACAGGAACACAGCCAGGTGGGTTTGAATGTCTCCAGAGAAGGAGACTCCCCAACCTCTCTGGGCAGTCTGGCCCAGGGCTCTGTCACCCTCACAGGGACAAAGTTCCTCCTGACATTCCCATGGAACCTCCTCTGCTCCAGCTGCACCTGCTGCCCCTTGTCCTGTCACTGCCATCCCTGAGCAGAGCCTGGCTCCAGCCTCCTGACTCTCACCCTATACATAGTTATAAACATTAATAAGGTCACCCCTCAGCCTCCTCTTCTCCAGGCTACATATGTTTCAAAAAGCCATTATTATCACTATTATCCAAATAAGTCTGCTGGGCTGGCACACACTCTCCTTTCCGTTAGGCAACTCCAACTTCCCCAGTCATGTTCAGTTTCTCCAGTCTGTCTAACTGTGGCCCAGTTGCTCAGACACACCATTCCTAATGCCAGCAGCATGGCACCTTGTGCACAGCATGGCACAGTCACACAAAATTCCAAGCACATTTTAGTCACCAGATAGTAACAACCTGTGGTCACTGCTAAAAGAGGACAGGAGAAACAAAAGGATGGCAAATTTTACCTCCTGGTAGCATTTTATCTCTCTTATTTTATCTCTCTTACCTGACATCTCTGCATTTCTTACTGCTACCAATAGCAACCAGAAGCAAAGGAAGGACATGCTGCAGGCCATTATTCTGCACTAAGGCAGTGAAGTCCTAAAAGAATGAACCAACAAACTCTGCCAGCTTTGCCCCTTACCCTCAGCATGATGCGATGCTCAATGTTGAGCAGGATCTTTTTCTTCTCCCTGTAGTCTCGGATGAGGGCGTGCAGCGTGTCACAGTGGGGGACCCAACCAATCAGGCCTGAATTTGTAGACAGTGGAATAACAGCATATCTCTGGATGCTGCAGGAACAAAAGGGACAATCAGAGCTCACATGTTGTGAGTTATGACATCTCAAGATACAAAGCAACTACTACTAAATCTGACTGTGATCCAAACTGTCTTCTTCAGCAGTTGCCCTGCTTTTCTTCCTTTCAAACAGTCCCAGAACATCCATTTGGACAGACTGCTGCCAGATAACCTACAGACATTCTCAGGGCTTACATGGTTTTCACTAAAGACTGCTTTCAGAAGGTACATGTCACCATGATCTACTATTTGCACATGACATTTGATATATAGCCTGAAAGACTCTGCTCAGAACCGTAGTGACTCTTCACCAAGCTATTTAGTGACTTCAATCAAAAACCATCCTTGACACTCCCCTTGTTCTCAGGCTCCTAAGGCAGCACTCAAACTATCCTGGAATATTTACAAGATGGGATTTCATTTCAATAAACCAAACAATCCCCCTGGGACACATTTCCTCCAGGTTTGAATTCTATGATTTTTTTTCTCTCTCTCTCTCTTCTTTTAATATTAACTCAGCCCTCAGATTTCCTCACAAACCAGCTGGTTGTGCCAAGGGTTATTTGGAGATTGCACCTACATAAGGACTCACTTGTAGGTGAGCACATTCAGTGACTTCCCACAACACCCACCTGAGGTTTTTACGAAGGGAAGTCGGATCATTTGCTAGCAGAGTGTTGACCAACCCAAAAAGCTGCATCACTCTTTCATCCTGGCGAAGGTCCTCGTGGCCTTTCAGAAGGAATACAAACTCATGCCCATTGCTCCCTGCAGAAGAATTAATACACAAAAGTTTATTCTTGCTGGACAAACAGACAAGAGTAAATACCTGTGCAGCCAACAACTGGAAAGCGCTGCAGACAGACTGACCAGACCACTAAAAAATACCTCCCCTGAAAGGAGATGCTGGAAAGGTTTTATACCTGGTAAATGACACTAAACAAGGAGGAAGTGTTGATCTGCCTGAGGGTAGGGAGGCTCTTCAGAGGGATCTGAACAGGCTGGACTGATGGGCTGAGACCAGTGGGATGAGGTTTAACAAGGCCAAGTGCAGAGTCCTGCACATGAGACAGAACAACCCTGAGCAGTGTTGCAGGCTGGGGGGAGACTGGCTGGAGAGCTGTCAGGCAGAGAAGGACCTGGGGGTGTTGGGTGACTGCAGGCTGAACACGAGCCAGCAGTGTGCCCAGGTGGCCAGGAAGGCCAATGGCATCCGGGCTTGTATCAGACACAGTGTGGCCAGTAGGTCTGGGGAGGAGATAGTGCCCCTGTACTGGGCACTGGTGAGGCTGCACCTTGAGTGCTGGGTCCAGTTCTGGGCTCCTCACCATCAGAAGCACATTGAGGTCCTGGAGCGAGTGCAGAGAAGGGCAACCAGGCTGGGGAAGGGGCTGGAGGGCAAATCCTCTGAGGAGCAGCTGAGGGAACTGGGGGTGTTCAGCCTGGAGAAGAGGAGGCTGAGGGGAGACCTTCTCCCCACCTCCACTCGCCAGGAGGGTGCAGAGAGGTGGGCGATGGTCTCTTCAGCCAGGGGACAGGAGATGGGACAAGGGGCAATGGCTTCAAGCTCTGCCAGGGCAGGTTTAGATTAAATATCAGAAAAATATTCTTCCCTGGCAGAGTTGTGGGGCTGTGGCACAGGCTGCCCAGGGAGGGGCTGAGTCATCTTCCCTGAATGTGTTTAAAAAAAGGGTAGATGAGGTGCTCAGGGATCTGGTTTAGCTTAGGATGGGAATGGTTGGACTCGATGATCTTAAAGGTCCTTCTGACCTTGTGATTCTGTGAAATGTGCAGTTGGACCTCAAAGCTATGCCTGTTTAAATACTGGAATAAGTGAGTGAAAACTGCTCTCACCCATTAGTGTTAACTTCCTGGGCCGCTGCTTGGAGGTGATGACCTGCAGTGAGGGTGCAATGGACTGGATTCGGATGATGGGCTGGTTGGGATCGTACGTTCCTGGTACTGCCAACTCCAGGTCCCGGCACATTAAGAGTTTTGGTGACACGTACTGTAGTTCCAAAGAAGTGAGCTGCCAAAAAGAAACACACCCCCCACACCCCCAAATTTCAGTTAAATCTGACAGAAACATCTGAAGGGAGTGTTGTGTCCAGTTCTGGGCTCCCTGGGATAAAAAAGACAGGGATCTCCTGGAGAGAGTCCAGAGGGACTACGGGGATGATGAAGGGCCTGGAGCATCTCCCCTGTGAGGAAAGGCTGAGTGAGCTGGGGCTGTTCAGCCTGGAGAAAAGAAGACTAAGGGGGGACCTGATTAATGTTTATCAATATCTGAAGGATGGGATGCAGGGGAAATGGGCAGCCCCTTTTCAGTGTCTGTGGGGACAGGACAAGGGGCAATGGCTGCAAGTTGGAGCACAGGGAGTTCCACAGCAATATGGGGAAGAACTTTTCCCCAGTGAGGGTGAGGGAGCCCTGGGACAGGCTGCCCAGGGGGTGTGGAGTCTCCATCTCTGGAGAGATTCCAGCCCCGTCTGGACGCCGCCCTGTGCAATATGAGCTGGGGAGCTGCTTTGGCAGGGGGTTGGACCCCATGAGCTCTCCAGGTCCCCTCCAACCCCTGGGATTCTGTGACCTAGAGCTGTTCACTATTTCAAACGCTGGTGGGAAATGTTGCACACTCAGCAAACTTGCAGCATGTCACTGGCTGGAATGTCTATACTATGGAACTGGAGTGTTCTGAACTACCAAAAACCATGAAACAAAAGCCTGGTATTGACCACTTGCACTAGGACCCCCAACAGAATTGTACCTCTCCCCTTACCTGAGGCAGCTGCTTTGAGATACGCCGGAACACGTGGTAATAGAGATCCCAAGCCTGAGTTAAGTCTTTGACATTTCCTGACTTCATGTACTTCCTGCACCATTCCTGAGCTTCCATGAGATCCCTGCCATAGGCCTAGGGAGGGAGTGGAAAACAACAGAGGAAAAACATTTCTACAGACGATGGTGGAACATTGGAGACCACTTAACACCTTCAAAGAGCATCACAGTACTTTCAAATTGCATTACAAAGAGTTGATTCCACATTTTTGTAGCATATCAGAATTAAAGGTCCAGAAATTCCTGGATCCAAGACAGACTCCCAGTTTATTAGCCAATGTTGCCCACCAACAGAGTTAATGATAGGAGGTAACAGGATGAATGGAATCACCTTTTAACAGTAGGCTCACAAGCTCAAATTAATTCCTTTTGCTGGCTTAGGTGAGCTCATCTCGACTATGTGTGCTAGTGGTTATCATGGAGCAAAGCAGAGTCAGAAGAATTAGCTGCAGAGCAGCTGAATGTGTTCCAGACCCTGTCAGACACGTGGCCGATACAAGAGCCCAAGCTGTACTGCCATGGCCCCTGGAGCACTGCAGTCACCAAAAGTGGTTCAGAGCTGAAGATAAACGTCAATGATGAAGTCTGCAACTCATGTTGGGGCAGGACTTTTTACAAGGGCATGCAATGACAGGACGAGGGGTCCTGGCTATACACTGGAAGGGGGGAGATTTAGATTGGATATTAGGAAGAAATTCTTCACTCTGAGGGTGGTGAGAGGCTGGAACAGCCTGCCCAGGGAGGTGGTGGCTGCCCCCTCCCTGGAGGTGTTCAAGGCCAGGTTGGATGGGGCCTTGAGCAGCCTGGGCTGGTGAGAGGTGTCCTTGTCCTTAAGCAGAGGGGTTGGAACAACATGATCTCCAAGGTCCCTTTCAACCCAAACTATGACTCTATGAATGTCACAAGTCCTAAGAGCTGTGCTCTTTGTGTTAGATTGCAAAGGTCCTGGGTAAGATATCTGGGGCAGGTGGCTGTCCTGCCTGTTTTTGAGGGTGTGCAGAAGGTTATGCTCTTGGCCATTTGCTGATACCTGGTTGAAGGATGTCTCTTTCAAGGTCTGAGGCCCACGTTCCATCATTGCATGAAGGGGTTCCAGCACCTCAAACATGCCCTTCACGTTCCTTTCTCCAAAGTAGAGACGAGATGCTTCCTCCAACCCTTCATGCCACATCTCATGCCACAGGATGGCAACACGGATCAGCTCTTCACTCACCTGTTTTAGGACAGGAAAAAAGATCAAATACCTAAAGAAAAACACCATGACTGTATACTGGCAATGCACAACTACTTCCTTCTCTAATGATTATGAAATATTTGTTGCTGGCAGCCAGAGGGAGCCACAGGAACTTCCACAAGGTTGTTAGACTTTTTTCTGCAAGAAGCTGATCAGGCTTGCTTCACTTTATATGTTGCCTTACAAATTTTCTATTTATTTGTGTAGCTTGGCCTGAAAGAATGCCTCTTCATTTGTTTGTAAAAAGCTTTGGCAAATTCATTAGATTACTCTTTCCATCCTATGCTTAGTAAATCTTGTTTCCACTTTTCATTAAGCAAAAATACCTCTTTATGACTCTACCTAAATGCTTCTGTATTTCTTCTCTAAATGTATTCATAAGGAGACACAAGAATTACAGAATCACAAAGTTGGATAAGACCTTTGAAGATTATCAATTCCAACCATTCCCATCCTGTGCTAAACCATATCCTTGAGCACCTCATCTACCCTTTTTTTAAACACATCCAGGGGCAGTGACTCAGCCCCTCCCTGGGCAGCCTGTGCCACAGCCCCACAACTCTGCCAGGGAAGAAATTTTCCCTCCCATCTGCTCTGACCCTGCCCTGGGGCAGCTTGAGCCCATTGCCCCTTGTCCCATCTCCTGTCCCCTGGCTGAAGAGACCATCGCCCACCTCTCTGCACCCTCCTGGCAGGGCAGTGTAGGGCTGATAAGGTCTGCCCTCATCCTCCTCTTCTTCAGGCTCAACACCCCCAGCTCCCTCAGCCGCTCCTCAGAGGATTTGCCCTCCAGCCCCTTCCCCAGCCTGGTTGCCCTTCTCTGGACTCACCCCAGGACCTCAATGTCCTTCTTATGGTGAGGAGCCCAGAACTGGACCCAGCACTTGAGGTGCAGCCTCACCAGTGCCCAGTACAGGGGCACAATCCCCTCCCCAGACCTACTGGCCACACTGTTTCCGATACAAGCCAGGATGCCATTGGCTTTCCTGGCCACCTGGGCACACTGCTGGCTCACATTCAGCATGTTTGAACATTATGGGCCTTTTTAAATCAAAACATTCTCTTGAAATTATATTAACCATAACTTCTACCAATTGCAACCCTGCTCTCCTGATCATTTGTACTTGAATAAAATTAACAAGGAGTAGTCAGTCTGTGTTGTTCCCCCTGTGGCACACCCATGCCTGAAACACAATACACTCTGTGCTACCCAGAGTACTCACCATCATTGCCTGCTGCACCAGAGTGTTACTGTGCTCACACATGTTTTTCAAGATCTTATTTGCAGCGTTGTGGCGAGCAGTGGTTGTAGATTTAGAGGCCACAGTCAAAGGATAGATCAAAGCCTACAAGGAACATCAACAGATAATATTTTACAACCACGCAGAAAGCTGCCTAAATTGAGAGATTAGCAAAGTGTTAGTAAATCCCAGGCTTAGAGGTAGACAAGAGAAAGGAAGCTTGCTTCTGGAAAGAGGTGATAGGAATTTGCTATTCCAAGTCTTCCAGTCTGAAAAGCTTACAAGGACTGAATTCACCGAGTAGCAGAATGATGTTCAGAGCCTGTATCAAACTGGTTTTAGCATTTTGTGAGTTTCCAGCCTGTAGGCAGAAGTTCAGGTGAAACACCTGTGAGGCAGCCTCAGCAGTGACTCATCAAGGTTCAGGGTGATTCAGACTACCCAGAAGTGAGAACTTCCCCTGCCACATGGCTTCTCCACCTGTTCTTTCCTTTTTTACAGGAGCAGTGCTGAGGTGAAAGAAGCAGCAGCAGAAACATTGCCTGTCCCCACTTGCTGTGACTTCCAGGAGGGACACCTAGAGCAGGCAAAACAGAACACAGGGAATGCCTTCTACTGGCTACCAGCCTGTGGGAATTCCTCCTGTGAGCCAAAGCTTACCTGGGGGTGGTACCGCCCAATGTCTGTGAGGAGCTGATGAATGAGACGTCCTACTAGTGGTCGAGGAGTATCAATTCTTGCAATGAGCTGAGGGATAACCTAGCAGTAAGGAGAAGTAAAATAAATACCCTGTCTTCTCATGTGTTTAGTTCACAAGCTGCTCTGCCTTCTGCTACAGCCCTCCCGGTCTCTAAAGGAGACAGAGAAGCCCACCACTCATTTCTGAGACAGTCAGAGGGTAGCACAAAGCTCCCAGCAGTGTCAGAAATACCAGAAGTGTAATGCTCAAACAAGAAACAAAGCCTTTTACAATTTATTTTCAAGAGTTGTTCTACAAAGCAACCCTGGAACAGATGGAATTACATCAGAGCAGCACAGTGGTGTTTTATTCTTGATGACCACTGACTGCACATAATCTTCCACTTGAAAAATGTTCTCATTCCTGAGAGCTCCCTTGTAGGCTCTCAGAAACACATGCAAGCATGTTGCTCATGTCTCTGTTCCAGATGCTTGTTAGATCAGTTATTTGTGGTGCACACTGCTCTCACCACTCACCTACAGGGGACTGTTTAGTGAAGGATCATCATGGATGTCATATCACAAATCCTCAAGGAATGAGCTTTGTTTCAGCCCTTTGTGTTCCTTACCTGCAGCCACGTATCAATCTGGATTGCCTTGACTCCTTCTACTAAAGCCTCATTCACATCAGGCCAGTGACCATAGTCAAACCACAGAGTAAGGACTCTGCAAAGGAGAAACACATCATTTAGAAATGAAAGAAAGAACCCCATCCCAGTCAAACACCATCAGATCCATTTATAAATTATTCTTTTCCCCAGAATGTAGAGATCAGTAGGATAAGGGCTAATCCACCTAACACAAATCAGCTTGGACTGAAGCTTAGTTTAACCATAATAAAAAGAGCAGAAGATTAGGTTCTATCTAATCTTAAACCACTTGTCCTTATCAGGTGGATTTCATTTCCTGTTTTATTAGGTACCTTAGAGTGTCTTGTAGGTTGTTTCCTCGAGACAGAGATATGGATCGGAAGAAACCCTGGACAGCAGGGACTGTGTACATCAAGAGAGTCTTGGATAAATCCTTTAGGAATAAAAATTTCTGCATTAGTTCTACACAAGTGCATCAGTCTGCATGAACTCTAAACTCAGCAAGGAGCAACAGGAAGAAGTATGTGGAAACATAGACCTAATGTGCATTAGAGCTGACTTCTACTCATGCTTTTCACAGGACACATTGCTTCCGGAGTTTGTGCTTTGCTTGACTACACATGGATCTTTCAGCCTGGCAGGGAACACATGGGAAGCGTTTTTATACTTCAGTTTGTTGGCAAAACTACGGACAGCAAAGCTGCCTAAGAATAACAACCTACTCTAAGGGGTAAGTAAAAGATTCCTCAGTCTTTCATGAAGGGCTTAAGGAGCAGAACATGTCCCTGCAGACTGTACTGCCTGTGACAGCTCCATACATGTGCTTTAGTTCACAGTTAACTAACCCATCCTTTGCATTAATTTAGTCCTTTTCCCTTCAGACTGAGTTTGCCCAGGGAGGTGGTTGAGTCTCCTTCTCTGGAGATATTCAAGTCTTGTCTGGATGCCTATCTGTGTAATGTGAGATAGGGAGCCTGCTTTGGCAGGGGGGTTCGACCCAATGATCTCTTGAGGTCCCTTCCAACCCCTAAGATTCTGTGATTCTGTGAAAATGAACTTACTCACTTCTGCTGTAAGCTCTGAGCATATTTTATATATATATAAAAATCCATTTCCAAGACCACTTCCCCGAGCCAGGTACACACAGGAGCTTGTTCCTCAACATCACATTTCCTTGTGTCTCAGCAGGACATATGGATCCCCAAGTGCCCATGGGACAGAGGTACCTCAGTGACTTTCTTCTGCACCGGCGATGGGATGGGGCTATTCTCTGTGCTCTCGGCGTCGCTCTCGCTGTTGCTGCCCTCGGTGTTGGCGCTGGTGACGCTGGCTCCACTGGCATGACGGAGTTTCTTCTTCTCATCTCTGGCCTGGTTTTGATGTTTGTAGTGAAGCACTGCTTCAAAGTTCATCACTGCCCAAGCATGCCAGGCCTGCCAACAAGAGAGGACAGGAGTCAAAAGGAAGATGAATCCTTTCTGCAAGCTGTGCTTTCAAATTATTAGAGAATAATCCAACCTTTGAGGCCACCGACACCAGCAGTAATACACTGCAGGCAACACAATGCTTGGTCTTCTCTAATCACTTGTATTATTATCTTAAATAACATCATGGTGAGTTCTTGGTCAGGAGCTCCCTGTTGGATGTTAAGGCAAAGGAGCTCTGTACCAAAAAATTAGATCACATTCCATTCACATAACACCTTAATTTTTCAAAGCTGAAAATCAAGATCAGTATGTTAGGACTCAGGGAAGAAACACAGGAGACAGCTGCCCCAGAGATGTAGCACCAAATATTAATTGAAATTTCACAACCCTGAAATCAAAGGCTCTTTGGAGAATTAGCAACAAGGCTACTTTCCTAGTTTAGGATTTCCTAGTTTAGGATTCTCACTGAGTAAGAATCAGTTTTTTCCATTTAGATTATCCTTTCTCCTTCACTGTTAATTGACAGGAGAGAAAGTCCCAAAAGCAAGAATAGAAACTGAATCATGGCCTAGTTTTTCCAGGCAGATAAAAGTCTCAACAAGACTCTTGTGGTTACCTTGTCTGCTTTCTCTGGTTGGTTTTTGGGTTAGTTTTTTTGGTAAATCCTACTGGCAGTAACAAGGCAGATAGTTATAAGATAAGACATCTTCTATGAACATCTTCCTTCCCTGTAGTGTGGGAAGTGATCAATGCAATGGCACTGGAACCTTCTCCTTACTGACCTTGTACCAGTTGCGATCGTGCTCTGTTGCAGCACTGTAGTATTGCAAGACTTTGGGGATGGTGCTCTCATTGATGCCTTGCAGGTTCAGCTGCCACTCCCCCAGTTTGAGGAAACACCTGGTTAAGGCAAAGGGATTATTGACTCAGAACCTAGAATGGAAATGAAGGCTACTGGATTAAAAGGCAGGCTTTTTATCTAAAGACACATTTCATGGTGGTAACCCCCCCAGTAAGTGTCTTCTGCAGACTGGGAGGGTACATGTTAACATCTAAGGTTCAAAATACCTACATCCTGCTTGTAAGTGTGGAGCTAACTACTTAACAGTTTAACTTACAGCAGAAAGTTAAAGGTCAAACTTTGTTCCTCAGTTATACTGGTTATAAAATAAATATAAGAGGCAGTTAACTATCATCAAAAGATTTCATTGGTATTAATAAAATCATAGAATCATAGAATGCTTTGGGTTGGAAGGGATCTCAAAGATCATCTAGTTCCAACTACGTGCCATAGGCAGGGTCACCCTCACTAGACCGAGCTGCCCAAAGCCCCATCCAACCCGGCCCTGAACACCTCCAGGGAGGGGGCATCCCCACACTCTCTGGGCACCCTGTGCCAGGGCCTCACCACCCTCAGAGTGCAGAATTCCTTCCTAATGTCTAACCTAACCTTGCCCTCTGTCAGCTTGAAGCCATCACCCCTTGTCCTGTCCCTGCACTCCCTGGTGACCAGTCCCTCTCTCACTTCCCTGTGGGACCCCTTTAAGGATTGATACACCATAATTAGTTCTCCCCAGGGCCTTCTCTTCTCCAGGCTGAACCAGCCCACCTCTCTCAGCCTGTTTTCATAGGAGAAGTGCTCCAGCCCCTGATCATCTTCATGGCCTCCTCTGGACTCGCTCCAACAGCTCTATGTCTTTCTTGTAGTAAGGACCCCCAAGCTGAACACAGGATCCAGGTGGGGTCTCAGGAGAGCAGAGGGACAGAATCCCCCCCACCAGACCTGCTGGCCACGCTGCTCTTGCTGCAGCCCAGGACACAGGTGGCCTTCTGAGCTGCCAGCTCACACTGCTGGCTCATGTCGAGCTTGTCATCGCTCAGCACCCCCAAGGCCTTCTCCTCAGGGCTGCTCTCAACACACACAGGACACGTGCTGGCTGGCTTTTCATAGAGGAGACTGTGACAAACAATGGAAACAGAGCACTCACTCTTCCCCCAAGCCAGAGCCCCGTTAAGCCATCCCCTCCCAGAGGAAAGGAAAAACAACCCATTTTTACTGCAGCCGGGTGGGGCTGTGAAGGTTTGTGCAAAACTTAATCCTTTGCTCCCTCAGCAGGCTTTAAATACCACAGCAATGTAGCTGTCCTTTCTGTAGGTCGAGTTTTCCAAAAAGCATTGTGCTAGACAAATATTGTGCACAACTCATCACCCATTTGATAGTCCCCAAGGAAAAAACAAGACAATACTGTTATCGAGTTCCCGTCCCTATAAAAGCAAATTAAATGCATGCCTCCCTTCCAAAAAGAGATGAAACTGCTACACAGAAAACCCAAAGCACTGTGCAATTCCTTTTAAATGGGAACCAACAGATCTGGCACCTCCAGATCCAGAGAGGAAATTGGAGATTATAAGATGTGTTTTTAATGCGACAGGATTTTAAGAGGCCATCACATGCTGGGCACCTATTGCCCAAAGCACTGCTGTTGTATTAAGGGTACAGGCTGCCAAGCACAGATGTGCCAGGCATGTGGGAAGTGTTTCTTTCCTGCTGACTGCATCTCCTGAAAACCAAAGCAATACACTGAGAGCTCTGCCTTCTGCCAGGGAGCCACAGCGCTGGAAAAACACCACCAGCCAATGTGTCACAATAAGGTTTGCTGAAATGATGTGACAGAGAAAAACATATTACCAAAAGGTCTCTACCAGCTAAATGAGAACCCCCTGTTTCCTTTAATCTCAAAAGCATCATCTGCACATCCCCTGCATCCTCAGGAAAGACATCAGTTTCACTCTATAGCTAAAGGGTGTCCAAGGACCAGGTGCTGACCGTGCCATGAGCTTGTGGAGTTCCTGCTTGTGCTGCTGGTCCTCAGTGGCAATAGCATGCTGTGCCTGCTGCTGCATTGTCTGCACGAAGTGCTGCATGTGCTGGAAGGCATCGATCTGGAATTGGATGATGGTTGCAGTAAGGACCACAGGAGTTAAATGCAACGGCACAAGAGAGGATAACAACGCAAATAAATTCTTACCAAAGACAAAAATACAGTGGTTTGTTTTCTTTCAAAGCCTTTTAGCCATTTATAGCCCTCTAAAAATCAGTTTATACTCTGCATAGGTAGCACCAAATAAACGAAGCTGTTAGGGATTCTTGATGCCTCAGAAAGCTGGCCAGTGAATTGCTACACTGCGGGACGAGTAACTGTGTCCTTCGCCAGCAGATTACATAAGGCAGCAGTGAAAAGCAGCTTGCACTACCAAACTCTGAGGGAAAGACTTTTTTTGGAATTCCTTGGAAAGAATGATGGGGTAAGAAAACCTAAAATTAAAGATTTAAGAACAAAGTATGCACGCTTCACTGGAAACAATTAGAGTAAAGCTCTTGCAATCTGCAAGGTCATTTCAGGTCAGAAACTGCAGAATATGCTATTAAGAGTCCAATTTACTTCTGTTCCATCTACAGGAATGGGCTGTGTTAGAGTGAGACAAGAATTGCCTGAGTTGAAATGCCTCATCCCATTCAAATGTCAGTGTGTGCAAGTCAGTTGTCAGGAGAAAGGGTATTAGCCCAGGGTGAAATAGAAGAAGGTATCACAGTATGAACAGGGTGCATTCCACACCTTGTAACCCAGACACTTGGTTAGAAGGTGGGGGGAAAATAACAGTCTTATAAATAATTATGCTGTTATGCCAAAAACAGACAAGGAGATATTGCCAAACAATTACGTGCCCCTCTCATATCTAGGCACACCCAACCTGCTCTTCAGTTTCCATTAATATTGAAAACTGATACTGAAAGCTGACAGCCAGAGCATTTTAAGACTGAAAGCAGTTAGTTTTCTTTAACAACTGAATCCCCAAGTTTGTGTGCAGCCCTGTTATTGTATACATCTCTAGACACAGCTGCTGGCAAAGGTCCTTGTAAGAAGAACCACATGAGGCTTTAATTCTCCATCTTTTTATCTGTTGTTTAAGAAAACACTGTTGTGCAGCTCCACAGTATGGCTGGTTTCCAGCTAGATGCCAGTGTCCTGGTTCTGGCCAGGGTGAAGTTAACTCTGCCCTGAGTTGGGCACCAAAGCAAGGCCTGTTGTTGTCCCAGAGCTGTGCTGAACCACATAAAGCCACTTTTCTTTTTCCCTTTGCATCTGGCAAGTGCCAAAAGGACAATAAGGAAAACATTTCAGGTCAACCAAGCAACGTGGAACTCCTTAGCCAGAGAAAATGGTCATTTCCTCCCACATCAGCTCAGCAGCTCATTACTTAGGATACCAAATCAAGTTACAGTTACATAAAACTCTGGTCTACATAAATAATACATAGTTCTATGTAGTGATGTAATTCATGATGTCACTCAAAACAGGGCATCAGCACACACCCAGCCATGTGATGCTCCTGGTACCAGGAGAATTCCCTATGTGCTTTGTACAAACAAACACTTCAGTCTCACTCCAGACTACAGACTGTGCTGTGCTCTCACACAGCTGCTGCTGCCACAGCCCTGCACCTTGAACCATCAGGTTCAAAAATAAGCCTTGACCAAAGTGCCACAAAGGACTGAGTGACTGTGCCAGCCCTTCCAGCAGAAGGCAGCTCAGACCTGTGTGCAGCTCTAGGGTAAAACACCACCCAGTTCTAATGTGTTAGAAAGGAGGAGGGATAAAAAAACCCAGAAGCTCCTAAGCACAAAGCTTATATACTGTATTTAAACAGGAAATCATTCAGTGAGCAAGAGAAGGTGACTGTAACCACATCTGCTCTTCCTTCTCATCTTTGCTGCTTTGCTTGGGTTTTTTTGCCACATTCACATCAGTTTATTTAGACACATTCTCTTTCTCCACCCCCTTTATCTTTGTGCCTTCTTTAATTCTGCTTGCTACAGCCTCAGCAGTTTCCAGCATCTTGTCTATTTATCACAGGTCTAACACAGGGGAAAAAACCCAAACAAACCCATGGAAAAGACCACTTTGATTCAAAGAGGCAGGCAGAGAAGACCCATATGCTTCTTGGGTCACTTACTGAAGAAAGTAAGAGACCACTATGCTGTTTTACAAAGAACAGGGCCTCAGCAGCAGCTGCTTCTGGTTTTTAAATTCAACTAAAGAATAGTTAGGTCATGGCAACACTCCCATAGCAATGGCTCTGCTCCAGTCTGGAAATCCCAAAGACAGGAAAAATAAAAAAGATGTGGCAGAATATGAGGATAAATGGAGGCTTTAATGTATATTAAAAAAAAAGATAAGTTATCCAGCCTGGAGCTTATTGGATTTGATTATGTAAATTCTCCCTGTGTTGCAATGTCAAAAACATTCACCCCAGGCTCTCTGCAGCCAAACTGTTCCCGTGACAAAACCCTATGTGCTTTTCAGCTGTCTTTCAGTTAGAAATTTTCAATAATGTCCTTAATAAAAGTCAGTTCTGCTCAGCTACTAAGTACAAATTGTTCAGGATACTTTCCTAAAACTGGTAATAAAAAAAACCCTTACTTTTTCCCTCTTTCAGCTTGCAACCCTGACCCCAGGTACAGCGTGGAGACCTGGAGACCAGAGCAGTGGATGAAAAGTCAAGTACCAAGCCCACACAGGAAAACCCTGAAGAACTAACATTGACCATTAATCTCACCTGCATCCCTTAGGTACCTGACACTTGTTTAGCAAAAAGAATCTTTCCATGGAGGGAATAAAATCAGGGCCAGGCTTTTTCTGTCACTACAGTGTTTTCAAGGAACATTTGGGAAGCGTTTCTTCTGCACAGGGAAAGGGATTAGCTACTTTTATCTTTAGGTGAGTAACAATAAAGCCTTCAGCCTTAATTATGTTCTGTGAGGATTATGTAGAGCTGATGCACACAAAACCTGAGCAGTGAAACACAGAGAGTACCAGGGTGTTGTGTACCTTGCGGGCGCTCTTCCACATGTGCTTCATGTAGGCGTAGGTCACCTGGGGATGGACTGTTGGCAGCGGGTGATCCAGCTGTCGAGATGGATCTACTCCCAAGAGCAGGACAAGGGTCTTATGGGCTAAAGCCTGAAGTTGCAAAGAGCAAAAAGCAAGTCAAAACAAGCTCATTCTTACCTGCATTTCATATTGACTGCAGAATTGCCTGCCACCAGAAAATACCTCTGACCCTCCCCATAAAACACAGGCGTAGCAGCCTTATGACCACTCCCTGACTCATAAGAATACCACATGATAAACCATATGTCTTCATTGGGATCAGAGCATCAGAGTCTCATTTCAGAAGCCAGTAGAGAGTGTGAAGTCTCTCTTCCAATTATTTTTGGTAATAAATCTTGTGGTGAATGTTGAAATAGGATTGTGATGTTCAATGATAACAACATCACATTTGAGATCTGAGGGAGTGTTTAGCACAGAGAGCTATTATTAATAATTACCAGTGCTGCCTAACAACTTTCAGGTATAGCATGTAATAAAAAAACTGGCTCTGAGGCTTTTGGGTATAATACTAATCCCACAGAAATATCCTTGGCTGCAAACATGAAATCTATCCTGGTTACAATTTTAGCATTTCAATTTCCAACCTGTCTCTTCCTCAGAGCAGAGCCCATCCACTCAGGCAATGAAAGCATTTGGAAATGCTCAAGGTCGAAGCAGCACAACAAATCCAATTGTCTGAAAAATCTGCTGTAGAGGGTAGAGCTTGATAATGCTCACCAGTCTCCCACTCTTGCCACACAAGCTGGCATACTTGAGCCACGTTCTCATGTCCTCATGAGGATTCACAACAAGAGATCGGACCATCAAGATTCTCTGCCAATCTTCCACGATTCGTTGACAGCCCTGAGAGGAAAAGGAAGAGAGGACTTCTTAGTCTTTTATCTCCAGCCTATTCCACAGTCTTAATTCAGAATCTGAAGGGACTTTTCCCAAGGTGGAGAGACTTCAGTACCTATAATTCACAGCAGGCCAACATTACCAACTAGCTGGCTATTTCTTTAACACTGCAACATGTGAAGAAGGTTAAGTCCTTGACTCTGATTCTCTGTAGCCAGCTAATTGCAGTGTAATGATATCCTCTAATGGCAAAAGAAGAAAAGCTTCTGCAGCAGAAATGCATCCAAAAATCAGAAAAGCTCTTTGTGAAATTCCAAAATGAATAAAGAGTTTTATAACACTTCTCAACCTAGTATTAAAGCCTATTCTTGGTTTAAACAGTAACCAGTCACAATATGGAGATGGTATGAAACCAAATGGTTACAGAGATATTTTTGTTATTGGCCTTTTTCTTCTCCTTGCATGGGTTGCTTTTAGAGACTGGCATGACTGAACTGACACTCTGCCAGAAACTGCAGTTCCAACTGCTACGCTGCTTGTGTGAGCATCATCTGGTTCTTGTCTCTCTGAAAGGAGAGGCATGGTAACACTGTCAGTCAGACAAGGATGAGTCCTTCAAACATTCAAGGATGCTACAGAGAAATATTGTGGAAGGGACAGGAACAACCAAACACACAGTGCTTACTGTAACTGCCAAGTATTTCAGGGTAACAGTGATGCTCTGAAGTTTGTATTGATCCAGAGATGACTTAGCTTTGAGGTAAGTGAAAGTTTCCAATGGCAGCAAGCACCTTAGCACCAAAGCATCTATTTCTTTCCCTTTCTCCTTTTCCCCAAAATTGAGGGCTGGGAAGTTAAGCAAAGCATGTTCCCTAACACCCAAATAAACCTCATCCCCTAGGCATTTTACATTTATTAAAAAGCAGCTATAAAATGTGCAAGAACTGTATGTACTGCTTTCAGGACTATAAACAGCTGTATTCAGACATTACACTTCCTGTCACTCTCTGCTTCTCCACCCCAGTGGAAAGCTCCTGAGCTTTTCCAGACAGGAATGCAGATGGGAGACTAAAAGCTTTGTCACAGTTTCCCAAACAGCTAAAAAATACTCAGCAGCAACAGCCTTTCCTAAGGAGGCAGCCACAGCAAAGAACTCAGCACAGGGAGAAGCTCTTCCTCCAGGCACTCTATCAAGAGCTGGTACCATAATATTTACTTTCCTTCCCTGCTCCTTTCCTTGCAGGAATCACCTTTTTAAACAGTATTTCTGTAAATACTACTTCATTTGATGATGTTCACTTTCACTGGAGGGATGCTTCTTGTGAGGAAATAGTCTCAAAAAATATTTGGGCTGATTTAGGCCTTCAGAGGTGCTTTGGATTTTTGCTGGTTTGAGTAAGAAAAGCACCAACTTCGAATGCAGGGAAAGCCACACAGCTGATGGTCTGGTAAGAAGGCAGGGCCAATCAACTGGAAATCTTCTTGTAAGAGGTCCAGAAGGAATAGGACAATCTTTTACTAATCTGTAAATTTTCTGTGCCATTTCCAGCTCTGTGAGAGAATTCACTTCTTAAAATGCAGCCAGCCAGGTAAAAAGTCAAAGTAGCCTTATCCAAACCAGTATTTCCAGGTGTGATCCCAGACTGAGATAAGCAGCTGTGGAGATTTACTGGTGTCTGCATTCTGTACAGACAAGGTTTAAATCAGTAGACATCAACCAAAAAAGCCACCCCAAAACCCAAACCCCCAGGACAAGCGCAACGGAGTCGGAAAGCATGTGGCCACGTAACCAGGAACGTTACTGGGATAGAGAGAGCCAGGGAAGTGTGCTGAGCCATCACACTGGTTCAAAAGGCAGCTGTTCACACTAGCACATCAGCACCTCCATCCCTGATCCCTCCATAGATGTACCTGCAGTCTCTCCCACCAGATCTGGCGGATGATCTCACGGCGTTCTGGTACAAGTTTGTACTGGATAACCTCTTCCAGTTCTGACAACATCTGGCAGGACACCATAGCCTGAAGGAAACAATCACATTCCATCCCAATCACTACACAACACATCTATAATTAAGGAGCAGTATTTTGGCATCAAAATCTTAAGTACATATGCTGCCCAGCAGGTAAAGAACAGGCTGCTATATACTGGTATCTAGACTATTTGCTGATTCAAACTTTCTAAATGTCAATTCTTATTTCTCTTGAGGGGAGGAGTTCACTTCACTGTTTAATTTGTCCCAAAGCTGCTCCTACAAAGTTACATTTCTTATCTGACAAGAGCCATTTAAGCTTGTGGGCCTACCCAGGTCTTACATTTGATACAAGCACTCCTCAGAACTTTCATGGGACTTGTAGAGACAGCCTGAAGCAGCACCAAGGAGAACAAAGGCTGAGAGCTCAACACTTACCCCGTAGGCTCGACTGTAACTCTCCCCAGCCATGGCAGTCAGCTCAGCATCTAGCAGATCTCTGGCTTTGTCAATGCACTGAAACAGAACAAGATATTGGGGCAAAGGTGCTATGCCTTACCTATAGTCAACTGTTGGAACTGCTACTCATCTGTTCCATCTCCTAACCAAAGCTGGAATTGTTCCCATTCTCCAAGAAGAACCAGGAAAAAATGTTATCCATGGAAAGAACTGACAGGGAAACAGTGTTCAGGGCAGGCATGGGGCAGCTGGGGACCTTCCTCTCTCCCCTGCACAAGCTGACTGACGTTTGTCTATCAAATTGGATTCTACCAAATCCAAGCTTGTGGTATTTCTAATCCCCCTGTCACTGGAGAGGTTATCATTAACCACCTTTATACAAGAGTTGGTTACAAAAAAGCCTCAAGAAATGTCTCAGTGATAGAAAATAGCTTTCACTGGTTTATGTAACCCAACAGGGTTTTATGAATTTTACAGGACAGCAAATTCCATTTCTCTTCCTCCAACTAAGACAAGCTCTTCAAGCATGAAATAAATCCTGCTCTGGTTCCAGTCATTATATAATCGCTCATCTACAGTTTTTCCTGCCCAAAATGTTAAAGGTTAATCACAAACTCTACTGCTTTGAATGCCTGGCTAATTTTACTGTGCACATCACCCAAAAATCCATGTATGGGTTTTGACAGAGCAGACTGAATTACTCCTTTATCTAAGCTGGCAAGCCAACACAGAATTCTGAGAAATGGTACTTGAGCTTCCTTGGAACGTAAACAGCATGTTTCACATCTACAGAGGGGAAAAAAGTCACTCTGCAAATCTCCTCTGTGACAAACAAGCATACAGATGGGGCTGTTTAACAGACCCATCCCTTGCCTTGATTTCTCCTCTCAGTTTAAGATTTAACACTGCTACCAGAAAAACCTAGAGGAATAGTTGTGGTACATGATATATATGAGCACTTCACTGAAGGGCACAGAACACCAAGGAAGGATCTTATGTGAGTCTTGTGGCATGAACACCTCTTATTAAGCAGAGCCTTGAGGAATGGAACCTCTGCTGAGACAGTCCTTGTGCACTGCCTGTCTGGAAAACAGACCTAAAAGTAAAGAAGCTTAAGAATGACTGAGGCATTCTTACTCCCTGCAGCACCAAACCACTACTGTGTGTACAGGTAGTCACTGCTGTGTCGCTGGAAATACGAGATACCAACCACAAACATCTAATACATCCATGGAAGAAAGGTGATTAGGCAATGCAGAGGTTATCATAGAATCATAGGATGCACTGGGTTGGAAGGGACCTCTAAAGACCACCTAGTCCAACCCTCTGCAGTGAGTAAGGACACCTTTAACCAGATAGGATGCTCAGAGCTTCATCAAATCTGACCATGAATGTCTCCTGGGATGGGTGCTCCACCAAACCTCTGGGCAACCTGTGCCAGTGATCTACCACCCTTAGGGTGAAGAACCTCTTCCTCATGTCTCATCTAAACTTGCCCTGCTCTAGTTTAAACCATTGCCCCTTGTCCTATTGTTCCCTGCCCTTACAAGCAGTCATTCCCAGCTTCCCTGCAGGTCCCTTTGGGTACTGGGAGGATTATAGCAAATTGCTTTAAAACAGGATGTCTCCTTGCAGCAATATAACTTAGTTCATCTTAAGCTAGGTGTTTGGAAGCCAACAAAGAAGATAATTACCTGCTGAGCCAGTGAGAAGAGGTCCTGATGAAGAGCCAGTACAGCCCTGTAGAAAGCACCATCGTGGGTGTCCCGTGGGATCATGCAGGTATACTCTTCCATGCTGTCCCACTGACCTGCAGAGAGACACATCTCAGTGACACAACAGCCTTCTCTGCAAGGTGAGGGCAGACCCATGCTACAGTGCTCAGACATCAGTGACTAGGCCTGAACGCTGTGAAGTCCTTCTAAATCTAAGTCAGCTCTCTAAGGGCTTTTGTTTGGCAGAGGCTGGTTTTTGCACAGAAACTGTGTGTATTTACAGGCAGGGAAGCTGTATGGCCACACACAGGGAGTTACAGACAAGCAAAGCCAGGCATGTTTCCTCTAAGCAAGTTGGTATCTTCAGGGAAAAGGTTCTTGCATTCCCTGGGATGATAAAGTTGAAAAGCTGATTTTTCCAGAATATCTGAATTAATGAGTGTCCCACAAAGCAAAAGACTCGTTTTCTCAGCAAAGGCTGGCAAACAGCAGGTGACTCAGAAGCTTCTCTAATAAATACTGATATTTGGACCAGTTAGAGACATAGTCCACCTAAAATTGTCTACTCAGCAGACACACATATCATAGAATGGCATGAGTTGGAAGGGACCCCAAGGACCATAGAGCTCCAACCCCCCTGCCACAGGCATGGCCACCAACCTCCAGGCCTGGAGCTACACAAGGTTGCCCAGGGCCCCAGCCAACCTGGACTTGAACACCCCCAGGGACAGGGCATCCACTCCCTCTCTGGGCAGCCTGTTCCAGCCCCTCACCACTCTCTCTGTAAAAATCTTCCCCCCTAATATCCAATTTAAACTTTCCTTCCTTTAGCTTTAATCCATCCCCCTTGTCCTGCCATTGTCTACCCTTTTAAAAAGCTGATTCACCTCCTGTTCCTCTGCTCCCTTCAGGGACTGGGAGACTGCAATGAGGTCCCCCCCCAGCCTTCTCTTCTCCAGGCTGAACCAGCCCAGCTCCCTCAGCCTCTCTCCGTAGGGGAGCTGCTCCAGCCCTCCGATCATCTCCGTGGCTCCTCTGACCCCTCTCGACCAGTCCCACATCTTTCTTGCACTAGGGCCCCAGCTCTGGACACAGGACTCCAGCTGGGGCCTCCCCAGGGCAGAGCAGAGAGGGACAATCCCCTCCCTGTCCCTGCTGCCACCCCTCTGCTGATGGAGCCCAGGATCCCGTTGGCCTTGTGAGCTGCAAGAGCCACTGCTGGCTCATGTTAAGTTTCTCATCTACCAGAATCCCCAAGTCCTTCTCATCAGGGCTACTCTCAAGGAGCTCTTCTCCCAATCTTATCAACAGGCTCAACAGATGCTGTTCCAGTTTGCAAGAGTCTGCCACAAATCAGAGAAATTCTGTTAATCTCATTTCAAGTCTGAGCTACATTCAGCATAAACCGACATCAAGTAACCGGTGTCTGCTCGGGGCAGTAAGTCCCTTCATCCCTTGAGACCACACTGGGAGACCTCATGCAAACGCAGGTTTTCCAAAGGGCTTTGGCACTGAGTGACACTTCACATCCCAGTGTAAGTAATTTTGTTCTTGGATTTTGCTGTTTCATTTGTTTTGCAGTTCTGGAGTAAGTTCAAACTCCCTGTGGTTCCACACAGTGGGCTGTCACAGGCTACGGCACGCGGATACGTTACCCAGACCCCAGGCGGCGGCAGCGGCCATCCTGGCCATCTTAGCTTGAGTTTCATCATTGACCTGTGTCCACTTCTCACAGCACTGCTGGTGGAGCTGCCCCCTAAGAAGAAGCCACAATTTCAGATCAGCAAAAAACCCCTTCTAAGAATTCCACCTTGTTAAGCGACCACTTTCCACAGATACAACCGTCAGCCCCATCACCCTTTTTATCACAGACCCACAGAACAGCAGGAGGTGGAAGGAACCTCAAAAGTTCATCTAGCCCAACCCCCTGCCAGAGCAGGATCACCCAGACTAAATCCCACAGGAACACAGCCAGGTGGGTTTGAATGTCTCCAGAGAAGGAGACTCCCCAACCTCTCTGGGCAACCTGGCCCAGGGCTCTGTCACCCTCACAGGGACAAAGTTCCTCCTGACATTCCCATGGAACCTCCTCTGCTCCAGCTGCACCCGCTGCCCCTTGTCCTGTCGCTGCCATCCCTGAGCAGAGCCTGGCTCCAGCCTCCTGACTCTCACCCTTTACATATTTATAAACATTAATAAGGTCACCCCTCAGTCTCCTCTTCTCCAGGCTCAAGAGCCCCAGCTCCCTCAGCCTCTCCTCATCAGGAAGGGGTTCCACTCCATCACCTTGGTCACCCTGCACTGGGCTCTTTCAAGGAGTTCTGTGTCCTTGTTGAGCTGAGAGGCCCAGAACTGGACACAATATCCCAGGGGTGGTGTCCCCAGGCCAGAGCAGAGGGAGAAGAACCTCTCCTGACCTCCTAACCACACCTCTTCTAATACACCTCAGGATCCCATTGGCCTTCCTGGCCATGAGGACACATTGCTAGTCATGGTCATCCTGCTGTCCCCCACACAAGGGATGTTTAGCTTTTTGGTTTTGCAAGTGTCAGTACAAGGGCCACACGCTCTGAACAGCCGGTGCCTGGCTCCTGCAAGCCAGCATTCTGGATAAACACATCATAGGTCTGAAGACACAGGCTAGAGAATCAGTGGTGCTCTAACCTTGTCTGAAGACTTGTCAGGGCAATATCTCAGAGGGGATCTGAATCTTTCATCTCCAGTGGAGAGGAAGCATCAGGACTCTTTTTTATATATATATATATATATATATATATATATATTTATTTTTTTTTTTTAAATCAACTGTGGATGGTCCATTGATCAAACCAATTACTGTGGGTGTTGCAGTTCCAGAATTTCTTCAGGCTGGATACTCTGTAGCAGTGGAATAGCTGCCAACTGTGAGGGAGGCCAACCCGCCTCCTCTACCATCATCCTCTTCCCTTCCAAAAGGGAAGATTAGTCAAACAGAACTGATGGGCTGCTGCAGGCGAGACAGTTGTTCTGACAGCTTAATGGCCAGCAGAAAAAAAAACCCCAAACAAACCAAAACTAAACAGAACAAATGAAAACCCAAGCCAAACCCAGCACCAGCAGTACAAGAGGAGCTCAGCTGTAATACAGCGTTGCTCTCGCAGACACAGTGCATCAGGAGACAAACAGCTAAGGGTATTCTGGCTGCACTTTCAAAATGTCACTGCTCAAAGTACTGAAATAATGATGCTGCACAGCATCAGGTCTGGATTAATGGTCATACTGTGACTCCAGCAGCACCAACGGTCAAGTTGAACAACGGCTGCCAAGCCATGAAATCCTCAGTCTCAGGGGGATCCCAGAATCCCAGGGGTTGGAAGGGACCTGGAGAGCTCCTGGGGTCCAACCCCCTGCCAAAGCAGCTCCCCAGCTCATATTGCACAGGGCGGCGTCCAGACGGGGCTGGAATCTCTCCAGAGATGGAGACTCCACACCCCCTGGACAGCCTGTCCCAGGGCTCCCTCACCCTCACTGGGGAAAAGTTCTTCCCCACGGTGCTGTGGAACTTCCTGTGCTCCAACTTGCAGCCACTGCCCCTTGTCCTGTCCCCACAGACACTGAAAAGGGGCTGCCCATTTCCCCCTGCATCCCATCCTTCAGATATTGACAAACATTAATCAGGTCCCCCCTTAGTCTTCTTCTCTCCAGGCTGAACAGCCCCAGCTCACTCAGCCTTTCCTCACAGGGGAGATGCTCCATCCCCTTCAGCATCCCCGTAGCCCCTCTGGACTCTCTCCAGGGGATCCCTGTCTTTTTTATCCCAGGGAGCCCAGAACTGGACACAACACTCCAGGTGGGGCCTGACCAGGGCAGAGCAGAGGGGGAGGATCCCCTCCTGTGACCTGCTGCCCACACTCCTCTTGATGCCCCCAGGATCCCATTGTCTCTCTCAGCCCCCAGGGCACACTGCTGGCTCATGGCCAACCTACCTACAGCGAGTTGGGGGGCACTCTGCAAAGGTACTTCTGGATTGTAAAAAAATCTATTCAGAGATAGAGTGCACTTCCACAGGAGCAAGAACACAAACCTCTGTGAGGCTGTGAACACTCTCATCACCACAGACTGCCAACAGATGCACAATCTCCAGCTCTGAGAGAAGAAAAGCATCCTTTTGTACTGTATTTGTCATGGATATATGGAGAAGCAGGAGGTTCAGAGAGGACACTACACAAACACGTGGCCTGCTGGAGGAAGGAATTTTGTAAATCCCTGGTGGGAACTGCTGACTCCTAGAAAAAGGTGACTGAGAAACTGGTCAGTAAGAGGATCTCTTTTCTTCCTGCTGAAAAAGCTACACCCAGTATTGCCTCAGCCTCAGCTAGAAATGAAAAGGGCAGAAAAATGCTGTCAGAATCTGGTTACTCAAAGAGCTCTGTTTCTCTAACAGTCAAATGACTTTAGTGAAGAGGAATCTCCTGTCTGTGTGCCACCCCATGGGTTCACGTCAGGACCCATCAGGAGAGAGCTCTAGTGACATGAAAAGTTCAGGAGAAAGGCGGAACCTGCCCCAAATCACACATGCCCCCAGGTAGAACTGCATGCCACGGTGCACAGGGTGCCAGCTCCAATTATCTTCTTCCCAGTGAATGGGGAGAAGCAGAACCCCAGTTAAGCAGCAACTTCTAAGTCACTACTAGCTCATCCTCTCACACACTCTGACTCTAATTAATCAGGTACATGTTGACAACACACATTTAACCAAGGTTTGAAATACCAAATGCTCACCAAGAGAACATTAACAAGTACTAGAAAGATACTCATGAAGAACTCAGCCATCTACAAGATGAGCAATAGGATTTTCTAGGGAGTAAATTTTATTTGGTATCATCTTCCACCCAAGTGACTCTTGGGAAGCAGACAAGTTCACTAACAGCTGTGGAAAAGACCACCCACTCTGGAGAGGCCCAAGTCTTTCATGCTTGAATCAGTTTACAAAGGAGAGCCACAGTGAGAAACTGTTAGGATTGGTTTTGACCAGTGCTGCCCAGTTAATGTTTCCTGAGAAGTCCCATCTATTTACAATTTATTCCTTTGTTACAAATGGGGCTGATCTGATTGTAAGACTACAGATTCTCCCTAAGAGAGACCCTAAATCACCAGGTGTCCTGTCCCAAAAGGCTTAGAGATGTCACTACCAATTTTGGTATCAATAAACAAAGTAAGAAGTCACTGGAAATACTCAAACTATTAAGTAAGCAGGATTAAATAGGAACTCAGGCAAACAAATTTCACCTGGAAGAGAGTCTCCAGGCAGACCCTTCTTACCATTCCCCAAGTGCTTCTAAGCAGCGCATCCGTCCTAGCATCAGCTCAGGATCATCTTTGTTTGTGTCCATCTTCTTGTCATAGGCCACCAGAGCATCTTCCCATTCATGAAGCTTTTCATACCAGGTAGCCTGAATTTCCTAAGGTGGTAAAAAAACCCTCACAATAAAGAGTGGAATTGATATTCACTATTCTATATTAACTACTGCAGCTCTTCCTGAAACATTCCATGTCTCTGGTGGTTGCTTAGCCCTTGTTTTATTCTAAATACCCACACAGACTTCTACAACACAGAGGAAAGCCCTGAGCTAGTGCAGAAATAGGAATCCTGAGTATTGCTGAACCTGCAGAGCAATGAATTCAGGTTTACCAGAGGGATCAATACTCCATCACCCCCCATTCAGTGCCACTGCAGTACTGCCTCAGTAGCTGGTGGGGTTTTGTTGGGTTGTTTTGGAGAGGGGGATGAGTGGAATAGGAAAAAAGGTAAATCTATAAAATATTCCATTTCCCATTGTTGCACATGCTTCCATTTAGACAAGAACAACAGTCCTGTGTTCAGGAACAGAATGACTAACTGGAAAATCACCCCAAACCCAAAGAGCACACTGTGTGTCTGGCTACTGCTAGGGCATTTTTTAATGCACCAGGCATGTACAATGTTGGGGTGTAAGCAGCCCTCACAAGGCAAGGCTCTGGTTTGTAACTTAGCAGTAAGCCAAGCTGTGATCCTTATCAGCTGCACAAACTTTTCTCCAGTCCTTGTTTCTAGAATTTATTTCTAATTTTCAAGAACTAAACCTCCTTGCTGTTTTTTCCATACCGACCTCTGCCAGTGTTTTTCTGCTCAGTCCTTGGCAGCTCCTGTCTTGACATAGGCTACAGAACAGATTCTTTTCCCAGCCCTGTTGGGCAGGGTCAGTGTAAACCATGCTCTGCACGCCAGGTCTTCCACTTAGGAGGTTTATGTACCAGTCCCTTTAACTTCTCAGCTCAGTCACACTATTTGAAGTGAGTTTCTGAGAATAGAGCTCACAGCTCTTTTTAATTTCTTTTCCCTGCCTGTTCTAGCAAGCTCTGCTTTGCAGTACATTTACTCTAGAAGTCCATTACTGCTAAAGAGTGAGGTCAGGATTAGGTAACATCCACCCAAACACTCACAAGCAGCTGCATAGATGTTCTGAAGTCCTCTCCCAAGAATTACTTCTTTTCCAGCCTAGGTCAAACCCACACAGAATCCCACCCCAGGGGATGTTGCTAGTTCCCCACAGCTACATTTAGTATCAATGATAGCTGGTAAATTCTCCTCCAAACCAGGTTACTGCCCACATTCTTTGAGCCTTCCCCAGCCAGTATACAGTGGAGTACCCAGTACACATGTCCACAGGCAGCAAGGCACCTTCAGTGTGAACAAAGCAATATTGTAAGCAGGCACAGAACCTTGACATCTTGGCCTGCAAACACACCCCACCACCACACACACTAATGAAACAATACAAAAACTTAAGACATGAAGAAAAGAGATACCCAGCAGGACTCACCAGCTCTCCAAAGTGCTTCATGGCATATTCCAGTACCCCAGCAGCTGCCTCAGGCTGTTGCAGTTTATTGTTAATGCTGAAAAGATAGGAAGAGGGAGACCATTTAACACAGCTGGCAATTCATAGGGGCTGGTAGGGGCTTCTACTTGATAATACCAAACTCCATCATTTAGAAATACCAGTGGAACACTCTCATTTTTCTTTAAGTCTTCCAAGTGAATATTAGACTACAGGAGACACTCAATGACTACATATTTGCAAAACAACAGGTGCACAAATATTCTCTGCAAATACTCTCCAGACTTGCTCTGCAAAACAATGATTATATATTAGAAATTCTAAAAAGCCACCTGCACAGGGAGAAGAATAGCTCCTGGTAGTTTAAAAGTCAGAGCTTTACAGTACTGATTTTCCACCCCTTTCTCTTAAACCCACCACCAACTCCTTAAAAAAAATATCAGAGAATAGAATAGAATAGAATAGAATAGAATAGAATAGAATAGAATAGAATAGAATAGAATAGAATAGAATAGAATAGAATAGAATAGAATAGAATCCCAGGGGTTGGAAGGGACCTGGAGAGCTCATGGGGTCCAACCCCCTGCCAAAGCAGCTCCCCAGCTCATATTGCACAGGGCGGCGTCCAGACGGGGCTGGAATCTCTCCAGAGATGGAGACTCCACACCCCCTGGGCAGCCTGTCCCAGGGCTCCCTCACCCTCACTGGGGAAAAGTTCTTCCCCACGTTGCTGTGGAACTTCCTGTGCTCCAACTTGCAGCCATTGCCCCTTGTCCTGTCCCCACAGACACTGAAAAGGGGCTGCCCATTTCCCCTGCATCCCATCCTTCAGATACTGATAAACATTAATCAGGTCCCCCCTCAGTCTTCTTGTCTCCAGGCTGAACAGCCCCAGCTCACTCAGCCTTTCCTCACAGGGGAGATGCTCCAGGCCCTTCATCATCTCCGTAGCCCCTCTGGACTCTCTCCAGGATATCCCTGTCTTTTTTATCCCAGGGAGCCCAGAACTGGACACAACACTCCAGGTGGGGCCTGATCAGGGCAGAGTAGAGATTTTAATGCTCCAGGAAACAACTTACATCATTACAACAGCTGACAAACATCACCAGGAACACACCTGCTGACTTCCCAAAAGCTGCCACCCTCCTTTCAGTTTCATGTTTCACATAAGGTGTCTCCACTGGTACTAACCAGCACCAGCACTGCTCTTTTGCTGGTTTCCAAGACCATGTGAGAACCTTCTGTCCTCACAATTAGTCCTGGTTCTGTACCAGTGAGGCATCTGGCTTTGCAAGGGCACCTGAGTTTTGGGGAGCAGAAGCAATCAGGCTACTGATGAGCCTGGTTCTCCAGTTCAGCACCATGATGTACAGCTATTCTCTTCAACAGCTTCTATTTCACATTGAGTTCCTGATCTTACAACCAGAAATAGCTCTGTCTGCACATCAGTGCTTCCTGATCAGTGCTTTAGTTAAACCCCAATTTAATGAGGAAATAAACTATTCTATAAAGCTTATTTACAAACAGTCCCTGGCTCGTTGCCCTCCTCTTTCACTGGAGAGCAAGAAGCTGTCCAAAGCCATGTCACAACACTTGAATACATCCCAGAGTCCAGTATTAATGCTCATTAACATCTGGAATGGAAACAGCATAACCTACTCAAACAAAACATATCAGCTGAGAGCACTGCAAAGAGACCTTCAGTGGGCCTTGAACAGGCTGCTGTAAAGAGCAGGCAGCTTTCAGAAACGTCCCTTCTTGCCTGCTATCCTCAGAATGATTGCACATTTCTCCCTCCCTATGAGAGGCCTTGGTCAGGAGAAAATCTCTACTGTTAAAGGGAATACACTGAACAGTCAAAATATGGACAATTAAGTGCTGTATTACTTCTGTCTGCAGAAGTTTCCTTTCCTGACAATAAAGAACCAAGCTCATGGACACACTCTGGATATCTGGGAAGGTCAAGTAAAACATCTTGGAAACAGGACCTCAGAATGGCTTAAGCTCAAATCAGATTTAGTCAGGCTAAGAATGTACTGTAATCACAGCTGAAGAAGACAGGCACCCAAAAATGGGAAGCACTTGAAATACAGCCATGCCTTTTTTAAGCAAGACAGTCAAAGAACACAGCACCTCTATGCTTCCCAGGGGAAAGCCAGGCAGTAGTGCCTCATAAAAGTGATAAATGGCTGTCACATTTCATGTCCTGATGATTTAAAGAGCCATTGGCAGACACATCACTTCCAGCGTGTCAGACAGTTAATTACTTCCAACTTATCTTTCTTGTCAACGCTTCCTGACAAAATTGGCCGTTATCTTTTATTCTTCAACAATTAACACTGCTCTTTGGCTGATGCTCCCTGGTGCACTCAATTACTCTTTCTTTGTTTCATACTTTTCTTGGCTGTCCAAAGTAGAATTACATGTTTCAGAGCTGTCTATGGCTAGGTTTAAGCAAAGGGAGGTGAAAGAAGAGAAGGGGAAGGAGAAAGACTTGGATGTAACAGAATACAGATAAGTAGATATACTATTGGGTTGAGAGTATTAATCATAAATCACTCTTCATAGAATCACAGAATCCCAGGGGTTGGAAGGGACCTGGAGAGCTCATGGGGTCCAACCCCCTGCCAAAGCAGCTCCCCAGCTCATATTGCACAGGGCGGCGTCCAGACGGGGCTGGAATCTCTACAGAGATGGAGACTCCACACCCCCTGGGCAGCCTGTCCCAGGGCTCCCTCACCCTCACTGGGGAAAAGTTCTTCCCAACAGTGCTGTGGAACTCCCTGTGCTCCAACCTGCAGCCATGCCCCTTGTCCTGTCCCCACAGACACTGAAAAGGGGCTGCCCATTTCCCCCTGCATCCCATCCTTCAGATATTGATAAACATTAATCAGGTCCCCCCTTAGTCTTCTTTTCTCCAGGCTGAACAGCCCCAGCTCACTCAGCCTTTCCTCACAGGGGAGATGCTCCAGCCCCTTCAGCATCCCCGTAGCCCCTCTGGACTCTCTCCAGGAGATCCCTGTCTTTTTTATCCCAGGGAGCCCAGAATTGGACACAACACTCCAGGTGGGGCCTGAGCAGGGCAGAGCAGAGGGAGAGGATCCCCTCCTGGGACCTGCTGCTCACACTTGAACAATCTAGCCCATCCTGTGTAAAGACAGCTAGTTTTGTGGACTAGGAGAAGCCACTGACTGGGTACCACATCAAGACTGCACAGACACCAAACTCTGATGTGCCACATCAAAACTGCATATACAAACTGAGGGGGGTGGAGGAGAGCAACAATATCACTGCTGTGGCAGAAATGAACCTCAACACGGAGAAGTATGACTGTCAGGAAGAGTACAAGAGTCCCTCCAAAGCAAGACTGGAGCCTGGAAGCTTTATTAACGTGGCTGAACAGCGACTGACTGACTTCAGAGCAATGAGCCTTGGTTGTCACTGCATCCTTTTGCTCTTTGGTTTTACAGGGTAAGGGAAACAGTTGCATGTGGATTTCGTTCTGATCCTGTGTTTTGGAGGGTGTTTTGTTTTGCAAGACCTCAGATTTCTGTTATTTCTCAGCTGCTGGAGTCGGTGTGCTCTGAGTGTTGGAAGCATCCTGACAGTTCCCAAAAATCACTACTACCACAGCTGACTGGAATGTGTTTTCAACAGCCCCACTACTCTCTGCATACAAGTCCTGGGAGAAAGCCTGAAGCTCACACTTTGCTTAGAAAAGCCTTTCCAGGCAGGGTCCTGTTAACACCTTCCAAATACACCTTCAGAAACCACAGCGTTCCTCACTTCCCTCCCCTCTCACCTTGTGCTGTGGAGGTATCACCCCTCTCCCTGCAGATCTGATGAGGCTGCACTCAGAGAGAATCTCCTTAACCTCTCTAATGCTCTTAGAGCAGTACACAGCTGTTTTCTAGTCATCCTGCTGGAGCCTGAACAGATGAAAAACACTACAGGAAAGCTCCAGGCACCCAGAAGAGGCCCCAAGGGGCCAAGAGCCCAGCCAGGCACAGGTACCAGGGGGTTTTAGTCAGCCTTGCTGCTGGAAGTCAGGGCAGTTTACTGGATTACAATCAGGGTGAGAGATTTCTCCTTCTATCTGCAAAAAAAATAACTACAAAATCTTTCTGGATTAAAGGAGAAGGTGGGAAAACATCTTTCAAGATAGAAGTAGTGCTGCTGGCTAATTCAGCAGATAGTTCCTTAAGCCTTTGTTTACTGTGTGGTATCATAGAATCATAGAATCCCAGACTGGTCTGGGTTGGAAGGGACCCCAAGGATCACAGAGCTCCAACCCCCTGCCACAGGCAGGGACACCAACCTCCAGGCCTGGAGCTACACAAGGTTGCCCAGGGTACCATCCAACCTGGCCTTGAACACCCCCAGGGATGGGGCACCCACCCCCTCTCTGGGCAGCCTGTTCCAGCCCCTCACCACTCTCTCTGTAAAAAAGTTCCCTTGTCCTTGCAGTTGTTTCTAATCCAGGATAATATGTAGTTTAACATTATGGTGAAGACCAATAGTGCCCCATATCCAGTAAGGGTGGAACATACTCATTGTTCATTTTTGGTTAGAAGGTAGAAAAAAGCCACCACTGCCACCTACTTTACTCAAAGGCTCATCAGCAGGTGATAAAAGATGACCACCTCATCTCCTTTCCTGGAAGCTTTCAGGTAAAGGTTTGGTAGGGTTCAGGTGATGTATTAAGGCTTTGACCTGGGGCTGTTCAGCCTTGAGAAAAGAGACTGAGAGGGGATCTGATCAATGGTTATCAATAGCTGAAGTGTGGGCCACAGGGGGAAATAGGCAGCCTCTTCTCAGTGTCTGTGGGGACAGGACCCATCTCCTGAGCCTCTCAACATCTATTTTCTCCCCTGTCCATCTGGAAAGGGGAGCGATAGAGAGACTTTGGTGGGTGTCTGGCCTCCAGCCAGGCCCAAACCACCACAATAACAAAAGCTTTAATTTCTATATTCCAAGTGCTCAATCTTCAGCAGGTGCCAGGGGCAGCTAAGTAAGGAAATGAGACTGGCAGTGAAAGCTGTGCAAGAAGGAGAGGGTTAAATCCAAGATTATAATTTCATAACTCCCCCCTCCCCCATTTATTAATCAATACCTGTACTGTAGCCAGGAGAGTATCAATTCTCCTGTCCAACCCTAACCTTTCTGTAGCACTTGATCATGATGAGTGGGATATTAGAACGTGACAAGCCTTCTGAGGAAAAAGAGTTTGAAGGGATGGAATGATAAAATAATTGAGAAAAGGGATTATGCTCAAACTCCCTGATAGAAAAATCTTGGCTAAAAACCTTAAATCTTTGCATTTTATTGGTAGTGAAAGTTTGTGTAAACTGCTGCTTGATTATTAAGATATCAAACAAAATTATCTTAGATGCACAAAGGACTAAAACGTAGCACACTGAGCTAGAACCACAAAAACCAACACTATTTAAGAGAAATATACTCCTATTGCATATTTTAAAGGCTTTTTAAACAGAAACCAGACATGAACTGGGAATGAAAAACAACTTTACTGTCTTCAGCAGCCAGAGCACTCAAATGATGGAGTTTTCTCCTCCACAAACCACAGGCATAACTGTTAAATATTTACTAGAAGTATTTTCTTTAATAGTGTCCTGGAAGCTTCCACTATTTCTGAGGGTCTCTAACAACATTCTCTGTCACTCAAGACACATGAAATTTTCAAGAACTCAGAAGTAAGAGTCTGGATCCTCCCCTATCTTCCCATAAAAATGAAAACCTTTCCTTTACCAGAGGCTTTTCAGCAAGTCCCAAGCCTCTCTAGGAGGGAACACACATTTCCTACTGCCAGAAAGCATCTCAAAACTTGGTAGCAAAATTTTTTGCAGTAAAGCAGCTTGTGTAAACCATCTAGACAAAAAGCCAATTAAAAAGCCTAAATTTATTTAGTCTCCCCATGTTTAGAAAGCTCCTCCACGTGACAGGTTTTAAGTCAAGCTTTATTTTTCCTCCTGAAGGAGCCCTGAGAGCTTCCTTCTGGGATTAGAAGCGGAAGGAGCTGCTACTTTGTAGATACTTTGGGGAACAGATAATCCTCTGGCAAAAGGAAAGGGCTTTGTTGGCCACTTTCCCCAATCCTACAGTTTATTTGTGTTCAGGCATCCCTGAGCCCTTAATTCAACAAACCTCGAAAAAACAACCAACTGCCCCCCAAACAACTCTAAACCCCAATGCATTCCCAGCATGTCACCAAGAATTATTCCCCTGCTGGGAATAAACATGTTTGGGAAGGCAGGACCAGCAGAGAGCTCTTCTCAATGCATACTTAGGATGACTAATGGATCACAAACTGGAGCAGGAGCCCCTTCAGCTCTGCAGCATGGGCACAACACATCCCTCACAAGCATCACAACAGGCCAAGTTCCCAACCTTGATCTAAATGCTTGCAAACCAAATCAAATCATTCATGAGGTTTGAAAGGAAATGCAGTGAAAACTGGTACACTAAAAATTCTGAGCCAGCCCCACTGCTCAGGCTGGAAGAGGTTTAGGATCACCCAGGCTTAGTTCACCAGAGAAGGAAAAAAAATTGCCCAGGAAGGTGTTTATCAGAAAAGGGTGAGACAGAGACAGAGTCTGTGTATGGGTTATGGCAGGGAGAAACCAGATCAGGTTTGATAAAAGCAAGTGTAGAGTCTGGCACCTGGGAAGGAATAACTGCTGGAGTCAGTACAGGCTGGGGGTGACCTGCTGGAGAGGAGCTCTGTGGAGAAGGACCTGGGGGTGCTGGTAGATGACAGGTTGGCCATGAGCCAGCAGTGTGCCCTGGGGCTGAGAGAGACAATGGGATCCTGGGGGCATCAAGAGGAGTGTGGGCAGCAGGTCACAGGAGGGGATCCTCCCCCTCTGCTTTGCCCAGGTCAGGCCCCACCTGGAGTGTTGTGTCCAGTTCTGGGCTCCCTGGGATAAAAAAGACAGGGATCTCCTGGAGAGAATCCAGGGGGGCTATGGGGATGCTGAAGGGCCTGGAGCATCTCCCCTGTGAGGAAAGGCTGAGGGAGCTGGGGCTGTTCAGCCTGGAGAGAAGCAGCCTGAGAGGGGATCTGATCAATGGTTACCAGTATCTAAAGTGTGGGACACAGGGGGAAATGGGCAGCCTCTGTGATAATCACGTGCAGTAGGCAACAATTCCCTTTGAGTGTATTAGGTATTTAGTCCTTACTGTAAAGTTACAGCAGAGTGAATATTAGGACCCTTTCCCAAGCCAGAGGTGAACAGTTTCTCACTTCCTGGGAAGGGAAAGCAGTATTTCCCAGCACTCTGTCCATGTGTGGACTCCCTTGACCTGCCACCACAGAGTTGAGGAGAGCCTTTGCTATCTCAGTGAGCACCAGGAATGCCAGATTCAAAGCATTTGCTGGATGCATATTAAGGGTTTTGCAATGACTGGTTACCAAATAAATAGCCACAGGGTGCTGAGTTTTTCCTATGTCTCAGCTTCACATACACCTGCCAGAACAGCTTCCCAAGAAAGCTGTCATCTAAACCCACCTCTGATTTAATCTGGCCCTCAGGGATGAGGGCTATCTAGTTCTAACCAAGTAATACTAATGCCTTTGAATTTGGTAACATCAAGTAACATAAATGTGTACATATTAGCTGTACCCATGTTTAGACTCAATTATCTCAAACAATTCAAACCTACATCATTACTGTGATCAAAAAGGATTTGCCTCATGTTCATGGTAGGATCTCATCTTTCTAGCTGCCATGTAGCAAGGTATTTCCACATGTGTATCTATGTATGTGGAAATACAGCAGGGAAACTGGGGTGATGGATTTCAGATGATGATGAACTTCTCTATCAGTGTTGGGGAAAAGGAATAAAAAAAAAGAACATGAACCTACTTCAACAGGACAAGGGGCAATGGCTGCAAGTTGGAGCACAGGAAGTTCCACAACAACCTGGGGAAGAACTTTTCCCCAGTGAGGATGAGGGAGCCCTGGGACAGGCTGCCCAGGGGGTGTGGAGTCTCCATCTCTGGAGAGATTCCAGCCCCGTCTGGACGCCGCCCTGTGCAATATGAGCTGGGGAGCTGCTTTGGCAGGGGGTTGGACCCCATGAGCTCTCCAGGTCCCTTCCAACCCCTGGGATTCTCTATGATTCTACTCAGTAATCACAGAACTAGTTTCTTCCTAACTATGCCCCAAACGATGCCTATTTCCTCAACACAGCTTCGATTCCAGATCCTTTTATGCACACCAGTATGTAACTGTGGAACCAGTTTCCTACAGACTGCAGGAAAACACTGCTGATCTAATCTGGCAACAAGTAGCATCAGTAGCTCCTGCTGCCTAAGTGACTACACTCAGTTCTCCAGGGAACAGGGAAAGATTAATCTTTCAAATACTCATAAAGAAGTCAAATTCCATTAGGGTTATGCTTCCTCAAGAGTAGTGAGGGACAGGAAGATTTGAGCTCTTTTCCAGCCCTGTGTAACGTGTCTGTTGCCTCCCCCCTCCAGACAAAAACCTGTTGGTTCTGTTTGGAAACAGGTAAACTAAAGCATGCAAAAGAAAGAGGGCTTGTGTAAAGGGACACAAATGGGAGGCTGAAGCCAAACTAAAGCCCTGGCTGTCTCATTTCCAATTAAACACTCCAGTTTAGAGGGGGGATTTGGAGGCTGTTCTGCACTGTGTCGTAACATCTGCGGGCAAGGGAGAGTTTGGCTGAATCCTGGATCCTTCGAAAGTTTGTATCAAGAGGGAATGCATGGACCTACCAGTGGCTCCCCTCACCCACATGTGCCCCTCAGGGTGTGGATGGGGGTGCTAGCAGGGTGGATTTTTTGTGGGCAGAGACCAGAGTCTGGCTTGTCCTATTCTTTGTTCCAACTTTGACAAAAACATGTTTCTCATCACAGGAAGCCTGAGAAGAATTTTCCCCTGGGAATGACAGAAGCTGCAGCTGGAAGAGGGCTCAGACAGGATTAGAGGCAGAACAAAAAGGTCAGGCTTTCATCTGTGTGCAGTGGCACTTTCTGGTCTGAAGTACATAAAGCAGTTTTGCTATGGAAGGTTTCTGGAATGTCCATGACAAGAATGTGACTGAAGCCCATGGTCTGCCATGGAGGTACCCACAGGACTTGGATCAAGCTGTACTTGTAGATCTCTGGCAGTATCTCAGGTCACTGGTACCACACAGCAGCCTCACCAGCTGGCTACAGACCACAGTGGTGTCTGCTTGAAGCACAGCACACAGGCAAGTCACCCACAATGACACTCAAGGCAAACACTGCCTGTTTGGAGATCTCCAATTCTGACCTCCTCCAAAAGATCCCCTCTTTTTCCTCTAAGAAAACTAGGTTTATGAAACATCTGTGTTCATGTTCCATCCCTGCAGTGCATCATCCTAAACCTTCACACTCTGTGGAGTCTCTCAGAAAAATCCTAGTAGCCAGCACTGGTGCAAACCAGAGGTAGAGAGAGAATCACACACAAGGCTGGAAGAGACCTTTAAAGATCATCCAGTCCAACCATTCCCATCCTAAGCTAAACCATATCCCTGAGCACCTCATCTACCCTTTTTTAAACACATCCAGGGAAGGTGACTCAGCCCCTCCCTGGTCAGCCTGTGCCACAGCTCCACAGCTCTTTCAGGGAAGAACTTTTCCCTCCCATCTGCTCTGACCCTGCCCTGGGGCAGCTTGAGCCCATTGCCCCTTGTCCCATCTCCTGTCCCCTGGCTGAAGAGACCATCGCCCACCTCTCTGCACCCTCCTGGCAGGTAGTTGTAGGTGGTGATAATGCATCTAGCAAGGAGTGTAACAAAGCTAAGGAAGAAGCAGCTACATCAACAGGAAACTGCCTCCCAGTTCTCTAACAGTGGATGACAGAACAGAAAGGCTTTTCTTATCTCTCCTTCTTAGGCTGAAATCCTGCAGCCACTTTGGGACAGCAAAAGAAATCCAGCTGGGACAACATGGGTCAGTTGGGCTTGTCCTGGTTTTCCTTGCAAAAGGGGCAAGATGAGCCTTCTTTTGTTTTCTTGGACACCAAGAAGCTTTTGTGGCATTTCCCCCCTTTATTAGCATCCTTGACCTGCCAGTGGGAAGAGGCAAGAACCCCCACTGCCTGCTCACAGAGCAGCTGGCCTGTGGAGAAACAACTTTTCCCTAAGGATCTAGAAGAAAAGTTGCAGACCTTTTAGCAAACACCAGGCCACTTTGGGATCAAACAGGTGTAATCAACTTTTGTACTGTTAAAAGATAGAAAGGAGGGGTTGGAAGTTGCTAGCTTAGGTTAGCTGATACCTGACCTGCTTTCTGAGTGTCTAAAGATTGAAGATTTACTCTTAAATCAACACTTTATGTAACTGTGGACATTTTAATCACCCACAGACATTCGTCTCAAAATCCTGCTAATAAACTGGCCTCTGTAATAGCTGAGTTAGATCACATTGCCTGTAAAAACCCATCTCTTACCAATTTTAAGTAGACTGCCTTTCAGCATTACCCAACACCCTTTTGCTTGTCCACTACAAGTAAAACAGTGGTCTGGGTTTTAACTTTCCTATTCTGTAGGCTTCTTGCCACTCCAGCCTCAGATATCCCATCTCCAAGGAGAGCAGCACTGAATTCTACAAAACAAATAGCACAGGGACACCAGTGTCCAGAGTGACAAGGATTAGAACTGAAGCTAAATTAGGAAATACCACAGAGTTACCCCCTCCAACTTCTGGGGGATATATTAGCAGGATTGGTTGCAGCTAAGGCTACCTGCTAGGGAGTTAGTTACCTCCCTTGAACTTTTATAAACTCTGTTTGGACAGCCTCTTCACATTCTGGACCCTGCAGGCTTTTATGTTACTGAAGTGCCAGAACTAGTCACCAAGAGGGCTGCAATCCAACAGGCAATAATTGCTGGAAGCTCTCCTCATTTCTTAGCCCTCTCCCACACCCCTTCAAACCAGAACTGAGGGAGGTCTCTCCTGCTCTCCTTAACCTTTCTTGGCTGAAACCTGTTCTGGTTTCACCCCGTAACACCTGATATGAACAGATGAACTGGGAGTGGCCAGAAAGCTCTTCATAGCTTCAGGGGGGTGGAGGTAAACAGAAAAACAGTATATAAGATGCTTTGAGACAGATTTCCAAAGTGCACAGACACTGACAGGAGGGGTCTGGAGGAGCTTAAAAAAAAAAGGGCAAGCTACTTCTTCAGGCTCCACCTTCAGAGACTGACTTTACTGGAAGAAAGCTAGGTACCAGCCTGCTGTAGCACTTGCAGAAAGTTTCATACCTACCCCAGCTGCATTCAGACTGGCCACAGGCAGCTGGATTTCTGTTGCTGGAAGGAAAAAATGCCAGTGAGATCCAGTGCTCAGCTGGCATGGCTCTGCATTGTCACTGTGTCAGTGGCCATCTACCCCGTGCTGCTGCAGAAGCCCCCGAAGAGGAGAACGATCAATGGGAACGCACAGCCCAAGGTGACAGGCTGCTGTGAGGAGATCAAGGAGCTCAAGCTGCAAGTTGCCAACCTGAGCAGAATGCTGCAGGAGCTGAGCAAGAAGCAGGAAGGTGACTGGGTGAACGTGGTGATGCAGGTGATGGAGCTGGAGGGGAGCACCAAGCAGATGGAGTCCCGCCTCATCGATGCTGAGAGCAAGTACTCCGAGATGAACAACCAGATAGACATCATGCAGCTCCAGGCAGCTCAGACAGTCACACAGACTTCAGCTGGTAAGGAGGGAGTCACCAAGCTCCCAGATACGCCTCTTAATGCACATAATGAACTAGTGACTAGTTCTTAATGCTAGCACGTCCCACTAAGGGGTTTAGCAAGTGGGATACTCTGAATACTTCTGCTTAAAGTGCTTCAAGTGATCCTGAGAAAGCTGGTATGAGTGGATCTGTCAGAAGTCCAGAGAGCCAGCTGTGTTTTCCTATCTGTGTGTCTGTTCAGCTTTTTCACTCCCTTAGAACAGGTACTGTGTTTGTACAGTGAGGAACTTGGTTGAACATTTCACTTTCTGAGCTCTCCAGTACCCATCCAAGGGGAGAAAAAGGGAGCTGGCTTCATCAGCTGTTCTGGCAGTCACCCTCTGAGTGCTATGAAGTGCTGACAGGGGACTAGAAGTTGGTAAAACAATTATAAATGCTCTCCAGGCATTACTGGAGATGTGTAATTGTATCTTTATGACTATCTCCAAACCAGAGCAAAACTCTGATCCTTATTTGAATGGTAATTCTCAAAAATGCAGGGTTGTAGGTAACACAGGATGCAGACTGTGATATAAGCTCAGTCAGAACTCAGGTAAATTGTTCAAAATCCTCTTTTCCCTGAGGGAAAATTTGACTGCACAGAGCGATTGCACAGGCCTGTACTAAACATGGAATGCAGGTGTGTTTTGCAGGTCAGCTACCTGTAAAGCCACTTTGAGAAGAAAGCCTCATTTTTACCAACTTTTAACATGAAATTCACAGCAACAAGCTTAAAAATTCCTTCAAAGAGGGAGGCTCTGGGATGACTGTGTTTTCCAAAAGACTTAACTTAGATTTGTTGGTGATTTTGGGGTTGTTTTTTAAATGCAAAGGAAGCCTTTCTAAATCTATTCACAAAATTCTTCCTACAAAGAGTTTGACACACCACTGTTAACAGTAGGTCTTAAACAGCAACTTTACCATACTACATCTCTTTAGACCTGTAGTAAAGGTTCAGAAAAAAATACAACAACATACCTTCTGGGCCAGGTTCTTCTGCATTTAAACCAGACATGTCTCACCTCCCCAGGTAAGAGGCATTGACTCTGTACCAAATTGGAAGCCATGAGAATGGATAAAGCCTTGCTTCAGCTAGTTTCTCTTCCTCCAAAGAAGGATTTTTGCCATCTTCAAGTCAGCTCTGGCAGCAAGAGGAAAGGAGGCTTGCAGAGGCTGGCAGACTGACCACAGCTAAAAGCCACCACCTCTCTCACAGGCATTTGTGCAGAAAGTGCAGCAGGCCTAAAAGTTCTATTAGATAAGCCTTAATTATTTGGGAGGGGTACAGCAAATTGAGACCTTCCTACTTGCCAGTACAGACACACACAGGAGCAATGTAAAGAGAGAGTTCTCTGTTTGGATAGGGGAGGTTCAAAACCCAACCAACCAAAAGCAAAGCAAAGTCCCACAGCTACAACCCCCTTTCCCAGTGCCTGCACTGGGGAAAACTAAACTATTTCAGGAAGACCTTAGGCTTGTGAGAAGTTGTCTTTGCTTAATTTCTCCTTGTATTATGAACTCAGCTCTATTGAAACCACACTTACAAGGGAGTTCTTGGTGTTCAGATTCTCACTTTCTTTTTCTGGTTCAAGTAGATGCTGTTTATGACTGCTCATCACTTTATCAGAGGAACTACCGAATCTCTGGTGTTTACAAGCTCCCTCCTGATGAATTTTTGGGGAGTCCAGATCTGGAGGTAAGCACACAACATCTAATACACATCTTCTTCAAATATAGGCAAGAAATATTCCCCTCTGCTAGATACAAAGAGAGCCCACTGAGTTATGATACCCTGCACTTTACACAGGCAAACTGCAAGGGAGGAGAGAGTGTGCATTTAAAGAGGGAAACAGGAAAAGTGTTAATTTAACCCACATTTTTATAGCTTTAAAACAAAATAAGTATTTCCTCAAGTTGTGAAGCCTGGCACAATGCCCTGCATGAAGGGAACTGCACCTTCCTAGCTTATACTGACAAATAAATACTGCCTTTTTTCCCTATTCTAGGTGTTCTGTGACATGGAGACAGATGGAGGGGGCTGGACTATCATCCAGAGGCGTAAAGTTGGCTTGATATCTTTCAATAGGGACTGGAAACAGTACAGGGAAGGATTTGGCAATATTCGGGGGGATTTCTGGCTGGGAAATGAAAACATCTACCGGCTCTCCAGGCGCCCCACCGTGCTGCGGGTGGAGTTGGAGGTAATTAATAAACTCAATTTCAGCAGGAAAAGGGGCTTTTTTTGATTCTCTAGTAGCACACATCACACCATCTGCTATCTCTAAGGCACAAAGAATTTGCATGCTTTAATTACAGGAGGAGGAAGTAGGACAGACCTAGTGAGACAGTCAAGGACAAGACAGAATTATGTTTTCCATCATGCAGAGTCAGTAGGACAACCTTCTGTCTGCACACAGATTGGTCTTCAGGGCTCCAGGGAATCCTGCAGAACCCACTGCAGACAGATCTAACTGCTGACCACTGTGGATTGAAACATTCAGAGAGATGCACCATAAAGTTTTAAAGATTCCAAGTCTTTTCCTTTTCAGCCTTTCCTTCCAGCCTGCATACAAACGATGCATCACAGAATCCTAAGGTTGGAAAAGACCTTTGAAGATCATAGAGTCCAACCATTCCCATCCTAAGCTAAACCACATCCCTGAGCACCTCATCTCGTCTTTTTTTAAGCACACCCAGGGAAGGTGACTCAGCCCCTCCCTGGGCAGCCTGTTCCAGGTCCTGACAACTCTTTCAGTGGAAAATTATTTTCTAATATCTAATCTGACCCTGCCCTGGGGCAGCTTGAGCCCATTGCCCCTTGTCCCATCTCCTGTCCCCTGGCTGAAGAGACCATCGCCCACCTCTCTGCACCCTCCTGGCAGGGCAGGGGAGGTGGGGAGAAGGGCTCCCCTCAGCCTCCTCTTCTCCAGGCTCAACACCCCCAGCTCCCTCAGCTGCTCCTCAGAGGATTTGCCCTCCAGCCCCTTCCCCAGCCTGGTTGCCCTTCTCTGGACTCACTCCAGGACCATAATGTCCTTCTGATGGTGAGGAGCCCAGAACTGGACCCAGCACTCGAGGTGCAGCCTCAGCAATGCCCAGTACAGGGGCACAATCCCCTCCCCAGACCTACTGGCCACACTATTTTTGATACAAGCCAGGATGTCATTGGCCTTCATCACCTTGCATCACACATCCTCACATCACACATCCAATTTCCACAGTCTACTAAAGGCTTGGGTGGTACTTGAGACTAGCTGATAGCTGGTACAATAGATTTGAGGGGAGGGCTATGTATAATGGAAGAAGTGAGCTGAAAGGCTTTATATCTAAAAGGTGCTTGTTTCAGAGGGGGGAAATCCTACTTGAGGCAGCACATGGTGAGACAGTGATGTTGAGTGGAAGAGCTATGCACCAGGCTTCCATACCCACTGTTTAATACCAGAACTGCAAATACAAGGCTTTGCTCTGGAAAGTGTCTTTGCCTTAACAGACAAGTTTGTGCAGTCTGAGACAGAAAAAAAACCTTGTGAACAATCTCTGCCCGAGAAGAAAAGCACAACACACACTGTGCAGGGCCACAGATGGCAGAGTCCTTTCAGAACTGTTCTAACAGGACCTATTTCTTCTTCACTGTTCCGTGGCAGGACTGGGAAGGTAACATACGCTACGCGCAGTATCAACACTTCACCCTGAGCAACGAACTGAACAGCTACCGCCTCTTTGTGGGGAACTACACTGGCAACACAGGGCGTGACTCCCTGAGGTACCACAACAACACAGCCTTCAGCACGAAGGACAAGGACAACGACAAGTGTGTGGATGACTGTGCCCAGTTCCGTAAAGGTAAAGCGCACGCAAACATCTCCCTGTCCTGAGAGCTGCGGGGCGAGTCGTAGAGAACCCAAATTCTGTCTTTGCAAGTAACTAGTAAGTAGCATCTGGATGGCAAATCAAGGGAGAGGTGACTAATTCTGGAATACACTGTTAGGGTATGTGGGAAATCTGGCAGCTTGAGCTGCCTTACACAGAGCCAGACTGTGTGTTACAGACATCAGTGCTCTGCAAGTGATTTCATGTGTGCTCTCACCTACACAGACTGTTATCCAGCCCATCACACACATCACCAGCCTGCTGGACTATTGCAGGTGTCCATGCAATTGGTGACACAAAGTTATCCCCACAGATCTAGGAGGGGTTTATTTTTTCTTGTATTTTTTCCTGAGGTTTCAACTTCTATTATTAGTGACCTGTAATTATTCTCCAATATTATCATCCAACACACACCTCGAGGTTCAACCTGAATTCTATCCTTTATTTCTACTCTATTAAAAGCTTCTAATGAGGTTACTCTCTTCATTTAATTTATTATCTTTCTATGAGGTCTGTCACAAAGATAATTGTCTTCACTGTGCCTTGCCCTTTATTTTTAATTTCCCCACTGTGCCTCCACATGACATGGAAATAAAATTGTTGATAGCAGTCTCAATAACATCATGCAGCTTACTTGCAGAGTCCAGAAACCTTTTAAATACCTTAAGATGCCCAAGCTAACAATATTCACTCATTTCCTGTGCTAATTCTCAGCGTCAGAGTATTTCCTTGACATGTTTCTAAGAGGAACAGAGCAATTAAATGAAAAACATCTGGGCTAATCTGACCACAAAACTGTAAAGCCTTTCTGTATTTAGTATCTGAAGTTTTGAATTTGCCTGCAATCCCAACTATTAGGGCCATAGGATCTGAGGATTCAGTGATGCATTCTGGTTACTCTCCTCCAGAAAGAGCAGCAATTCTTCTCATCAATACAAAACATAGCTGTTTTGAGTAAGTAGCTCACCAAGAATCTTTTAAATTGTTTTCTGAAAAGGTGGATATTGGTACAACTGCTGCACAGACTCCAATCTGAACGGGGTTTACTACCGCAAAGGAGAACACACCAAGAACATGGATGGCATCACTTGGTATGGATGGCATGGATCAACCTATTCCCTGAAGAGAGTTGAGATGAAGATCCGGCCAGAGGACTTCAAACCATAAAGGGAACCAATTGCTAGTACAGCTACACGATGCCACTGCACAGAAGGTGGGCAACAGACAGCTCAAAATCAGCCAAGTAATTGTTCATTTCACCTAACACATACAACAGCTCCATACTGGCTATGTACACACACACACAAGCACTAAGGCACACTAAGCACCAGCCACAGCCACCAGAGTTATCAGGGCTCATACTTATCTCTTCCTCTTAGGGCTCTTTCCAAAGGGAAAAATTCTGTGTTAGAATAGCTTAGAACAGGATGCACTTACAGCACCTTCCAAAAGCCTACTGGTGTGTTCCCACCAGCATTGTGACCTTTGTATTAACCAACTAGGCAGGGACTGCAAGAAGAAAGCCTCCTCGTAGCCTTTCCTTCTGTAGCTAGAGTAAGCACTGCTGAGCAACCCCTTCCAAGAGGGGCCCTAACCACAAAACCAACACATTTCTTTCAAACCAGAGGAATGAAATCAGAAGTGTCCCTGCTGCAGCTTTCTGTAGTGTATAACAAGCAGCTTACATTCCCACAAAGGAAAAAACAAAGCTCAAAATTTTTGGATTAGTATTGCCTGGGTTCTCTCCTGAAGTTTTACTGCTGCTGCCCCAAAGATGTCCCCATAGCAGGTGACACCCAGAAGACCATAATCCTTCCTTCAGGAAGGATTTGTCCCATATGCTGTGATTCTTATTCCTATCCATAGCAGTTGATAAATAAAAAGCCACTTTCTGGGCTGCTACCAATGTTCAGGATAAAACATCAGCATGCTGTATGTCAGTAAGACTAAGAGAGAACAGTAGGTTAGCAAAAAAAAATCCAGACCCAGACAAGAAAACCTCAGCTCCAACCCTTAAAACCACCATATCCCTGAGGAAAACACTAGAACACACCAGAGAAGCCCTTAAAGTGCCAAAAGCTATTCAAACATAAGGAGATGTTTGCTAGCATACTGAGCTGAGAAATATTCAAGTCTGTTCTGAAGACTACCCCAGTGACAAATACCCTAGAAATCAGTGTATTTCTCCCTTTACATAACACAGTGTTAAAAATACCATATAAAAAAAAAAGAAGAAAGAGGCTCCTTCTATAGCCATACCGCTGCTTGAGTTTGTTGGAAAAGATAGTTATAGTTAATATATCTATTTTTATTCACCTGAAAGAGAGTTTGAATCTAATTTAAATTGTTCAGCCTTGTGTGAAATGGGAGATAAAGGTGTCTTGGGAATTGCCTTCCATATGTTTGACTATTCATACTGTAAATTTCAACTGTGTGGAACTATAGTTGGAACTATTTTAACTGTGGTCTATAAAATGGATTTTTAAAGGTTTCTAAACTTTTTCATATCTAATAAATTGTCTTTCATTTTTAATCCTTCTGTAATTTCAAGTCTTTGCTCCTTAACTCACTTTTTGATACATAAAGAAACAGCTGCACCTGTGACTGAAGCCAAGAAAGGGAATACATTGAGTTCTGTATTTCTTTAGAAAAAGGAGAACAAAGAATGACAGAGTAAAAGAAGGGAAAGTACAAGAAAGTATCCTCAAGGAAGCAGGAGGGTGAAAAATTCACCACATCCAAACAAAGCTACAGTTTTGCTCAACTGAAATCCATTTGTCTTTATCAAATGAGAGAGGTGACATTTAGAATCATAGAATCACAGAATGGTCTGGGTTGGAAGGGACCCCAAGGATCACAGAGTTCACCCCCCCTGCCACATGTGTGATATGGAAGAGATTCACATTTTAAAACATGTAGTTTAGTACCAAATCCTCTGGAGGCATTTCAGGATAACACCTTTCTTGTTGGCAAAGCTCAGGAAACAATACACTCTTGTTATAGCATCTTCTATCTGATCTATGAAGAACAAAACCTACCTAAGGTAGGTGAGCAGAATTTGATGAGGAATTTGAATTAAGAACTTCAGAGTTCCTGGCTTATTTCTCATAGGTGTAGAATTTTCTCTCATCTAACTTGCAAGCACTCCACAACATCCCATACTGAATGTGAAGGGTGAGAGGTGAAACCTCCACTTTTTCCTGCAAGGCTTTCATCATAATTTTAACCACAGGACAGAAGGGCAGGACTCAGCAGCTAGAAGTGTACATGTGCAAGCTAGCCCACAAGCCTGTAACAAAGACTTGTGGCAGAGAGTGATATCTTGAGAGTTGTCTAGATTCATCCTAATGGTATCCTAGATTAATACCTGATGCAAGAGCAGAAATCTCATCAGTTGTGGTCCTACCTGATCAGAGACTCTAGAATGGCTGGGGTAGGACCCTTTTGAAATTCCAGCTCCTTATAGTGAAGGGCCTTGGCATATGCACGACATTTTGCAGCTCTTTCTCCCAGGAGGACAATGCCATTATCATCTCTCAAAGGCAGTGGGCCCTGGGTAGAAGCACAGACATCAAAAGCAGGATGAATATAAAAAAAGAAGGTGGTAGTTATGAACTCTTCAAACCCTTTCCACAGACCAGGCACCAGCCAGCTAGCCAGTATTAGGGAAAAAACCTGCCTGCCAGCATCCCTACCTTGTCACTGTGTTCCATGAACTCTGCCAGGTTCAGCAGGGTCTGAGTGACTTCAGCAATGTCCTGAGAAGTCAGGGCCAATTCAATGCTTCGGATCAGCTCATCCTGCTGGTCCTCATTCAGTTCAGACCAGCAGGAAACAAAAGCTGCATTGAAGAGATCTCTGAGGAGGAAAACAAAAAGAGAGTGGAGATTCATTATTAATGAGAGGAAAATGTGTTTGACAGCAGACTTGCCTTTGTAATCAGAGAAGGAGCTACAAAAATACATTTATATGCCTACCTGCAATAAATAGTGATTGGTATCTTTTACAAAACTAACTTCTGCACCAAATACTGCATTTTAAAAAGCATGTAATACTTTGAGATACTACAATAGCAGAAATATGGTCCTGTCATCAAGTGTTTTAGGCTACAACAAACTTCATGGCAGCAAGGAGGCTCTTCTCTTTGGCCTAATTTGTCATGGATCACAAGTGAATGTGGTGAAAAAGGTGACTGTACATTTCTCTGGCTATGTATGCCACAACACTTGTGTTTTCTGTGCTCCCTAACAGACTGCAATAGCTGGAGTTCACATTAGTGACAAAGCTCAAGGAGGAACAGTGATGAAAAGCTTTTTACTTCTAGTAGTGAGGGGAAACACCATGGGATGGGTTTGATGCACATGATGGATACATGGAGGACGCTAGCATCACCTTTGCCTACTGAGGAATTCCCAACTTGTCATGATTCTGTTTGCTCTTCTATTTCAACAATGATGACATTCACATTAAAGACAAAATTAAACCAGGAACGAACACTGTTCTAACAGCAGCACTCAGACTCATATGCTCTAAGATGACAAACATACATCATCAAGAAGGCAACAGGCAGCCACTTGCAGAGACTCAAAGATTCTCCAGACATACTGGTTGCAAAAGAAATAAAGCACTGTGGCTTATTCCACTCAGAGACATTTTTATTCACCCACAGTAGCTTCTCAAAACTATTTCATGCTCTGTTGTTTTTCCAGCTTCACTTTTATGTGCCTTATTTTACTTCTAGACCAATATGCAAAATTCCACTGAAAGATTTTGTGCATATTATGGAGCAGCCAACTGGGAAGGGTGGAAATGAAATCAAGCTGCCAGCTATTTGATTTGTCCCAAAGCAGGATGGATCTCTATTTATGGAACCTAAGAGCTTTTAAGTAACTTTTTGCTTATAATATCTGGCTTGCACCTGCAATTTCAAGTGATGTGAAAACAAGAGAATTACTCTACCGAGCCATGGGATTATATGCCTGAGCCAGGGCCCAGCATGAGCGCAAGGACGGTGAGGAGGAATCTTTCAGCAGCTCCAAACTCAGTCGTCTTAACCATTCCAACCAGTCATCTTTGGAAACTCTTCTTGCTGCTCCCCAGGCCTGCAGTACAAAGCAAGACAATTCAGCTACCAAATGAAGCGCTATCCAGAAGCGGAAGAAACCCGTCAGCAGGCAGCATGACTTCTTCACAGCTCCAAATCACATTGCTGAGATTCCCTTTTCAATTCCCTGAAATCCATTACCTTTACCAGATAATTTGCAGTACTTTAGTCTCATTTCTAAGAAATATTCCCTTAAATGTGTTCCTGTCATGACATGCCAAGTATTTAACATGAATAATTCTTTCCCTATAAAAATACATCAAGAGCTAAAGCCACTGTTGAAACATCAGCTTAAAAATACTTAATGCATTTAGAATTACATCTTTAAGCCCAGCATTTTCAAACCAATCCATCCCACTGCTGAACCAAGTGCATATACTGTTCAAATTAGCTAGGGCTGGGCCATTAAGTTCTATACTGGCTTCAAGAAAATACAGCACTAAGATAAAAGAGAAGTTGCCAATGAAAACAAGGCAGAGGCTCTGAAATAGGTGTCTCTAGGAGCTACAGATGATTCCTGGTGAGCTAGGAAGCTTTGTCCATACTTCACACAACAAGAAAGTGTCAAGATTATTTCATGGCCATTAATAGCCTGTTAAGTCAGCTGCTCCAATCTTTAAAGTTGCTTACCACCTTCTAATTTGGAAGAGAGTCTCAGACACTGCCTCCAGTTTTGTACAGAACTGGCAACAGAAGAGAGCTGCAGATGTAGTTCAGATGTGCTGGACAAACTCTTCAGATGAGGCACAATAGCTCCTCCTGTCAGTAGCAAATTCATGCTGTGCAGCGCTCCAGACTTACCTTCTGCAGGTTGATGGTGCTAACGTGTAGTTTCTTCATGGGACCTGTTTCCACAGGACCACTGGCCAAAGTTTCTCCTTGGTTACTTCTCAACATTCGGTGCTGATAAATAAGGGGATCCTCCTCTTCATCAGCAAGAGTATAGCCCTACAATAAACAGCTTACAATGAAGATCACACCCACACATACAGAGCACTATCCAATCTCACAACATCTGTGAAGCTAACAACTATGTTTCATTATATAAACCAGTGAACTCAAATGATATCCCTTTTCTAGGCAATGCAACAGCTAAGAAAACTTAGACCCTAGTATTAAAAGCCAAAATAATGCACTTTGAAACAAGCACTTTTTCCCATTTGAGCCCCTAGAAAGCCTAGAAGAGCACTGTGCTACTTGTTCCATGCTAATCAATTGTCAAAAGGAACTGCTTTGCAACATGGGAGGTACTATGGAAAACACTGAGATAGTGAGGTCTCCTTAAGGCCTGAAACTGGGCAGAAAATCCAGGCTAAATCCACATGTAACAATTACTGAGAAAAAAAAAGTAATGACATGGGCTACAAGTTTAAGTTCTTACCTAGAACTTGCAGTGATTTTTCTACAGGAAATAACTGATACCAACTGACAATAACTGTCCCAATGCAACCTCAAAGTCTCCTTAAAAAAACCCTTACCTAACACACAAACACAGCAACAACCATTCTTCATTTTATGATGCAAAGTTTCCACCTACATCTGTTTCAACATGAAAACAACCCCAAAGTGCCCTTATGCAAACAGCTGTACACTTGGCAACTCACCTTTACGATTCTGCAGATGAGAACATCGTAGCGTTGATGGTTAATTCTGTGTCGCACCAGAACTTTGTTCACCATTGGGATAAAAATCTGGTACTGTACAGGGGAACACAGCAAAAGCTAGTCACTCAGTGTCACCAAGAGCAGTAAAATTCCACCTTTGTTTCATGAATCTTATAGGAAACCAATTAGGAAAGCTTGATTCAGTAACTCCCAGTTCCAGAAACAACTGAGAGAGGAAAATAAACCTGTTTTCTTTAAAATCCCGAATGAGTCCGTTACAAAGGGTCAACTTTAATTCCTTGATCTTTGGGACAGTCCCTCCTTTGAAGAGCTTTCAAGGCTAAAAAAAAGAGTATTACCTTCTTTCCCAGCTGAAACACCAGAGAGGAGAGTGTGTCCATTGCAGTTGTTCGTAGCTCAGGACTCTGATCGAGCGTTCGCACAATGGGATGAATAATCCGCGAAGCATAATCAGTGAAGTCCAGGGACTCTGTCAAGCGGTCCACTGTTTCTAGAGCAGCTCTAGAGTCAGAGTGGAAGGAACAGAGTAAAACATAGGGAAAAATTAAATGTAAAAATACATGCTTCATGCTCAGAACTACTAAGCATCAATAAGAAATAGTAAAAACAGGTCACAGCACTCTTAATGCAGCCAGTACTTGCAGGACAGCTTGCAAGTTGCAGCAACTAAAATACTGGCAGGTGAGAATCAGCAAGTAATAGAAAAGCTAGTAACAGTGCTGTGACATCCAACCAAAAGTAACATCCTACAATGATTAAACACAGAGAAAACCTGTGGAAGGAAGTAAAGCAGTATTTCTGGATGCCTATCCCGTCTGCACGCCTATCTGTGCAGTATGAGCTGGGGAGCTGCTTTGGCAGCGGGTTGGACCCGATGATCGCTAGAGGTCCCTTCCAACCCCTGGGATTCTGGGATTTCATTCCAGACCTGGCTGGGTCAGCCATTGCAGAACTTGGGTGTCATAGGAAAAAAAAGATACTGCAAAGCCACCAACACCTACTTGCGAGCCACCACTGGGACATCCGGGGCATCAAATAGCTTCACAATGGGAGGTAGTAACAAATGAAGGTAGTCATCCAGGTTAGCTCCAAAGAGCTGGATCGCATTCAATAGCTGGAAGGAAAAACGACCCAAGGTGACTCAAAGCCATGGAAAAGAAGCATTCTAAGTAAGTCAGTACTCAGTGAAAAGTTGTTTCAACCCTGCACTTTAAACAAAGGAAACTTGCATCGTTTCACACCAAGCCACTGCTGAACTGTACCCATCCCATTCGCTCGCAGGCAGGAGGCTCTGCTGGAGCAGGGCACATTGAGCATACACCTGCCCCAGCCACATCCAGCTGCTGCAGCTTCCCACTCACCTTGACAGACACAATGCGGCTCTGACTGTTGTCATGCATGAAGACCCGTAACATGTGAGGGATGAGCTGAGGCAGGTACAGTTTGAATTCGCCTCCTAGAGCTACGACAATTTGCTCAATCAGTAGGATAATTGTGCTCTGTATGGAGTTGTTCATGACCCAGAAGTCCTACAGAAGGAAAGAAAAAAATTTTAAAAAGGAAAAAAGGGGGAAAAAAAGGAAACAGTTCTTCAGTTGAGCTGTACCAATTGAAAATGAACTGTAAGAGAGTCTCTAGATAAAGTCAAGACTGCAGGGAGGGACTGTACTTCCCTTACAGACAAACATAAATCAGCAGTTCTGGTCTGTTTTTAAAACAGTCTGTGCCTTCAGTGTATTTGTAGCTGTTAAAAACAACCTCTAGGCAACCAAGTTCTCCTAATCTTTCTAAGTGTTTGCAAACAATAAGTGACAATGAAGTGAAATGCCACCTATTTATGAACTCCAAACACTTCTTCCTAAAACTATGTTCCTGAAAGTAATGAGCACACAAGACCCAAGCACTGAAATGAACTCATGTGATAGCAGGACCTGCCCTTCCTGCAGTTGCTAGAAATAATGTATATGATGGGTTCAAACACATGTTATTTCAAACCAGAATTACTACTTTAATCGTATGGAATTCTGCACTTTGTATGAATTTATGAAGTACCTGACAGATTTGATGACAGAAACAGTATCCACCTTTCCTGAGAGTAAAATGCTGGCTTAAAGATAGTACTCACTCTCATAAGGGTGACAATTTCATCCATATAGGGCCGAATGTGACTTCTCACAAAGGACACCAACATCCCCAGCTGCTGGAACAGGAACTGGAAGGAAGAAGGGAATCATGATCAATGCAGTTTATGTAAGTATCAAAGGGATGCTGGGGAAACAGCATGTTGCAGGCCAATTGCAAGCTCATTTACCAGACAAACAGCATGCTTAGCACCTATATGCTCAGAATCTCGGGGCTAAATTCTTGGCAGCTTCAGGTCAGTGGTTTGGGTTTTGGGAGTACGTGGCTGTTGGGGTTTTTTGGTTGGGATTTCTCCCCCTCTTCACTCCCCCAACCTGAATCAAAAATTCTGAGAGCTGAAAGCCTTAGACAGGCAAGTCTACAAATAGGGATTTATTGTGTGTTGGCTATTTATAAGGCCTCAGGAGAGACTTGCAAGCACAAACACCTCCACAACAGAGCTTTGTGATTTAAGTTTGAAGGATGCTTCCAAAAATTAAGCCCCTAATCCTTTCCCCTTGCCTATAAACCAAACAGGCACACATTTTAAGATACTCTTTCCCATGCCCACCAAGATATATTGGTGAAAAGTTACTGGGGAAGAGAGTTTAGTCCTTGCCAGAAACATCGCAGTTTTCTGAAAGATAGTTGATTGTACCATAGAAGAACGTTGACTGAGACACTTTGTTTGGATGTAGTATGACAGTTTTGCAATTCATTTGGCCCCTAGACAATCTTATGCACTCTCTCATGACAATGAATTTACTTTTCAGATGGGTATGAAATAACTCAGGTTTAATTGCTTTGTCCACAGACTACTATATTCAATACTTTTCCACTAGGAAAATGTAAGTTATCATATATTAAATTTAATTTCTCCATGCAATGTTTGAAGATTATAGTGACAAAGTGGAGCTCAGGGGAAAAAAAAAAAAAAAAAGAGAGAGAGAGAACGGATTTTTGTGAAAATAAGAAATAACATCAGCTTCTTTAGTGAGAGCAGTACACCTACATTTAGTACAAATGAAGGCTGAGCTCCTGTACCGTGCCTTTTCTGGTGCAGTGAGAGGATGCTTACATACAGGACAAGGACCTGACTCCTTTAGGCTTTAGTGTCACGCATACCCACCTCAGCTCTTCTCCCCAGTACACTTTCACCATCTTCTTTTACCTGAAAATTTTTAAACAGAGTGTGCACAACTGCATAGCTTTCAAGCAAGTTAGATCAGTCAGGTCTAGGAGTTCGGCCAACCCGGGCGTGTGAGATGTTTTCCTTCCAATCTGAGTAGTAGTTCAGTCTGGGAGAAAACAGTGGTTCTATAGCAGGGTTGGGATTCTGCTAAGGGAGCACCCATCCCACCTATAAAACACAGTACCAGTAACTAGTACAAACTACCCTTCCCACCCCAGAGATTCTTTTCAGCTGTCTGAGGAAAAGGCTTGGCAAACAGCAGCCATCTCTGGTTAGGTGAACCTTAAGCCCATTATCATCTTCACACAATTCTCATTTCCTTCTAAAACTGTGACTTAAGTGGGAAGGAAGAGAAAGCACTGCTGTGGAATCCACCCACGCTGCTCCAAATGTTAGCAGACTGGAGCAAATTGAATTTTCCTTCTCACAGATGAGCCAAAGTACATGGCTGCATCAGAAATTGAAAATCATCTACCTCTATTATTTAATAATATTGTTTGCAACAGTACATTAATGCAGAGATTACTGAAAGCTCTGGAAGCTGCACAGGCTGTTTTCCTGAACAAGACCAGCTTGATAAAAAACCAGAATCAAATATTATCCTTTAAGGATTGTGCTCAGAAGCAGCTGTTTCAACAAGAAGTAACAAAACCAACACATACTCCGCTGGATATTCTACCAAATGCTCACAGGAGGGAAAAAGCAGAGCTGAACCTCACTTCTGCAGCATGCTTGGCAGCAACATACAGCACAGCAATGCCCAAAGCCAGTCGCATTCTCTTTTAAAAAAGATGGATTCTTATTTTAGGGGGGTGGCACAGGAAGGAAGGAGCGGCCCCTGGTACACTCACCTCTCGGATGGCACCATCACAAACCCGTATTACATTAAGGAACGTTGGCATGACCTGGGGCAGGAACTGCACACACTTCAGCCCAAGAGATTTGAAAATAAAGGTGATGGCCTGAACTACCATAGTGTGGTGTTGGGACAAGGATTGGTCTCGGAAAATTCTCATCAGTGCCACCATAGAGACAGCTGGATAGAACTCGTCCAGAGGGAGGTTTCCCATGTTCACCAACATCTCACTGGTACTGTAGTCAGCTAGGAGAAAGAAAGTAGTGTCACAACTACATGGTCTTGAACACCAGCTCAGGAGCAGCTGAGTTTGATGTGAAAACATTTATAATAAGAATTGGTTAAGCAGAAGAGGCAAACTGGCAACAGCAAAACCAAACCCAACCAAATCAAGACCTGTTTTTAGATGCTAAAGCTATTAATTTGGAGTAAAAACTCAGATGCTTACAGGAATCCTGGCTGGATTTGGACTCTGAGAGGCTGACAGCTGAAGCATCTCGTGACTGATCAATCATGCCGATGTTGACTTTGTGTTTGTAAGGGTCCAAGGCACCCAGCAGCCCTAACACACGAATAGCCTAGTAAGACACAAAGAGGAAACTCATCAGAACAGCATCCCCAAGGCAAAAGTCAATTAATGAACCCACACGTTTGGAAAGGTCCTGAGGATTAAAGAGAGAAGATCTGGAAGTAAAGTGACCACCTGGAAAAAACATCAATGCTTTCCATTCAACTGCTGGAGGGCATTTCACTGCCTAAATACTGCCACACTCTGAAATCTGCTTACTGTACTTCTACCAGCCACAGTAATGATCTTTCATCTCCCTTCCCCCACAGATATATTTGATGGCTTGCTCTCCCCAAAAAACTGATACACCTGTGTAATAGCTTCATGTTCATACCTCTCTACGGGTACCCTGGTTCTGCTCAGTCTTCAAGAAGTTCAGAAGCACCTCCAGCAAAGTTGGGTACTTCCTGTAAGGTTCCACCACATAACCAGTGCTGGCCACAAGCTGTCCCAATGTCCAAAGGGCCACCTGGATAAAACAAACCCAGAGAAGATCAGTTGTGACCAGGGATTTTATTGTACCTCCTGATCCATCAGTTACTCTACTTCTATAAAGTTTCTATGAGCATTTTAGCATCACAGTGTAAATCAGAGTCTATGGTCTGAAAGCTTCTATAGAGTGCTTTTTAATAAGGAGTAGTAAAGAAAGTGATAATCAACAGCCTCTTAGACTCTGACTGCCATACCATAATTGCCCTCACTTAGACATACAATTCAAATAAGCATTGAAGTCAGTGAGTAAAAGCCTTCTAATAAAAACTGCTCCCTTTTTTCATCTTTTCCTTTAACAACTCTGTACTATGTCACAACAGACAGGTGCTGACCTGCATGCCACGAGGGTGACCATACTTTCCACAAGAGACTAGAGTAACTGAAAGGTTCATTTTAGCAGCTACAATGGGGCACGAGGGTATTTTACTACACCTCTGGTTACAGTGGATGGCAAGTTTAGCACAGCTATCAAACACTTACTTGTCTTTTAGCCAGCAGGGAGGAGTCCTGTAGCATGTCCATAATTATAATGAAGAGCTCATCCACCCACTTCCTCATTTCCAGCCCACTGACCTATTGAAAGACAAAAGTCAAAGTCCTTCATCTAGCATTGACAAAAACTTAACAGCTGACACCCATGGCAATGAGGTACCTGCAGTGTCCCTACCTGTGCAAGCTCCCCTATGGTAGCTAGGACATTGTTAATCACCCCTGGATTTGGATCCGGATCGGGATCTTTCAGTTTCACAATCAGTGCCTGGTAGGTGACAGAGGAACAAATTAGAATGTGTTTAATTGTTTGTATTGCTCTACATAAAATACTCAAAATGATCTTTTTTGTTTATGCCCAAAATGGATTCCATAAGGGCTCAATTTCCATCCTGGTGAGCATTTCAACAGCCAATGAAACTTTGGTTTCACAAGCTTCACACAAATCCAGAACCAAGGCTGTTCCATTACTGTGGGTAACATCCATAATGAAAATCTGATTGTTCTGAAGAAGCAGAACTGATGGTTGTGCACCCACTTGCTGTATCATTGCACTCCAAAGTCACCAGGAAACATACAGAGACTCTACCTTAAGAATAGGCTCCATATACGGACGAATGAGACGTGGAGCATTAGAAACCAGGTGACCCAACATCCTGGCACTCTGCTCTTTAATCCTGCCAACACCACTGTGTTCCAGCTCTGTTAAAATCTGCAGAAAAGACAATGAAAGCATGAGAACAGGGAAATAAAGACAGGCAAAAATTCATTGCTTTTTCTTTCTGTTGTCATCGGACAGGAGGGGAAGAAATCCAATCCCTGCACTTAGAAATGGTATTCTAAACTCCATCCATTCATGTCTAAATGAAGTTGAAGTTAATTACCATAAAACTGAGTAGATGGCTCCAAAACCATCTACATTTATGAAGTGGTGCCATCCATTCATTTAAAAGCAGCACAGAACACTCTTCCTTTGTAGATGAAAAGCACTCCAGCATGATGAACGTGGGGTGAAAAAATGACTGCTGTCCTTTCCTTTTCATATATTCTTCGAGCTTCAGTCCAAACATCTACCACTAAAGGCTCCCTGAAACCTGATCAATGTTTTCCAAAATGCAGCTATTCCCCCACTCTCCCACACATTCACTACAAGATAGCCCAGTCCTTCAACAGCACTTTAGTCTCAACACCAAGGACTCTGTTTTTACTGCAGGCATTCCTCTTTGTTACCTGGATTAACATCTTGCGCAGGAAAGGCATGACAAAAGCAGGGTTCATGCTGCTCAGGCGACCCACAGTGCAGATGGCCAGCTCTCTGATTTCAAATACTTGATCATTCAGGGCCACAAAAAGAGCTTGCAAATTTTCTGCCTGGGCAAGGTGAGCATCAAATCTCTCATCCAGAGAAGCCAACACACAGAAACGTATATCAGGGTCTGCAAGAACACATTTGTTTCTCTTTAAGTGCAGGAAACTCCTGTTCTTGTTATTGCCTTTGTTCACCAACTGCCTCAAAAATTCTTCATAACTGCAGGGAAATGCTGAGAGCTTCCCCAGCAAGAGACACTACATCAGGATTTTACACATGAGAAACAGGGTAGGTCACCCCAACAAATTCAGTACCACCTCAATAACCACTTGCATCTACAAGTGGTATATTTAGAGGCAGTGTTCTGAGAACAAACTCATCTCAGTTTACCATATTGTAACTGAAAGAATAACGAAAAACAAAAATAAAATCAAGTAGGAAGATTCAATAGAAGGGACTAATCCCTTCCCAAACTAGGGAGTTGAAGGCCATAGCACGGAACAGCAGGAAATGAAGTCTCAGGGCTCTGCTACTGAGGGCACAGTTTGAGCATTTTCACTAAGATTCTATTAATAACTAAAAAAAAAAAAAAAAAAATTAAGATCCAGGAGGAGAAACTGGGAGAGTTTCCAATTTATAAAGAACAAGAACTAAAGTTGGTGGCAAATACATTCAAATTCTACCACAACCTGAATAGTTACCCATCCCCATGCCAAAAATTAACACGGTAGGAGAATCCTTTTGCCTGAACCCCACACTAACCTGGGTCAGTTATTCCAACCACAAGCAGTTTGCTGAGAACATCAGCCACAACCTGCACTGCTGTCTGACTGACCACGTGGGCATGACCGCTGATCAAGTGGATGGAAGGTGTGAGCAAGCGCGAGCAGGTGCGGGCTGCTTCCATCCGGATCTCCTTGTGTTCACTGTTCAGAAAGTGGTCTGCACAGTGCCGAACAAACTGAGTCAGAGAGTGGCCTACAAAGAAGAAGATGGGGAGTTTTTAATACAGGTTTACACCTCAATTACTGGTCTGAGAAGGGAAGAGGAGTTTAATGAAAGCGCTCTCAGAGTTTTCCTGCTACTTGTACGTACCCCTCGGCTCCCCGACTCCTTAGTTCATCTTACCTTCAAACTCGAAGCTACCCAGTGTACGAAGGGCAAGGGTGATGCTCCCCACATCACTGGCCTCTGGGATGTTGGTGAGGCTGGGAGAGGCAAGCTGGTGGGCAAGGCCCTTTGGCATGCCTGGGTGTCGCAGAGGCTTGTGCATTAGAACAAGGGAGAGCATTTTCAGCAGCCCATCCTGGATGTCTTTCTTTAGCTGGGGGATCTGCCGACTCAAGTCGTACAGCACAGCTGTTAGCGCAGGGCTGAGGGCAGGAAACAAGCCAGAAGTCATAAGAACTGAAGCCATGAGGTGCACGTTCCACCCTTCTGTTTATGCTTTTGCCCATCATAAGATAACTGTGGGCATTCAGACATCACAGCAACCCCTGTCAGCAGAGCAAGTGGGGCCTTGTGTGAAGTCAGGCACACAAGATGACCTCCTATGAAGGCAGACGACAAACTGCCAGGACACATTGCTACATTAGACAGTGCTGCTAGAACACCACTCCAAGTGTAAGTGACTCCTTGTGCTTTCTAGCCAGAGAAGCAACTACATTTACTTCCAGATGGTAATGGTACCCCAAACAGCTCTGTGCTACCTGGATACTTGCTCTATACCCTCCTGTGCTAATAGCTTCATAAGCCAGGAAGTTTCCAAGACGAACTGTCAGCTCCAAAGGTGAAGGAAAGTAGGACTTCAGTTCTTTGCTGGCAGATATGATATAGCAGAAATCTGCTGGCCTTCAAGAGGTTTTCTAGATTTCTGCAGGCTGTTACCAAGTGTGTTTGAATAGCAGAAAGTGAAGTAGATTGCTTTTGAATTCACTTGCTCTTCTACAAAAAAGTTTATCACACAGAGACCAATGCTCGAGTAACACAGACACATTAATACTGAAAACACATCATGAGCTACACCCATCCTTCTGAAGGGTGATTTAAAAGCAATAGTCTTCCCTCTCAATCTGAAGGCTTTCTGTGTCTTTCCATAGGGCCAACAATGCCATCCAGTGGCTAACAGAAAACTGTGCTCCAGTGCCTTGAACGTACCTCAGGCCCACGGCCAGCATAGGTTCCAGAAGCTCTTTGATGTCCTGCTGGATGCTGGGTCCCATGGCTCGGGCCAGCATGCTAATGCAAGTGAAGACCGTGGCATCAACCTGCACAGACTTCTGCCTCCTGCAAAGGGACAACATAAAAGTTAATGAAGAGGAGCTGCTACTTTTCAAACATCAGTCTTACAGAAATACCTCTGATTTCATCTCAAGAATTATCTAAAGAACAGGTCTCCTCCTCTAACTTCACCTACTTGTGTGCAAAGTCCTTTGGTGGAAGAGCTGCTTTGATGATTTCCAGGACTTTTGGCAGGTAAGCTTGAAACTCAGACCTCACAGCCACAGAAAGCAAACCCAAGGCCTGGAAGGCTGCTGTTCTCTCCTTCTCCTTCTTCACACAGCTGAGAACATGATTCATGGTGTCTGGAAGATACTGATCAGCTGCCCACAAGAGAGAACAATACAGATATTGAAACACATTTAGGTTTACATGGCTGCATCATATTGCAACTGAACCTTTACAAGCACAAAACTAGGGAACAGATGTAGCCATATAGAATTTGCTGACATGAGCAAACACTTGACACTGTATAATGATATTTTCAAAGCCCAGAGGCTTTTTTTTTAATGTTCACCAAAATAAGAGATATGAGGGTAAAAAAATCATCCCATCAAATTTTATACAGAAATGAGATCTGAGCATCTTGTTTTTACAGCAATTGATCAGAAAGCTGAAATAGCACAAGGTTTGTTTCAAGCCACTTGTGCAGCTTGGTGACTTGCCTCCAACTCTGCCACTCTACTAAGCTTGCTTGATAAATCAACTGATCTGCTTTACAGACAGCAGTTACTTCCCACTTTTACTTGCTATTTCCTGGCACATGCAACAGAGGTAAAAAGGGAGACAACTCTGTTGATAAGATTTAGGATGCCTTGAGTGGGAGCAAGAGAGCAGAGTTCAACCTTAAGACTGACATATTGAGGAAAAAACCAAACAAACCAACACCCTGTCCCCCCAAAATGAACAACAAAACAAAAAGAAGGTTCTGTCTCTTACAGTACTGATTACAGAATTCAGACAATAGTTTTCAGTCCATTTTCTTCATCAAATCAACACTGCCATCATATAACAAGTCACACTTATTCAGAAAAAAAGAGACTGTCCTCCCACAGAAGAATTTGCTCATCTTACAGGCACCACATTTGTGCTGCTGCACTGCCTGCACAAGCTCATCTGGACCAAAGAGAGCTGGCTAACTTCCAGCCCAATTTCAGCAACACTTCTAACTTCCAACCATCTGTCTTGTCACCTGTGAATGCTGAAGGACGGAAAGCCGCCAGCCGTGGTAGCAGATTGAGAACAGTCATCTGGATCAAAGAATTTTTGCTGGTTCTGCACTTGAGAACCCACTGGCACACCTGAAAGGAGACAGATTTGGCTCTGAAGGATGGCTATTGGCAGTAACACACAAGTGTTTATTACCTGGGTGCTTTAAGGCATTCTACTGACATGTGGCTTCAGAGTCTATCAGAAAGATGGATAATTAAGACTGCTGCCAAAGAAAGTAAATCACTTTCTCTACAAGAGACAGTGACAAAAGCAGGATATATACAATTAATGAGTTTCAATGCCTCAAGTGAATACTAGGCTAAGGGTACTGAGGACAATGGCTCTACAAGAACCAGCGCTGTGAATGTTGGTAGGCAAGATGAGGAATGAACACTTACTTGATCAAATTTCTCTTCCATTAGATCTCTGCAGCACCTACTTTCCACCAACGTAGACTTTGCTGGGACAGGTGAGGTTGCAAACCCCATGATTCCTTGGTGGGCACTGTACCCCAGAAGACCAGCCAAAGCATTTGACTGAGAGGGCTGAAGGGACTGGAAGCTAGTGAAGGGAGTGATGTGGCGAGGTTTGGTACTGAAGCCCATCAGGTCTTTGCAGTACTTGTCATGCACAAGCTGCTGCTGAGTGATCTCTTCCATCTCCTCTCTAAGGCGCTGGACAAAGTAGAAAAGCAGTTGGGTTTGAGTTTGGTTTTTCTTTTTTTTAAAGAAAACAAAGTAGCTGAATAAGAAATTCCCAACACAGCTGCCACCCAATTCTCCTGAACATCATCCTGTATAATTGATATCCAAATGTCTGTAAAACATCAAATATGCAAAATCCAGCAAAAATATTTGGGTATCCAACATGCAACAGACAGTTCTTATTCTATACTTCTTTTCTTAAACTGTAATTTATCCAGTTTATAGCACTTTCCATCAGAACTTAATATCTATTCAGCACAGCACAAACTTGTCACTTATTTCTCTGACACACTGTTGCTGTGGAACTTCCTATGCTCCAACTTGCAGCCACTGCCCCTTGTCCTGTCCCCACAGACACTGAAAAGGGGCTGCCCATTTCCCCCTGCATCCCATCCTTCAGATATTGATAACCATTAATCAGGTCCCCCCTTAGTCTTCTTCTCTCCAGGCTGAACAGCCCCAGCTCACTCAGCCTTTCCTCACAGGGGAGATGCTCCAGGCCCTTCATCATCCCCGTAGCCCCTCTGGACTCTCTCCAGGAGATCCCTGTCTTTTTTATCCCAGGGAGCCCAGAACTGGACACAACCCTCCAGGTGGGGCCTGACCCAGGCAGAGCAGAGGGGGAGGATCCCCTCCTGTGACCTGCTGCCCACACTCCTCTTGATGCCCCCAGGATCCCATTGTCTCTCTTAGCCCCCAGGGCACAATTTGTAATAATCAATGCTCTGACTCCATGTTCAGATGACTTTTTGGTCCAACAACCCCATTTCAAACACAATGGAGTATTTCCACAGACTGCACAGTTGCTACACATTATCAATCTGCCAACCAAAAAGCCCTAATCTCCATCTCATTCATTTGCTCACCTCTCCCTCCATACTGCTGATTCTCACTAGCTCATTGAGGATCAGTAAGGCACCATGGATTCGGTCATCACGGTTCATTCCTTTCTCTTTGGCCAAAGTCTCATCAAAGCCCTTCTCAGCTTCTTCATACGTATGCTTGGGGGAAAAGAGAAAAAAATACATTATCCCAGTGATCATGCAGAAACAAAGCCTGTGGAAATAAACTTGTAATGCCAGTCAGGAGTTACTGATGTCCTGAATTTCCCAAGAGCAGGTGCAAACCTCAACTAACACCACAAAATTCAGATTCACCCAGAAGTTGTGGGCATTTTCAACAGCACTAATCAAAGAGCCAGTCAGCCATGATGTGGTATAAACTTCATCACAATGTGCATCACATATTTGAGTTCACAACTTGGATTTTTTTAAGGGATTTTTTTTTTTACTGCCCTGTCCAAACATTATTTGATATTATGATGTTTGAATTCATGTGACAATGGCAGCAAAGCTAAGGTTTGGGCAAAAGAATCCTTAACTTTGGCACTCATGTTTTATCTACACTAATAAACCTATCTGCTAGTAAGAGATAACAATAGATAGATGATTGCATGGCTGTAAAACTAGGTCAAGCTCAACAGCTGAAATGAGCAGCAGATAGAGCAATGGAATTCTTGATGGAATTAAGTCTCTTACAGGAGGCTAAAGGAACTACCCATTTTGTAAGCCATTATATTGTCAACCCTTTCAAGGAGAGGTGGTTTTCTACTGACAATCAGACACACTGGCAAAGCTGACACAGGCTCTTAGCTTAAACAGCTCTTCTAAAAACTGGCACTTGATTGTTAGGAGGACCTGCTTCAAAACAATTATCTTCTTACTCTGTACCACTGGGGCTTCTGCATCTCCTTTGGCTCCCGCTGAGTGGTTAGGATAAGGCAGGCTCTTAAGGCAGAAACAGCTCCCTCTCGTATGGCCTGTTTGGGATCCCACACAGCCACAAATATGTTGTCAAAGAATGGCTGCACTTGTTGGAAGAAGAAGGTAGGCACGCTGATTGCCAGCTCACGCAGGACAAGAACCTGGAGGTGGGGAGAGAAGCAGCAGCAGCCTGTGAGGATGAGCACCCATAGGCAAACCACGTCATTTCTAGACTGTAGCATCTTTCATTTAGACTGTTAAGACCCATGAGACCGAGCTGTTTCCAGCTCCATGCTCCTATAGGTCCTAGCACAATGATGTCTCAATCTTCTTGAGTCACTGGGCTGAGGTAGAAGCAATGGAGCAGTGCTGTATCTACCCTGAGAGCAGCACAGATTCTCAGACATGGACTGCCAGCCATTCTGGTCCCAGTCAGAGCCTTCCCACAGCTTTCTGAGCACATCTCCTACCATCCTAAGTAATCCTAACCACCCTGTTCCAAGACAAATGAAGAGGGAAAAAAGTTAACTTACAGCTGCATGTCTTCTACCTTCATTCCTGTCAGCTCCCAGCCATTCCAGAGCTCGTTTCACCTCAAACTCCACATACTCAGCAGTGAAGGTGTCCCCAGCCATGGCAAGCCGGCCGATAGCCTTGGAGGCCATCTCCATGACAACAGGGTCATTGGATGGCAAGAGGTTCCTCAGGTAGTTGGCAAACCTGCCAATACGGGTGGCATTACCTCCTTCAACACCAATAAGACTTGCTGTGGAGAAAGGGAGCAATGCTGTAGGTTCTCCTCAAGACCCAGCAAGGCAGACAGTAGGTAATCCCTGGGAGAGTTAGTATTCCCTATTCATTCCTGAAAGGTTCCTATTAACTCCTCCTAAACTGTAAATCCCCATGAAGAAAGTAATAAAATAAAGCAAGAGAACAGGGCCACCATTCTTTCCAGCCTGAACTTGTTAAGTGGGTAGGAAAATGCATCCAGCAGCTTCAGAGATTTTCCCCATTTTTAGTTTTAAAAAAGAAAAAAACAACAAAAAAAGAAAGAATCCACCCTGGGATCACAGAGCCATTCCCAATAGGAAGGCATCTATCATCCACATGCAACTCCTAAGGCTGGTCCAGCTCAGAGGAGGCAAAGACTGAAAGGAGGAAGGAAACAGACCTCCCCCTCAGCCCCAGAGATGGTCTATGCTGGCCAGGGTACAGCAGCTTTCACTGCTGGTGCCTGGGTTGTACCTGCTCTGGAGACAGAGGGGCCACCAGTGTTCAGGGCTGTCAAGCTGGCACTTTTCAACAGCACTAAACTCACAGAAACACTTTTAACGTGATACCATCAGCTTAAAATTAGATGTTGTCAAGTGAGATTTCTGTAGCTCAGAGACCTCCACACATTGGGACTGGATGATTATGCCTGTGAGACTAAACCATAAGCACTTCCTCTTTGGTTATTATAGATGTAACCACTACAACACAGGCTACCTGCTGGGAAGGCAAAGTATTTATAGAAGCTGAAGATTTGGAAAACAGGCAGCTCTGCCATGTCACAGCAAAAGAACAACCAGAGAGACCCAGGGCCCAGCTGACTGGAATCAGAGCAGAAGCCATGTGAGCTTCTCATGGGTGGAAGCTGCTGTTATTGAGCCAGGTAAATTTAAACAAGAACCAACCTCCTCAGACAGAAGAGAGCTGAGAAAGTCAGCCCAGCCTGAGGCATGTAAAGGAAGAGCACAAACTGCCCTCAGCTGAGCTCAGTAACAGCATTTTCATGTGCTCAGCACTCACATTTGATGCTTGATACACTGAAGAGCTCAGGGCCCATTAAGCACCAGGTTTTCAGTCACTCAGCACTCAGCAGCTCCCATGCTGACACTTACAGACAGATTTTTCAGAGCCCAGCAACTAGCACACACCCAGCATACTGAGCAGCCAGACATAAGGACCTGGTTATAAAACCTCATTTCTTCTGAAAATCTGTTGCTAGAGATGAACAAAGGGAAAACTCACCAGAAGCATCAGGCACTTTCACTCACCTATAGCCAGAATGCCACCCTTCCTTTCATTTGCATCAGAGCTAGAGACCAGCTCAAATATATGATGGTTCAGCTGATCATAAAACCTGGTAGATTCTTCCTGACTCATCTGTGAAAGCAAAAGTTCAAATCAGCTTTGGCCATTATTTCCCCTCCTTCCTCCCCCCAAAAGCTCCATAAATACAATACTTCTTAGGTCACTTAAAAATTAAATCAACTGTATATTACAAACATGCATGTCAGCACCTCTTCTTTGTGTCCTGCACATGTCAAGTTTATTTCTTCTGGTGCTTGACCACCCAATTTAAATCATCAACTCGCCTCTCCCACACAGTGCAGCAAAGGTAACCTCCCTACCATGCTTCACTGCCTATACTCCCAAAATCTCCACCCCTGAAGTACCCAGCCAGTGCCCTCCACTCATAGTATTTAAGAAGGATAAGCTGTCTCATGTGCAGCACTCACTTCACGGAGCTCCATGGTGACATAATGCTGCAAGTCCTTGGCAGCTTTTGCCCTCGTCTCTTCACTGCGACTCTTCAAGCCATTGGCAAATTGCTGGAGAATGGACACAGTGCCCGACATGATGGTGGTGTGTTGGGGCTTGGGAGCATCAAGTCCTGCAAGATCTTCAGAGAGACACTTTATTTTTTAACTTCTTTCAGCTACAAAAAAATCTCTGAAGAGAAACTGCCTGTTCTTAATGCTTCCTCTGCTGCTTACACAATACACAGCCCAGTGCATGCAAGGATGCTGGGGGCCAGTCGAGCAGGGAATTACAAGGAATGAGCATCCACCTTGGGCCTTACAGCCCTACAGTAAAGCTGCATCACCACATAATCTTCAGCCTATTTACACTCTATTTCCTCAAAGACCAAAACATGCTCCAGGAGGTCAGGTGACCTGACACCACAGTGATCTAATTCTACGTCAAAGGTCATACAAAAGCTGAAAAACAGCAGAATCCCAGAATCCCAGGGGTTGGAAGGGACCTGGAGAGCTCATGGGGTCCAACCCCCTGCCAAAGCAGCTCCCCAGCTCATATTGCACAGGGTGGCGTCCAGACGGGGCTGGAATCTCTCCAGAGATGGAGACTCCACACCCCCTGGGCAGCCTGTCCCAGGGCTCCCTCACCCTCACTGGGGAAAAGTTCTTCCCCATGTTGCTGTGGAACATCCTGTGCTCCAACTTGCAGCCATTGCCCCTTGTCCTGTCCCCACAGACACTGAAAAGGGGCTGCCCATTTCCCCTGCATCCCATCCTTCAGATATTGATAAACATTAATCAGGTCCCCCCTTAGTCTTCTTCTCTCCAGGCTGAACAGCCCCAGCTCACTCAGCCTTTCCTCACAGGGGAGATGCTCCAGGCCCTTCATCATCCCCATAGCCCCTCTGGACTCTCTCCAGGAGATCCCTGTCTTTTTTTATCCCAGGGAGCCCAGCACTGGACACAACCCTCCAGGTGGGGCCTGACCAGGGCAGAGCAGAGGGGGAGGATCCCCTCCTGTGACCTGCTGCCCACACTCCTCTTGATGTCCCCAGGATCCCATTGTCTCTCTCAGCCCCCAGGGCACACTGCTGGCTCACGGCCACCCTGTCACCCACTTATTTCTTGTAGTCTGTTCTATTTCTTGTTTTATACTGTCAACTAGGGCTTATAATTACCCAATGATCATCAGTCACACTCTTTACCACGACCGTATCATTATCATATGTGATTCCTTGAACACTTTCATCCCAGTTTCTCCACAGGAATTCGAGTGTTGGGGCAACACAAGGAAGACTCAGCACTTGGGGTTGAGTTACACTCTCCCACAGGTGTTTAGAGACGGGAATTCCACTTCCAGCAACACCGGCCACTGCAGCAGGACCTGTGCTACCACAACACGTAACCTCACCTTCTCCTGGAAGGTATTGCAGAGGTTTAACCCCCCCCGGATTCCCACGTTACATAAGCCCAAACCCAGCACCTGCTAGAAGGACCCGCAGCGACACCAGGCACCTCAACCCCTTCTTCCCCCCAAAACACCTCCCGGGCTGAGGCAGCACACAGCGTCCCCGCGGCCGGGAGCCAGGGGAAGCCTCCCCCGGGTGAAGGGAGCAGCCCACGGCTTCGGGCCCGTCACCCGAGGCCGGGCTGCCCCTCCACAGCCGCACCGGCGGAGGGAAGCGACAGCCGGAGGGCGGGAGTCGGCAGGCCCGGGCCCGCGGGGATGCCGCCGCCGCCACCGCCTCCGCCCCCCAGGCCGGGAAGAAGGTGGGGAAACGAGGGAGGGCAGGGCGGGCACCGCCGGCGGGGCGGGCGCGGGGCCTGGAGCAGCAACGCCGCGGGGGATGGGGATGGGGATGGGGGGTGTCGGGCAGGCTGTCCGGGCCGGCAGCCGGGGCGCGGGGCCGAGGCTCCCGCGGGAGCGCCGGTGCCGCTGACAGGGCGCGGGGCGGCAGCGCAGGAGGCGCTGAGGCGGGAGCGCGAGGGAAGGGCCGTAGCGGGGGGGGGGAGGTGAGGGGAAGGGGAAGGCGACGCCGCGGGGAGGCTCTGGAGCCGCACTCACCGCCTCCGCCCCGACCGCCGCCGCCGGCTCCCCCGCTCCGGGCCCCGCGCCCTCCCCTCCCCCGCGCCTGCCGGACCGGCGAGCCGCTGCTGGCCAATAGCCTCCCAGAAGGCCTTTGATAGACGCGCCCGCTGACCACTAGAAAGAGAGCACAAGGGAAAGAGCGCTGGAAGCTCCACCCACTTTCCCAAGGAACCGCAAGGAGCGACTGTGGCCTCCCGACCAATCACCAAGCCAGCCGGGGGCGAGTGGCAGCACAGCCGGCCAATAGGAAAGCGAAGCGGTCTCGATTAGTCAAAAGTCCGCGCTGGGCTCGCCTTTCAGGCGCTGGCTGACTTCCGCTCTTCCGTAGAGCCTGCGCGCTGTGTGCGCATGCGTGCTGGGGGCGCGGTGAGGCGCCGCGCTCGGTGTACGCCGCGGGAAGGGCTCCGGCCGCCCAAGGCAGCGCCAAGGGTGGCGGCGGCGGCGGCGGCGGCGGCGGCGGCGGCGGCGGCGGCCGCCGTGTTCTGCTGCAGGTCGCTTGTTGCGGTTATGGCTCATCCTGCAGCGGCGACGTGCGCCTCAGAGTGACCCCTCGCAGCGGTGCGTGGCGGCGCGGGTTGTCCAACGCTCGTAGCGGGTGTGGAGAGGTGCTGGCGGGTCTCTGGTAGGGGTCCGGCCGCGGCGGGAGCGGGTGGCGGGGCGGGGGGGCGCGGGGCGGGCGGGGCGGCGCGTGGCCCCTCTGAGGCGCCGCGCGTGCCCCCTCTGAGGCGCCGCGCGCGCGGTCATGGCGGCAGCGGCGGCGGGAGGGCTAACGGGCGGCTCTTCTCCCGGCAGCTGGGAGCATGGGGCCGGCAGAGCCGGCGCAGAAGATCAGCATTAGCGCCGAGAGCCCGCGGGGGAGCGAGAGGAACGGCGGCAGCGGCGCGCTGGCGGGCGCCGAGAGGGTCTCCCCCGGCACTTGGAGGCAGAAGTGCGCGGCCTACGTGCTGGCGCTCCGGCCTTGGAGCTTCAGCGCCTCCCTCACCCCCGTGGCCCTCGGCAGCGCCCTGGCCTACCGCGCCGAGGGAGCGCTGGACCCGCGGCTCTTGGTGGGCAGCGCTGTGGCCGTCCTGGCGGTGCACGGAGCCGGCAACTTGGTGAACACCTACTACGACTTCTCCAAAGGCATCGATCACAAGAAGAGCGATGACAGGACTTTGGTGGACCAGATCCTGGAGCCTCAGGACGTAGTCCGGTTTGGAGTGTTCCTTTACACGGTGGGCTGTATCTGTGCTGCTGGGCTCTACGCTGTCTCAACGCTCAAGCTGGAGCACCTGGCCCTCATCTACTTTGGGGGGCTTTCCAGCTCCTTCCTTTATACTGGAGGTAAGCAGGATGCCACTTGCTGTCAATCTGGATGTAAATGGGACAGAATTGGCTGCCTTGTGAAGGGTTTCAAGAAGATACAAGTGGTGTGTCTAGTTAAGTGCCATAAAATATTTGGTGGTATTTCTTGCTCCATAAACTTGTGTTCTTTGCCACTGGTTGTTGTGGGAAGAGGGGCACTGAGTTCTTTGCTTGGAAAGTGATGTTGAAATTGGTTATTTACATATATGGCTTTTAGGTGCTTATCAGGGTTATTGCTGCATTTTTTTGTGATGTGTATCTTCTGTCCTTTAGCAGTAGAACTCCCTGTGTATGTTCTTTTCTGTCAGTGGAACATCTGGCTTTGTTTTGGGAAGTTTGGTTGTTTTTCTCTAGATAAAGTTTCGCTGTGGATGTAGAACAGTTTGCTCTTGATAAGAGGAAGATGTTTTTGGTTTCTTCCTCTGTAGGGTAGATGTAAGCAATTACTAGGAAAGAAAAACAAAATCCTGTTTCAAAGTCAAACTTTCAAACAGTTATGTTAGTTTCCTTGAAATAAGCCTGTTAGTTTTACTTCTTGTTCTCTGTGTTTTATATATTTCTTTAGGATCGGGCTCTAGTATACATGATCACACAAAAGAGTACCTTATTTCTGTAGGTTTCTGAAGAAATAGGCACATCTATACGTGGAGGTATTAAAACCTGGCCTTTGGCATCTGTTACGTTTGACTGGAGAAAAGAGAAAATAAGCTTCTCAACCACAGCTACACATGCTGCAATATTTTCGTGGGAAGGGCTGATCTGTTGTATTATCCATTCTCTTATGTCGTTTGAGTTACCTGACCATGCTTCACTGTATTCTTGTGTCTTGCCACAGGAATTGGATTTAAATACGTTGCACTTGGAGACGTGGTGATCCTGATCACCTTTGGGCCGCTGGCTGTCATGTTTGCCCACGCTGTGCAGGTTGGTTATCTGTCTGTCTCACCACTGCTCTACGCTGTCCCACTAGCCCTCAGCACTGAGGCCATCCTGCACAGCAACAACACACGAGACATGGAGTCTGACCGGCAGGCGGGCATCGTCACCTTGGCTATCCTCATCGGCCCTGCCTTCTCCTACATCCTCTACACCGTGCTGCTCTTCCTGCCCTACCTGATCTTCTGCGTGCTGGCTACGCGCTACACCATCAGCATGGCCCTGCCGCTGCTCACCATCCCCATGGCGTTTTCCCTGGAGAGGCAGTTTCGGAGCCAGAGCTTCAGTAAGATCCCTCAGCGGACAGCCAAACTCAATCTCCTCCTGGGGCTCTTCTATGTCTTTGGTATTACGTTAGCGCCAGCCGGTGCTCTGCCCAAGCTGTAACAAGAGCCGTGGAGCCCGGCCTCACAACTCAGTATTAATGCTGTGGGTAGGTGACCCGCGATGGGCAGTGGGGAGAACAGAAGGCTGTTCTGAGCTGTTGATTGTATGTGAATTTTAAAGTTTCTGGTCTTGGTGAGCTTGTGCAACAGACTTTAAATTAAAGGTGATGTGTCAGTTTGTCAGAAAGGGTGAACTGTGCAGTTTTGCTTCAGGGGGGAGCAAGGCGACATGAGGACAGGGAGATGCCCCTCATCCATCTGCCACTGAATTCTTATACTGTCAGTGAAAGTTAAGGTTGAGGCTCAAACTCTGCTCCCTTCACAAGTACAGCAATTGCTCTTATGACTCCTTTTCTCACCACGCTTTGGGGTCCAGTGGCTCCTGTGTGGTAAGCACTGCCAAATGTTCAGAAGCACAGTGGTGTAGGTGCTGTTACTTCACTCCATTGTGAGCATAGTTTATCTTCATCTGTTCTATGTTGTTTTTCTTGGTTTGCTTTGTTGTTTTTTTTCTGCCTAGTTACATTTTGAGCTTTTATTATTTCCAAGGCCCCTGAAATGCACTACATAGAAATAAATTAACTGTTGCCTCTCCTTCTTACTAAGAGTCTAGAAATTTCAAAGTTTTGTATCTCTATGGGGATGTAGCTACTAAAATGTGCCTGCTGCACAAACTTAAGCCAAAAGCAGTAAGTTTATGCTCTATTATGAGAAATGAAGCAAATAAATGCAAATCATGCAACCGAAAGCCCTCAGTGCATAGAAAAAAAAGTGATTTCTCTGAAATTTAAGTCTTGGAGTTAAAGGGGAGCTGACAGAGTTCCAGATTTCTGTGCCTGGCTATGGACTAATAGATATGTGAGTGGAAAAGCAAATTCTTGGTTTAAAAAAAAATGTTTCTTCAACTTTCATTCTCTTTATTTAGAGGCCCAGAGTATTGTAGTCAAATGTCATCTTGTTATAAGCCCAAAAAGCAGCTCAGTTGAATGAATGATAAAGATACAGGGTTAGAAAAAAGAAATCAGTAATATTGTATTGGCCCTGCATAAAAATTAGGACTGGAAACAGGAAGAAACCGTGGCTGTTAACGGGTAATAGAGTCTAGAGTTTGTGGGACTGAATTGCATTTAACTGTTGGCTCTGAAATGAAGTTCCCTGCTTCACCCCCTGCCCTCCTACACCTTGCAGTGTTTTGTTTTCTCCTGCAGATCTTGCCATTTGATGTTAATATGATGAAGAACTGATTGTTTCAGCAACTATGTAACAGTGAAAAACATGCCAAACAACTGGGAAAAAGGGTGATTTCTGATGTAAAGATGAATTTGATCTGTACTGTGTTACTCAGTGGCAACTGAATTCTGTGTTGAAGAAAACACTTGTTTCCTGTATGCAGGATTTTGGTGAAAAGTTTATTTATAGGAGTTGTGCAGAGCTTCAGGGGAACTGATAAAGTGTTCAACTAGAGCTGCTGGTGCCTGGAGCACAACCTTGCTTTTGAACCAGGTGGGAGTGTGCTAGCCACTTTATGAAGGGCTTTTACAGTGAGCAATAAACTAGCAATAAACTAGCATGGTGTTATACTACGTCTGCAGTAGGTAAGTTATGCCATTATCTTGGTCATCTGAGTGCTGGGTGTTATGTTAGTTATTAGTGGAGTGTACTCAGAGTAGTAAAGCTTGAGTTGATGGCACAAGATTGTGGTATAAATAGGTGACTTTTATGGCTTCATATTCAGTGTTAGCCAGCTGTCAGTCTGTCTCCTGCTTTACAGCTGAACTGTAGTTAAAGGAAAGAATTCTTTACAGGTGTATTTTGTGAGCCACAATTTCATCTCTTACTAAAACCAGGTGAATGATCTATCTGACAAGACAAGAGGAGGTGGACTTCAGCAACTGTGTGCTGCTTCCTACAGCAAAAATACTTGTTTAGATTAGAAAATGCAAGAGTTCAGCTCAGATGGATGGAAGGAGATACCCAGAAGGTTTTGGAAACTGTTTTCAATAGCGACATACTCAACACAGTATCTGTTGTTACTTCTTTGTGGACCTACAGAATAAAGAAGAGTCCGGTTCTGAGACCCACTTCGCTTTTCTGCAAGGCAAAAGCTTTTCTAGGGATATGGACTGAGGTGGTGAATCTGCTGACCTTGCAACTGGGGATATGTGGGTTTATTATGTTAATCCCAGCATGGCTTTGTTGCTGCTGTGTCCTTTCTGGTAGCTTGGTTTTGTATAGCTATCAGTTTCAAATATTGGATGGTTATCTTTTTTCCTACTCCTTTTACATAAATTAGAGTACTGTAACTAAATTCTTTACAGAAGCTAATATTTAACTTCTATCTTTGATAACTTAATTGTAACAGTGGAAAGATCTAGGGTGTGATCATTGGTGGAGTACTGTATGTAACTCTACTTCTATCTAGGCTATGCTTTCCTAGCAGGAGAAAGCACCCTGTATAGGATGTCTGCTTGCTGCTGGAAAGGACCAGTGCTTTTTGTTACAGAGATGAAGGAAGAGCTCACTAGTATGTCTGTGTGTTTGTGGAACACTTTTCAAGGTAGGGAGGATTCGAAGTATTTCAGCAGTAAGAATGAGATGAAAATTTGGTAATTCCTTATTAGCGGATGCTGTCTGTGAAAAGTAGTATCATTCCAGGTTCTTAAGGGTATTATTAATCAAATAGCATATTCCTCACCATGGCTTTGAGGAAGTCATTTAACTTCTGTGTCGCAGGAAACAGCTAATTTTTGCCTACCTCACAGGGATGCTGAGCTGACATCATTGTCAGAGAGCTTTGAAAGTAGCAAGTGCTTTATCTCTGTGTGCTGTCCAAAAACATTGTAGGCGTGAGCTAACTGAACATGTGACTTAATATTATAAGTAGACCAAAAGAATCTCCACATAAAATGTGGAGTGGTAAGAGAGGTTCCTTGATTGGTGTGGCTTGTGATGAGGATACTGGGTCTCTTTCCCTACACCCTGTCCAATGCCCCTTTCCCTGAATATAAACTTCTTAAAACTTCTTTCAGGTCTCTTGATGAGCTGGGCTGCAGTATGATGAGTCTACACTGGTCTATAAACAGATCTGTCATCCATCTGTTAACGTGTTCTAAAGCACCTCCTGGCCTTTCTTTTTAATCTAATAAAAGTGTCTGAATGCTATCCTGTCAGTTATGCTGTATTTGATTATTTTTCATCATCTTCCTGGAAGGTGAAGGATCTTTGTGTGCCATGTCCATGAAAGATGAGATTTTTTTGGTGTAAGAGGCCTCGTGTGAATCACACAGCCCAGTCCGTCCTTATCACCAGTGAAACCTTCAGCAGCAGTGACTGTCTCAGACTAATGGCAGGTTTCAGTTTCATTGAGCAGAATATTTTTGATGCTGTTTTCTGTGCCATGTACTGTTCAGCATTTAGAAGGAGTTTTCAGCTGAAGTTTTAATTTTTTAATAAAGATGGACTTTTCCACCCTCACCTGTGTGCTCTGCCATTCTTCTAGCTCCCTGGTCTCTCTGCTCCTGACCTGTAGTGATTTTATTTGCTCTTTGGGGTTTTGACAGCTCAGCACCACCTCGGTGGGTTGTAAACAAACCTAAAGCCTGGTTTGAAATCTTCCTGTCTTAGCTGCTGGTGCAGTCTGCTGTACAAAACCATGTATAATTACCTTAAGGAGACTCCAAACTCTTTATTTTCTGCAGTCTGTGGTTTCTGGCTCTTTTTTCATATGCGGTTTAAGTGGTTTGAACGGTCTGAAGAGACCTCTTGGCTGTCTGCAGATGGCAGCATTGCTCTTCCAGCACTGCTGCAGCACCCTGTGTCTGAGGATGGGATCTCTCTGCCAAGGGCGACTGCAGAGTGCTAGGATTGTCCTGATACCTTGCTCCACAGTCTGAAAAGCCTGATTCCCTGTGAGAGAAGGGATGGACCAGACTCTCGTATTGCTGCTCTGCTTTTCTACAGGATTGATCCAGAATCCTAGGTCTGCTTCTTATTGAGTGGCAAAACATTTTATGCAGCTGCCTGGATGGTTATTGGAGGGGGAAAGAGAGGTCTCCCTCCTATTTTTATGGTTATAGAATCCTAGGATGTGTTGGGTTCAAAGGGAACTTCAAAGGTCATCTAGTCCCACCCTGCAGTGAGCAGGGACATCTTGACTAGAGCAGGTTGCTCAGAGCCTCATGGAGCCTGACCTTGAATGTCTCCAGGGATCGGACCTCCACCACCTTTCTGGCCACCCTGTGCCAGTGATCTTACCCTGCTGGTATTTGCTCTGTGGGGTCTGGGGGGGGAACTTCTTGTTGCTTCTTGCAGAAACCAGCCCTGCAGCCCCTGCTCCTCTGCCAGAACCCAGCCACACAAAACTACAACACCCTGTTAGCTGTGTTTCCAAGATTTCTTAGTTTTTATCTGGTTGTACGTCACTGGGTCTCTTCTGGTATAAGGAACCTTGGAAGGTAAATGGCTGCAGATGAATTTCTAATGTGCAGATTATGTCTTGACAAATGCTCCTGGCCCAGGCAGGTAATGGCAGAAACAGTGGGGAAAAAATGCAGTGTCTGCACGCTCTGAGATGTACTTTTGTCCACTCAATTGCTTTTAACACACATCTTGAATCACTGCTGGAAAATCTTAATGCCTTTGTAGTGTTTTTAGGAGCTTGGACTATATTCTCCCCATTTCTTGGGTGAGTAGACTGAGTCACTGCTGCTTAATCAAGGTCATGCTCCTTGGAGGAGAGTACGTAAGAGTTCTCCTTTCCAGTTGGGTACCTTAGGCCTTTCCCCTCACATATTGGTTTGTCTTTTAAGTTGCTGGTAGATTACTTTGATTTACATACCTTTGGTTGCTTTATACTTGGAGTTTTGTGCCTGCTGAATTATATATTCAAGGAATGAAAGGCTGCTCTAGCTTTTTTATGCTGTTTTTCATTTTAAGGTGGAGCTAAATGTCTAGGCAAGTTAAAATCTATAGCTCCCAGAACAGCTAAACAATCATAAGTTTTATTAAAACTCAGCACAGCATGGCTGCCTTATTGCAGCTGTATGTCTACAGGAAACAGGACGAGCACTGGATGGAATAATGTCCATGCTTATCTGTGAAATAAGGTTTTTACTCCGCTGTGTAACTCAGAGTAAGACCCAAAATTAACATGTTTATCAAGATTTCTTTTCCACGGTCTTCGACTGTAGCTCTTAACACTGTCAGTGCTTCTCCTTCTGCTACAGTTGCAGCTCTGTGTAGTTAGATGACAAGAAAGCTCACATGCTAAGCCAGATGTTTCAGCAGCCACATGAATTTGTCTGAATGAGAAATACTTGAAGGTCATAGTTCAGCATTCCTTTGGGGTCAGCTGAGAGAGCATGGCTTGCTGCAGCATTTAAGGCTCCCTGATCTGCAGGCACAGCAGGCTACAGCCCAAGTCTGTCTGTTCCCCTGCAAGGAAACCTATGCCTAGGCATCTGTCTGCGACTTAGTGCATACACTGTCTTGGGAGAGAAGTTCACTCACTGGAGTTCACCACCTCTGCAACATGAAGACTGAAATGTTTTTTAAAACCAGGACGTAACCAAACAAATCTGTAACCCCTGGGTGTCCTCTGCTGACTTCTCATCAGACTGCCAAGGCCTGAGCTGTCTCAAGAATTAAAAGTCGATGGCACCACTGTGCAGCTTTCTCATAAAAACAACAAGGAGGAGAATCTGGTGGTTAATCAGATGGCTCTGTCAGTCATGAATCAAGATGGACACGCTGGCTGAGACGTGTCACACAGGCAGTTTGTCAAGGAGCAAGGAAAGCAGTGAGAACCTTGCTAGAACAGGATCTGACATGCTGCTCCAAGAGCTCGAAAGCAGTAGAGCTCAGCAGCAGAAGAGGTTAGGGTCTGCCTCCTCCAGGTTAACAAGAGTTGGCACCTTTCAGATGTCTTGTCCAAGACTAGTACTGGGCAGCTCTGCTGTTCTGGCAGTGATTTTAGGTGCTATTTGAGGTGGGAGATCCTGACATCTGCTCTTGGTTCTAGTGCTCTATCAGTGGCCAGTTTATTAACTGGGAACTGCTGAATGGCCCAGCAATTTTAACAAAGGCTGGAGTCTACCTTCTTCCTCTTCTTTTGGGGTAGAATGGAAAGTTCTTTAAGGGAGTTAGTTGAATTGAGTGGGAAGCAGTGCTTTGCTTCTCAGACTTTGATGTAATGGAAGGAGGGTCTAATAAACCATCTTCCCAGCCTTGTTAGCTGTTGTCCCAGGGGTTGATGAAATGACTTCAGATAGATTATAAATTCTGTATGGCATAAGGCCACTGTAAGCCACAGTTGAGTCATATTTTAACCCGTGGGGAGTAGCTCTACTACTGTATAAACATTAGCTCTTGTCTGTAGAAATAAAGGAGAGGTTGGGAATAACACACTAGAGATTCAAGTGCTGTGTGGGGGGTGGGTGTGTATATGTTCCAGAGCTCAGTAGAGGCATAGAAGTATATTTGGTGCTGTGCTGTGCCAGTTTTCATTTGGTCTTCTTCCTTAAATTAGTTCTTGAGTAGAAATTAATTAGCCACCCAGAAACACAAAGCTTCCTCCCCAGTGGGGTGCTGTAGACTTGCTGTAAAATGTCTTTCTGGTGAATTCCCTGCAGCATCCCTGCTTCTTCACACCTTTGCAGTTGAGGTTTCCAGGAAAAGGTGGAACATTTGCATGTGGATAGGAGGATTAAGGGGAAAGATCAAGAAGGGAATTGGAGAAGGCAGTTAGGTATTAATGAACTTAAGAAGCTGAAATCCTGTCTGTCTTTGTGCCAAAAGTTTCTTTTTTTTCCTTTCCCCCCAAGCTGGGAATCGAGTGCTGTTCTGTGAGCAGTAGCAGTCAGGGCAGCACAGGCAGCTTCCCTGCCTCTGCCCTCCTTTCAGCACTGATAAGCCTGAATTCTAAGACTGGTATCCTAAGTTACCTCATTCTCAAGGTCATTTGATCCAAGGATTTCAATGCAAGAGAAAAAATGAGCTGGGGAAGCTGAACCTAAACTACTGGAGGTTTTGTAGTGGTTCTGTCAGTATCCCTGCATAAGATGGGTGTCCTGGAGGACATATAAAATTATTTACATGTGAGGGATTTTAGCATTTTAGTATAGTGCTGATTTACCCAGAAACTGTCACAAAGATGGTGGTGTGACTCAAGAGCCTGGGATTTGGAGAAGGGAGGTGACTTGTGTGAGAACTTGGCATGACCCTGCTGAGATTGTAAGTCCTGTGTGTTTGTCTGCCAGCCTACTCCTTGTCTTCTGCAGAACTGGGCAGGAAACTGGTGTCTCCTCAGTGTGTGGGTGTGGATAGGAGTCTCCAGTTTTGAGCAATGTTTGTGGCCAGAAACAGGCAGCTCCTAATTTCCCCTGTCCCTTTCCCCAGCCTCTGCTCAGTAGACACCCCTATTGACCTGGGCCAAAGGGAGCAGCACCAAGGATTTGTGCTTCCTATGAGTCAGGAGGGGTTGAACTCATGCACATACAAGAAAGTGATGCACATTCCCACTGAGAGTTAACTTAGCTCCATACGGTGGAGAAAAGCATCTAAGAAATTTAGAAGCCCTGAATGTCTCCTGAGGATTGAGACATAAAAAGAAGAATATCAATCTCTCTAGCAAGCTAACTCACAGGGAAGGAAAAAAAAATAAAAGGTTGTTTTCTAGAGATCCTTATGCTCTTTTTTTGTGTGGGAGAGAATGTGTGTTGCATTTCAACTTGTGTAAAAAACATCTTGTGGAGGAAAGGTTAAAGGGAAGAAACGTTTTCAGCATTTGTTTCACCAGGGTTTGCCTTTTCTAGGGAAAACTGAATTTAATGTAGCTGCTTTCTCTTACATTCAGAACGTGACCATCCTAGTCACTACTGCCCTGTTAGCAGTACTGGGGGAAGATGGAAATTCTGTGAAGGCTCAATCTGTGTATGGGAAGAGATGGGGAATTCATAGAATCATAGAATCACAGACTGGTCTGGGTTGGAAGGGACCCCAAGGGTCACAGAGCTCCAACCCCCCTGCCACAGGCAGGGACACCAACCTCCAGGCCTGGAGCTACACAAGGTTGCCCAGGGCCCCATCCAACCTGGCCTTGAACATCCCCAAGAATGGGGCATCCACCCCGTCTCTGGGCAGCCTGTTCCAGCCCCTCACCACTCTCTCTGCAAAGAACTTCCCCCTAATATCTAATTTAAACCTTCCTTCCTTTAGCTTTAATCCACCCCCCTTGTCCTGCCAGGACTGTTTGAGTCCCAGGGAGTTAGTGTGGTAGACATGTCTATCCTGCAATGGGAATAGTGGAAATAGACTATTCAAATTCCATGTACCACAAAAAACCCAAGCTTTAACAGTAAAACTGACTCAAATAGTCAGGCTATGGTGGTGCATACAGAAGTGTTGGCTGAAAAATTAGCATAAAGCCCCTTGGGGCTGAGGCTGACATTGATGGAAAGGGCCACCATAAAATGATGCCGATGCCGGTGTGACTGTCAGGAACTGGCTCCTGTGGCAGGGGGGCTGCTCACAATACTGCAGGGGCATTTGTAAAATGTCAGCAACCATGTGTGTGCCCCATTTTCTGTGAAACAGCTGTCCAAAGAGACTCCATTATTCCTGCTTTCCCTTTCCTGGGGAAGGAGAAAACATTGGAGTGCTGGGAGCTCCGAACTCTGCACGTGATACCTGTCTGTGGAAGATGGAGACAGCAGCCTTATTCTGTGTCCTTGCAGTAATAAATCAGTCCAGGTTCTTGATCAGTTCGGGGACCAGCTAGAAGAGGAGTCACCATTTACAATAAGAAAGCTGATGTGGGTGGGCACAGAAGCAAGGGCATAAAGATGAGGGCAGTGCCTGGTGGAGCTCTAATGCTTTGTCTGGTAATGCATTTCCAGAGCTGCTCCTGGCTGTGGTTATACAGGTGGCAGCTGATTCGGAAATGGAAAAGAAACAGTTTCATTATCAATTCCTTACACTTCAATTTGCTATAAATTGTTCTAGTCAACTGCCAAGTGAGTGACAGTAAAGAGAGTCCCTGGCTTGCTGCCCAGCCCATGAATATAATTTCAGTCAGTGCTCACTGTAGATATCCTGGATGGACAGAAGAGCATGTGGACATGGTTGCAAGGCAGGACTGAAGTGAACTAAAAGAGCTGCATATGGGGAACCAGGACTGGAAATAGAATAGGGCTCAGGGGATCTGGCAGAGCTTTGTATAGTCCTAGACCTGGAGGAGCTGTCTAGGACTTGCTGGGATGTGTCAGGCATCGTTCTGATCGTGAGGCAGCTGGCTAGCACAATCTGCTGTGCTCAGCCCCAGTCCCTGATGCTGTGTCAGCTCTCTGCATCACCTAATGTTAGTCTCTGTGCTTTGTACTGGAGCAGGGCTCTGCGACTGATGCTGCAGCTTATTTTACTGCCTCCCTAACTGGGAGGCAAGAGTTCAAGGACTGATTCTGCAGCTTATCTTATTGCCTCCCTAACTGGGAGGCAAGAGTTCAAGGACTGAAAGATATTCCTGTCCTGAAACCTCCCCATGTAGCCCACATGCAGCCCCACAGACCTTAAGGCTCAGGGCTTTAATAGCAGAGGGAACAATTCTAAGAGTGCCCTACTTCATTTTCCAGGTGTACCAGTGTCACACTTAAACAATGCTAAACCTCAAGAATCAGCTCCCAAACCAAAGGTGCTGTAAAAATCTGCTGGGCTTTAAAAATCTTCTCCAGTCTGAAATCTGCTGTAAAACTAGTTCCTCACAAATGGATGTATTTACCAAGCTGCAGGGGAAAATGAGCTCATCCATTGATAAAGGAGAAAGTCTTGGATTCAAAGAGATTTGTTTTGTTTTGTTTTGTTTTCAGTATAACCTAAAAAAGTCTTCACATTTTTCTCATGCAGGCTGTAAGCACACCTATTAGAACTTCTCTTTACCTTATGTAGTTCACACCTTTGTGGGCTGCAGTGAATTGGAACAAAAAACCCCAGGAAAAGGGCAGCCATGAGGCAGCACCGGTGTGTGAGAGGATTCCAACAAGATCCCTGGCTGCTCAAGAGGTGCAGGTAACAACTTGCAAAATCACCTGCACACAGTAAGCCTTACCCATATTAAGAAACTGGTGGGTTTATTTATCTCCAAGATCCATGAGGACTAAATTTTTGCAACGCTCCTTGTGCTGCCACAACCACTTCAGGGACCTGGAAGGTGACATTATTTTGTCTCATTGTCCATGATCTTTATTCCTCTTTTGGCACCAGTCTTTGTTTAGTGTTCCATTCAGAAGTGAGCAGTTCCTTGAGGATGCTTTATTTGCCAGACACAGCCCTTCTCTATATTCACTGCTAGAGACCCTGCGTGGTTGTTGATTGCAGTAATACTGCCAAGAAGACACCGTGGACTATGAACTTCATAAGCTTCTGTGAAGTGATCCTTCCACACCATTGTTGAGTTTGGCTCTTTTTTTTTTTTTCCCACTCAGGACTAGATTTAAGCCCATCAGGGTTTATTTCCTACTGAAATGGGGAGTGTGTTTGACTTGCTCTCTGTGTTTTGTTCTGCATTGGTGAAGATGTTTTACAAGAGCCAGCTTGGTTCCACTGTATTTACAAGCTCCTCTGTGCTGCAGCCAAACACTTCACAGTCCTTGAGAGACTATTTTGTGATTTAATATGGATTCTGTATAAAGAATAGAACATGTCCCCATCCCCCATGCTTTTCTGCTAATGCTATTGCCTTTCAGTGCTATAACCTTGAAAAAGCTGACAACATAGCAGCAATACTACCTAGACAACTTATCTTCTGAGTACTTCACAGTGGGCTGCCAGATCTGTGCTGGAGAGGTATTTATCCAGCCCTGTTTATACAGGAGCAGGCTTTTGCATACAAGCTAACCAGCCAGCACCCTTTAGAGAACAGACTTCATTATCCTTTGTGTTTGGGGGTGTTGTGAGCTGTTGTTTTACAGCAGCTGGGAGAAAGGCTTATCCCACTCTGTCCCAGTGAGAAACACAAGACAGAAGCTGATCTACCAGAGTCTGACTTCCCTCTATCTGCAGTATCCTTATTTTTTCCATCCTGTGATGGTTTCCAAATTGTTACCTGTCTCTTGCAGGCAGTGCCAGAGCCTGCACTGGATCATGTGATAAAAGACTAATTGGGCACCTTCTGTCTCAGCAGAGTAATCTGAGATCACAACCTTTCAGGGATTAGGAATCCAATTATCCAGAGAAACAGGCACCAGATTGAAACATCCCTTCTAACCTCTATTGCTTAGTATTCCAAACCTGTATCATCTCCCTGCACTAGAAGTTTCAAAAGTCACCTAATAAAAAAGACCAGAATTACCCTTAAATAGCTTCCATAAAGATTATTATTATCTAGTGATAATTCCATCTCTGAGCCTGTCTGGAGTACTTTCTGGATCCAGATGAGCCAAGGAGAGCTGATGGCTTTAAAAGACTACACTTATTTACAGCCACTCTAGGGTGAGTCAGAGAGCTTGTGGGACTAACTGTGCACTTCAGACACCCAGGAGGAGACTTTCCTCCCCAGTATTTCATGTTTGATTGATTTACAGAACTTACCACTGTATGACAGGATGGGGAACAAAAATGGAGATGAGATTGCAGATAAGGTGCAGCTGCTTTACCATGTCAATATTAGTGAGCATCTATTATTGGGGCAGGAAGAGGTTTGCCTCCATGGTTTAACAAAACAAAGGCATTCAGCATTCATCATCACCAGCTGTCCTGGTTCTGGCCAGGGCAGAGTCAATCTCCCCAAGCAGTCATCACAGGTGAGCTGAGGTATCCCAGGTGAGCTGAGTTAGCCTGGGCTGTTTTCCATACTGCCTGACATCACTTCCTCATAAAAGGGGCTGGTTGGGGTGGGATAGGGCTTTGGTGTCTCTAGGACAGGCTGAGAGTGGCTGGGGTTTTGTATCGGTTGGCCCTTGCATCAGGGAGCACTCTAATCATCAGGTCAGCAAGATACTCTCCATTATCACTGGGTGTAAGTATAATTTGCTGTTGTTGTTCTATGTTTGTGGTGCTTTTGTCTGTAAACTGTTCTTATCCCACCCCATGGAGGCTGTTTCTTTCTCCTCTGGGAGTGAGTGAGCAGTGTGTGGTGCTCAGCTACTGGTTGGGGCCGAACCACCACACCAACTTGTACAAGCTGGAGCAAACCTCTCCTTTTGCAGTGGATGACAGAGTTGAGTTTGGTCTCTGAATCTCCTTTTGACTGTAAGTACCAGAAGAACAGATCCCCTCAATAAAGGGGATTCAGAGCTGTTGCCTACAGCAGTGTAGTTTAGAGCCTGTTTAGAGCAGAAGTGTGGTGTTTTGGATTTACTGTTTCTTGGGTGAGCTACTGATATATGAATGGGTAGATTTCTGCAGTGTATATAATGCAGTGATGTGGTATGATGTGGAACAAGCAAGAGGGAACTTGAGAGACTCAGGGTACAAGTAGAGGAATGAGAGTGGCAGATGTGATCCAAAACAGTTCCCTCTTTATACAGAGGCTCAGGGAAGGTTCTGTGAACTGAAAGCACATTGGTTTCATAACAGAGGGCTTGCATTAGCCAGACTGCTGTTTGAGTATCGACTTTACCTGTAGAAAATACTGTCTGCACCAAGCTTCTGCTCCTGGTTCAAGTGATGGTAATGAAGGAGATCAGGAAAGCTCAAAACTGCAAAATTGGTCTGACAGCAGGACAGACATGGTGGGAACCACAGGAGCAGAACTGTGACACACAGCACCACTCTTTGTGATTTGTCTCCGTTTGGACACTTACAGAACCTGTTCTAGAGCTGAAAAACTAATTTTATGCTGTATCTACTGCTTTTCCCAGGATTTCAGTCTCTTTTAAATTCCTGATCCAGATACTGCCTGTGCTTTGCCCTTGCTGAGGCACTGAAGGGCAGCATTCCCACTGCAGTCAGTGGGGACAAGTGGCAAAGTCAGAAGCATTGCTGAAGGAGTAATGGGGAGAACTTGGGTTGAATTGTGGAGGTCCCTTGCAGGTGCTATACAGCTTCTAGTGCTTTGACATGGAGCAATTCCAGGAAGCACCCTGTGAAAACTGTTGTTTCCTTTAAATTTTGAGGGAGAGCCATTTAGAGAGTGCATTTTGTTTTCAAGATTGAAGATATCAGCACAACAGGCTGTGTACAATCATAGAATGATGGAATAGTTTGGGTTGGAAAGGACTTCAAAGATCATCAGTTCCCAGCCCCCTGCCATGGGCAGGGACCCCTTTCCCTATCCCAGGCTGTTCAAGGCTCCATCCAACCCAGCCTTGAACACCTCCAGGGAGGGGACAGCCACCACCTCCCTGGGCACCCTGTGCCAGGGCCTCACCACCCTCAGAGTGAAGAATTTCTTCCTAATATCCAATCTAAATCTCACCCCTTCCCATTTCAACCCATTCCCCCTCATCCTGTCATTCCAGGCCCTTCTAAAATGTCCCTCCCCAGCTTTCCTGTAGCCCCTTCAGGGACTGGAAGGTGCTGTAAGGTCTCCCTGGAGCCTTCTCTTCTCCATGCTGAACCACCCCAACAACTGGCTGTTCTTTAACCTGGCCACTGCTTGTTCCCTGCAGGGTAGGAGTTCATAGTGGGAAGTTTCCCACCACAGGAATTAGGACCATACGTAGTTTGTTTTAGTCTGGGCTTTGAGTTCAGAGGTTGCTATGGCCATTGGTTTTCATTAGTTTAATGTATGTTGAAGTCTGCAAATAAATGCTGGGACCCAGGTGGAACAGATGTGATGTGACTAAGTTCTTGGATGATTGATAATGAGCAGGGACTGGAAAATCAATTGTGTTAATTCCTGGCTTGTCACTGGGATGGAGAATTAATGAGAAAATCTGTCTAACTTAATGGTATTTACACATTATACAGACTGTGATAAAATTATCTTCAGGTGTTGCTTGGCATCACAACGATGGGATTATTGTAGATCCAGAGGCAGAAACAGAAGTCCACAAGCACAAAAACTCCTTCCAGAACCAGCAAACAAGTGATGACACACACCAGGTAGAAGGGCTGAAGAGGAAACAGGCATGGCATTTTACTACTTGTACTGTGTGCTTAGGAACTTGCTGCACAGCCTGTGACATTGGTGTGAGATTATTCACTGTGTGTGTGGTGCTGTGCCTGTGATAAACACCATGCCAGTGGGAACCTTCCCTCCTGAGGTCTTGAAGTGCTTTGCAGAGAGCAGGGAGGTGGCTCATCTCTGCAGCACAGTGGGTTCTATGTAGCTGAAAGACTTGAGCCCTCATCTTCCTCTGAATTAGGGAGTGGTCTGCAATGATGCTCACTGAGCATGATGAGTTTGTGCCAGACCCACAGTTGTATTGTGGCACTAAGGGCAAACCAAGGTGCCAGCTTCTCTAGGCACTGACCTGCCAAAAAAAGTCAGGTAGGAAAGCAGCAGATGGCTGTGGGACTCCTGCAGACATTTGTGAAGCTGTCACCACCTCCGCCACAGAACAGAGCGCACGTGGACCTGCCTGAATAAGTGGGGAATGCTGGTCTTGATTGTGACTGACAGAAAAGCAAATCCATCTCTCCAGCTGCCTCCTGTCCACCAGGAGTTAATCCAACTGAGACAGCATCAGTATAATTGATGGTGCATTACTGAATAAGTCATCCATAAACCTTGTGTACTCAGAACACCTGCATCCCTCCTGCTTTTCTTGTCAACCTCCCTCTCCTTGCTCTCATGCTTTATGTGCCCTCCCATCCTCCAGTCTACATTTAAGGACACTGAGTGCTTTGAATCCCAGCAGCTCCCAGGGCTGTCAAAAGGGGAACAAAGGGAGATGTTAGAGTGATGCTAAATTTGTTTGGTGTTTTCTCTAAAGACTTGGTATAGGTTCTTTTCTTTCCATCTCAGTGTGTCAAGGTCTTAGTTATGTTGGAAAGTTTTGGAAGAGAATGATGGAAAGTTCTCTCTTCTGAGAGGCAGACAATTACAGGGGTGAGGGTCAGAAGAATAGCCCAAACCACAAATGACCCTACAACTGAACACTGCTCTGGATGGATAGTCTCTGTATCACTGCCTCTACAGCCTAGAGCTGCCCATTTTTTGGAGGTGAAATTTTTTTAGGAGAATTCCTACAGGGCAAGTCCTGGTTATCCTCTAGATTGTGTTATTACCAGGTTTTCTAGAAGGGTCCTTAAACTTTCAGTGCCTCATTGTATTAGCCAGATCCTATTGCTAGTAACAGAGGTAAGGAGCATCTTTCTGTTGCAGTCTGCTTAGCAAGAAAGGGACTTGGATTTTTCACAGTTCCCAGGCTGCTCTCATCAAGATTCCCAGGTTGTCTTTTCTATGTGCAGGCTTTGAAATTCCAGCTGTGTTGGATGCACTATGAGACTTGTCTGATAGTGGTTGATTCAGAGATCACATGCTAGAGGTGTCCAATATGCTGGTGGGCATGGAGCAGAGACAGGCCTTCCAAAACTTTACTGGGCATGACCTGTTATGAAAGCAGAAAACAACTTCCAGAGTGGAACGACGTTACATGGCTGGGGGTTGGACCCAATGATCTCTTGAGGTCCCTTCCAACCCCTATGATTCTGTGATACTTATTTGAGGTGCAAAGGGGTCATCTTCATCAAGATTTAAACAATTTTTTTCACAGATGCTCAGTAAAACCCTAGACTCAGGTAGAGGCAACCTATGCTATAGTGATGCTTAAATCTGGAGAGAAAGCACATGGTGCCATGAAGTAAAGCAGCTGAGAGCTCTCAGATTTGATCTGTCTCATGCATAGGTGTATTGCTCTGTAATTTGGCTATCTGGGAGGATAACATTGTAAAAACACTATTTCTAGGGTGCAACCATCTTACATCTGGAAAGATGTAAAATTCAGTTCTTCCAGCTTTTAAAACATCTAGAATAATCTCTTTTAAATGCCAGTATAAATGCACTTGCAATGCCTGGGTTGAGTGTCTCTGATTCTCTCCAGTGGAGGATAAGAACTTGCCTGCAGCCTCTCTGCTTTACTACACATCTCCTGTAGTAAAGACTTTGCCAGTGAGGACGTTGAGGAGCAATGTGCTGAAGCAGCCTGATCCAGGTCACACAGTGAGTTGGTGGTGTTGCAGATGTAAGACCAGGTAGTGAAACAATTTACTAGTCCTTTACTTTGTTTTTCATTTCATGGAGGAGGGAAGATGGGCTTAGGTGTCAGCAGAGCAAGAAAGGATTATTCTTTGCCAAAAAGCACTGAGAAATCTCTAAACCTGAAGGAGTTTGCCACTATACTGTATCTACTCCTTGTAACTCCTCACAAAGGAAGCAGCTGTCCAGAGTTGCTTTGGATGTATGTCCAAGGTGATTTGGACTTAAGGAAGGTGTTTCTTTCCCTTTCTGAATGTAATTGAATTCAACCCTGACAAAGCCAAATGAGGTGGCCACTGTGGCTGCCAAGTGTAATTAAGAACAGAATGCTTGCTGAGTAAAAATAAAGTGAAATCCCAAGTGTTCTTAATTCTTGTGATTTCTGACAAGTTTGTGGAAAGCTGGCTCTCCTTAATCCCCAGGCTATGTTCTGCTTGGAGTGACCCTGCTCTCACAAACTCCTGCTACCCCTGTGTCACGCGGACATCGGACAGAGAGATCAATGAGCAGGTTGAGCTGTGCCTATGTGCTCTGACATACAGGTCTGCTGTCTCACTGAGCATAAATGAGTTTGGATCATTTGGATGGCCCCAAACTTGATAGAAAAAAGAGGAATTATGAGGCTGTGGGGTCAATCCATAAGGATGCATGGTCTGCTTGGCCAATGCTCTGAATGCTGCTACCACGACTCCACTGATAAATCTATGCCCACTGCAGTGAAGAGGAGCAAAATGCTAGTGAGGAATCAAAGGCCTTGCTTCATCCTGAGTTTGTTTTAGGAGGTAAATTATAGAAGCAGGTAGTACTTAAGGCATTAGTCTGCAGCTTTCAGGCTCACATTAAATTCTTAGCTCAGTAACAGGTTTGTGTCTGATAGAGGACCAGATGCTTCCCTTTCCTAGTCTCAGTTCCTCATCTGTAAAGTAGGTATAATCATTCTCATCTTGCCAGAGCATTGTTATGACAGATCTGTTAAGACTCCAAGGTATATAGCTACTGTTGTGATGAAAGCTTCCTCAGTAATTAAGATGGAAGTTTAGATGTTTTTCTAAGTGTTCTCCCCGGGCCTGGTTGTGGGGAAGGGCTTGCTGACAAGAGGCTGAATCAGGACTATCCTTTCCTTTGTTCTGCTCTTGTCTACAGGGGAATTTTACCTCCTTCTGTTGTGGGCTTAATCACTGGAAACTCTGTAGTGCATGATAAGACTGTGAAGAATAAAAGATTAAAAAGCCAAAGGATTAAAATCTAAAGGGCTCATCCACTGTGTGCTCTGGAGAATCTGCTCCAGATGAAGGCTCTTGGAGAAGCACATATCTCTATTAGCTCTGACAAGGAGATTGGCTCTGCATTTTTAAGGCTGAGCAGCTGTGCTCCTTGGACAGCACTTAGACATCAGCTTCTTCAGACAGTAGCCTGGAGGGGCCTTGAAGCTGTGGCATGGAGTGTTGGAAGTGCAAACTGGAAAATCTAGATCCTAGATAACAGAATGGATTTGATGGGCTTAACTTTGTTTTCTTTCCTGGGTAACCCATGACAAGTGTTTCTCTGATTTGTTGTTTGGTTTCTTTTGAAAATATCTTAAACTCTGTGAACTGGTCAAGAAGAGCAAGTCTTGTGGCATGCAGACAGCTACATCCTTCTGATGCCAGCTTTGAGAGGCTGCAGTAGAGGGGAACCTGTGGTCTGCCAAGGCTGGAGTTTGTGCCTTGTCAACAGTCACTCATATTTCCTTGAAATTAATGGCACAAATGGTACAAATTGCTTAGGAATTGAGAATGAGTGGTGGCAGAGGGAAAGGAGCCCATGGAAATGGGTCTGGGAAGAGAACTGTCAACAAAATAAAAATCTCAGCATTCATTTTGCTTCACAAGACTTATTCTTGGATGATTCCTCAAAGGCCTTTGAAGACTTATTTGGCAGAGCTGAATGCTGGCAGTGTATCAGTATGTCCTTTGCAGTGACAATAGTCCTGAATTTACTTTCAGGTAGAGTTAGCTTTGCTTAATTCTTTAAGGACTGGAGCACTTGTAGAGATTCATTATCTGGTTTCAGAGGTTCCTCCCATCTAACTCCACTCCTGCCTTAACAAGGGATTAATGTGTTGTCTGCCTGGCTTTTAAGTTATGATGGGAGAGTGGAAAATGATGGATTTGGAGTAGGAAAACTTGATGTTCATTTTAGGGAAGCAGATATTAAAATACTTCAACAAAAAGGAATCTCTGTATGCTTCAAAAGCCTGAAATGGCTGAGGGGCTGATGAGAAGTAACAATAGGAATAAGGGGAAGGTTTATTAACAATGTCCCAGGAACTGAGAGTAGCTGAATAACTCATGAATCTTTCATGAATTTTACAAAAATGAGGGAAGAAATCCTAAACACTGTAGATAGGTGTACATATGGAGAGATGCAGATATATTCCTTTTGCCTGAGAATGTCTTGGTAAATTATCTTTTGAAATTAAGAAACGATCTGGTTTGGGTTAATATTACTTTTCCTGCTGTCTGAGAATCTATTGAACACTTTGTCTCATAGTATTTTGATCTCCCTTGATGGAGGGAATGAGGAGAGAGAACATTTTAAATATCAAACAGATTTGACTATGAAATTGTTACTCCAAAGTAGGAATGGGATAAAGCAGCTAAATGAGATTGCACTTCAATTTATTGTGGAACCTTTGTGATTTAAGTCTACAATAAATAATCCAATTTGTGCTCCTTATTCCCTGCTGATGGTCCAGTGAAATGTCTCAAGGAAACCATGTCTGCCAGTCTCCCAAAGAGGGAGAGACCTGGGGAGAACAGTTGGAGGATGCATAGTGTGCATTTCTCTTGGTATCTGTGTTCTCATACTACAGTTGTCACTGTAAAGGGATCTGAACCAGACATCAGGGAAGTCTGTGGTCAGAACAGAGTCCTTCTCATGGACTGTGACCTGGCCATCAGCTGTAGGCAGCCCCACTGTACCTAAGAATCCTGAAACAGGGCACAGCCTATTTTATGTTGCATGATCTATACTCTGTGGTGTTAACAGTGGATTAGGCAGTAGGTAAAGCTCCTTCTCCCCCCAGAATCCACCCAGAAAGCTCAAAAAGTGAGGAGAGGCAACTGAGCAATGCAGGATAACTCAATGGGAACTGTGAGGTGAGGGTTTAGTGAAGAAGGGCCATTGAGGGAAGGAGGTGATTTGGAGTTCTGCAGGCTTACAAGCAAGTTCAGTCTTATTCCAAGCCACTATATTTCATCCCCTGACTGGGAATCTAATCCTCCTTGATCTTCAGGGCTTTGCCTGGGATTCCAGAAGTGTGTCAGCCTCAATGCCAACTTGTTAGTAGTACGTGAGAGTAAGAGGTCAAAAATCAGAATGAAATGTGATATGGCAGCAAATGCATTCTGAGCAGGCAGTGAGAGAAACATGCTAGGGACTGCCTTGTCCTTGTGTCCAGAGATGCTGTGCTTGGGCTTGGAAAAATCTGAGGATGCATATAAAGGATTCTTGTTCCCTTCCCTAGTCGTCTTACTGTTTCTGTCTGTTCCTTCCATAAATAGCACTCCAAGACCCAGCCATCCTCACTGTCCCTAAAATACCATGAAGTTTAGTGGCTGGCATGGATATCTGAAAGCCCATTTCTTCTGTAGGCAACATTTTCCTCTCTGAGGACTCAGGCTCTCAAGCAGGCTGCACTGTGAGAGCTCTGGAGGCTAAGAAAGCCCTTAGCATCCTTTTGCTGTGACACTTTTGCCACGTCCTGTTAGAAGAATGAAGCTACTTTGCAGTATACTAGAAAGAACCACTGCAAAAAGAGAACTCCCAGCTGAAGAAATGTGTGTTTCAGTGAGACAACTGTAGCTTCCTCTGCAGCTGCACAGGCATACAGCCAGACATTGCACCAACCCTGCAGAGAAGTGAGATGGCACCCACAACAGTTTGAGAGCTTCCACCAAATCCTAGTCTCACTGGAACTGTCCCCTCACCCATGATGCTGGGCTCTGCATGTTGGTGTTACATGCAGCTATGAAGGCAGCCAGGCTGCAGGGAGAAAATTGCTTTATTCTCTGACATCCTTTTTATCAGCCTCTTGTTTTTAACAAGTGCTGACAGAGAGCCTTGTGCTGCCAGCATAGGAAGCCCAAATGCTCTGCTGCTGCAGAACATGGTTGGAGGTAGAACTGTTTCCCTGAGGCTATGCAGTCAGTTTGGCTCAGCCAAACAGGTGAGCACCATTCTGCAATGCCAGGTGTCCAGCCTGTTCAGTGTGTGACTACAGAAAAGGCACTACCAAAAAGGCTTAGCTACTGTAGTAGGACACTGGGGTGGGAGATGGCTCACTCCAAGTCAATTGCTTGTCTGACGAAGCTACTGGCCTGTTGCACCCTGTTTTCTTCTGGCTTTCTACCTAGCTCCCCAGAAGACTGCACAGCAGCTCTAAGATGTTGATAGTTACTGATGTCCTCAGAGAAATTCCAATAGGCAAAAAGGCATTTTATCCCCACACTGCTCAACCTCAGATCTGTGTCCAGCACAGAACACCTTGCATGCAGTGTCATGATTGGCTGGAGATAAGGCTTCAGTTACATCACTAGATGGAGCTCACAACATAAGAAATACTTGATTGGGAGAGACAAATGCTGTGTTACTAAGTTGGTATTAGAAGTTGGTGTGGGAAGGGTGGCAAACTGTGGGGGAAAGATGTGATCATACAGCTATAGAATCACCTGGGTTGGAAGATACTCTTTATAGTCCAACCACAGCTTAACCCTGCCCAGCCCAGATCCTGTCCTTAAGGACTTCATCTACACACCTTTTAAATCCCCCCGGGAATGGTGACTCCACCATCTCCCTGGGCAGCCTGTTCAACACCTGACACCCCTTTCAGTACAGAAATTCTTCCTGAGCTCTGACCTAAATCTCCCCTGGTGCCATTTCAAGCCATTCCCTCTCCTCCTGTCACTTGTCACCCAAGAGAAGAGACTGACCCCAACATCTCTGCAGCCACCTTGCAGGCAGCTGTAGGGAGTGATGAGGTCTCCCCTCAGCCTCCTTTCCTCCAGACTATAAAGCCCCAGCTCCCTCAGCTGCTCCTCACAGGACTTGTGCTCCAGACCCTTCCCCAGCTTTGTCACCCTCCTCTGGACACGCTCCAGCATCTCAATGTCCTTCCTGCAGTGAGGGGCCCAGAACTGGACACAGCACTTGTGGTGCAGCCTCACCAGAGCTGAGTGTAATGGAACAATCCCTGCCCTGCTCCTGCTGGCCACACCATTCCTGACACAGGCCAGGATGCCATTGGCCTTCTTGGCTCCCCATGCACACTGCTGGCTCGTGTCCAGCCGGCTCATGACCACCAACACCCCCAAGTCCTTCTCCAGGCAGCTCTCCAGCTTCTGCCCCAGGCCTGTGGTGCTGCCTGGGCAGGACCTGGCACTTGGCCTTGTTGAACCCCATGCAGTTGGTCTCTGCTCATGGCTCCAGCCTGTCCAGGTCCCTCTGTAGGGCCATCCTACCTCCCAGCAGATCCCATACAGTTTTGGTATAGTTTGCAAACTCACTGAGGGTGGGAAAGGAGTGGAGCATGTGTTAAAGGAAGGGGGGTACTAGAGAATGGGGGATGAGGAAGTACGAAGTTGAGAGCTGGTGCTTTGGGGTGAAGATTTAAGGGGCAATTCAGTGAGACACATTGTTCTTTGAGGATCTGCTGTACAGCATGTTGTGGAACTATGGTGAGGACAATAACTACTGGGTGATGGCTTCATATGAAACACAGGGGTATGTGGGCACATTGTCTCTACAAGGCTCATGCATGTCACAGAATAAAGGGACAAAGAGTTGTCTGTCTGTATCAGTTTTTCAGCCTCTCTCACCCCCCCCCCCAGGCAAGCTGTCTCACTGCCATCACCGGGAGGAACATACCCTCTGTGTGAGGGAGGTGTCCAGATTGATTCCTTTGTGTTGCTTTCTATAACATTCTTACCACCCAATCATACTAGGCAGGAGGGAAGGAAATGTTCACTTCCATTTCTGTCAGCATCCACATCAGAATCAATCAAGGAACTCATCGTTTGTCGAGTGCTGGAGCAAAAATAATTCCAAATTACAATTGTAACTAAGCAACCTAGCCTGACTAGAGTGGTACAGAAAACCAGATTAGGGAAACATTTTGGTAACTGATTTCAATTAACCAAGTTATTAGGGGGAAAAAAATTTCCCTTTCTCCAGAGACGTTTTGCTAAAGGAGGAGGGGAAACTTGTTGAGCAAGTTGGTGGTTGTGATTTACCTGGTGAGTAAGCTCTACCTCCCTAAGTGAAGGGCAGGGATCATCAGGAGTCTTCTTTTCCTGGGGTTTTTGTTGCACCTCACACTTGCTGCCTATCTGCATAACTAAATTCAAACCAAGGATTAATTTGTTCTCTCCTGTTATCTCCAAGCATCCCTGGGGCTTTAAAGCCAGTGTGGGAGAGACTTGCTGCCCTCTCTCTCTTAAAGTTGGAGTCCTTCTTAAGCCTTGGGCATTAACATACTCCTCCAGTCAGGCAGCAACAGCAGCAGTGTGTAGTGGCTGTAGTATCATTCTTTAGTTCCTTAATAGCACAGTATAATGACTAGCTCTGTTACCATATCACTGACACAGAGCATTACTAATTATGATGATTAATGGGTTTAATTTACTTAGAAAGAATAATGTGCAATAATTCCATTGTCAAAGCTGAAAATCTGGAGTTCCAGCTTCAGATCCTGTCAGGGTTTGTTACAAACCCTTTTGTGTTGGAGAAGAGTCATTGAGAGATGCTATTTCCCACGTGTTTTAGAATACAAGCTGCCTTGGGAATTTTCCTATCCACTGATAAGGCTGCTTTGCCACCAAAAAAAGGCTATTAGCAGAAATTCTGCCTTTTTCTTTCCTGTGCTCAAGATTTTCTTCAACACTGCTTTTGTAAACAATAAGAAATATTTATTACCTGTTGTGTAGAGATAAAGGAGCCTGCTGTGTATGGGGTTTTCTTGTAGTGGTAGATAAGAGAGAGCTCTCAGTGGTGAAGGATATGAGTGGTATTATTCCCTCTGGGGCTGCTGGCTGGACAGACCCTGTGCTCTCTAGTTCCCAGGCTCCCTGGTTCTGCCTGCCCCAAGTCAGCTATTGCCTGAGCTCAAAGGAGCAGTGTTGGGAGAGATTGTTTACATCAGGGTGGTCTCATGCTGTTCCTCTTGATGTGCAGTCTGCAAAAAAAACCCATCATGATTTTTTTGTAGTGCCAAAGCCTCCGAAGGAGGAGGCCCCAGCTGAGCTGATTCAAATATGGTGCAGTCCCAGCACACCCTGTATCTCTCTGGAACAGCCTGGCTGCTTTTCTGGTTCCTTCCCACTGCCCATGTTTGGCTGTGACTGGGGTGCACCAGACAGTTAAAGTTTTAGGTCAGCAGGATCACTTCTGCTGTCTGTAAGCAAGGCAAGAGGTCAGATGCAATGCACCCTTGTCTGTGATTCAGGAATCTTTATGGCTTCAACTGTTGATTTAATTATCTCTTCCTGTGAGCAAGAAACATTCCCCAGAGGTAAAATAATTTAAAAAATCCCCATTTCCTCTTCCAGCTGTCATTTTGAGATCTAGTGACTCTGTGCTCCCAGCAGCTATAAATAACCTGTGCTTAAGCCCTAGTGACTATTATGATTCTGGTGAGTCACCCAATTGACACAGCTCTAATCTGTGTATCTCTGCCTCTTCCCATCACTTACCCTGTATCACGTTTTGTTGTGATCTATGCTCATGTCAGTACTTTGCATCAGGGCCTGTGTCTGGCAAAGAACTTGCTAACATGCCTGCAGCACTGTCTCTTAAGTCTCAATGCTGCAGAAGCATTAACAAATTAATTGCTTTGTGATTAAGGAGAAATTGAGGCAGGGAAAGGTCACCCAAGGCTTCCCAACCAGTTACTGAGTGGTAGGAACAGCAGGATGTAGGTATGTCCCCTTAGCTATTGAATGCTGCTTTCTAACTTAAATCTTGTCTAATCTGTGCTGCACGTGGCAGAGGTGTTCAACCTTTCTTCCAAAATCTCCTCTTAAGCTGCTGGCCACAGCAGTTGACCTTTAATATTGATGCACATGAAGGTCACAGTTGCTTGCTTATGATCCTTGATAGGAAGATGATATTTTTCAGGTACACTAGAGGAAAGAAATCTGAATGATTTAGAATATTTAGCAAGGAGTTGTCAGAAATCTGTGGTTTTTCCAGCCAAATCCAACTTCCATTGAAGCCTGTACTTAGATTTTTCTGGCTTTGATGGGAGTGGTGTGAAGCTACTATGCTGCCAGCCACTGGTGTGGTGAGGTGCTTAACATATTTAAAGATGTGTTGCTCCCTGCTTCATGCCTCTGTCAGTGGACCAGTATCAGCCTTATTGAGATAAAGGCTGCATGAGTGTCCCATCTCTTCTGCAAAGCACCTGGAGAGTCAGTGCTTTTGGAGAAAAGCCCTTTTACAAAGAAAGGATATTGCTCCTGTTATGAATATCCTAAGAGTGTGGTGTGGGCAGCCTGCCCTGTCCTCACTGAGCCATTCAGAGCCAGTGTGGTGTGCTGCTTGGGCACCCCAGGACAAGTACTCCTCTGCAGAGCCTTTGCTGTGTGCCCTCTTCTGTGCCAGCCCACACTGCATGCTGCTGGGCTTGCATCATGGAATCACAAGGTTGGAAAAGACTTTTGAGATTGAGTCTAACCATACCTGTCCTCTACTAATCCATATCCCTGAGCACCTCATTTATCCATCTTTTAAATACATCCAGGGTCAGTGACTCAGCCCCCTCCCTGGGCAGCCTGTTCCAATGCCATACTTAATGAACTGAGAGCTGCTTTAATTCTTCAACTGCTCCTTCAGCTGCTTGCTTGCACCATGAAAAAGAATCTGAAACCACCCACAGCCCATCGTGGCTGTAGGTGGCTGTAGCAGCCTGTCTCTCATCTTAGGCACTCTGTCTCTTTTCCTCTACTTCCAATCCCTGCTTTTAAGTGGGCTCTTTGCTACTGGCATGGGTAGTAGAGGAACTGGTGCAGGATCCTCACTGAACCTTGTGCTTAACCTGCAGTTTTAGACTGTTTATTCCATCACTGCCCCTTCCCTCCCTCATAACTCCAAGTCAGGTAAGTCTGGGATAGTCAGCAAAGCCTGCCACTGACTGCTGCTGTCTGTGTTCTCTTATCTGTCATAGTGCTCAGATGTAGCCCTGCTCAGCTCTTGAGCTGGCAAAGTGTTGGATTAGATGTAGGACAGCTGGTCTCTGTGTGCTTGAGGAAGGACAACTCCCCTGTCTCCCCTTCTCCTTTGGAAACCACAACAATCCTTCTTCCCTCGCTATTTTTTCCTCCCTTTTTAGATAAAGTCTCTGAGGTGTTGATACAGAACAAACACAGCGTGGAAGGGCCCTAATTTCATTTGAGATCTTGAGAATGTTGTAATATCCACAGGGATATTTTGTGGCAGAAAAGACAACCTTGAACTGCACACAGCTCCTTCCTGGCTTGGCTCATACTCAAGTATACATTAAATCTGCCTCCCCTCAAATGAAGCAGCATCTTCAGATCTTTCTCCACTGAAACAGTTAATAGATAATGTTCTTGTTTGTAGTCCTGCCTGGAGCTTTTAATTACCTGTATGGTTTTATTACATAATGGCAGTGTTTGCTCCGTTAGGCTATTGGCATCTTTGCAGGAAGTAAACAAACCAACTGGTATCCATCAAGTTGAGTAATTACAGAGAGTTTGTTTACTTTTTTTCACTCTTCCTGATCAATACTGGCACTAGCTCAGCAGCTTGGGCTCCAGGCCTGGCCACTCACACAGTGCTAACCCTGCTCCCTTTGCAGGCGGCTAGCTGGAGATGATGAGGGCTTGACAGTAACAGGAAAGGGACTGATGAATGCCATAAATCACCCCCAAGAGCCAAAGCACAGGCAATGCTCACACTGTGCCCCATCTCCTCCTGTAGTATTTTACAGCTGGTGGAATCTAGACTCTTGTACCACAGGTGGTTTTGATGGGGGGTTGGGAAGTGCCTTTGGCTGGTTGTGTGTAGGCAGGCTGTGGAGCCTTCCCAGTTAAACATCCATTGAATTGCCTGGGTCAAAAGAGACCTTTTTAGATCATTGAGTCCAACCCCAGCCTAACCCTGCCTGGCCCAGCTCTAGATCATGTCTCCACCTCCCTGGGCAGCCTGTTCCAGGCGGCTCCTGCCTTTCGGGCCTATGCTTCGATGAAAGAACTAAAGCCTGAGAGCCCAAGTGTATCCTTCCTCATATCCTCACGCCCCTGTGTGCTTGGTTGTGCTTGTCCAGATAAGGTGTGAAATGCTCCTTAGCTGAAGGGTGTCAATTAGCATTTTACCCAGCAATACGGTGAGGTTCCAAGTGGGAACAGCCTAACCCCAGCAGGGATACATGTCACACTGACTCACTGCAGCGTGTTGCTGGGGAACAGTGCCAGGCAGCCAGCAGCCTTCAGCAGTGAAGTGCTTCTGTGGCACACCAAATGCACCCCTTAGTAGCAGAGAAACAACCATGATGGTAAAAGTGGCCTCTTGTGCACAAGTCCTCCTTTCATGGCTTGTTTATACAATGCTCTGGAGTAGGCCGCTGCTGGCCTGTGGAGTCCAGGAGAGGCAGAAGACCCTACTGAGCAAAGAAGGGAGAAAGTTGAAGGTCAGCAGGAGGTTCTGACTCCTTGTTGTGGTTTAACCAGGCAGGCAGCTAAAACAACCACACAACTTCTCTCTCCCAGCTTTTTGCTTGTGCACCTCAGTCTCCTTGCTGGTGGGGCAGTAGGAGAAGCTGACAAGTCCTTGACTTGGTGCAAACATTGCCCTTCAACCAAAATATCAGCGTGTTCTCATCCTAAATCCAAACCACAGCACTGTACCAGCCACTAGGAAGAAAATTAACTCTATTGCTGCCAAAACCAGCACCATCAGCAGAGGGGTGGTAGCAGGGACAAGGGAGGTGACTGTCCCTCTCTGCTCTGCCCTCATGAGGCCCCAGCTGGAGTCCTGTGTCCAGAGCTGGGGCCCTAATAGAAGGAAGGTGTGGGACTGTTGGAGAGGGGTCAGAGGAGCCACAGAGATGATCAGAGGACTGGAGCAGCTCCCCTATGGAGAGAGGCTGAGGGAGCTGGGCTGGTTCAGCCTGGAGAAGAGAAGGCTGTGGGGGGACCTCACTGCAGCCTTCCAGTCCCTGAAGGGAGCAGAGAAACAGAAGAAGAATCAGCTTGTTAAAGGGCAGAGACTGGCAGGACAAGGGGGATGGAGTGAAGGGTTAGAGGAGATATTAGGAGGAAGCTCTTTCCAGAGAGGTGAGGGGCTGGAACAGGCTGCCCAGAGAGGGGGTGGATGCCCTGTGTCTGGGAGTGTTCAAGGCCAGGTTGGATGGGGCCCTGGGCAACCTTGTGTAGATCCAGGCCTGGAGGTTGGTGGCCCTGCCTGTGGCAAGGGGTGATGGAGCTCTGTGATCCTTGGGGTCTCTTCCAAGCCTGACCATTCTGTGATTCCCTAGGCTAATGATTTCCCAAAGAGAAAGGAAGGTGTAGTGACCCCTGAGAGGAGGTGAGGAGTCTGAGTAAGGATGGCTAAGGATAACACATATAAATGGCAGTGCTTTAACCCTCCTCTCCAAGGTGTGACAAGTCTGAATGCCCTAATGCAGGGACACGTCTGTGGACTTAACTACAAATGGGGCAGCCATAGGAGAGTTGAAGAAAAGCCACATTTCCCCACTCAGTGCCTGTTCCCTTTCCTCCCCAGAAGAGACTTTGGGAAGTGGGACAGAGCCTTATGTGCTGGCATGCTGTTGATCTGAAAACTGCTGTGTCTTGGAAAGTCAGAGGGAAGGTTCATAATGGAATCGAGCAGGCACAGGAACCCAGCTTGGGGGCTGATTGGTATTCAGCTCTGGTGCAGAGTGCTTAAGAAAAAACTTATTAATTTCCCCTTCCACAAAGAGCAGGAGTGCGACAGTAATCACAGTATCAAGTCATAATAATAAAAAAAACTCCATTGAAAATAGCTGTTAAGACTCTGGTGGGTTCAGCAGGGGAAGATTGTATTAAGATAGAGTAGATTATAACACTGGCGGACATTAAAGGTTGTCATTGTATGGTAAATCACACCAGGAAGTCACAAAAGCTGCTCTTTACACAGTCAGGGATGGAATACTCTGATATAGCACCTGATTTATTCTCTGGCCCTGTTATGCCATCCCTGGCAAACATGTTGGTACAAAGAGAAGAGGAGGAAGAGAGCCACTTTGCCAGCCAGGCTGGATTTCTGAGCTGTGGTCTTGTGGAAGATGGGTGGGACTGGGGTGGGGCCAGCCACATTTGTCCTGTCCCCTCCTGAAGGGTGCTGGGGCTCTGCATACTTACTGCAATGCAGAGGCATGGATTGAGGCTTTCCTTCAGACCCCTCTCTCCTGTGGAGCAGCAGTGGTGATCTCAGTAGGATACACGTGGTCCTAGTGCTGTATGTCCCACAAGGAACGTCCTGTGACCTACTTGACAGTGGAGGCTGCCAGCAGTGAATAGTGATTCATCCAGTCTCATTGCCACCACAGAGGCAACAGCAGTCCCCAGCATGTGCAGGTTCAGCCTGGAACATACCCCAAGCCCAATCCCTAGCATCTTCAAAATTGTCTCAAGCTGGTGGGACTTTACACCTTGTATAGCTGGAGCAAAGCCCTTTGGCTGCTCTAAGTGTGTACGCTGGTAAGTGGGCAAGATGAGGGCTACCTGCTCTCTCCTTCTGGGCCACTGCTGTGTGTGCATCTTCCCAGGAGTCTGACCTAATTCTGTCTCAGATACAGATTAAACTAATGCTTAAAATCACCTTCTTTCCCATTCTGCAGCTGAGTGCTTTCAAACTCCTGCCTGTCATAGTCCTGTGTCCTTGACAGGTACGTGGGTGAAAGTCACTTCGTGTTCTGCCCTGGATCTAATGGTGATGGTGTACCTGATAGCCAGACCACCAAGGGGTTTGAAAAGAACCAAATGGATAGGGCTCTGCAAAGATCTTTGTCCCCCCACACCCCATGATTTTCTTTTGCAGAAGTGCTTCTGACACCTCTAAAAGACTCTGTGCTAGCATGGCTTGCGTTGCTTTTGCAGGTGATTTAACTGTTGCAGCCCTGAATTCTTTTCAATCATCAGATCAAGGATTGTACCCTCCAAGAGCCTTGTCAAAGGTTGGAGCACTGTTGTCTTCCTTGCATACAAAAGGTGACCTGCTCAGTCCCCATCAGAAGCGTGCTGAAGACCCAAGGCTTTGCCATGGTCAACTCCAGCAAGGACAGCAGGGTCTGTTAAGAGTGTCCAGACTGGTTTCTAGCTGAAGCTTGGCTTTTTTTTTTGGGTGCAGTTAGATTCAAAGCTGTCCCCAAAGCACGGTGTTCTTCAGCTTGCTTTTTCAGATCAAGCAAATTCTGTTTTCACATCTCTCCCTCCAAACACTGTTTGTGCAAAGTGTGGTATCTCCCCACCTTTTCCTAGGGAAATGGCCTGTTTGGGCCATTGAGGAAGACCTGGACACAGAGGTCTTGTTAAATTTGCACAGATGTCTTGCACAAACGTGCTTCTACAACTAAACTGTATAATTTTTTTCCTGCCTTTGACACCCTGATCTCCCTAGTTCTGGGTGAAGAGTCGATATGCTGATTTCATTACTGCTGCTGAGCTTTATGATCCTGGGAAGTGAGGAGAAGGCGTATTAAGTATAATAGGCTTTTGCTGCAATGAATGTGAGCTTGTGTAGATTAACTTAATAACTTGTTTCACCAGCTAATATGCACATTTAGGAATAATTTTAGAGTGTGAAAACATTTAAAAGGAATGCTAATTTCAAGCTGAGGGAAGAAAGTTTGTGTAGAAAATAAGAAAGCCAGGACTGGCCAGGCAAGAACCAAATGAGTTAATTCTGATTTTTCTGGTTCAGTTGCACTGCTATGTTTGCTAATGTATTTCAGATCTTTTGCCCATCAGGCTGCTTTATGAGCTCTCTCTCATGTGATGGAGGCAGAAGAGAAGTCAGTCACTGCATTCCTAAATGAAGTCAAGGGGAAAACATGTGAATAATAAAATCAAAGCTGTGGCAACCACCAAAAAGCTGGAATGAGAATGGAATATCAGGCTGCATATTGCAACCTGTCGCTGTGATCAAGCTGCATGATTTCATCTAACTTGCTGACACATGATTTTCCAAAGAGCAGTCTGGATCCATCCAGGTGCTGAGCTCTGAAAGTATGAAGCCCGTTATGGGCACTGAGTGTGTGAGTATGTTCTGCCAAAATCATATTGCCCCTCCTGCTGGAAGCAGAAGGTGGTTAGGGGATACCTGACTCAGTTTCCCACTGATGCTTAATTCCCCAAATATTTAAGCAGGTGCGTGTTGCTGGTACAGAGGTTTTTGGAAGTAGTTTGGAGTTGCATGCACAAGCACTCAGAGGAGTCAACATCAACATTGACACACTTCCCTGCTCTCCAACTGAAACTGTTCTATGTGACTTAGGGGGCCAGCAGCAAAGGAATAGCTGCTCAAGCCAGTGGATTTTATCCATTTTTTCTGTCTGGTGTAGATAAGCTCCAGTCAAGAGCTCTGAATAACGACCACATTTCTGGAAACTCTTTTTTCCATCATCATAGAAACAGAGTCTTGTGTATATTTATCCTTACACAACTCTGAAATGTGACAAAAGTTGCATCAGCTTTCTACAAAGGAAGCTAAAGAGGTGACTTGATCACGGTCTTTAAGTACAAGGGAAAGATTTCAGATAATAGAGGGCTCATTAATCCACCAGACAGTGGACATGGGCAGATCCAGTACGTGGAAGCCTGAAGAGCTGGAAATGTGTCTAGTCTGACTCAGACTGGAAATAAAATTTGAACAAGGGAACAATTAGTTACTGGAACAGCTTGTGTAGGATTGTGGTCGATTATCTGTTAGGAAAGGGCTTTGAATCAGGCTGGTTGTCTTTCCAAAGAGTGCATGATGTCTTACAGGGCTCAGCTTGTTGCAGAAATGAGCTGCTCTGTTTTCTGGCTTGTGGCTAGGTAGGAGACTGTGTTACACAGGTTAATGATCAAAGAGTTTCCTTTTGGCTGTAACAGTTAGGGGCCTTGCTCCTGCGTTGACATCACATCTACCTTCTTACAGCAATATATCCACAGCCTCTCTGTGCACCCTTTAAAGTCCCACAGCTCATTAAAATCAGTGGTAGGTTAGTAACCAACTTAGAAGCGATCAGGATTTTACTCCTTGTTGTTTTATTGGTGGCTTTTGTTCCTCCAAACATTGTCTATGGCATGAGGGTTCCACCAGGACAGCTGTACCTTGTAGGCCCTATTACTTGTTCTGTTGTTCTGGCTGGTGCTGGGACTGGTCTCTCCCCATGTGGAAACCACTTCTAAGCTTGCAGCTAGTAAGACTTTTGATACAACTGCAGGGTGTCCCTGACTGGATTCTGGCTGTCTGTTACAGCTCTGTTTTTCACTGAATGTTAGTATTTGAAGCAACAGAGAAGCCTAGAGGCAAGTTCCTGGGGCATGGGGGAAGAAGTTGTAATCTAGACTAGACCAGCCAAAAGTGTTTTTCCTGGAGTCTCCCTGACAAAACTGAGCTCTGGCTGCTTGCTTGACACTGGGAAGCCAAAGAAACTGTCTTCTCTAGGTCATCTCCACCTGCTTCATACTGTCTAAGAACATTCCTGAGTGTTCAATCTTGCTCCCTCAGGGAGATTCCTACATGATTTTCTCAGGGAATTTCCCTCTGGATCTTGTGCCAGACAGGCATTCCTCCTGTGCTGGAATGTCTAACATACCCAGTCTGAAACTGCACATAAGTTTCATGAGGCTCTATGTTTGAGGCCTTAGTTCCAATCATCCCTGTTGTCAGAAGCCTAATGATCTGTGTTATTAAATGGCTCTACGTTGTTACCTCGTGCTGGTGACCACCATGGCCAGCAGGCAAAGAGGAGCTGTGTCCCAGTTGTATTGATTTCTCCAGTGCTCACAAATCCTGCCAGAGCATTGTTTTACCGCTTAAGTGACTGCCTGGAGCCTCATCCCACTTGGGGAAGGCAAATGTGACCCACAGAAGTTGCTAAAATTTAGACAAAGGAGGGAGCTCAGCACATCTTTCTCAGGAGGGAATACACCTTGTTTGCTTTGACTCCAGCCTAAGAACTCCCTTACATGGGGAGTTCCTCTGAGGGTGCTTCCCTTTCTCTTGTTTTTTTCAGGATTTGGGGCTGGGTTATCACTCTGATTTCTACTGTGACAGCATGTGGAGTCCCAAAGGGCAGGTTGCTGCTCTGTTAGGTACTGAGCAACACTTGCTTCCCTGGAGACTTTGCAGCAGAGGTAGGTCAGATAGGGGACAAAGGGAGGAACAGGCAGACGCTGACTTGCTTGTCCATCTTATCTCACTGTGGTTGGCTGGGGGGTGGTTATTCTGGCTCAGTGGCTGCACATTAGGCTGTTTAGCCCCAGTTCATGGCTTGCTCAGGTGTCTGAGTGCCAGGGTTTGCTGTGAGGGAGGGACTGGGAACCTGATGCTGGTGGTGTGGTCACAGTTTATTACGTACCTGTTTGTCGCAGCCCTCCTGAGAAATAGCCAGTGTCCCATGCAAGGGACATGTCAGCTCCTCTTCAGAGGGCAGAAGGTATGAGTCAGTGCTTGGAAACAGAAAAACAAACTAGGAGAATTGACCTCATTACTGAGCAGCAAGATGCTGGTAGCTCCATTCCTGCTGGCTCAGAGGGAGGAGGTAACACCAGAGTATTTTTATCTTCTAAGGGCCGTTTTGATTTAGGAGGAAGGAATAGGAAATTACAGTGGTACAAGACACAGGCCATGCAATTATGATGATATAAAGCTAACAACAGGCACACTGTGAGTGACAGAACCAGGCTAAGCCATGTCTGGAGCGTGGCAGAGCGGTGCCTGACATTGTGTCTGCCTCCCTTTGCCTTGTGGGGTGTGCTGTAGGGAGCTGGAGCACCAGCAAGGGGGTGACAGGGCAGTGAAGGAAATAAATGTACCTGTACAGAGTGCTGCCCCTGGGAATGGCTTGCTATTAATAACAGTAATAACATATGCCAGGATGGGGAAGAAGCATCTTTTGTAAAGTGCTGATCACTGCCACTATCTGGGGTAGAAACAAATTGAAAATAAACCCAGTTTCATTATTTTAGTGCAGAGTGATGCCAGTTTTGTGGGGTTTTTTGTTATTTCCTTGTGTGTAAATTTTGTCTGTAGGAGAGCTGTTTGCTTTCAGTAGGGCATGCTGCAGGTTGTCAGGTAAATCGGGGTGCTATAGGAGGGAGGTTGCTCAGCAGCCCTAGACAGCTGTAATTAGAGTAGCCAGAACAGAAAGGTCCCAGAAGCTACCTGCTTTGGAGTCTTATCTACAGAGACATGTCAGGGTCAGCTTGTCCTCCTCCTGCCCCAGAAGCACAGCAAGTGGAACGGTTTGGAATGCAGCCCAAATCCCACTAGAGCGATTGGGATGCAGATGGTGAGGAGAGCTCAAAGTGATTTCCTCCTCCTCTTCTGCCATACTAAATACAGAAAGTGCAAAGAGGAAAACCTGTCCTGTACAAAGGGAGAAGGGACAGGGAAGAGAGATTCACTGAATTAGGATAGTTCCTGGACCAAAGCCTGTGCTGAAGGTGAGCTGCCTTCAGGATCAAGAGATGTCCAGGAAAGGAAGTGTGGCTGCAGTGCAGAGAATGTAAACCTGTGCAGCACTCAGGTGATGAGAGATCACCCTGAGTAGAGATCAAAGATTGTTGGGAAAGAGTTAAATTGAGCAGCATCTGAGTACTACAGCTTCAATAGCTTTTCCTTTGTTAAGGAAAACATTTCTGTCATTCTCATAAACTATACTCAGCGAAGCCTCCTTACACTGAATCATTTTTCCACAGGGAAAGATGGCTGTGAGCACCAGCTTATTATGGAGAGAGCTGCAGTGTACATGTTTGCTTTGATTGAACGGAGTGTTTCCTGCTGGTCCCTGCTGCAGTCAGTTTCTCTAAAGGTGAGTAATCTCCAGGCCCTGAGGATGTTCCCTTCCAGGACACAGGGCAGGATTTGGGCTGGCTTCCAAGGCCCCTGTGCACACTGGGTCAGAACTTAGGGAGCTTGGTTGGAGTTACAAGGCTGGGATACTCCAACAACTCTGCCAGTGCCATAGCTTACAAGAAATGTCAGTGCTTGGGTTTAGAGAGGTCACAGTACTTGGAGTTCTGTGCCAAAGACATTTGTACTGGGGAGAACAGTGAGGAGAGCAGCTGCCCCAGCAGCACAGTGAGCTGCCCAACAATCCTAAGCATGTCACAGTGCCCTTTGCTGGGGCGCTTTGTCTCTACCCCGTGTGAATAGCATCCGCATTAGGTGTATGAGATGTCAGAGAAAATGCCTAGCAACTTCCTTCCTAAGGTTTCATCTCTCTGCTTGTCTCCCAGGCAGTAACTGATCCAGCTCTGCTTTCTCCTGGGGACCTGCACAGGGCTGAGAGGGTCCCCTTAGCTGCACTATCCATGTGGTCATATGGAACCAGCAGCAAGAGACCAACAAGGCAGAGTTTTCCCTTCTCCCTGGGGCTAAGACACAAAGCTCCAAAACAATCTGGGTGTTTTTCTCTTTTCTCTCTCTCTTTTTTTCCACTCTTTTTTCTTCTTTTTTCAATGAGATGCACAATGAAAGGAGTAAAAGCAAATTTAATTATAAAGCCGTGTCTTCCTCCCCTCTCTGCCTTTCCGGACTGGGAAGTGCAATCATCTCCCCTTTGATGCAGGAATGAATTCAGCAGCATGCATTGTTAAATTATTATTTATTTAAAATGAAAGGAAATTACTTTCAGTTCAGTGCCAGTTTCTAGCTCAGTGAGAATGACAAGGAGGGAAAATAAAGCAGCAGCACTTTAGGAGGGAACACCATCTACATGTATGTACATAGCCAGTAAAGGAGCTGAGACAACAGCACTGAAGGCTGCATGCTTCCCTGGACATGTGCTCCCTCTTGCTAGCACACAGCTGTGAAGCAGAGAGAGAAAGTAGTGTCTTAGAGTCATGGAATGGTAGAATCTCCTGAGCTGGAAGGGGATCATAAGGCCCCTGGAGTCCCACTCCTGGCTCCACACAGGCCCAGCCCAGTCAGACCATGGGGGCTGAGGGCATCATCTAGATGTTTCTTGACCTCAGCTCGGGGCTGTGACCCCTTCCCTGGGGATCTTGTGCTAGAGCCCGACCCCCCTCTGAGCACAGAACCTCTTCCTGACACCCAGCCTAACCCTCCCCTGGCTCAGCTTCATGCTGTTCCCTCAGGTTCTATCCCTGGTCCCCAGAGAGAGGAGAGAGATTGGTACCTGCATGGCCAGGCCAGAGTTCACCCCTCTCCCCAGAAGCCAGCCTGGGGGAGCTGAGGTACCCTGGGCTGTTTCCACAGCACCTGACATCACTCCCATAGAAGGGGCTGGTTGGGGAGGGGTGCTCCTGGGTGCCTCCAGGGCAATCCCAGTGCTTGAGTCAGTCCTCAGTCAGTACTCTGTGTTACCATTGGATCAGTGAGGTACTCTGTGTTATCACTGGGTGTGAGTGAAATTCCCTGTGGGCTGTTATTGTTCCCCTTTCATGGTGCTTTTGTCAGTAACTGTCCTTATCCCACCCTACAGACTCCCTCTGTTCCTGTGAGTGGGTGGCATGTGGAGCTCAGCCACTGCTGGGGGCTGAACCACCACAGACACCCAGACCCTTTAAAATAATCCACTCTACTGAGTTGTACAGCTCCCCATTTCCAGATGAAGAAAGAGAAGTGAAACAACATGGTCAATGCCAGACTGTGGCTCAGTGAAAAAGCCAGGAACAGAATTCAGTAGCCACAGCCCACTGTAGTAATAAACTGCATAGGCCTCATCTCTAAAACAAGCTGCAAGCTTTGGATGAGTTCTCTGGGACAGGGACAATCTCCTTGGTCTACTTTTGCACCTCATGTAGCACAGAGGAGTCTTGGCTCACTGGCTAATGCTCCTCCAGCAACCACAGTGTGAAGTAGCAACATCTCTGCAGGCTGGAACATCAGAGCAAGCATGGGTCTGAAGGAAGGGTGGGTGAGTGTTGATGCTGCTTTTCTCTTGACTCATCATTTCATGGTTTTGGTTGAGCCAGACATCCTCACAATGCTGTAAGAGGGAGGACAAGACCCATCCAGCCCTCAGTGCCTCTGTCTCGTTCTGTTTCTCTGAGCTGTGAGCAGCTTGGGACTTTGTGTAAGGCCTTAATGAGGCCCAAGCAAAGGTTGACTTGAAAAATAAAGAATTCCTTTATTATCTGTGCTGCAGATGGAGCGACAAATGGATAATAAAAGGGCTGGAGACTGGAGGCAAATCCTCCCCTTAGATTAAGGGAAATTAAGTCCTTTGGGGGATGTGTAATATATGAGGCTTCATTATTCTTCTTGGGAGAAGCAGCATATGATCTCTTGGTCAGAGAGATAAAAGGATCATAAACTCAAATGGCTCCACAGCCACTGTGACTCAGACAGCACCAGAGAAGCTGCTAGAGGAAAGCTAGACACAACTCAGCCTGTGATGTGCTGTTAAAGCCATCCCTATGACACTGGGTATCATACTGTCCCCATATTTGCACATATTCTCAGGACAGGTGAATACATACTGTCTGCATAAATGTCTTAGCTGGGGAGAGGGCCTTCTGGAGGCCAGTAGTCCTTTACATGCCCAGAAGAGAGAGACACATCAGAAATAAACCTGGGTCAGGAAGTCTCTAGCCACTCCTTCACGGTCTCAGGCACTCACTCTTCTCCTGAGCAGTCTTCCTGGCTGCTCCTGTTCATGCCCACCTCTACTTTCTTCCCAGGGAGGCTCTCCCTGTTCCCCACCCCATCTCTCTTGCACCTACTGTGATGCCCAAAGAGATTTGTTGCCCCTACTCCCAGCTTCTGAATCCTTTTGTTCATTTGATTTGCTTTCCCCTCCCTGATTTATCAGGAAGGTCCCAACACCCTCCCCATCTTTCCCGACCTTTGGGAGCACATGCTGAACCTGGAGTCGGCGGGACTCAAACCAGCATCAGATTCTATCCCTGGAGCAAAAAGAAATGATGTGCTTTGTTCTGCTGCTCCCTATTCAAAGCTAAATTGCTTTTCTTTCCTCCAAGAGCAGATGTTTACTTCTTTTCTTTACCTCTCCCTGGTGTCTAACAGATTTAGGAGAAATCATGTTCTCTGGGTTTTTTTAAGGGAGTTTAGGAATGGAGAGATGTTGTGTTACTGCAGAGCTTGAAATCTCTCCTATTATTGAGTTGCAGATCAAAACCAGATAACAGACACTCTTACAGTCATCATGGTGCTGTACTGGTGTATGTGTCATAGAATTGTCAAGGTTGGAAAAGACCTTCAAGCCCATGAAGCCCAACTCTTAGCCCTACACCACTAAACCATCTCCCAAAGTGCTTAATCTACCTGGTTTTTAAACACCCCTGGGGACAGTGACTCCACCTCCCTGGGCAGCCTGTTCCAATGCTTCACCACTCTCTCAGTGAAGAAAGTTTTCCTAATATCCAATCTGAGTATCTCTGGTCACCTGTGAGTTTATCTTCTCTGTTCCTGCCATACTTGCAGACTTCAGACACACTTAGGGGGTGTGTACCCCTTTACTTTGTGTGTGCCAAGCTGTTGTATACATCTCTTTCTGGACTTGGGGGTATATATGGGCCTTGTGTAACTATCTCATGTGTTCTTGTGACTTGGTGCATACCTACATCCCTGTTGGCCTGGGGTACCTGTGTCTTTGTGCATGTGCCTGCAGTTTTCAGGGGAGAAGGTCGGCTCCTGCTGAAGAGTGAGCATCAGGTTAAAGTCCACACAAGGGCCACATAGAAAAATGCTGCAGCTTGCTTTGACATTTCTTCAAGCACAGGGCATCACCTTTCTCCTCTGTAGTGGAGCTCAGGTTGGTTCCTTCTGCCAGGGACAGCTCCCTAACAATAAAATGCCCTCACCAGCAAAACCACCCAAGCATCACACGTGGATGTGATTAATACCTACCACAATGATGTGTAGCTAGCAAATGGGAAAGCAATTTGTGGTATGGCTGACACCAGCAAGCCCTGCTCAGCTGTGTGAGGCCTTGTAATTTGTGGCTTTAAAGCAGGGCCACCTAAATCACTACAGGCACACAGTATTTTTCATGCTTGCCATCTTGTTTTACTTCTGTGTCTCTGGAGTTCTGAGAAACCCTGGGTGGGTTTTCTGCTCTTGGCTCACTCTTTCTGTCTCCATCTCTTTTCTTTGTTTCTCTTTCTGCATAGGTGTCACCATGATGAAGCTCCTGAGGGGTTCCTGGGTGACTCCCACCCGGTGGTGATGGATTGCTGCTCTCTTTGCTGCACACTCCAGCTGTCGCTGCAGCTCAGTCTGCTGGATTGACAGGGCCCATAAATCACTCTTGGAAGGCAAGGTGCTCTGAGAACTCTGACCCTGTTTGTGATGTGCTGATGTGAGACAGCCTTACATGCACCACTTGCATGGGGACAGTGGCAGATCGGGGTGGATCCCAGATCTGACTGCCAGGCTCTCATATGCTTCCCTTTGATGTTGAGGAGGATGGGTTAGAAGAGCTGGGAACATGCTGTTTCTCCTGCTGCTGTTTCCTTTCTGTGCATACAGAGCTTCACAGAGTTGAGAAAGGAGCTGTGACCTGAAGAAATTGTAGAGGAGAACTGGGACAGTGCATGCTAAGGAGGCTGGGGTGATGCACCATGTGGGCAGCTACAGAGCCTCCTCAGAGATGTGGATAGAAGGCAGGAGAAGGGAAGAATTTGGGTAGTACTGCTGTCTTTTAGTTAGTCCTCCCTTGCCTTTGTGTGGAAAACAAGCAGCACAGTGGGGAGAAAAAAGGGAACTCCAGCAAGGCAAGGAGGAGAAGCTGCACATCAGCTACCCCAGGATGCAAGAGACACTTAGACTGTTGCACATGTCCAGGAATTTGCCAGTGTTATCCTTGGGAGCCTCTGCAGCCATAGTACTTCATCCTCTTGCTGCAGCCTGGGCACAGCACAGGCACCATCCATCATTCCTGTAAAACCTCCGAACATCTTCCTTGCAAATCCTGCAGTTATTTAATGGCAATTCCCCGGCTCCTTTACTCCAGAGGCTCATCAGGGTGATGACAGCCCCACAAATCTCTTCCACCGCCCTATCAGCTGAGGCTTCGTGAACCTCTAGAATGGTCCCCAACAACCCAGGGCCACCGTTTTCCGCAGGGTGGCAGCAGCATCCCGAGCGAGCCAACCTCGGTGCTTCCCCCTCAGGGTCCTGGCTGGGATTAAACCTGAAGAGAAAACGGTTTCTAGGAGGAAGAGAGGATGCACACAGCCTGCATCCCCAGCTGAAGCATCCCGACAGGGTGAAGAGCCAGCAGGCAGAGCTCCACGCAGGTTCTTCCTGCTTCTTTCTAATGCAGCATGAACTCGCCTTCCAGACGCACCCTCCTGGTTTGTTCCCTTCCCTGCCCCATGGGAAGCGCTCAGGGTGGGAGAGAAGAGGGGGGAGGGTTTTGTTTCTCAGAGATTGGGGCTGTGAAATGACAGGTGCAAGTTTTAGGCTGGTGGTTTTTGTTTCTGTGTCTGGGTTTGAAGTGGTGGTGAAAATTCGCAACAGAAATACCTCATGAATATTCAATTCCAGTGCCAGCGCCACTTTGCAGTCATGGATTATTTATATAGGAAATAACCAAAGCTTCATAAATAATAAAGTAGTAGCAATCTCTGCTGTGTTTTATGTCCCCCATAGCCAGCACGGGGGTGAGGAGGATGTGTGTTTGTAGCCCATTTACATGCTGCATCAAGCCTTGGCATGGCTGGGGGTGGTGGGGAGGTCAGAGGCAGCTGAACACAGTGTGCAGGTGGAGGCACTGGAGGTGTGGGTGTGCACAGCACAGTACCTGTGCAAGGAAATCTTCATTTATTCCAGGTCTTGTGGGTGTCTCTGGCTGCAGAGGACTTGTGGTGGAGCATGGTGGTGTTCAAGGCCAGGTTGGATGGGGTCCTGGGCAACCTTGTGTAGCTCCAGGCCTGGAGGTTGGTGTCCCTGCCTGTGGCAGGGGCTTGGAGCTCTGTGATCCTTGGGGTCTCTTCCAACCCAGACCAGTCTGGGATTCTATGATTCTGAGGCAGATACACTGCATTTCAGAGCAGAAGTGGGAGCACAGGCAGAGGGTTTGCACCCAGGATGTGTTGCTTGTGGGTAAGAAGATCAAGCATTTGTCTGCCGTTGGCACAGCTTGACAGCAGTTGTCTACGTGGCCATAAACATAAGGGATATCCCAAAAATGGACTGTGGTGATAGCAGAGCATTGTGTTGATTAAGGAAAGGAAGCCCTTACTTCTCAGACTTGGCCTGAACTGATCCAGGCTTGGTGGCTTCAGGTCATCCAAAGAGCCCCAAGTTGGTGGAGCTGCTGATCCTCTTTTGGGATAGGCTCAGGCTTGCCAAAGTGGGCACAGGTAAAGGCCGGTGCAGTGGGCTTTATCTCCAGCCAAAGCAGCCCCCACTTGCAGTCCTGTCTCCTTTAAGTAAACCTGTGCTTTAATTCCCAGGACAAATCTTCCTCACTTCCATTTCCCAGCTGAACAACCAGCGTGTGCTGTGCAGCTTGTTATACAAGGAAGAGACATTCCCCAGCATCATGCTTACCAGAGTTCCTCTCCTCCAGCCTAACCCCACTGTTCAGTCAATAGCAAAGCAGAGGAAGGCTTAATATCTGTGTTTCTTACCACCAGGCAGTGATGTGAGCCACTGGTCTTGGCAGACTGCAGTGCTTTTAGGAGGAAGGCTCTTCTGCCCAGATGCCTTTGCTGAGCACTCAGCAATGAGTGGTCCTGTGGGGATGATGAGAGAGAACTGAGCCCTCTGTTCCTGATGGTCTTCCTTCCTTTTCTGAAGGCTGATGTCCCTCTCCCTGTTGCTCCCACTGGGAAGCACTAAGTGTCAAATCAGTACAAGTGTCTGTTGGTTGCTCTGAGGGGTGATTCATCACTCCAGTTTGGTGGCAGCATATTTATCCCCCCCCCAGCCCACCTGGCAAGAGAAAAGAGATAAATTGCTGTCATCTCTTTTTATGGAACATGTAATCAGGTGGTAACATGGAGAGGTGCCTCAGCTCAAAGTCATTCAGGATGAATTATTCATTCACTTAAAATGTCTTAAAAAGAAAGGGAAATTGTCTCCCTAATACATATCTCCTGACATTGCTGCAGTTGGGCATTGCTTGAGGAGCCCTGTTTTCATGCATAGCATGAAGTAGGGGCAGTTCCCAGGACCTTCTGCAGCTCGCTGATGGCTGACATCATAGTACTTCTGCACTGCTCCCAGGGAAGAAGACAAATGTCTCTGCTCAAAGTTTGGGAAGAGGCTCAAATGTTTCTCAGCATCCTCCTGAGGGCTCAGTTCTGAGTGTACTTAAGCCTTTCTGGACCTGATCTTTGCATGTGGGAGAATTTTAACTCCTCTACAGAGTCATCACTGAATGCTTCTTGCTTTTATACCCCTAGGAAGATCTGTCCCATGAAAGCTGTCCCCTCCACAAAGAAAACTTCTTCACAGTGAGCTCAAGAGGGCCACAGTTCTTGGAGGATGACCTCTTCTGAAAGAGCTTCAGAAACAAACATCTAACCACAGTTGTACCTCTGTCCTGCAGGAGCAGGGAACCTGGCTTTCTGGAGATTGGCTTCTTGCAGCTCCTCAGTCAGTGTGTGAGGACAAGTAATATTTCTATACAATTCCAATAATTCTAATATCCATGTTTTTGATTCCTCAGCTGGAACTGACTGAAGTTTGAGCTTTTTTATTTCTTTTCCCTAAACTGTCTTCTATAGTAAAAGGTCTCTTGAAGAAGGAAAAGTTTATATAATAGTCCTGAAAGAACATCTAGCAGCTTGTGGAAGCATGTCTGAGGCTGCTGAGTCACTGAAGCAGAATTAGGCATCTCCCATGGAACAGGCTCTCTACTGAGCTGTACTCATCTTGCCAAAAATTTCACTTCAGACTCTTTCTCAGTATTTTTAGCATTTTGCTGAAAAGTGTGTGTGTGTGGGGGTTACCTACTGGAAAAAGGCCTTTAATTAAATGTTGCCTGAAAAATGCTATTAATTGACAAATATGGATTTTTCATGATTCTGTAGTATTCTCCATCTGGTTCTTAGAAATAATAAACAGACCTTTTGAGGTTAGAACACGTTTTTGTTTGTGTATTGAAAAATATTGATTATGATTCTATGAAAAGTTTTGAAAGAACTGAAAATCAGCTCTTCCATTTCCCACCTCAGCTGACAAGGAGGAAGAAGATCAATCTTGATGCAGAGAATATTCCTCAGTATCCACTTTCTCCATGTAACCAATCTAATGCTCATCTTTTGCCAGAGTAATAACACTGGGAAGCAGAAGTTGCTGAGGTGGAGAAACACACTGTACCAGTATCACTGGAGAAGGATGTGGAAGACAACCTCCATGCACCCCAGTGGCTTTCAGGTAGGAGACACAACATATGATACACAGGTTATGTGGTGGTTTGTGCTGTGGGGAGAATGTCAGTCTGTTCCTAATGGCTGTGCAAACCCTTTAGGAATACCTTTGTGACACCTGGAGGTACCCCTGCCTACCTGCCTTCCTAATAAGCCTCCTCAAGGCTCCTGTTATGGTGTCCATCAACTCACACAAAAACTATGACAGGAAAGACAGAATTCAGAACACACAGTAATGTGTGTTACTTCCACACAGTACCAATACTGGCAGGACATCTGAAGGATCCTTGATCATAGTCAGCTGCAATGTTTAGTTCTGAGCAGTAAACTTTAAACCTGGATCCATCAGGATCCATCAGGAAACCTTGGAAAGGTCTCCCATCTCTCTTGATGCCATCTTTGGTCATTGTCAGCAAGCCATAATTGCTTGAAGTATTTTATGTACACCTGTCAGAACAGTTGCAAGTGGTGCTGCTTAGCACAGAGTGTGTCTTTCAATAGTGAGTACTCTCTGTGTGGCCTCCATGGCTGGAGGCAAATGAACCCTCTACCCTGAGGGAATGATAGGTTTTATCCCTGGCTTTTGAGTGGGAAAATTAAGGCAAGAAAAGCTACACAAGATACCTGTGAGAAAACCATATACAGTCCCCTGACATCATACGTGCTAAAGTCATTCTCCTCTCTCCACATTCTGGAGATTAAGGAACCAGTTATTGATGAAACTCTTTGTTTTAATGACCATTTTACTCTCTGTTGCTCTTTTGAGGAGGGGGGCTTCTTCATTTGTCCTCACTTTAAATCCAATAACAACAACAAAAAGAGCTAAATTACTTTCTGCTAAGAACAAGGTCGTGTGTCTGGAATCTGCTCTGTCCCAGAGAACTAGGACAGCTCCCCTTTGCCATGCAGGTAATTTGATTTACAAGGAATTTGTAAGATAAAGGTGAGTAAAGCATGAGCTTGTTATGTCCATGGAAAACTGAGTCCTCAGAAGAACACTGCTGAAAGATGTAGGGAAGGGAAAATGAGCAAACCCAAAGGAGAAGGGTTATAAACACATTAAGCTGGGCTTCCCTGCTTCAGTGTTTGGAGCTGTCTCTGCTATAAATTGTATTGATTAAGAAACTTATTGGAGCTACCTGCTGCTATCAGTTACTTTCCACTTACTTATTGCTTGTTTTACCTGCTGGTCAGTCGATAGTCTAATAGAACTGAAGCCCCAAGTCATCTTAACCTCGAGTTCATGAGAGCTGGAGAGCAGGAGGAGCTGATTTCCACTACTGCTGTTTCCTACTGGAAAGGGAAACAACTCACGTGGCTCTAGGGCTGGGCTGCTGCTTGTGTGTGGAACTGGGAGTGGAGAAGTCTGTGGACATGTGGAATAGGAGAAATCCTACAACATGCTGTGGAGTTCTGTGACAGGCAGTTCTCAGCACATTGTCCCATGGTGGAGCTGCCAGTCCTGTCCTCTGCAGCATGTCTGAAGCTGGCTATGCCTCCAGAGCCTGACACCCCAGAGCAGGCAGAGCTGGTGTCAGGGACTGAAATGATGCTGTGGAAGAGGTAGGATGGGAGATTCTTAGGAGGACAGCAGAATTCTCCATCTTTTCCACCCAACGCTGCACTCACTCTGCTAAGTGAGGGGAAATCTGATCTAACTTGTTTAATTTCATGGTGAAAAGGAGGGGGAAGCAATAGCACCACAAGACCATGAATGTCAGCAGCCCTTCTGCTGTTCTGGAGTCTCTTTGTAGCTCCCTTTTATACCTTGCAGTGATTCCTCTGTAGCCTGCAACTCTTGACCCTTCAGGCTCTCTGATGGTGAAGGAAATGATGCCTGTTTTTTCTGATGCTTTATATAGATCTATCTATATATAAAAGATTAAAAAATAAAGCAGAGCCTAGCTCCTCTTCTCCAAATTCAGACCTCTGGAATCAGAGCAGCCCACAGGATTTTCTTGGCAACAACCCAATAAAATAAATGGGGAATGAACATCCAAGTTGTTGAAAAGGCTTTGAAAATTTCAGCCTAAGTCCTTAAAAGTCTCACTGCTGTGACTTCAGGTCAGCTTGGGCTCTTGACTTCACTAACCACTTTAAAACTACCTCGAATTTCACATCTTTTATCCTATGGGATTTTTCTTTCTTTGCAGTTTTTTTTTCTCTGACCCTTCATAAATCCTTTTCCCCCCACCTGCTTCTTGCACACAACCAGCCAGCCAGAGACTCAGGGCAGGGACAATGTGAGGGCATGCCTGGTTCAGATATATGCCCCTGGCATGTCCTGCAGCCAGATCACCTCAGGCTGTTGTCAGTTCTTGCACAGTAAGCAAAATTGGGCTGGATGACTGAAAGAACCCTGGAGTTTGTAGGAAACAGCGTTGGGACCCTGCTTTGGCAGGGGGTTGGACCTGATGATCGAGCTCCCTTCCATCCCCTCCAGTTCTGTGGTTCTGGGAACCTGTCTGCTTTGTCTGCACAAGGCCCTGAAGTGTGACACCAACTGGTTTGGCCCTACTGTTGCCATGTTGTGTGTGGAATCAGTTGAAGATCTGGTGTCTCTGCTCATGTGTTGCCTGTTTCCATGGTATTTACTGTGAATTTGGCATTATTTCATCCCCTTTCTCCAACCCTGGGGATCCTAGAGGAACGAGATGCCACAAGATATCTTGTTGCATTTAGAAGGCAATCCCTGTCTCTCAGTTGTGGTGAGGAGCTTGAGCAGTTGACCCACATGCAACCTAAAGGCTCAGAAGGCAGAAAGCAGCAGAGAGTCCTTGTTTATAAAAGTATCCTGTTTGTTAAGCCAATCTGATGAGTTATGCAGTGTCATGGCTTAGATTTGAGTTCAAGGGACTGAAAGATGTTGTAAAAAATGCTGGCTGCCAGAAGCCCTCTTGCTTCTAGTGATCTTGGGCACCCAGACACTGATACCATGAAGAGGTGGGGAGATCTGAGTACTTTCTAGAAACAAATCCCTTGAGGGCATTTGTCAGCAGGTTTCTGAATTGTTAGTCATGCTTGTAAAACATCAGGCTTTGTGCTGACTGTGTGAGCACTGGTGTCAGTGGGACTTTGGAGGATGCTGTGTGGGCTAATACAAGCCGAGCTGGGAGCTGCAGCATTACTCCTTGGCTGAAGCAGTGTCCTCACAGGCTCTTGGAGGCAGCTACTGTGTCTGAAGTGTGCTCTTAGCAGGGCTGTGTAACTGCATTTTTTGACCCAAAGACTAGAGATCTCAGGGCATTTCTACTTTGAGGGCACTGGTTTTAATTTCTTGTGTTGTGACCAGGGCTCAGTAGGGTGCAAAGGGGCTGGCAGCCCAGCTCAACTTGCCCTATATACTTTTAACCAGATGTATGGGGCCCACAGCACAAGGAAGATGTGGGACTGCTGGAGAGGGGTCAGAGGAGCCACAAAGATGATCAGAGGGCTGGAGCAGCTCCCCTACGGAGAGAGGCTGAGGGAGCTGGGCTGGTTCAGCCTGGAGAAGAGAAGGCTGTGGGGGGACCTCATTGCAGCCTTCCCATCCCTGAAGGGAGCAGAGAAACAGGAGGAGAATCAGCTTGTTAAAGGGCAGAGACTGGCAGGACAAGGGGGATGGATGAAGCTGAAGGAAGGAAGGGTTAAATTGGATATTAGGGGGAAGTTCTTTCCAGAGAGAGTGGTGAGGGGCTGGAATTTTTCAGCCAACACTTCTGTATGCACCACCATAGCCTGACTATTTGAGTCAGTTTTACTGTTAAAGCTTGGGTTTTTTGGTACATAGAATTTGAATAGTCTATTTCCACTATTCCCATTGCAGGATAGACATTTCTACCACACTAACTCCCTGGGACTCAAACAGTCCTGGCAGGACAAGGGGCATGGAGTGAGGCTGAAGGAGGGAAGGGTTAGATGAGATATTGGGGGGAAGTTCTTTGCAGAGAGAGTGGTGAGGGGCTGGAACAGGCTGCCCAGAGAGGGGGTGGGTGCCCCATCCCTGGGGGTGTTCAAGGCCAGGTTGGATGGGGCCCTGGGCAACCTTGTGTAGCTCCAGGCCTGGAGGTTGGTGTCCCTGCCTGTGGCAGGGGGTTGGAGCTCTGTGATCCTTGGGGTCCCTTCCAACCCACACCAGTCTATGATTCTGTGATTCCTTTTCTCCTGGACTTTCATATCAAGGGCTCTTGTGTTGTTTCCTACTTGAGAGATGGCTGCATTTTAGTTACATGAACAAAAAGGGACTTTTTAATGGAAAAAGCTGAAGATGAGTATATGTATTACAAAGAGATATTATTTAGCATTCAAAAAAAAAAAAAGGCAGTCTTATTCTGGGGTGGCAGGAAGTTGTTTTCACTTGTTAGAGTGTGGTATGAACTCGTTAATTTGATGGTGTGTGTATATAAGTGCTATCTTTCTATTTAAAATTGTGACAGATTCACCCCCAGACATCTCACAGTTGCTGCTCAGCTTCACATCTTTGCATCCTGAAAAGTCATTGTGACAAAGGCAACTGAACTCAGGATTGCCTGGGCCAAAATTAATCTCTCTTCACACGTGTTCTGAAGGAGTTTGCTGAGATCCTTTATGAGCAAGCTCCTTCATGAGGTAAGGACAGCACACAGAGCAGCATCTCTGAACCTGCCCTTCAAAGGGGGATGAAATGCTCATGTGGAAGAATACACTGGTTGGCAAACATGTCTTCTGCCAGCTCATTTTGCTGAGGGTGTGTATCTCTCAACTGCCACATTAGAATTGCAATGCCTGGAACAGATCCTGGAATTCCAGCCATGAGCTGTAGTCCTTTGACCTCCTCCAGATTCTGTTTGGATTACTCCTGCCAGTTTTCCCAGGCAGCCAGAAAGTAAATAAATGCTCCCCCCAAGGTGGGGAAAGGTTATATTTGCATAAAGTGGCCAGTGTAAATTTCTCCTGTTTGTTGTCACCTCCTCCTCCTCTCTCCAACTGGGAATTCCAAGGCTGAGAGAAATGTCAGCTGGAAATAGCACTTCAGTGTCAGCAGTTCATCTCTTCCTGCTATTTCCCTGTAGCCACTTTGTGCTGCTCTTTACCACGTGGATGAGCCAACTGCCTCTTGTGTGAGCCTCTTGTCACTGGGCTCTTCTGCTGTTGCTTTTCTTAGAGTCTTGACTTTCCTTTTACATTTTGTGTTTGTAAATGGAATTCTTCTCAACTCTTAAGTCACTGTGCTGAAATGGGTGTGTGAACCACAACCTTACATCACACTCTGGGTCTAGCAGAGCTCACCTTTCAAAACATTAAATGTCCAGTAAGAGCTCCTGCTCCAAAGGTGCCAGGAATGAAAGATGTTCCTGGCCTGAAACCTCCCCATGGAGCCCACCCTGGGGCTCCCTCAGGGCTTTCCTAGCCAAGGGAATGGTCCTAACAGCACCTTAGGTCTCTCTCTGGGTGTACCAGTGACCACTTTCAAAGACTTACCTTCAAATGGCAAATGGCAGCAACAGCTCCCACACAAAAGGTGCCAGGACTGAAAGATGTTCCTGCAGCACACGCACCCCACACCCCCACCAAAACCTTGCTGCACAAGCAAAACACACTCTAAAGCTTCAGGATGAACTGAGAGGGGAAATAAACAGAATCACAGGGTTGGAAAAGACCTTTAAGATCATCAAGTCCAACAGCTCCTGTCCTGTGCTAAACCAGATCCCTATGTACCTGATCTACCCTTTTATTAAACACATCCAGGGGTGGGGACTCAACCCCCTCCCTGGGTGATTGAGCCACAAAGAAAACTGAAACACCATCAGGGTCTATGACAAGCAGGAAAAAAGCAAACAGGGAAAGAGAACTTCCTAAAAGTAAACATGGAAAGAACACTTCTGTGATTGCCAAGCCAGTGAAACAGTCCCAAAGGTGCTTTACATCACTCTCTGGGTCTACCTGAGCTGAGAATTGGATTATCCTTTGGGAACTGGCATGCAGGGCAGGCTGAGCATCTGTAGGTGGGCAGGCAGCGTTTGCAAGTGTGTTTATCTCTAGAGCTCCCAGCAATGTTTATAGCTCAGGAAGGGTGTAAATCTCCTTGGATTCAAGTCCTTGGTGGATAATTATTCCCTCCTTTTCCTGCCCTCACTCCCCAAGCCCTCCTGCCCTGGCTATGAGACACTGTTCACAGACTATAAATAGATGTGATGCTGTGCTTAACGTGGAGAGACACCTTGTAATCAGGTGAGGCACAGGGTGGGAGGTGAGACACAGGGTGGGAGGCAGCGTGCCAATTCCTCCTCCTTCCCACATACAGTCAGCCCCTAAAGCCTCCTTTCACTCTCATCTGTGGGAAGCTCATTTCTTCCATTTCCCCTTAAAATGACTTGTAAGCCTCTAAAGCCTGGAGCAGGGCAGCTGCGTGTTCGGAATCCTAAGGTGCTGTCCCTAAGAGGAGAACGTGGCAGGGAGCAGGGGGGAAAGCCATGCCACTCTAATTCCACATCAGGACTGGCTTGGTTCTTGTGGCTTATGAGGCTATCAAAGCCTCTCTCTTAATTACAGCCACAGCAATCAATCTTTCTTCTTGTTCATTATGCTTTCAGCCAGGGTTTGCAGTATTTTTATTCTTGAGGCCTCAGGAGAACGTTCAGCTCATAAGGAATCCCAACCAAGCCTGGTGACTGGTAGGGGTTGTGCCTGGAGGACTTCATTCCTGCCCTGTGGCTGGAGGAATAGTGTGGGACAGTAAAGCTTGGGACACCTGACTCTCTGAGATGTGGTTCTATTTTGCATGATGAAGGTCCATGGAACAGGCCCTGTGCCTGGAGAGACAGGCAGGGCTCTGCACTGCCTGGATGCGACCAGCTGAGTTCCCAGAGCCCTTGCAAGGCAGCAGGCAGTGGTTCCAGGGCATTATGATGGGGCTGAGTGTAACATATCAGGTCATTATGGCATTATCTCTTCATTACACACAAAGTGCTGCTGGAGCTCAGGGAGGAGTGCAGGGACAGAGATGGAGAGGAGGGAAGCGGCTCATTACCTGCCCAGAGGAATCAAGCTCAACATCTCTTTTTCTCAGGCTCTGCCATCACCTGCAAAGTACAAGTTTGTTAGAAATTAGGGCTTGGCTCAAGGCCAGCTCTGTGTATCATGTGTGCATGTGCTGATACAGGAGTAAAGTGTGTCACCTACACACACCTCCACCCCTGCACTGGGCAATGCACATCTTGGATGCTTCCAGAATGTGGGAACAAGCATCTTCCCTTCCATCACTGTCCACACACGTACCAAAACATGTTCTTGCACCCACAGACGTGTTGTTCTCCTTTACAGCTCTGCTTACACCCACACCCAACACCCTTACGTGTACCAGTTCTCTCCTGTGCTTACCCTCCTAGCAGAAAGTGTGCACAGCAACTGCACTGAGCCTGCTCCCTATGGACAGGGAGTTGTGTCTCTCCTGTATTCATAGAATCCCAGACTGATCTGGGTTGGAAGGGACCCCAAGGATCACAGAGCTCCAACCCCCTGCCACAGGCAGGGACACCAACCTCCAGGCCTGGAGCTACACAAGGTTGCCCAGGGCCCCATCCAACCTGGCCTTGAACACCCCCAGGGATGGGGCACCCACCCCCTCTCTAGGCAGCCTGTTCCAGCCCCTCACCACTCTCTCTGGAAAGAACTTCCCCCCAATATCTCATCTAACCCTTCCCTCCTTCAGCTTCACTCCATCCCCCTTGTCCTGCCAGTCTCTGCCCTTTAACAAGCTGATTCCCCTCCTGTTTCTCTGCTCCCTTCAGGGACTGGGAGGCTGCAATGAGGTCCCCCTGCAGCCTACTCTTCTCTTCTCCTTATTCATCCTTCTCTGCTCACTCTGTCTGCAGAACTGCTCCTGCACAGATAAATTCACCAACACAATCTGCTCCTGCTTTTCCCTCCCATCCAGTTTCCCCTCATCCCAGTTCCCCCAGTCCTGCTGCCATGTGCTGGGGCATGCTCACAGGGAGCATTGCATCTTGCCTGTTATTCTGGATGAAGTGTGGCAAACAAACTCCTGGTGATCTCTTAGCTCACTGCTCAGCTGCTGGATGTTGTCTGCAGTGACTCTGCAGCACTCCTCATCCCTGCTGCTCTCCCTCTTCGGACATGGATCAGGAGGCCATTAATTTGTTTACTCTGTGCTGGCCCCAGCCTCACAGACTTCTTGCTGGACAATATATCAACAAAAAGCATTTGGCAAGATTTATAGGGCTGTTGCTGCCACCTGTGGACTGTGGAAAGTAAAAAATGTCCTTTCTGAGGCAATAAAATATAAAAGGGAACCCAATTTCTCTCCAGGGTTGGAATCACCATGTCTGACAATGCTGTAAAACACACAGTGCTACTGCACAGGGGGGAGAGCTGGAGTAAAATGCTGCCTTTGGAAACCTCATTCATTGCAGAGCTGGGATGTGGGATTCACTGAGATGCAAGACAGGAAGGGTCTTGGGTGGAGACAGTCTCCTTCAGCCCTTCTGTTCCCTGGAAGGACAGAAATCCCTCCGCGAGCTCTGCATGGATTTCCTGAGACTGGTTTTTGTTTCACCCAGCTAAATCAGAGTACTCTGAGCGTGCAGAGCGAAGGCTGCTCCCTCCTTCATGAAATAAATCAGCTTGGCTTAATTGGCTCACAGAATGATCAAGCCCATGAAGCTGAATGAAGGAGTTTCCAGGAGTTAAACTCCACCGATTAGAAATCAGGGCTGATAGACCTGAATCCTTCTCTTTGTGCCAGAGACTATGGGCTTTGTGCAAAGACTTTAGGGAGCAAATAACACTTCTCAGGTGGTTAATTCCCACTTGTGTATCTTCCTGCTTGTCCTTTGTTTTGCCTGTACCTATGGGTGTGCTGCTCTGTGCATCTCTGGCACTGCTGCTGTAGAGAAACTCTCCCTACAACAGTTTGATTTAACTTGCACTGTGATAGGGGAGCCCTATATTTCTAAAATCTATCTGAGGCAAGGGAGAGAGGAAGGTGGTGTGTCAGGGAGGGATAGAAAATGAAGGAGAGATGAGAGAGATGTAGCTGTCGGGCTCAGTCGTTCCCCTGGGTATGGAAGGGAAAGAGATGTGATGTTCATGCTAGAAATACAGTGTAGGAACTGCATTGCCTCATCCCCTCTGCACTGTACTCAGCAGAGCGTGTGTGCTCAGCAAAGTTAGGGCAGCCTGGTGGGAGAAGCATTTTCTCTGGGTCCTTTTCACTTCGTGTCAACATTTCCAGTTGTTAGTGAAATCAGATCAACTCGGGACGGGGACGTCTCGCTGTTCAGCTCTGGGAGGGCAGTAGGAGGAAGAAAAAGGATACAGGGCAAGGCTGAGATTGCTGTCCTGCTCTCCAGGCTGACTCGTGGAGGTACAGCCTGGTCTTGCTGTGTAAGCACTAACCCCTGGCTCTGCAGTGGCAGCTGTGTCCCAGCTGCCTTGTGTTTGGCTGAGCTGGATGCTGGATGCCCCTTGTAGATCAGGCAGTTTGTGTTATGGGGGGGCTGGAGGAAACAGGCGGTGGGTCTGTCCCTCATTCTGTGTGACATCTTGGGAAGTTCAGTGTGAGAGGGCAGTGAGATCCCCTTCAGCTGAGACAGGGAGGGGAGGGGTGGTTACCAGCAGCACACCTTGTCTGAGCAGAGTACTCCAGTAAGTGGTTTCAGGGGTGTGGAGTCTCCATCTCTGGAGAGATTCCAGCCCCGTCTGGACGCCGCCCTGTGCAATATGAGCTGGGGAGCTGCTTTGACAGGGGGTTGGACCCCATGAGCTCTCCAGGTCCCTTCCAACCCCTGGGATTCTGTGGTTACTTGGACTGCATTTGTGGATGCAGACCCTTCCCTGAGTCGGGGTGCTGTAATCTCTGGCAGCTCCCAAGAGCACAGTGATCAAATTTTGAACAGACGCGATTCTGGATTCATGGCTTTGGTTACCTCTACCAGCAGGCCAGGGTTCCTTTGATCCTCAGCACTGCACGTCATTATTAGCTTTTTTCTTTCTCCAGTGGGTTCCTTCTTTGATCAATAAGTTTATTTTCTGAAATATTCTTAGATCCTTCTTAATCTGGTTTCAGAGAATCACAAGGTTCAACCATTCCCATCCTAAGCTACCACATCCCTGAGCACCTCATCTTCCCTCTGTTAAACACACCCAGGGAAGGTGACTCAGCCCCTCCCTGGGCAGCCTGTGCCACAGCCCCACAACTCTGTCAGGGAAGAACTTTTCCCTCCCATCTGCTCTGACCCTGCTCTGGGGCAGCTTGAGCCCATTGCCCCTTGTCCCATCTCCTGTCCCCTGGCTGAAGAGACCATGGCCCGCCTCTCTGCACCCTCCTGGCAGGGGAGGTGGGGAGAAGGTCTCCCCTCAGCCTCCTCTTCTCCAGGCTGAACACCCCCAGCTCCCTCAGCTGCTCCTCAGAGGATTTGCCCTCCAGCCCCTTCCCCAGCCTGGTTGCCCTTCTCTGGACTCACCCCAGGACCTCAATGTCCTTCTTATGGTGAGGAGCCCAGAACTGGACCCAGCACTCAAGGTGCAGCCTCACCAATGCCCAGTACAGGGGCACTATGACCTCCCCAGACCTGCTGGCCACACTGTTTTTGATACAAGTCAGGATGCCATTGGCCTTCTTGGCCAGCCAGGCACACTGCTGGCTCACATTCAGCCTGCAGTCAACCAAATTTCAATTTTTTTTTTAAGGTTTCAAATGCTTTGTATCCAACGAGGGCATAATATGCACCAGTGCTGAACAAGCCATGTAGCATGGAGTATGTGTCCCATTCTATCCTAAGAAATCTCTAGAATATGGACCATATAGGCTAAATTTTCACGTGATCACAAGCTATGGCCAGACGGTTCGAAAGAGGTAAGCACCCCCTTGATCTTTCAAAGCTGAACTGTTTAGAAATTCTGACTCATGGTGTGATGAACTGCATCTCCTTGCTATCTCCTCCCTAGCTTTTTCCACAGTCTGTGTTCTATACATTGCAGAATCCCAGGGGTTGGAAGGGCCCTGGAGAGCTCATGGGGTCCAACCCCCTGCCAAAGCAGCTCCCCAGCTCAGATTGCACAGGGCGGCGTCCAGATGGGGCTGGAATCTCTCCAGAGATGGAGACTCCACACCCCCTGGGCAGCCTGTCCCAGGGCTCCCTCACCCTCACTGGGCAAAAGTTCTTCCCCAGGTTGCTGGGGAACTCCCTGTGCTCCAACTTGCAGCCATTGCCCCTTGTCCTGTCCCCACAGACACTGAAAAGGGGCTGCCCATTTCCCCTGCATCCCATCCTTCAGATATTGATAAACATTAATCAGGTCCCCCCTTAATCTTCTTTTCTCTGAGTGAGTCTCAGCTCACTCAGCCTTTCCTCACAGGGAAGATGCTCCAGGCCACTTTGGGAAATGCACAATGAAAGGCTGGTCCCCACTGGCTGTGAAACATGGGAACGTTTTGACACAGCAGCCGCTGTGTAGTGGGTAAGGGTGTTGTATACGGCACTCCTAACATCAGACAAAGGCAGTGGTATGAGTATTATCTGGGAAATAAAAGAACCCTTAAAAACAAAGGACAGAGAGGTGAAAGCACAGATTGAAAGCACCATTTTCTTGTTTGGAGAAACCCCTTTTTTCCATGAAGATCCCCTTCTTTATTCCCCCCTGGTTCTTCTTATCATCTCCCAACACCGTTATCTCCCTATTCTATCGGGAACCTGCTCTGGGGTTTATTCTTTACTATGCAAGCTTGTCATGTCTGTGTTTAATGAAGTTTAATTATCTTCTGAGATTCGATGAATAATTATAAATCTCTTCAAGATGCAATCACAAGCACTTCATGGTTCATTAACGGTGGAAAATCAATTGTAATTCACATAATCCCTCTCTCCTGACCAGCCGTACGCTGTCCCCCCTGTGCACCTTGTTGTTCCTCCCTCGTTTCCACACTGGAGAATACATCCATTATTTTCCTATGAAACAAGTTAGTGTTCAGCCAGGGTAAGGGCAAAGAATCAGGGAATGCTGGAAGTGGGGAATGGGAGCCTGGAGAGCCAGGCTAGGTAAGCCTACAGGTGAACTCTGTCTCATGCTGCGGGTGCTTTGGAGGTACCATGAGCTCCAGATTGTGGGTTTGGAGACACTCAGCTCCAGGAGTGCAGCTGGCTCCCTTTGGGAATTCCCTTTGTCCATATATGTCTTGTTTTCCTCTTGATCCAGTCTTCATTTGAACACAAGTTACACTTTCCCCTGCTGAAAATCTCCAGAGATCCATGAGCTTTTGCCCTGTTTGAAAGGGACTGAAAGGGGTTTTTTTTCGGTCGGGGTTTTTTTTTTGGTGGGACTGAAAAAGCTGGAGGTGTCAGCCCTGAAAGCTCTTCAGTGCTATCTTTAACTTTCTCAACAGCAAGCAGCATGTGAACCCAGCTGCACAGTCATCCTGGAGTGACCTTTCTAATTGAAACTCTTTAACCTTTCTGCACAATTATAGCCACAGAATTTTACAGGATGCAGAAAAGAGGGTTGGGTTTAATTTCTCTTTTTTTTTTTTAATATATATATATATATATATATATATAAAGGTTAAAAGATTGAAAAAGAAAAAAGAAAGTGAGATAGAGGAAGAGGGATGGAAATTACTGCAGTTGAGTTGCAGTTTCCAGCAGCCCCAGGAGAGCTCTGCAATGAAGATGACATTTCCATACAATTGACATTTCCCGGCTGGAGCAGTCCTCTGATTTGCAGCTGCTTGTGTGCAAAGACCATCATGAAGAGGATCATTTAGTTCCTCATATTCATCAAATGGGATTTAATTTTCCAACCATCCCCACATACCCCACATCTCCTTTCCAGAACTGGCACAAGCTCCAAACTCTGCCTTTCCTTCTCCTTTGTAGGGATGACCTTTGCCAGACCTCCTGCTTTTTCAGCCATCTGTGGAGGCTTGCAGAAGGGAGAACTTGTTTTTACTGCAAAGATGGATAGGAACAATGGCTCTCATGATGCCAACTTCCAGTTTTGGAAGTGAGTTTCTGTATATTTTTCCATTTTTTTGTAAGTTTGCATGTTTGTGTTGGTGTGCATGGCTCTTCTTGGCAAAAGTATGGCACTAGGAGGACTCCCCTTGGAGCACAGCTTTGTGGCTTTTGGGGTCTGCAGGCTCATCTATGTATGTCATCATCTGTAAGAGGCTGGAAGCCTCTTACAAGTCCTTCATAGGTGATCATAGAAACACAGACTCACAGGGGTTGGAAGGGATCTGGAGAGCTCATGGGGTCCAACCCCCTGCCAAAGCAGCTCCCCAGCTCATATTGCACAGGGCGGCGTCCAGACGGGGCTGGAATCTCTCCAGAGATGGAGACTCCACACCCCCTGGGCAGCCTGTCCCAGGGCTCCCTCACCCTCACTGGGGAAAAGTTCTTCCCCATGTTGCTGTGGAACCTCCTGTGCTCCAAAACTGGTATTAAGTACGTAACAAGAGAGTTTGGGATATATTAATGGTCATAGTTCTACTGCACATCCCTTATCTAGAAGAGAACCATATCACCACCAGGTAGACAGTGGGTAACAAGTCCTTCTCCCACAGATGAAGAAGGGATAGAAGGTGTCCTCAGCCACTCTGACCTACAATTTCCCAGTCAGTCTCCCATACAACACTTCCTCCTCAGCACAGGTCGCTGTGGAACAGAGCAGCTTTCCTTCCAGATTCTAGAGACTTTTCCAAGGTGCATGTGTCAAACTGGAGATGTACCTTCCCTGACACTACACCGCTTTGGATCTGCTTAATTCACTTCAGATGAGTAGGATATGCATCTTCAGCTGAATTATTCCTCTTCAATAAATATGTTGCTGCAGTAATCAATTGGCACATAATTAACAAACAATAACTATCTTATTAAATCTGAATGAAATGCAAATGCAATTCAGGTTCATTTAGATCCCTGGTGATGAGTTCCTTTGCTTCCCCTTCAGCCATCACTCCTCTTGAACACGAGCTGCCAGGGTGGCTGTCTCTACCTTCCATAACTGGTGTGCTGCCTGTGAGGGCAGCGTTGGACCCGTGTTTGTTTCATGCACCCCTCGTGCTCGCCCAGCGAGTCACTGTGGGCAAAGCTGGATGTCCTGGTTTTGGTCAGGATGGAGTTAACTTCTTTTACAGCAGCGGATGGAATGCTGTGTTTGGGTGTTACAATGAAAGCAGTGCTGATAACACCCTGATGGGTTTAGTTGCTGTCAGACAGTCAAGGACTTTCCCAGCTGTTCATATTTCTCTATTCATGAGAAAGGAGGGGATGAAGCCAGGACAGGTGACCCAAACTGGCCAAAGAGAGTATTCCATGCCAATCACATCCTGCTCAGTGTAAAGGGGGCTGATGGGAGGAGGAGGGGGCGGCTCCAGGACGCGTGGTTTTTGGGGAATGGTCGGGTTCCGGGGCAGCTCTGGGTGGCACGGCCTGAGCTGTGGGTTTGGTGAGAAATTGCCTTGGGTATCAACAGTTCCAGAGATTTTTCACTCTAAAGTCCTGTCAGCATTGTTATATTTTATCTTTCTGCTATTCTAGTGCACTATCCTTATCCCAACCCACGGGCTTTTGGTTTCTTGGGTTTGGGGTTGTTATTTGCCCCTTCCTTTTCCCTTCCCTTCCCTCACACCCCCCCTACTTCTCCCTCTCCTCTTTTCCTTTGAAGAGCAGGCAGCTGCCTGGATCTCGACTCTCAGCCGGGGTAAAACCACGACACCGGATCAATTCGCTCAGCAGCTGTAGGCCACAAGGCACGGAGCTTCTATTAACCCCCTGATCCCGATGCTTTCCTGCCGGGGCTCTTCAGACAGCACAGAGATCAAGGCCAGCCTTTCCCTTTCACTCCTTGCCACCAGCTCTGCCCCAACCTGTGGCTGTTCCCTGCCTCAGTCGCTCTCCCCAGCGCTTTGCTGGCGCGTAGCTGCAGCACTTCCCGCGATGGAAGCCGCAGCTGCCGTGTGCGTGCTCACTGCTTGCCCTGACAGCCCTCTGTCCCTTCCTGCAGCTGCTCCCCTGCTTACCTCTCCAAGCTGGGCTTTCTGATCATCTCTGCTCACAGAGAATGAGGGCAGAGAGATGCAGCTCCTGGCTGGGAGCTGTGGAGTTGCTGGGAGCCCTGATGGGTGGAGGAGGATAAACTAAAGACCCCAGCACCTGGGTGAAACAGCATTTGGATAATGTTGCTGGCCTGATCGAATCTGAATTCAGGTGTTTACAGCTGTGTGCTGTGCTGTGGGATTTTGGCTTGCATGACACAAATTAGAACCATAGAATCATAGAATCACCTGGGCTGGAAGAGACCCTTTAGATCATCAAGTCCAACCCCAGCCTAACCCTGCCCAGCCCACCTCTAGATCCTGTCCTTCAGCACTTCATCCACACACCTTTTAAATCCCCCTAGAGATGGTGACTCCACCACCTCTCTGGGCAGCCTGTTCAACACCTGACAACCCTTTCAGTACAGAAATTCTTCCTGAGCTCTGACCTAAATCTCCCCTGGTGCCATTTCAAGCCATTCCCTCTCCTCCTGTCACTTGTCACCCAAGAGAAGAGACCGACCCCGACATCTCTGCAGCCACCTTGCAGGCAGCTGTAGGGAGTGATGAGGTCTCCCCTCAGCCTCCTTTCCTCCAGACTATAAAGCCCCAGCTCCCTCAGCTGCTCCTCACAGGACTTGTGCTCCAGACCCTTCCCCAGCTTTGTCACCCTCCTCTGGACACGCTCCAGCATCTCAATGTCCTTCCTGTAGTGAGGGGCCCAGAACTGGACTCAGCACTTGTGGTGCAGCCTCACCAGAGCTGAGTGTAATGGAACAATCCCTGCCCTGCTCCTGCTGGCCACACCATTCCTGACACAGGCCAGGATGCCCTTGGCCTTCTTGGCACCCGGGCACACTGCTGGCTCGTGTCCAGCCAGCTCATGTCCACCAACACCCCCAGGTCCTTCTCCAGGGAGCTCTCCAGCCTCCTTGGGACACATCTAAGTCACAGTTGTCCTAAATTGCTGTGTAACATTGGTATGCAGCACCCATAACGCACAGTTTCAGCTGAGAAATGGTTGTGTTCAGTGGTGAATGAGCTGATCTTTACTTGGTGTCATCCAGGGCATCGAAGCAATACCTGAGGCACTTGAGTTTGTTTCTGCCTTGGCCAATAATCTTCTTTAATACCTTGAACAAGTAATTTAATCTCTCAATGCTTTCATTTTCCTGTTTATGAAATGGCTATAATGATACACGCTTTCTGCATAAAAAGTTTCCATATATTTTGCTGAAAAGAGCTGGGCCAGACTAGGTTTTTCTTTAATATCCTCTTGTTTGATGTTTTGCTAAAATAAAAGACGCTACAGATGAGATGATTAGATACAAGTTTGATAAGTGTTGACAGATTGTTATTAGCAAGAAAGCCACTGGAAAGCATTCCTTGCAGATTTTGGCCATGACAGGCAAATTCTTTCCCATAAATGTACCTCCCAAATCTTGCTGGAGCACAGGTTACCTTTTGACCCTGCTTACACTGAGAGAATTGATGACTGACAGAGAACTTAATTATTCAGGAGAGGAGCTGAAGATGGGAATGGGATGCTGTAGGTAATTGTGCTTCAGTTACACAGAGTCACAGTCTGATGAGAGGTATTCCTGTTGTCTTAAATGTGAAGAGTGAAACTAAATTGCCTCTGAACTTCCTTCAGAGCAGCGATATGCACTCATAGAATGACAGAAATACTTTGCTATCTTTTAGAGAAGAAGTGCCAAGCAAAATGGAAGCTTCTTGCCTTTAAGTTCCCAAACTAGGATCTCTAGTTTTTAATGAATTGATGGCTCAATTCCTGGCTAAGGAAGGTAGTCCAAGAGCACGTCTCAGACACTTCTTGATTCCTCCTGCTGATTTAGGCCTGATTCTCCACGCAGAGGAGCTGAGGAGGAGGAGTTCATCACTGGTTTTAATGGAGCATGGGCAAACCCTTTACAGAAGGAGGCTTTGATTACTGTGCAGCAATGGAAAGGGTCACTTACAGGGCCAGGATGATTCAACAGTGCTGTTTCAGACAGAAATCCATGTATGCTTTGTCTGCAGACTGTGCAGAGCCCAGCACTCAGGATCCACCAGACTCATGGTGCATATGCTGTGAGGAGTATAAACTGGCATTGGGCCATTGATCTTTAACAAGAGCAGACTTAAAGCTACTCAGGATCTGGTCTAGGGTGGTAAACTGAAAAAAATACGTACTTTTGTCCTTTATGACACTCTCTGTGTCTGTAGGAAATCTAACAACTGCCCAGACTGCACCCTGGCTTTTGGGGACGGTCTGTGCTAAACTAAAGGAGTGATTTCATACTCTGTCATAGTGGTCCAGGCTCATTACTGAGCAGAATGCCATCTAGTGCATGCCAAGAATCTTGTTTACTTTTCTTTTTTTTCTTTTTTTTTTTAAAGAAATTTTAATCTCAGCACTTTAATGCACTTGCAAGACATATGGGAGATGAAACAGAGGAAGCCACAGGGGGCTCGGGTGGTGAAAGAACTGGCTTATGCTTATCCAAACAGGGTATTATTGCCAATGGAAAATGCAAGGGGCCAAATGCAGGGTCTGCCCAAAAGCATCAGAAGAGTCCAGAGCTGAAAAAAAAAAAAAAAGAAGTTGTAAAACATATTTGTTTTCCCCAGTCCTGGAGCTGTCTGCCAAGCTGCTGAGTGGGAAGCTGCTCAGGACTCCTGTAATGTATGCAGGTTGCCCTGTGAAGGTCTGTGTCCTTGCTTCTGGCCAGGCTGGAGCTGGGTGTGTGAGTAGAAAGAAAAAGAGAGAGATGACCTTCCTTCCCTGCCTCTAATTTTGCTGATGACACCCCTGAATGTATCCCACCAAGGGGAGCAGCCTCTGAACCCATTTCCTTACTGCTTTTTACCTGCTTTCATCATTTTTAGCAAGGTGAGATAGGGGCACCAGAGCTTCACTCCCAGTGGTGGCAGTTCACACCTGCTTTGCCCTGACATAAACTGGGATACAAGAACAAGGCCAGTAAGAGGTAGGAGATTGCCCTACATCCTGGAGGTTCCCTGTACTGCAGGCTCTTGTCTTGCTCTTCTGTGGGGAGGAGAGGTGAGGGGTGACTTGTGTTAAGTGAGGGAGCTGCTGTTTGGGAATCATCGCTGTTACAGATAGATGTTCCTGAAATAGAAGCAGATCAATTGATTCATAAGTAATTAATGCATCCCCCTCCCCTTGGGCAACTGGGAATCTATAGCTCAGGAATTAGATAACACAGCTCAGCTCTGTTGAGCTGAGAAAATATCAGCCCTTGTGTTCCTTGTGGCCTTGCCCATGCTGCTGTGAGCACCACCTTCTCCAGTGCAGAGACCTCCCCTTCTTTGTGTTGGGAGCCCTGGCAGTTATCTTCTCAGTGAGATGGAGCACCTCTGTTGGTAGCTGCTGCAGAGTTCTGGGTTTAGCTGGATGGATGGATGGATGGGCTGCGTGCCCCTGGTGCTGCTGCAGCCGCCTCACCTTTCCCTGTTTGATAAGGGCACTCTCTGTATCGCTGCCTGCAGCAGTGTGCAGAGTGAAACAGCCAGAGGTGCTTCTGACCAACACCAGGGTCACTCAGGTCAGAATCAGATCTTTTGTGATGTTCCAGCAAGAGCTTTGCAGAACTCAACAAAAGGGAACAAAGTCTGGTGCTGCCATCTATGGTGCATGGTATGGGAGGTGGGCTTGAGTTCCAGATGTCCAGAGCTGGGACCCCAGTACAAGAAAGATGTGGGACTGGTGGAGAGGGGTCAGAGGAGCCACAGAGGTGATCAGAGGGCTGGAGCAGCTCCCCTATGGAGAGAGGCTGAGGGAGCTGGGCTGGTTCAGCCTGGAGAAGAGGAGGCTGTGGGGGGACCTCATTGCAGCCTCCCAGTCCCTGAAGGGAGCAGAGGAACAGGAGGGGAATCAGCTTGTTAAAGGGCAGAGACTGGCAGGACAAGGGGGATGGAGTGAAGCTGGAGGAGGGAAGGTTTAAATTAGATATTAGGGGGAAGTCCTTTACAGAGAGAGTGGTGAGGGGCTGGAACAGGCTGCCCAGAGAGGGGGTGGGTGTCCCATCCCTGGGGGTGTTCAGGGCCAGGTTGGCTGGGGCCCTGGGCAACCTTGTGTATTTCCAGGCCTGGAGTTTGGTGGCCCTGCCTGTGGCAGGGGGTTGGAGCTCTGTGGTCCCTTTCAACCCAGAACAGTCTATGATTCTATGATGATTCAAAGACCTTCACAAACTTAGGCTGAGTTACTACAGCGTTGTAATCTTTCAATATCCTGCAGATGCTCTTGATTCAAACTACCTGGGCATGCAGTAGGGATTGAGCAGTGGGCATGTGCTGATGGAAATGAACCAAGCTTCTAATATTTTTAAGGCTTATGGGAATATTATTATTTTTATTTATTATATGCAGTCACTACAAACACTAATTAGCAGCCTCCCAGGGGAATGTGCTAGCTGTGCATCCTGCTGGGCTTGAAAGCTACTGCATTCATTTCGTGTTTAAGTTGATGTTTTAATTAAACTGCCCCCTAATTATCTTAACTGGCTTTTAAACAATAACTTTCCACTGAACCATTCACATCAGCTGCTAATTGGCTTCCTTCTGTTTACATAGATCTGGCTGGCTCAGACAAATGTGGCAATGGAATGGCAACTCAGTTTGGGAAGGGGCTAGGCTGCCTTTCACACGCCGTGCTTCTGCTCTGCTTGCCTCCCCAGTAATGAATCAGATTCCAGGGGGAAATGGAGATGGCTATGCTGGGAAGTGCTTCCCCATATATTCCTGTGCCATGTGTGATGAGGGTATTATGTGCACATGTTTCCACAAGTTACTTCATCTTCAGGACATCTGCTCACTAGCCCAGTGGCAAATGATTCTGTTTCTGTGTTCACCCAGTTTGGACTGATTCAGAGTGCATAATTAATGGGCCTTGACCCTGACTGGGTGCAGGGTCAGACCTTGGCTCAGGCAGTGCCATTAATAATGTATGCAGTGGCTGCTGCAAATTGTAGAGGCCACCACACAAGCTCAATACTTGATGGGCTTGCTGTGTCTGGTACTCAGTGGGACTGGAAAGAGTAGCAGCACATCCAGAACTCCAGGCATCCCCCAGCATGCTGATGTTCTGCCTTCTGTGGGGCAGTGCTTCCTCTGCTTCTGTCTTCCTGAGCACAGGGAGTTCTGCACCAACATGGGGAAGAACTTTTCCCCAGTGAGGGTGAGGGAGCCCCGGGACAGGCTGCCCAGGGGGTGTGGAGTCTCCATCTCTGGAGAGATTCCAGCCCCATCTGGACGCCGCCCTGTGCAATATGAGCTGAGGAGCTGCTTTGGCAAGGGGTTGGACCCCATGAGCTCTCCAGGTCCCTTCCAACCCCTACAGCTCTGTGATTCTGTGATTCTGTGACTCTCCCGTTGCAACCTGCAGCCTGCAACGACCTTTTGAGTGATGCTCTCCCAACCACTGACCCATACAGCTGGGCTGAGCAGGGCCTGAAGCGTGGACATGACATCCAACACAGGGTTCAGTAAATGTGTCTGCAGCTGATGGTGTGTGCTGAGGCTCAGGGGTGTCTGTGTGTTACTGGATTACTGTGCACAGGCTTAGGTGCATGTGTGTGGGCTCACACACGTGAGTGGTGTCTGTACATGTGCTGCAGGCCAGACTGGCGTGCACGCTCCTGCAAGCGGTGGCTACGCAGCCATACTGGTGAGCGTGTACAGGACTGCACACTCGTTAGCACATGGGGATTGTGTTTGAGTCAGAGCTCTGTAGTCATCTGTTATTTAAATGTTCTCTGCTGGATTGCATTCCCAAGGCTCTGGTCTATATATTATATCTCTTGCAGTTTGTCAGCCTGCTTTTTCCTTCTTGTTTTCCTACGTTTGCTAAAAAACTCTGCCACAAAACCAACAGAACATGGTGTGAAGTGTCTCAGAAGTAACAGGTGAAGGTATATAATCCTTCATTACTGGTGTCACCAATGCAAAACCATCCTGAGTGCCATTGGCTCCTGTTTGATGTGTGCTAATTAGGCTTTTATTACAATGTGTATTTGAAAACAATTAGAATTACTGTGCCAGCATGTGGCTAATTCAACCTCCCAATGTTGATTCAGTTAAGTCAGCAACTGCTGACTTAGTTTGATTGCCAGAGTGCTTATGTGTGTGTGTGTGTGTGAATAACCAGTGATTGGGTGCTGCTGCAGCCACCAGCCATCAGAGAGGGACACACACACTCCTAAGCATCCCACAGCCTCCTGTCTAGGTTTTGGGGGTATAAACATCCCAGGGCCCTTTCTGTTGGGCCAGGAGAAGAAAGAACACATGGTGTGTGACATGCCAGAACACAGTTGGTCCATCAATGAACTGTCAATGAACAGACCCAAGAACAGTGGAGCTGCTGTGCAGTGTTTGCAGCCGTGTGGTCTGGTGCCAGGCTGCTGTGATGCAGACATCACCTGGGGCAGCACAGGTCTCTCTCCCTTTGAGCTGAATGCCAGAAGTGCTTTTAGAAGGGACAGCCCTGAAATTATTGATGGGTGGTGGCTTCTGTGGCTTTGTGAGCTGAGACAGGACTGAGATCTCCACTCTGTCTGATCGGAGGCCGCCAGGAAACCTCGGGGCAGCGAGCGCTGCTGGCTGAGCAGGGCCATTCCCTGACAGAGAAAGGCCTTTCCCTTCATTGCTATTCCCCCGATTCATCTGGCATTGCTCCAAAGATCTCTGCTGCCAGAGGATGCTGAGCAGAACATATTCTTGGAGATAAGTGATTCTCCCCCTTGAGGAATTTGCATTCAGCAATGCTCATCTACTCTTATTAATTTCCATGTCACAAGACAAAATAAAGGCCTTCATCTTCCACATTTCCAAACAGCAGAGTCTTGCCTTAGAGAAGAAGCCTCCTTTTGCCATCATCGCTGTCTGTTTTCAAGTAAACACTCAGGAAACTGGGTTTGGGTTTAGTTTAAGGGAGAAGATTTGCTGTTTGCACGTAAATCCTTTTGTCTCTTTCAAGGCAGCGCTGTTTCACGTCATAATTGTGACAGGTTTCACCTCTGCAGCTGTACTTTCACGCTCTACATCCTGTGTGTGGTTCTTTCTAACCTGTGGCTGTTAAATCCAGAGCTCTGGAAAAGCAGGAGCAGGAAGAAAAAAGGCCATGTGTTTTGCAAGGAATGGGTAGCACTTATGTGCATGTTCTCCCCAGCCTCCTCCTTCCGATGCATTCCCAGGTGCCTTCTTTGGCAGCTTTTTTTCCTGGCTCCCAGTCTCCTCCTGGATTAATGCAGTGGTAACACAGGTTTTAAGCACCTTGTATGCACGTCAAGGACTGTAATTGTCAGTTAAAATTTACTACTGAAATAAAATAAAGACCCTTGAAGGTATTAAAAAAACTAAACCTGGAGATAAGGAGCTGTTTTATATTGACTTTCATTCCAGAGACTGGAAGAAGGACAGGTTTTTGTCACCTGAGCAAAGCTTTTATTCACCAAAAAAGACAGAAAAGCAGAGAGAGCTACAGAGATTGATGGATGAACAGGAGGGGAGTGGGGAGGATGCATAGGAAATAAAGTGGTGAAAGCGATGATTTCCTGTGATTTCAATTCCACATTAACAGACATTACGTTGCTTCTTCTAAGGGCACCTTCACAATTCCAGAGCAGTGCAGATGTGAGCACAATGGCCCTTCAGCATTTCGCTGGCACCTAAGGGGGGTGGGGGGGGAAGCTTGTGGGGCTTGTTTAACAACGCACACAGATGTCTGATGAGAGAACTACCAGTCTTTGCACGCAGGCAAGAAAATGAATGGGATGAGCTTTGTTCCCCCTTTGTGCATCTTCAGCAGAGCACAGTGAGGCATGTCTTCTTCTTTTTTTTTTTTTGAAAGGGTCTTTTTTGTCAAGGATATGAGGAAACCTGAAGCTTTGATCTGCCCAGTGCTCACCCTGGTGAGCCGTCCTTACTGATCTCAACGCGCTCGGTGTAGCCCGGAGTGAGCAGAGCTGAGAACTAGGCTAAATTCTTTTCCTTTGAGTCAGTAAATCAAGACTCAAGCGGAAGTTTTGCACTTGAAATTGCTGAACGCTCTGGCAGCAGGTTCAATAGCATCAGGGCTTCACCTTAGCAGCCTTTCTGACAGGCACACCTTCAGCTAACCACAGGCTCTTGGCCTCTGTGCAGCAGTGTCTGCTGAAATGCTACGTGCTGTCCTGTGCAGGCTGGATTGCTGAGAGACTTTCAGAGCCTCTCAGAATAGTGCAGAAGACCATGCCATCTTCCTTCTGATCAAAATGCAGCCTTGTTATTTTCAAGTATTTGTGCCAGTGGATTTGAAAAGGGTGACGTGAGTTGCATCGCACCATCAGCTGGCCCCATGGTTTCTCTCCTTCCCTAACTCCCTGTACCTATTTTAACTCTGGAAGCCAGAACATGCCAAGACCCTCATTCTTCTTGACCCAAACCTCCCATTTTCCTTCCTTTTTCAGGGAGGCCAAGAGAACTGAATTGTATCGTTCAACTTCCTTACCTTTATTTAAGCCAAGCTGTGCTCATTTTCTCCGTTAATCAGTTTGAGCTATTAACACCACAACACAGAAACAATGGGGCTTTGTGCCTGGACAGGAGTCAGATTCATGAGTGCACTGGAGCTGTAACACAAACAAACTTCGATGTGAACTCAAATCTTCTGAGAGCTCACGTGAGTGCCAGGTGTCATCTAGTGCTCTGCTCTCCTGGAATGATGGAGGTGCAGAAGGCTTGCTGGATTTTGATGTAGTGGAGAAGCAGGTCTTTGGGGATAATGTGATCCTTTTACAGCTTTAATGGTAGCAGAACACACTAATTTTGCCCTGTCTGTTACACTCATCGTAAAGCTCAGCTTCATTGTTTCAATGTTGTAACTGAAGGAAAGGGGAGGAAGGAAAAGATTGGATTTTCTCGGTTACATAATTTTCTTGTAAAACAAACAAACCGTTTTCCAGCTGACAGGATTTATGTGGGTACTTAATCTGGAGCCAATCGTCATCTCTGAAACTGCAGCTTCCTAGTAGCTGGCCTGCTGTAATACCTAAAGTTTATAGAATTGGTGCAGCCAATCTGGGACCCTCAGAGAATCGTATCAAGCCAGTTCCTTCTGCTGAAGAAGCAGCTCGCTTCTTTTTATGATGTTCTTCCACCCTTTCAGCTTCCCTTGATTACTGTTTTCTTGAAATTAGCTCCTTAAAATTCTTATAGCCAATCTCAGAGACCTCCCAGCTGACACATCTATCTTGTGCTGCCGCTCTCCTCCTTCGTAAGAATTCACACAGAGCATGTGAAGCACTTCACATTTTGTTTGCTAATAAAGACCATGGAGGGATGTTAAACCAATCGAAACCACCTTTACAAGAAGATGACTTGAAAAAGATTATACTGCCGTATCCTTTCTTTGATTCATAAGCTCAGCTCTCAGCCTGGCAATGCTTTTAAGCTTGATGTTCCTAAGAAAAACAAGAGAGAGAGGTGGAAATAGAAGGCGCTGTGGTTTAACGGTGAAAGCACCAGCTGCCAACACCACCACCAGCTCAGCTCTGTGGCTTCAAAACATGCAACGTCTTTATGTGTTTTTCTTTCCCTCTGTGTGGAAAAACAGCATCAAATTGCCTTTTCCTTCCCTCTCCTGTGGCATTCCCTTTAAGGTGTTTCTGGTATTTTAGTCAGTAAATCTGTAGTGTGCAGACCTGCTTCACAACTCCAGCCACTGCAGCGATGATGGGGTGATGTCTTGCGGTTTGTTTATCGTTCATTTAGGACTCCGGGGTGAAGCGTCTGGAAACCATTCCCTCTGCCTTGTTCTTGTCTCATCTTATTAATTAAATATTTCTTTCTTTACCTAATTATTTCAGCTTTTGGACTCTCACCTCTAGAGGAACTGAGAGAAATATTTAATTCATTGTCTTCCTGCATCGACTGTTTCTTGGGGGATTCCTCCTGCAAGCGCCGGGCTGCCTCATGGCTTGGCTGAGTTGCCATTTCTGAGGAGGTTTATATTTACCACATTAGCCAAAGGTGATTATTTATGCAACTGGAAGGGGGAAAAAAAAATCCTAAGCAGCTGGGAAGCTTTATTTATACTTGTGTTTTTCTTCTCAAATCTGTGGTTTGTTCAAACCTGCTGTATGAGTCTTTAACAATCATCCTTGCCTCGCGCGTGCCTATTTATGAGAGGAAAAATAGACACTGATTGCATGGTGCAGCTGATTAGTTAAACAAATGCTCTGCAAGCCTCAGCCGTGCTGGAGCTTTCTGTATTGACCCCATATACTATTTCTCTACACATAACAAATACCAGAGTGGTCTATATTCAGCCTTGGCATAAACTGGCATAGCAAGCGCTGCTGATTTACGCCACCTAAAGACGTATTTACCCTGCTAGTAATAATGGATTTCATCAAAACTCCTGATGCCACTAGCAAAGCAGATTGTAATGAGAACAGGATGGGCTGGGATCAATAGCATTTTGATTTCCTTAGGTCTGCAGTCCTGTAGCAAGCATATTTTTTTCCATTATTATTCTTTCAGAACCATGGCTGGCAGCCAAAGTGGCTCCATGCGCTGCACTGAGCTCCCTGAAGTATTAAGTTGTGTCTCTTGGTTACTGGCAATGGCATGCAGGTCTCTGGTGGGACTGTATAAATTCACTGCGGGCCTGAAAAATGGAGAAATGACTCCCCAAACACATTATCCTAATCCAGAAATGCAGCAGAGTCAGAAGCAACAAAAGAAAACAGATCCTGCCTTGTTCTAATGAAGTTTTGCGTTACCCTTATCTCTGGGGATCTGGTATTCTCGTTATCATTGAAGTGAGGGGAGCAGTCCCAGGCACAGGCACTGAATGCACAGGAGATACTCATTTATTCTTACAGATGAGACAAATATGTGGAGAACAGGCAGGGGGGAATTGGCAGGAAAGATGCAATGCTGCCGTCCCCAACTGCTGCAGCTTGAAGATACACATTTTTAGAACATGTTCCCAAGACACAATTAGGGAGACAGTTAGATAATCCTGTGAAAAACATCCTGGTAGGCAAGTATGTTGTAGGCAAAGAGCTGAAGATGTAGAAACTTCTGTCCATGGCAAGGGGTAGGCATGAAAATCATAGAATCCCAGAATCCCAGGGGTTGGAAGGGACCTGGAGAGCTCATGGGGCCCAACCCCCTGCCAAAGCAGCTCCCCAGCTCATATTGCACAGGGCTGCGTCCAGACGGGGCTGGAATCTCTCCAGAGATGGAGACTCCACACTCCCTGGGCAAAATGACCTGTTCTCCTTCTACCATTGCAATAGTTTGTAAAGACTAGTCTCTAATTCCATAAAAACCCAAACAGAGCTGAGCTCCTGAGGAGCATCTTGATGAAAGTGCCGTTCATTCAAAGGATGGGCAGGATAAAGGGTTTGTCCCACCTGAAGGCTTGGAGTGCCATTATACCCCAGTGAACCTTGTGTTTGCCTCTTCTGTTTAGCTTCCCTAAATACCAGCAGCAGCTGGGATGCAGTGGGAAGGCCCTCACAGGCAGGTACAGTGAGATGGATGTAAGCTCAGGTGAGCCAGACACACCCAGGACACCTGAAAGCATTTCCAGCCCATACTGGAACTGATGCTTCAGTGGCTACTGTGTGCTTGTTGGAAGCTGGCTCGGGTGCTCACACTGCTGGCAGGCTCCAGGTGCATTGCAGGTGAAGGCAACGGGACAAATCAGTCTCTAGTACTCATTTTTACAGGGTAAGGAGTGTGGACTTCCACATCACATCCAGTTGGAGCTGTGTCAAGGCACAGGCAGCACTGTTTGAATTTTCTGGGCTGCTTTTTCATCAGGGGACCTGAACACTCTGAATTGTGTAGCAATTATGGATGTAATAACTTGACAATGTTAAATATCATTAATGACTGATCTAAGGGAACTTGCAAATGACCATGTAGTTACACAGTGTTTGCAGCATAAATACCAATTAACATTGTAGCTGTAGCTGTTTGTACTTGGTAGATTATATCAGGGAATCCCACAGAGTGGGAAGGAGTGTCAAATGATCTAACACAGGAGAAAAGAGTGATAATATGAAACTGATAATTAAGGAAGATGTTGGTCTTCCCTATGATACACCTGCTAAAGCAATAGGGATGCTCAGGAGTCGTATGTAGAAACCTGAGGAGCAATATGTATGTGTCTATATCTACATCCATCCATCTGTCCCTACTAAATTAGACAAGGTGAAGGAATAACTGTGGCTGTTAGCTCAAGAAATTTCCCTTTAGCTTAAGCTGCAGAGGCTGCATGCTTGGAGTAAACAGCTTGGGACTCTGGGTTGGGCTCTCGGTGATTTATACAGTAATTGTCTGCAGTGTGCTGCACATACATTCATTTCACCAGGAAGCTGGAACATGCTCCAGTGCAAATATACTGGGCTCCTGAGCCCACACTGAAGGCCAGTGAGTGTCTGTCACAGGCACAGGCTGCAGAGCTCTGGGAGCACCAAACCAGCTCATCACTTCCAGCCATGAGTTTATATCTCTGCCTGACACACGAGGCAGGAGGATGTTTGTCAGTGCCATGGAAAGGGGTGGAAGCAGCCCAGGAGCCAGGGTTTGCTTCACAAGGATGCTTGGGAAGAGGAGTTTGTATTTCATTGTGGACAGAAACTGCTGATGCTGTTTCTTTCCTCTTCCCTTGGCTATAAATGACACCTGGAGAGTGGGACAGAGAGAACAAGGAAAAAGAATTGATAAAATGCCACACTGATCCTTGGTCAATAAACTTACTCCTAATTAGGACTGCAGCAGCAGGGGCACGGTTCTGTTCTGCTGCAGGGTGCTCATCCCAGTGGTAAGACACCAACTTTTAATAATATTTGCATCAACATGAATGTGAAGTAATCCAAGTGAAATTGTGGTGCTCATCCTGGATTTGTACCAGTATCAAAGAAGCAAAATCTGCCTGATTTATGTCAAGGGCCTTCTTTAATCACTAAACCAGCCCTGTATTGCAGGTTCCCTTTCTGTAGGCTTAAGGATGCCCTTCTCTTTCATCCAGGGTTTGGGGATTTCATTCCTTGGCACAGTGGTAAACACTCTGTCCTTCCTTTCAGAGATGGTGGCCATCAATTCCAACTCTATGCTTCATCTGTTGCCCCACAAGCAGTGTGTAAGCTGATTGGAACTCTTTGTTTTTATGTTCAGCTCTAGTATATGTAAGAGTAATTCCATCACAAGTGTTGGAGGCAACATCTTTTATGCCTGGCCTGGAATCTCCATTTCCTGCTGGGGACAGCAGTAATCAGGCATTTGTATTTAAAAGAAAGAAGTTGCAGAAGGAATAAACAAGTGGATGTGTGGAGTGTGGTTGGAACTTGTATGGAAGAGGTAGGAAGAAGAAGAGAGGAGAGATTTGGTGGAAAATTGAAGTGACAGAGGTGGGGTGTTAGGTGATGCAGATGGAGATCTGGAGTCCTTCCAGATCACATCAGAAGAGGACCTGTCCCAGAACTCCCACACCAATGACTGTTGCGTTAAAATTCTGTCTAGCAAATGAATCTCAAGTGAATACTGGCAGCAAAAAGTGTGTTGCAGGGTGAAGTCAAAAGACCTGGGTGGATAGATGTGAATATCAAATGCCCCTAAGAGCTGACAGAAGGGCTCTGGAGATAGTGACTAGGACATGAGCACGGGAGAGCAGTACAAGGGAGTGCAGCACAGTAAACCCTGTACTCTCTAAATGTGTCACTCTCAGGGAGGTGACAGCTGTCAAGGCAGATGACAGCCTGATGGATTGTCACCTGCACTAACAGACAAATGAGCTCTGCTTATTATGGAAGATTTTGTTTTAACGATGTGCAGCTTTTCCCCTGTTTTGCAGAATCAGAGAGAGTCGTTCCAAATTCTGATCTCTGCTAGATGCCATTACTGCTTCCCACTGAAATCAAAAAGCCTTTTCCATCTCATCAGAAGCACGACACGGCTTTAGCTCCACTGGCTGCACTGGAGTTGGATTTCTCTGAGTGGAGTTGGGAGGATTCTCTAGGCACACATGTGTGCCAGACCAGGGGATGCTCACTTAACCTGGGGATGGGACCCTTATATGGCCTCAAGTTAGTGTGACCTAGCAATCTGGAGAATATATTAACTTTTCTTCTGCTTTTTTCTCCTTTCTCCCCCATGGAGTTGAGGAGAGGTTGAACTACAACGCTCAGGTCATTCTTCCTGTATGTTGCTTTGTTTTGTTTGTGAATTTAGTGCTCTAAACGGATCAGCAAACATTTCTGCACAGCAGCAGAGTCAGTTCAGTGCAGGCAGCTTCTTAACTAGATCTTGTCTCTCTCCTGGAAAGATATTCTATAGAAGGAAGGATTCCAGGTTTATATCTCACCTGCCATCCCTGCATTGTCTACGAGCATCTCCAGATGCTGTGTGCAGCTGGGACTGCACAATCATTGCACAAGATCAACACAACCCCGGCTCTTCTGGCAGGACCAATTTGATTCTGAATTCTGTCAGATTAGCCCACACATGAGGCTTAGAGTTTACACTTCCATGTCAGTTTACAGACTGCTTGTGGGGTGACAAGCCATACCCAATCCATCATGAAGTTAGCGCAGGGCAGACACGTCGTGGACGTGTTGCTTGGCAATGTGACACTTTGCCCGTGTCTGTCCTCCCAAATGGGGAGAGGATGGAGCTTGAACAGAAGAGATGTTGTGGAAGGAACCTGGAAAGGGAGGAGGAGACTGGCTGAGGTGAAAAAAGAATGTCAGAAAGGCCTAGAGACAGAAAAGCAAACAGGACCTGATCCTGCACTGTACTGAGTTCCCTTTAAGAAGCATAAACTGCCCCCAGATCCCAGTGACTGCTGCAGGGGTGGCTTTTACTGAGTGTTTATATCACTTCTCATTATTGTCACTCCATGGTTACGTTCAGGGTCAGGATGCAGGCAGGAAACACTTAGTACCATGCTGGATCTGACCCCTGGTGAAAGAGCACAGTAAGGGCACAGCTCAGGGCTGGTGAAAGAGCCAGCGACTGGGGACAGGCAGGAAATCTACTCTGTCCTTTGTCATTCCTGCTCCATGGCCATTTACTGAACATCCCTTGCCCCCCCCCCATAGAGCAGGAAGCTGTTGTACAGGAGGGGAAACAGAGGCAGAGAGAGAGGAAGGCTCCATTTTCCATTCTGGATGATTTCCTCCTCCGCACCAGGTCTGTGTGACATCCTGTGTGTCACTGGAAGAGTCTCAGAAACAGAATCCAGGAGACCAGATTGCCTGAACAGGAGGCACAGTGTCACATCCCACAGCAGCTGGAGGTACGGTCCCTCCATCGAGGGCAGGGAGGAATCTGCAGCTGGGGTGCCAGTGGAAATGGTTAATGGAAGAAAATATTCACCTCACCCTTAATTATTTAGAAGCAGAGTTAATTTTGCAGTTCCTCTGGCAGGTTTCTCTGGTCATTACAGCCCTGGCAGTGAGTCTTCCCCAGCAATCCAGCCATCGATCAATCTCTCTGAAGGCTAATGTGTCACTGAGAGGTTAGAGATAGCTGTGTCTCAGGGCAGGAGCTGAGCAAGGCAGAATTATCTGTGCTCTTAAACTTTACTTTTCCACCTCTCCTCCCCCTCCTCTCAGAGAGATGATAAAAATGAAGACACATAAACTCAAAAAGAAAGAATAATGGCTTCATCCTGCTGAGGGACTGTATTTTGAGATTTTGGCTGGCTTTCACTGTAAGTGCTGCTGTCTCGAAGAAATTGTTTTGATCATCTAAACCCTGGCTGGATTAAATTGCCAAATCCCATTAGATTCCTTGGGATTTACAACAGATGCTGAATGAAAGATTTATCTGTGTCCCACCAGGCCTGGGACCATGGCCATTCAGACCTCCGCTGTCCCTGGAGGCATAGGGCAGCATCAGAGGAATCATCTTTAACCCCTCATCTGTTGTGTCTGAGAAGGTGTAGGGTTCACCTGATGCTACACAGGGCACAAGGGTAGTTTCCACTGGAAGGAGGTCCTGAACAGGGACACTCCAGCTTTCCTCCGGTCGCAGCCCCAGAGGGACAGGGTAGCTGTGTGTAGGAAAATGAAATTCATTCTGGGCAAGACTCTGCAGGGTTTGTTTGCATTAGCTCTCTGCTTTCTTGCTCTCTCCTTCTGTGGAGGCTTTTACTGTCACACAGAGGTTTGGGAGTAGTGGGAATAGTCAGTGTGTTATTAATGCCTGTAACCAGTGGCCAGGCTAACTGAGCCATTACAAAGTCAGCTCCATTTCATGCCCTCTTTCCACTTTCTCTGGCTTGGCTTTTCTGCTCTATTTGTCTGAAATGAACAGAGATAAAGTGAAATGACTTACAGCCTCTGCCTGTCTCAAGCCAGAGGGAGACTGTTGCTGTGCCTGGCTCAGTCTGTGGCTCTAGGGCAGCGCAGCCTCTCCCTTGCAAGTACCAGCACACACAGAATCCTTCTCTCCCATTCAAAACCACATCTGCATGCATCACCCCCCTCTCCTCTGCTCCTACACCCCCTGTGCTCTGCAGGCTTTTCTTCCAGAGCCTCCAATCTGCCAGATGCTGAATGTTCCCTGAGAATTCCAGCAGCGCACCAGACTACACGGGGAGCCCAAGTGTGATAAGTGAACTAATACTTCTGTGCTCCCTCACTCAGACCCAGAGGGATCTTGGCTGCTCAGCAGGATCCTCACCCAGACTCTGGGGTGGAGGCTACAAGGAGAAAACCACAGCAACATTCAAGTCAATGAGCCTTTTTCCTCTGGGCCCCAGCAGTGGTTTGCATTGCTGATGTAGGGCAGGCACACAACATCCAGGGCCCCCACTGAGCTGAGAGATTCTAGCACAGCTGCCTCAAGGCTTCTGCCTCTCCATGCCATGTGAAGAAGTTGGGAGTTTTGCTTGGAGTCAGCCAGCTGTCAGGAGCCACCACACACCGGGGTTGCATGAAGAACACCCACCAAGCATGTCTCCTTGTGCTCTTTGCTGCTTGAGAAATTGTTCCAGCTCTGGGTTTTAATCCTTTCTGTGCAGAAGCTTCCAACTGGTACAGCTCATTCTTCCTGCTTAGCTCAATGTGTTTCCAAACAGTAGCCTGAAACTTAGTGGATGGTAATTACACTTTGACATTAATATTTAAACCACAAACACAGTTAGCACTCTAATACTGTCCCCAAAGGCTACTGCTCATTTAAGTTCCATCCTTATGAGACTTAATTATTGTCAGGGATGAATCCTAAAAGGCAAGAAATATTACAGCTGGAAGACTAAACATTCCCTTGATTATTAGAGCTACAGGATTTGGGCACAGGGTATGGAAAGGGCCTTGGCTTTGAGGGTAACATTTATCCTGCTACTGAAATCCGGTGAGTTTTTAAATCCTAAAGTCTGATTTTAAAAAGCTGCTGAGATTTATTTGTACTTGAAATTATACAGGGGTCTCAGTTTAGCCAAAGAATAACTTTGCAGAACTTCGGTGTCGTTACCTGTGGTGCAGATGGAGACACAGCAGTGGTTTGAGGGTCTGACCCAAGGCAGCAGCAGGACTCGTCTGAGCCTTCCCCTCTCTGGAAGAAGTAGCTGAGGTGGTGAGAGTAGCACATGTCTGGTGTTTGAAGCCTGCCACTTAACTAATGGTCAAGCTTTCTCCAGCTCTTTTATAGACCTTTGACAAGAACCACCCTGGGATCACACACTTTCAAATCAGTCCATGCAGCTGCAGTTAAGTTTCCTGGACACAAAGGGATAGCTGGGCATTTTAGATGCTTTTAGGCATTCTGATGCACACTTTATTGTTTGCAATACAATAGGGCAATCTGTTACAGAAACACCAGGAAAAAAGTGAGATTTTCTCCTGGTTGTAACTCCAGAAGCACCAAGAGACTGGGCTGCAAAGGGGGTTTCGCTGAACACCACTGACACGATCCTCAGTCAAAACCAAGTCTGTTCAGTTACTCTCTGGATGCCTCATGTCTCTGAGGAAACAGCTGCAGGCTGGGTGAGAGGAGAGGAGGGTGGGGAGAAAGAATTCCTTGCTGTCCTTATGTCAGCTGGCATCCCTGATAGCTGCCACCCAGCGAAAGGATGCTCGAGGCTCAGGATGCAGGGTTGGCTGCTGTTGATAAAAGCTTAAGTTCTCAGGGTCATCATAGGGGATGGATGAGGTCAACCAAGTTCCACCTTGAAAACTAGATCGTGTCAGAGGATTTTCTTGATCAACAGTCAAGATTTTTGTCCTTAGCAGGCTCCAGATGAAGCTTGCATCTGAGCCAAATCAGGGGCAGGACGGGGCTGTTTTCTCATGTGCTGCATTAAAGAGGAGTCTGTGTGGTTAGCTCAGGGATGGAGTGTGTCAGGATCACACACGTACAGCAGTGACCCCTCTTTGTTCTCCCCCAGCTGCACTTTGCTGAGGATCTCCTGATGTTGTTTTGACTGCAAACAGAATCAGCCACACAGATAATTAGCTGAACTCGCCAATTCCACCTGGCTTAGAGCTGGCACTTGGAAAATGGCTTGTTTCCAGCCTTCTGAAGGGAAATCATGAATTCCCAGAGGTCTGATCAGAACTGAAGCCAGGTTTAAATTTGTCACCTTCTGTTTGGAATTGGGCCTTGGATGATGGTGCACCAGACCCAAGCTTAGTCCAAAATTCTCTGAGTCTTGGCATGGTTCTGGCTCAGCCTGAGATGAATTTCAAACTTTAGGCTGTACCCCAAAGTGTGTGATCTTTCCCATTTCAAGATGCCATTATTTACATTTTGCATGGTTCTAGTAAAAATCATAGCCAGGAAGATGAACTTTGTTTTCCTCCTGCCTTCCTCCCTCTCAGCTTCTGTGCTGTGCTGGCTACTTAGTAGTGATGTTATATGGGGTGAGAAACCCACACCTCATGGAAGGAGAGAAAAACACTTGAATCTTTAAATTAATTGCTACTTTCTTTAACAGTCTCAAAGCCTTTAATAAAGGGCAGTGCAGACTCTACCACCTGTGTCCAAGGAAAGGCAAGGCTGTTACGTGGTCCCTCAGCCTAAAACTAGTGAGTGCAGTCAATTCCAGAGAGAGATTCATAACCTTCCACTGCCTGAGGATGCTACGAGCTGTTGATGTTTAAAGAATAGCCTCCAAATATTGCTTAGCCAACTGTGCTCCTTTTCATTTAGCAAAACTCATCAGAAGGTTCCCATTATTCACAAAAAGCTGGGTGATTTTTCTGGGGTGAGAGCTGTGTGATAGTAGGCTAAATCCATCGCTCCATTGCTCAGGGAGCAGGGTTGGTAAGCTCACTCCTACCACTCTGGTTAGATGATTTTTAAAGAAATAACCAATCCAGGCACAGCAGATGTGAAGCCTGTGTGTCCCCCTGCACAAACACACCATCTATGGAGGATGCTGGAGCACCAGAGTGGCTATTTGTGTGTTGATGTAAATGACGACCCAAGGAGCAGTGAAACCAGGAGGGTGTGAAGGACTCAGACAAAGAGGTGAGTATCAGGAGTGGGAACAGAAGTCACAGGTCCTCTTCTGCTTCCTCTTTAACCCGCCTGAAAGGCTTTTTTTCATACTGCCACAGCACTGCATTAATTTTCTCTATATCCTTCTAGTCAAATTAGATTTGTCCTCCCTTTGAGTGTCTAATTAGTCTCTATTTAACATGCAAGTGCAATGTTTTAAATGAGAAGCCTTCATTTGTGGAAAGAGGCACTGACGTTCAATCTATATTTAAATTCATGGGCAAACAGCCTGTGGACTGAGATACAAGCTGACAGAGTCATTGAAGCCCCCGCGGAGGCTGACACTGAGAGCCCGAATCGCTGGTGTGTTTACCCCCAGAAATTGAAGGTCTAAATGCAGATTACTACAGGGGTGACTCAGATACTTTGGCTTTAACCCACACTGTTTGGCTGGTGTAGAGGTGGGGCACAGGCTAACGTGGCTGCTTCCGATGTCCTAACTTGTTCTGCTGCATGTCTTGGTTCAACACTGATCTGCACCATGTCGGGTGCATCGTCCTCATTTTCAAACACCAAGCCTCAACATTTTCCAAACAGCTCTTTGGGGTTGTAGGCATGTGACCCTGGGGCTTTAGCCACTGCTTGGATCAGTACAACCACTTGAATCAGTACAGGCTGGGGGTGACCTGCTGGAGAGGAGCTCTACGGAGAAGGACCTGGGGGTCCTGGTAGATGACAGGGTGGCCATGAGCCAGCAGTGTGCCCTGGGGGCTGAGAGAGACAATGGGATCCTGGGGGCATCAAGAGGAGTGTGGGCAGCAGGTCACAGGAGGGGATCCTCCCCCTCTGCTCTGCCCTGGTCAGGCCCCACCTGGAGTGTTGTGTCCAGTTCTGGGCTCCCTGGGATAAAAAAGACAGGGATCTCCTGGAGAGAGTCCAGAGGGGCTACGGGGATGATGAAGGACCTGGAGCATCTCCCCTGTGAGGAAAGGCTGAGTGAGCTGGGGCTGTTCAACCTGGAGAGAAGAAGACTAAGGGGGGGACCTTATTAATGTTTATCAATATCTGAAGTATGGGATGCAGGGGGAAATGGGCAGCCCCTTTTCAGTGTCTGTGGGGACAGGACAAGGGGCAATGGCTGCAAGTTGGAGCACAGGGAGTTCCACAGCAACATGGGGAAGAACTTTTCCCCAGTGAGGGTGAGGGAGCCCCGGGACAGGCTGCCCAGGGGGTGTGGAGTCTCCATCTCTGGAGAGATTCCAGCCCCGTCTAGACGCCGCCCTGTGCAATATGAGCTGGGGAGCTGCTTTGGCAGGGGGTTGGACCCCAGGAGCTCTCCAGGTCCCTTCCAACCCCTGGGATTCTGTGAGTCTGTGATTCTGTGACTCCCATTAAAGACTCCAGCAGGCACGTACTACATCCTCCAGCACAGACTATCCCGAAGCATCCTGGGCTGCAGCAATGGGAAAGAAACCATTCTGCTTTTTGGCAGTTGCCAGTCAGGGAAGGGTGGCGAGTTTCCCAGTGGTGTTGTCTGGTGAAATGCTATGTGGTGTGAATTCACCGTGCACCTGGTTCTTCACAAAGGGAGAAGGTTGGAACTGCTCCCTGATGCTCCCAGAGATGCTGCTGAAAAGATAAGGAGGGAGTTGGGGGTCAGATGGGAAATGCTAAAATGAACAAAGTGCCAAGTGCTCAGGCTTTTTAGTGTCAGAACTTTGGGCACAGGGACTTTAGTGAAATTAAAATCTGAGAAAGTGTTTGTGGTTCTCCTGACGTTCTCCTGAGGGTGTGATGCCCATCACTGACAGAAAGAACTGCACAGCAGAGGCTGTTTGCTCTACACAAACTTTATTATGTGCAATATGCAACTTTCCAAGCGTGGTATGCTGGCCTCTTGTTTGTTAGCCAGCTGCATGCAAGCAGATGTCTGGGTAGCATTTTGATAACAGTGGAGATGCGGGTGACCCAGCAGTGGCTGGTACATCAATTTGGACAATGACACAGCCTATAAAAATGAAAATGATACAGCACAGTTCTAAATCTCATTTTGGAAGAGACATGGCACCATTGCTGAGGTACAGAGGTTAGGGGTTTTTTTTTCCCCTCAGATGAATGTGCCTAGTGTTATAAAGACAGTGTTGAGCATTTTCCAGGACCCACTTCTGTCCTCGGGTGAGAGGTGCCCTGGGAATACCGATGATCACACCAGCTCAATGAAGGGCCCAATTCTGTCATAGCACCTGACTCTATTTAAGCAGCTGGATTTGTTTTGACATAAAATCCTATTGATGACTCTGAGAGAGACTTGCCAAGAGATAATAAAAAATAAAAGTGGAAGAGTGTTCATCTGCAATTACCTTAGCTGCTTTTAGTAACAAAAGAATGAATAATTTTGCATGCAAGTGAAGCGACGCTGAGACTAATTTGGCCTACAGCTTTATTTTTTTGTGAGCTCTCTGTACATTCTTTGCAAAGTCTGGCTTTTTTTTCTGCTCAGTATTTGCAAAGAGAGATTGACCATGACACAGAATGAACACGTGGTAGTTTTTAAGAGTAGTCTGACATGGCCTGTTTATCCTTTGATTGCAAAAGCAGGCCTGATAAAGCTCTCTAGCTAGTCCTCCTTCTGTGATTCCCTCCTTTTCTTGATTTTTTTAACTCTTCCTGAAGATTATAATAGTAAAATTGCACAGGAGCTGAGATCTTCTTGGCCAAAATGTCACGCAGGAGTAAGCTTTCTGTGCCAAGGCATGGAAAAGAAAACCTCAGAGGAAAAAAAATAGGGAGTTAAGATGGAAGAGCTGATACGACCTTAACTGTAGTGTCATCCACAGCAATGCTTTAATTTATTCAATCAATTGCAGGCCCCTTAGGCTGGGAAAGGATAACGCTAGGATATTAAATCTGTCCCTCTCTCCAATCTGTCACCGGTGTGTCAGAACACATTGATTCTTCTAGTCCTGCTTTTATTAACTGTCTCCTCAATGTGGCCTCTCAGTCTATCACACGCTAACCTGCAATCGCTTGCCAAGGGCAAGACCCTTGGAAAACCTCTGGATTGTCTCCTGACCCCATTTTTTAGCACGTTCAGTGCAGGTGTGGTGACCTGCTATTGTTGCACGTCCTTCATCCCCACCTACTTTGGAAACGCCACGGAAGACTGGACTGGAAGCCCACTGTGCCTCCTGCCCTCTCACAGAGTAGCAGTAGGGGCACCCAAAAAGATGCCTACCCGTGTTGTTAATCCCATGGCAAGTGGAAGTCGGGGCTGAGGGACGCTCATTCACATGCCCACAGCTGATGGTGTGTGGCCTGCAGTGTGGGGGCTGATCACCCTTGTGTTTTGCCTGCAGCTGAGTTAGTCCAATGGCAGTTGCCATTCCTGCAGATGGCATTGCCAGCTCCCAGCTCGATTAGGCCCTGGCGCCATCTCCGTCAGGCAAGCGTAGGCCAAGGGCAGCAGCATTGCAGCCTTCCAGTCCCTGAAGGGAGCTTATAAGCAGGAGGGGATTGAGCTTTTTAAAAGAGCAAATAATGGCAGGACAAGGGGGAATGGACTAAAGCTAAAGGAGGGAAGGTTTAGATTAGATATTAGGGGGAAGTTTTTTACAGAAAGAGTGGTGAGGGGCTGGAACAGGCTGCCCAGAGAGGGGGTGGGTGCCCCATCCCTGGGGGTGTTCAGGGACAGGTTGGATGGGGCCCTGGGCAGCCTTGTGTAGCTCCAGGCCTGGAGGTTGGTGTCCCTGCCTGTGGCAGGGGGTTGGAGCTCTGTGATCCGTGGGGTCCCTTCCAACCCAGACCAGTCTATGATTCTATGATTCTATGAAAACCATCTAATTCTATGATTCTATGATAATAGCTGCTCACTGTGCACAGAGCTCAGAGCTGAAGGGTGGGCATTTCCCAGCCTGACTGAAGTGTCAGAGCACCTGAGGCTGGCCTGGCTCTGTGCTTAAGAGTATTATAGGAAGGGCTAAATTCATCACCCCTCCTATAGCTTGCTTAGTACGGACTCAAGTCCTTTCTAAAGGCTCAGTCTATTTGTAAGCATCCTGTTGTACCTTAGTTTCCAAATATACTAGTGGTTGGTGTCACTATTTTTTTGGTGTCCCCCTTAGTGGCCAAAGCTGTCAAGGATTTATGCCTTATGGTGATCTGCCTCAGTGATTCCTGACCCCCAGTAACCCAGCAAAGCACCTTGTCCCATCCATTAGAGCTGGAAGCAACCTCGTGAGCACCCACTCCAGCCTTCTGCCTAACACAAGCTACTGACTCTAGCCCAGGCTGCCTGGCTCCTCAGTTTGCACCAACTCAGACTCATTTTGGGTTTAGAAACTTCCAGAACTGGAAAATCAACAAGGCTTCTTCCATACAAATGGAAATGAATCAGATTAACCAGAGAAGGAAATTGCCCAGAGATCTCAGCAGTGTAAGGGAGCGACACGTGCAGCACACCCCATGTCACCCCACAACCAGAAAGTCCTTCTCAACACCCAGTGTCACCATGGCTCTCTCCAGTCCCGTTAGTCCTGCTGAATTTGGTGAGAGGTTGTTGAAAAGAGTCCCATAACCACCTTCCCAGCTGCAGCATCCAACTCCACAAGTGGCTTCTACATTGTCATCATTATCCACACCCCAGAGAGCATTAGAGATGGTCCCAGTATTTTAACCACCACAGAGCAGGGCACTGGCAGGAGGCTTCTTTGAGAAGCTGTGAATTTTTACCATTCCTGAAAGCTCTCTGTTGTAAAGAGAGGTACTTTTCCCCTCTGCAGTCTGAGTAATTGAGACTCCTCTCTTTCTTGATTTATTTGCCCATAAAATTCCAGGTGCTTTTGGCACTGTTTCTTTCCCCTGTAGAGTGAGCAAATATTTAGCAGCAAATCCTCACCTTAATTTCATTAATTATTTGCTAGGGCTGGAAGCTTCTGAAATAGTGTCTGATTTTAATAGAGATCTCACAAGGAAAATAAGCTCCCAGTGCCTCTACTCCTTTCAAAGGTCTTTTTCTCCTTTTACTTTGAATCTGGTTTTAATTCTTTCTCCTTCACCTTCCAAGGACTTTCAGGTTTCTTTGTTCTCATCTGAGATGGAGAAGAATAGGTAATTGTGTTTCATTACCATGTGCAATACAGTCTTGCTATAGAAAGTTTTTCATTCCCACAAATAAACAATGAAATAAAGTCCCTGATTCATCCAAGTGATTTTTCTCTTTCGTGCCTGCATGCATAATTATTCCCTGTGTCTGTGAAGATCAGGTTGGAAAGAAAGGAGCCATCTTGCTTTACTGTACACATCCTGGTATGAGTAATACAGAGAGAGGGAAGGAAGTGGAGAGGAAACAGCTGACGAAAGTCTTCCCGAAATGATCCTATTCAAGACACAGACTCTTATTAGTTGAAGTTCTGGCAAGGGACCCTAAAGCAGCTGAGAAATCAAGATATATTTTTCTAGAGAAGCCCTTGCTGCCTGGGATTCTTATGAAGATGCATCTCACTTTGATGACCTGCAATGGTCCTTCTGTGTTTTGCTACCCCTTACTCGCCTCCTGCTGCTGCAGCAGCACTGAGACTGAGGGGTAATTAGCAAAATAAAAAGACTCCTAATTGTTTAATTGAACATTAGATATTCATGGTGATGGAGGATGGTGCTGAGTGTTTAACTGTAGAAACTCTGGTGTAGTCATCCATGCAAGCAGAGTTGCATAGGAAAAATACCACAATGGCCAAACAGGTGAAGGGCAGCTATGGGCAGTCTCCACTGGCTGACAGTGCCTTGAGGGAAACCATCACAAGCTGCACATTTCTCTCACTGTTTCATAATTGGGAGGGGAGAACTCCAGGTTACTGAAAAGGCCATTTCTCTCCTGATACTTGAATCTGACCATCACCTTTCCCTTCTTCTTAGCCCTCCCCTCTGCAATCATTCAGCCAGGGCTTACAGCCTTGGTCCTGTGAAAAACATAATGTCCACATCCTGGGGTCTGTTCAGGCCAAATTGCTTTCCAAGTATTGTACCATGTGCTGTGAGGGACTCAGGACATCCACATTTCTCACAGAGAGCACCATTTGATCCATCACTGCCTCTTAATTGAGAGATTGCATTCTCTGGGTATGCTGTTTGCAGCCTCTTGCAACCAAGAAGCAAGACTTTAGTCTGCTTGTCCTCTTGTTTGCAGGCAGGCTATCCTGAACAATGATCACATCAGCCTCAAACAGCTAAGCAGGGTAACCTGTCAGATGAAAGCTCTCTATGGTGTCTCAGGGAAATCATGTATTTATTTCAATAGATCACAGGCTGATCCATAGCTCCAGGCATGAAGGCAACTCAGTAGAGCTCCTCCATCCAAGCCAGCTTGAAATTAGAGACTGGTGCAACGTTTAGCTCTGGAGAACACCCTTGTGCAGGGTGGATGCCCTCTCTGTCACAACCAGCTGTTGAAAAGTGCAGTATTGTTTTTCATCAACTGGAGGGATCTGGCCAACTGCACTCAGTGTGTGTAAGGACATCCCACCTGTCTGCACCTTCCTCTTCTTCCCACTGCATTCCTGGCTCTTACAGCGGGGGCCTGGCACAGCTCCTCTCTTCCCAGCAGCAAAACCTTGTCTCCTTTCAGCCAGGCAGGGACAGACTCACCCTGCCAGGACCACATGGCTCTGTGCAGTTGAAGCAGCGGCCGTGTTCCTCCCCAGCCAGACCTGTGCAGCAGGGAATGGAGCAGTTCAGTCAGAGATGCTCACTGAACTCAGTGGAACCTCCACCTTCTACAGCAGCGCCTGTCACATCAGCATCACTGACAACCCCTCTGTGAGTCCATCACTCCTGGCAGATTCAAGGCCTGGAGCATCTTCCAGGGGCAGTGATGTTTGGGTTTGGATGTAGTTCTTTTGGAAAGCAGGAGCAGGTCACAGCTACTCAGGTTGTGCCTCTCCCCTTGTCCCCCTTCCTCTCTTTGGAGAAACATCCAGCCCCTCAGCCATTAGCCCAAAGGAAATCCCAGTCCTGCTGCACCCAACTAACAGGCACAGAGCTGAGCTGGGGTTTCTGCTGGTTTCTTTCCTGGGGGGAGGAACGGTGCTCCATCTTTACAGGCATCTTTTAGGTAGGAGTAGGAGGCTGTTCGAGGCATCACTGGGTTTCCAGATAGGGAACTTCGGTGGCTGTCATAGCAAATCAATCTCTTGCACATAAAATATCACTATAAACAGGGAACACATTTCTCATCTAGTCACTCTTTCTTCTGGGACAAACAGGCAGATTAGAAGTTCCAGGGAAATGAAATCCGTCTTGCAGAGGGGAGATCGATCTGCTCGTTTACGGGGAAGAGCAGAGCGCGGCCCGTGAGCAGGTGTAAAGGGATGACAGCTGCTATCAAGTGCTTTCCAAATCCTATTAAAAGAGTTTGTGGGGGAGAAGCCTCCGTGAGAAGAGGGATGAGGGAGCCAGAGAAAGGCAGGAACGTAGGTTTCATTGAGCAGGTTTTCTTATTATCACTCCTGAGAGCAGTGTGTGATATGTATGAAGATGTGGTAGATTGGTGTGTTGGTGAATTTTAAGTGGGAAAAATCCCTTTTGTAGGAAATGCTTTGAGACAGGGTTCCAGTCACTGCGAGCAGGGAGAGCGCAGTCATCTGCAGGATGCTTGTTGATCAGTCAGGACAGTAATCCCAGTCCTGGGAGAACTCAGTTGAAGAGTGCCATGGGAAAATCCTTCAGAAGATTCCCCAGAATAATTAGTGGCTGTCTCTCTTCTTCACTCCTATATATATTTGTCAGTCTGGCTCTGAATCTCATTTTCCCATACCCGCAGTAAGGCACATTAGCAGAGAGCCTCTGGGCAATAAATACATCAGCCAGTACCACAGAACACAAACATGCTGCTGGCTGGACAGACTGACAGCAGTGGGTGGACAAATGGGTAGGAAGGTAGGAGCAGAGAGATCCATAGTTAGCTAGAGACAAGCAGATGGGCATACAAATCGCTATGTGCTGTGGGGTTGCTTCTATAGCTGATCTCAGACTGGCTTTTGCAAGTCACTTGCTGCGTTTCTGTTCTCATTGGGAAAGGGGTGGGTGGTTTGGGGCCCAGCCACGGGCACGTTGATGTTTCAAGGCTTCATGAGACCAGGGATTTGCCTCTTTGTGCTTGGTTGGAAATTCCTTCTGAGCTCGGTGAGTCCATCAAGTTGAATGGAGAATTGCAACCATTGTTGCAATCAACTGCTAGGACATTATGTGGGGGAACAGCACACCTTGGGTGGGAAAATAAGGCCTAGGATCTGTGTCTAGGCCATGAAGCAAGATCAGTGTATGGGATGGGAGAAGAGGGTACAGTTCCCATCTGTAACTTTGCAGGCACTGGCTAGCGGGCATCCACAGTCTAGAACGTGTTCCTAATTGTCCCTCATCTGAACAGCTGCAGCCCCAAATTGAATTGCCTAGTTAGGTCATCTCTGTGTCTCCTAATCATGTGTGACATTAAACACTTATTCAATGAAACTCTTTTCTCCAGCACTAATTATTAAGCATGAAAAGTTGATATTGAGCGAGGCCATTGAGCCAAGACGATTCAATAACTAGCAGGGAGGAGAGATTATTTCAATAAAATAAGTTTGCTTGAGCCAGATGGAGTTCCCAGGCTGCACTGGGACAATATGACACATGAAATTGTCCTCTGGCTTGTGTTGACAACTCTAACTGTGCTATTAAAAAGCCATCAACGAACTGGAGTGAGAAGTTGCAAGAAAGGACACAATGAGGGGGAAATTGAGGGCATTTTAGACAAAACATAGGTAAGTGGTGAATATAAAATGCAGCAAGGCATGTCTGGGAGACTCCAAATTCCTCTGTGATCCTCTGTGACAGAGATCAAAGGGAACTGCTGCGTTTCTAGAGGATTGCCAGGTTCTGTGACCTGCCCCTGTGCGCTGGGATGGGCTTGTCCCCAGCGAATTGCTAGCTGAAAGACCTCTGCATCCCACCCCAAGATTAAGAAGGAAATGCTTTGTGTTTGTGCTGGGGAAAACCTCCAAGCAAATCAGTCCTCCCTTCAGGCGTGGAGGCTGCTCCCCAAAGCTGTAGCGGGAAGACCAGCCCTTGAGAGACCCGCACACCCATCCTGCTGGGGCTGTGGAGGGACACCTGGAGATTGGCTGTGCACTAAAAGATACAGACACACATTTTGAAACCAAGCTCCTTCTCCACCTCTTCTTCCCTCCTCCTTCAGGTTTACCCCCTTCCCTTTCCTTTTCTTCCTCTCCTCCTTGCCCGTGTGCTTGCCTTGTCCTGTTCCTCCCTGGGAGGTGCAGTGGAACCTGGACTGCTTGGAGCCAACACCTCTGGGTCCTTACTTTTTACTCCATACTACATGGGACCTGTGCCTGGTCTTCTGGGATGCTGCTAACAGCCACTTCAGGGCAGGAAATGCCATCCTATAACAAGTCGGGTGGTATATGACATCCAATTATCCAAACAGAATATAATGTAATTTCACCCATGGGCAGCGCTGAAAGGAATGAATTTCCTGGGAGGGTGATGTATGAAGCCTCCTCTGCTATCTCTGTTTGCTGAGCCTCTTGCCTCATTCCAAGCTCCCTGGCAAATCTCTAAAGCTCTGAAGACGCTGGAGCACAGCACGTTTCACAGCTGAGGAACCAAGATAAACCAGAGACATAGCAGCTTGTTGTTTAAATCCCAGAGCAAACAGAGGCAAATTAATGGGTCTATCTATATCCCTCCCTTTCACTCTTCTGTTTGTCTTCTCCTTTCTTGTTTTCTCTCCTCTTTCCCTCTTCCTTTGTTCTCTTCCTTCTTTGTTTCTTGTTGTGATAAACATGATTCATGCCACAGTGGCATTCAGCCTTAGAGGCTTTTCTTTCCATCAGGGGACTGGCTAGAACATGACAGGACAGTTCAGAGGGTTCTGCAGCCTGTACTTAACCTGCATTTCCCAGGGATGAGGTACTGGTCAGGAAGGAGAAGGGAGCTGTGCTGAGATGGGCTAGTTAAATCCTGGAGGGAAGGAAGGTCCAGAAAAAGTGTTGGGGTTTTTTTCCAGTCTTACACCTCTCTGATTTTTTACAACACTCTTAAATAACTTCTATAGCATTCCTGACAGAGTCTGGTTTGGGACAGAGGTTCAGAGGTATGGAGGCATCTACAGAAAGAGAAACACATCTAGCAAAATGGTTTGGGTGCCTGGCTGTGAATAGGAAGGGGTTACTCAGCTCTTTGGGGGTGCACAAGTGTCTGCATCATTGGGTGCTAACAGCCCACAGTAACTCTGACCGTGTGTTTTAGCTCTGACCTGTGGATGCAGGAGCCTCATGTGCTGCCCCTGAGTACCTGCACCATGTTATCTGCCTGCACTGAGCACTGCATTGCTGTTCCTGAGTTAGAAACACAGAGCAAACTGCATTTCTGATGTACAGTGCCTCAGGTAGCTTTGGGAGGGACAAACAGAGACCTGGATGCTATTAACATCCTACCCTGAGCATTCAAACTTCCTTCTTAGCAGAGAGTTATCCAGATGTGATCAACAGATGATGCCATGAGGAGGGAAAGAGAGGGGAATTGCTGTTGAGGAGCACATTGGGTGTTTGTCTGATCCTTGGACCCAGCTCTGCCCCCAGGGATACTGTGTGATTCCTCAGGCCAGAGCTGGGCCCAGCTTCTGCACTCCTGGATGAAATGCCTACTTGCAGAATGGAATCAATGGGGCAAAGGGTTGCTTTTAGTCCTTTGGACATCCTGTGTGCTAGGATAAGCTTTAAGACTTCTTTGTGGGCTGTCACTACTGTTGTGAGCTGAGAATGGTGTTTTTCATGCCACGACGAAGTTAGAGCCACTCACATCCAAGCAGGGGACTTGCTTCCAGTATGTCTAGACTTGTGGCTAGCTGAGATTAGCTGTGGGATTACCAGCATCCAGCAGGGTGATGGTGTGTCTAACCCAGGACTGTGCCACTGGAAAAGGACAGTTCCTGCAGAGGAAAACGTCACACATGAGCACTGTGCAGCACTGGTGGTGTGAAGGCACACAGGGGAACACTGAGGGCTGGAACACTGGGGGCTTTTGCAGGACACTCTCAGTGTGAAATTGCTTTGGCTAATGCATCATACCCATGTCTCCTCACAGCCATTCCCCTGATGTGCACACTGCTAACTGGGGATGAAGAGGCCAGGGTACCTCTCTGCCCTACAGCAGCTATTGGCAGATTTTTCCTTTCCAAAGGTTCAGAAGGGGTTTTTGCAGCACAGGTGGGAGACTTGGGAGCAGTGAAAGGAGCACCCAGCACTGCCCTGTGCAGCCAGAAAACATGAAAGCAAAAGTTAGGTTATTCCTTCTGGGCTGGGCTGTGATGCAGCCTTTAATTGTGGGATCACACACAAGCTCCTGCATCATGCACCACATCAAACAGCATGCTCTGCAAACTCCAGCTGTAATCTCCTAAGCTGCTGCCTTCATGTTTATTTAAAAGAGCTGGCTGTGAAGCTTGTTTAAAAGTATATCCAATGGAAAATGACAGCAAATGGTGCCGAGATCCATTGTGCAGATCCCAAAGGCCTGAACATAAGGGAAGCCCCTTTCCTCTGGGAACAGCCCAGGGAGGATTGAGCAGAGCCAGTCCCTCCAGCCCTTGTTAAGTTTCTCTTCTCCTACTCTCCTCTGACTCTCTCCTTGCTGTTTAAGGTAAATACCAACTAGTTGCTCAAGGCATCTTTGGTCCTCTGAAGTGGCAGTGATCTCCCATCTGAAAGGCTGTTGCAGCGGTTTGGCATCTGTACATCTTTTCTGCTCCCTCGCTGCATCTTTATCAGGGGTATAATTTAGGACTAATTAGTTCTCAGCTCTCAGGCCTCACAAAGCAGCATCAGCACCTGGTGGACTCTGCTTGCTAGAGCCTTTCTGAACCGGCAGCATGTTGCTCTTTCATCTTGCTGCACAAATAATTAGAATAACTTAGCCAAGGTCCCCTGGGATGCAGCTCGTGCTTTCAACACTTCCCTTCGGTGGCTGGCTACTGTGGCAGCCAGGATACCGAAGAGCTGGAGCAGCAGAGACCTCATCTGTAGGTGCTGCCAGCCTTTTGCCTGTCCCCCCATGGGCTCCAGTCCTTTCTAAGAAGCTGTATCCAGAACTGGACCTTTCCTAGAGAGCAGCTGCAAAGAGGAGGCGGGATGGATGACAGAGTGCGACGCGGGTGCAGAAGTTCCTCTAATGACTCTTGTAGCTTTGTGGTCTGGTGCACAGTGCATACCCTGTTCTGGGGGATGTGGGGGGCCTCTTGCCTTTCTGTCTGACCCTTCTGAATATGGAGTTCTGGGTCACCCTGTCAGCTCTGTACAAAGGAGAGAGCACAGGTGTAGGCTCAGCAGCACACGTTGGCTCTGGAGCACCTCAGCATCTTTGAGGCCGGTGGAGATCACAGACAGAGGTAACCCCACCTAATCCGAGCGGTCCTGCATGTTCCAAGGTTGAATCCCATTTATATCCACAAAGATCAAGATCTCCAAGATCCCTTTTTCTTAGCATGACATCGTGTCACAGTCAGACCTGAAATCCTTTGCGGCTCCAGGATTTCCACAGTCCTGTAGCATAATCCCCTCACACATATCCAATTGCTGCCTTGGGTGATAATTTCCCTGCTTTTAATGTATGTGCACACTGAGGTTGAGTTACAGTTGCTGTGGGAACCATAACTTTGAGGTTTATGATTCAAAAAGAAGAAAAAGAGTATATTTATATACTTTCTTTACTTTGCTTATGAATCAACATGTTAATATTGATGCAATGGATGAAGAAAGAGAAACAAACTTCTACACAGAAAGCGTAAGATCAAATATGGATCTGTTTGTTTTCCCTGCTGCGATGCTCCCCTAACAGACAGAACCCCTGCCATAAAAAGGGAGGAATTATGAACTAGGAAGCAAAGGGGAGAGAGAAAAAGAAAGCAGCAGATAGCTGAGCGGTTAAATTAAGGTTTTGAGAGATAAAATGTTTGCATTTCCCAGATCACACCTTGCTAGGATAAAACTTGCCACTAACTCAAGATCCTGAGATCAGCCGAGTGCAGATGTTGGTGTGGGTGATGTGAAGTATGTCAGGAAGCCCAAGGGATGCTGAGAAGCCCACAGGGCAGAGCTCAAATCTGTTCGTGGAGTGTCTCCCACTGCTGGGGAGTCCATGGGTTTGCCCATGGAGAGTGGAAAGGTTTGTTCCTTGTGGACTCAGAGGAACTGGAAACTGTTTGTTGAAGGCTCGAGGCTGCAGCCCACTCTTTTCCTTTCTCAGGGTGAGGAATCTGGCTCTCATCTTCTACCGCTGTTAAGTCAGAAGGAACTTTCTTCGAGTTAATGGTGTCAGATGGCATAAACCAGGAGTAATGGGGGACAACCAGGCTGTGCAGTGTACTGTGCAGGTGTTCCACTTCCCAGCAGTGGTAATCCTGTGTCCTAGTCACAAGCTAATGTGATGTAGGATGCTGAAGTACACCCTGCACCTTTCTAACACAGCTACTTCTGACCAAGCCACAAAGTTACCTTTTTTTTTCTCCCCAATTTCTCTCTAATTTAAAAAAACACAAACCCTTTCCCTCTGGCAGCCCAAAGCCATTCTTTCCCCGGTCACGCTGCCTGCTGTGATTTAATTTGGTATTGATTTTCACTGAGGTGGTGTCCGTAACGGAAGCGAAGCAGCCCAAATCACCAGTCGCTTCTGAAAACTGGGACGAGCCTCTTCCCAGCCTGTGAAGAGGGTGATTAAAAATGACTGGAAAGGCAGAATCAATCCTGCCCCTTCAGAAAGTTGTTTGGGTGCACAAAACCGACAAGCAGACATTAGCAATATTAAAATCAGATTCTTTGGGAAGCTTCAGCTGGTCTGCGATGCGACAGAAATAGCTTTGTTTCCTCAACACAGAGCAGGGATTTATTTCCCTGGCAGACAGTGATGGCTGAGGAGGAGTCACTCCAGCGTGTCAGATAAATAACCTGCGTTTCTAACATTATTTTGCACTCCAAAGCTCCCAGAAGTCGTAACAGCCTTCAGGACAATACATCTAGAGAGCAGGTTGTGGGTTTAACATTTTAGCTCCTGGATAGCCACTGGGAGAGAGAGATGACATGGACATTCTGGTGGCTCAGTGGATCATCAAGACAGAACGTGTCACTGCTCAGTTAGGGTCTGACCCCACTATCACCAAGGCACTCAGCAGTGCTCCACTCCTACAGAGCTCCCTTGCAGCCCCACACGCTCGCTCCAGGACCAGCTCCAGTTCCTGTTGGGGTCAAGTGTAGTTTCAGTGCTGGATTCTCAGGGTGGCTGTTTCCCTAGGAGCACAGCACATGGATATTTATAGATGTAACCTCAGAGAAACCTTGGGAAGCAGTGAAGTGTCAGCATGCCCCCGGGAATCGGACACATGCAGGCACTGAGTGACTCACTTGGTGCAGCCCAATATCTCACCCAGCACTGTCAAGGTCCTCAGTGGGTATAAACGGGTGTAGATCCACCAGATTGATGGGCAATGCACTGACTGCACCGATCTGTGCCATGAGAGCTGGTAACAGCCATCTCAGAGGGAGTTGATGTGGTTGCTGACTATGAGAAATCTCTCCCATCAAGCTGGGCTGGATGATGTATTGTGGTGTGTTGGTAGGGCAGGTGACTACAGGGAGACAGGTCCAGCAAGGTATCTGAAGTATGGGATGCAGGGGGAAATGGGCAGCCCCTTTTCGGTGTCTGTGGGGACAGGACAAGGGGCAATGGCTGCAAGTTGGAGCACAGGAAGTTCCGCAGCAACCTGGGGAAGAACTTTTCCCCAGTGAGGGTGAGGGAGCCCTGGGACAGGCTGCCCAGGGGGTGTGGAGTCTCCATCTCTGGAGAGATTCCAGCCCCGTCTGGACGCCGCCCTGTGCAATCTGAGCTGGGGAGCTGCTTTGGCAGGGGGTTGGACCCCAGGAGCTCTCCAGGTCCCTTCCAACCCCTATGATTCTATGAGTCTGTGATTCTGTGATTCCATCTCCTCTTGTAAGGCATGAGTGAGATTTGGCCAGGCCATTTCTGTTCTTGCCTGTCAAATGTGCTAGTTCTGCATTCCCACTACATCAGTTATGGCCACGGCAAATATTTGATTTCAGTGGGACGTGAAGAGAAAGGAAACTACTTGTTCCTGGCTCAGGGTGGGCTGGATGAGAGTCGGAGTAGAGGAGGTGGGGAGAGAGATGGGGAAGCAGCTTTCACAGTTGTGGATGAAGTGGCATGAATATGCATGAGACTGTAATTGGCTCCCTCACATAACCAAGGTGCCTGAAGGCCCAGGCATCCTGGCTAATTGTTGTAGACAATTAATAACTTAGATTCTACTAATTCCGTATCATGCTGTGCAACTCATTACAGGAGCAGAGAGGGAGATTCTCTCAAAACTGCTTGGAGATAGGGAGTGTTTGGAGATCTGGGCTTGGGGGCCGAGAAGGTCACAACTGGGTTGGCACCAGTCTTGGCTCAAACAGCAGTGAAGAGTCATTGTCAATCACAGCCACTGCAGGAGACAGTGACACGCAGCCTGTCCGTCAGCCTTTGGCTCTCACCCTCTTGCTCCTCCCTGGAAGTAGAAGCTGGATAATGAGTCTGTGGATTTAGTAAAGCGTGGAGCTGATCAAACCACATCCTTGTCCTGTGAGCCAGCTTACACACAGGCACTTCTTGCCATGATGTGAATCCCATACCTCACAAACGTAACTGGACTCCACTGTGTCCCACCCACAGAGATCTGCTGCAAGCTGCAGGACTGGTGGTGGTATAGAACTTCCTGAAGCCCACCTGAGGCCTCTGTGGAAACCTGCCACTTACTTACACCAAGTCTCCTTCAGAGGAAACACTAGTAATGGGATGAAGGGGATGTGGTGGCTGGCCAGGCTGCTGTGTGCTGCAGAGATGCACGCTGCACGTGGGAGGACTCGTGCTGCCATAAGTGATGCCTCCCTGCATGCTCTGGGGAAAGCTGGTAGCACTCCAAAGCCAGACTGTTTCATAAGCAGCCTGAGCAGTGATGGATCCTGGTTTTCAGAGCCTAACAACACACTTTTCTTTCTGGGGTTAATGCACTTTATGGCATCATAGACTCATGGAATGTGTTAGGTGGAAGGGACCTTCCAAGGCCATCTAATCCCACCCCCTGCAGTGAGCAGGGATGCCTTTAACTACAGCAGGTTGCTCAGAGCTTCACGACTTACCTTGAATGTCTCCAGGGATGGGGCCTCCACCACCTCTCTGGGCAACCAGTGCCAGAGTCTCACCCCCTCAGAGTGAAGCCCTTCTTCCCAATGTTTCATATAACCCTGCCCTGCTCTAGTTTAAACCATCACTCCTCATCCTATTGCTCCATGCCCTTACAAACAGCCCTTCCCAGCTTTCCTGTAGGTCCCTTCAGGACTGGAAGGGTCTCTGAGGTCTCCCTGGAGCCTACTCTTCTCCAGGATGAACAACCCAACTCTCTCAGCCTGTCTTCATAGGAGAGGTGCTCCAGCCCTTAGATCAAACTTCTGGCCTCCTCTGGACCCTCTCCAAGAGGTCTATGTCCTTGTGCTGAGGGCTCCAGAGTGGTGAGACCCCACCTGCAGTACCACCAGATCAGAGCAGAGGGGGACAGTCCCCTCTGTCAATCTGCTGGCCACACTTCTTGTGATGCAGCCCAGGATGCTATTGGCCTTCTGGGCTGTGAGTGCCCATTACTGGCTCCTGTCCAGCTTTCCATCTATCAGTGCCCCAAGCCCTGTTCCACAGGGCTGGCCCCAGCACACCTTTCATAACCAGGCAGGTGCAGGCCCTTGCACTTCTCCTTGAACTTCATGAGGTTTGCACCTCTCTAGCTGGTCCAGGTCCCTCTGGATGACACCTCGTCCCTCTGGTCCCACCACTCAGCTTGGTGTCATCTGCAAAGCAGTGACAATGCCCAGAGCTGGTGGGTGGCATGGCTTGTCACCTGAAGCCAATGGCACCCCAGAGAGTGCAGTGTACTGGAGCGCCCAGGAAATGGATGGTGCTCTGGGCTGGGATGGTGCAGGTAGCATGGAGCACATCCCATCTGGAAGCAACTGAGGTTCCACGGTGTTCCAGCAGCTCCCTCCAGCTATGTACCTCTCCCCCTTTCTCCAGCCTTTCCATGTGTGGGCTTGCTGAGACTCCAAATGCACAGCTTCAAACTGATTTGAACTTTCTCCTTTTTCTTTCTATTAAAATATTCCCTGGAGTTTCATGCCAGACATAAGGAAATCCCTCTTCTGGAACTTTTCTGTCCATCGTGCACAAATCCTGCAGCAGCAGTTATTGGTACCAGCCCTATGCCGGATTTTTCCTCTTCTATGGTACCATTTTAATAACAGAATCACAGGGTTGGAAAAGACCCTTAAGATCATCAAGTCCAAATATTCCCATCCTAAGCTAAACCATATCCCTGAGCACCTCATCTACCCTTTTTTTAAACACACCCAGGGGCAGTGACTCAGCCCCTCCCTGGGCAGCCTGTTCCACAGCCCCACAACTCTACCAGGGAAGAGCTTTTCCCTCCCATCTGCTCTGACCCTGCCCTGGGGCAGCTTGAGCCCATTGCCCCTTGTCCCATCTCCTGTCCCCTGGCTGAAGAGACCATTGCCCACCTCTCTGCACCCTCCTGGCAGGTCAGTGTAGGGGTGATAAGGTCTTCCCTCAGCCTCCTCTTCTCCAGGCTGAACACCCCCAGCTCCCTCAGCTGCTCCTCAGAGGATTTGCCCTCCAGCCCCTTCCCCAGCCTGGTTGCCCTTCTCTGGACTCACTCCAGGACCTCAATGTCCTTCTGATGGTGAGGAGCCCAGAACTGGACCCAGCACTCGAGGTGCAGCCTCACCAGTGCCCAGTACAGGGGCACAGTCCCCTCCCCAGACCTACTGGCCACACTGTTTTTTGATACAAGCCAGGATGTCATTGGCCTTCCTGGCCACCTGGCCACACTGCTGGCTCATGTTCAGTCACCCAACACCCCCAGGTCCTTCTCTGCCTGGCAGCTCTCCAGCCAGTCTCCCCCCAGCCTGTAGCACTGCATGAGGTTGCTATGTCCCATGTGCAGCACTCTGCACTGCACTCTACACCCTTGCCCATCTCCTTCACTCCTTTTCTCTTTTGCTTACTCTCCTCCCCACATATTCCCCTGCTTTTTCACTTTCCTTCCTTCTCTTTTGGACAGCCTGACCACAGCAGGAAAGATTCTGCAAGACCACAGCCCTACATCTGTGGGCTGAAAGGGGCTTAGTGTCCTACAGATTGATCCCAAGGGGAATCCTGAGAGGGATGCTGGACGGGGCAGGGTTGTGTGAGTTCAGTTGAATGGTTATAGTGATCCCAATAACTACAGCTGTAAAATATAACTGCAGGGGAAAATGGGAAATAATTCTAGCTGAACAAGTGGAACAGACTGCTGATAGGCACTGGTGGAACTTTAATCTCTGGGTCTTATTAAAGTAAACACATCCACACCACCCACCAGCTCTGGCCATTCTCACTGCTTGGCCATCTGTTGCAGGATGGCTGGATGGAGAAAATCTCCATAATTTGCAGAATGTCCTCACACAAGGCGCAGTAGGAAGGCTGCTCAGAGTTTCTGCTCTTCTGGCTCTGAGGAGACAAAGCTGGTTTTCGCTGCAGGGAGGAGATCCCAACTGCTTCCCATGTAACTCTTTTGAGTTTCCCAACTTGCAAAACTTTTATGAAATGTTCTGAAACTCCCCTCATTTTTCCCCAGGGACAATGAATTTTCAAAACATCCCATGGAACTGCAGCTTCAACAAAACCCTTCTCTGCCAGCACCCGAGGCAGGCTGGGAAGCAAAACAAACAAGTAAAAACCCAAGCCACACATACTGCCTGAGCTTAACACAAATAAATCACAGAAGTATTCAGTTCAGTTTGAAATCTCTCTCTCCCCATCTCCCTGTCTTTCACACTGTCTATCTCTTGCCTGAGAATATTCTATCAGCACACTGATCCAGGTCTGTGTAGCTTTTTCCTCTGACTGTGTTTTGTCTGTCTGCCTCCTTGTTTATACTTCCCACTTTACTAATAACATGCTGGTAAATAAGGGCATGGCCACCATCAGCAACTGGGAAAGATGCTTCTCCATCCCCACCTCCCAGAAGGGATGGTCTTCTTCATTTTGAGAGGCCAGTGACTCTTCTGCAGTGACAGTCTTGTTCTCAGCTACAGCAGCTGCTGCAGGTCACCCCCTCACACTGAAGGCAGCACCACACAGCCATGGCTGCAGTTCCCAGCCTTCCTGATGGACACACACCCACTGCTGGTGGTACAAATGGCTCTGGGGAATGATGTGGAGCCACCACAAGAGTTGGAGCTGGCCTGGCAGAGCTTGAAGCCACTCTTTGGCAAAAGGCAGTCCCCACCTCCCATCTGCCTGGGCTGCAGCACTTGGGCACACACGTGGAACCTTTTCTTACCCTCTCAGAGAGAATCGGACCTATTGCTGGCTTCCTGACCCACAGGGGAGGACAGCCTTCCTCCCACACCAGCAGTTGAAGCAGCTTGATGTTCAACCTTGTGTAGCTCCAGGCCTGGAGGTTGGTAGCCCTGCCTGTGGCAGGGGATTGGAGCTCTGTGATCCTTGGGGTCCCTTCCAACCCAGACCAGTCTGGGATTCTATGGGAATGTCTGGCCAACACAGAACACAAAGCTTTGCTATGAATGGGAAGAGGTTTGGATTGCACTCCTTGTTTGCTCAGAGTATGAAAATGGCTCAGGCTTTTATTCCATTTCACCATCTAAGGCAGGATGCTGTTCCTGGTGGGGTGGAAGGACCCAGAGATGAAAGGAACACTTGGCTGCTTAGCTTCCCAGTATATAAATAGCTGTTACTGAGATAACTCTGTGTGTGCTATTTTAGAGGGGACAAAAGATTTATTTGCCAAGCAGATACCATACAGAACTCCCTGCTACTGGGTGTTTGAGTAGACAGGTAATGAGTCATATGTTCCACTGCTAGGAACTGGCTTACCTTTCTGCGATCAAAACGGAACAGGACTGATTTATAGCAGCTATGAATTTGATCCATGTTCCCCCCTCCCCTCAGTTAATTTTTTTCCCCACAGTGGTTACATTAACATTATCAGGAAAAAATACCTGATATAAATGTGTGGAAATGGAATGACATCTTTTCTTGCATTAATCATTAGGCTAAATGTTTCCTGTGGTTGTTCCATGCACACTGGGAATATTTCCCATATACAGGTCACAGTGATTTACACCAGGAGGGGAAGATTTGATTTTGAGGAATCCTTTTGCTTGCTAGGAATTTCTGACCTGGAACCTTCCTGGGAGTTTTCTGGTTTACAGGAGGTTTTTTTCCTTTCTGGTAATTCTCTGACCCACAACCACTTCTGGAAGCTCCCCTGGTTCTCCAGGAGTTGGAGAGGTCGGTAACACTCCCTGGTGCTTCCAAAGTGGCAGTGGGTATGCAGCCTGATACCGGTACAGGTTGGTTTTCTAGCTCAGCTACAGTGCCTGTCTCTGAGGTCTGCATAGCTGAGTTCCCACTGTGAGGGCTGGAGGTTTTCCTTCTCTTCCTCTGATGGTGCTGCCCACCATTGAGCAGCGTTTGGTAGAGAACAGCCAGAGCCCAGCCCAGCACAGTGAGTTGTGCCTCCATGGAGCAGCCACAGCATTTCCCTTTCAGTCTGTCACTTTTTCAGGGCCCCATAGCTGCTTGAGGGTGAAGCTCCACCCCATTGGTGGTCAGAAGGCCTCTAGATACCTGCCCAGACTCTCCCACAGCCCTGACTGTTCTGCCCTGAGGAAGACCTCTGGGTGACAGAGTTAACACAGTTTTCTGTAACCTTAAACAGGACTAAAAACCATTCAGGACACCAAGCAACAGGAGCATGCTGGCCTGAACATCCCCGGGCAGTGAAAGTTCTCTGAAGCTGTTGTAACAAGCCTGAAGGTAAAAAAAAGGGGAGGAGAAAGCACCCACATCCCACCCCACCCCTCACTCCCCCCATCTTCCCCATCGATCGGGTGCAATTTTTAAACAGCACCAAGAGATGTTGTCCAAAACATGGGCACAGCAGGAACACCACATACAAACAGCAGCTGAGGCTCATGAACATGGGTGATATCCTGTCATAGGCTGACATCCCACAGTACAACAAAACGAGATGCTGGACCCCCTCCCAGAGCTGATCAGCCCCAGGGTAGGGGTTACAGAGAGCAAACATGGGCTTACACACCATAGGCATGTCCCCCCAAAAAAAGGTCACTGTGACCAGCACCTGTTTGAATGACATCATAAATACTGCTCACAGCTTGCTTTTAACATGCTTGGGTCATGTGTAGCATTATCCCAACCCTCCCAGCCCCCACGTTGGGCACCAAACAGGAGTGCCCTGGTTCAGCCCTGGCTGAGTGCTCCATCCCCCAGCCGGACAGGGAGGTGGATGGGCAGGGAAAGGCAGTTCCTGACACAGCACAGGGAGAGGGGAACAGCAACAGGACTTGTGACAGAACACACCAATGCTGATAACAGAAAGTACTTTACTGACCTGGTGACCGACTGGACACTCATCCTGTGCTCATGGAGCATGAGGTCCCAGCGTATGGAAAACACCCTTGGCCAGCTCAGTGCACCTGTGCTGGGTCTCCAGGGAAAATTAACTCTGTCCTAGCTGGAACCAGCACAGTCCCCACTGTGTAGCTGGTGGAGGAGTAAAAAAAGATGCTTTGCTTAAGCATATTCTGTTTTTATTACTTCACAAAGGAATATCTGAAGCCCTAAATATTTCAGCTTAAACTAAGATATTTTACTTCCAGACAGCGCCTCTTAAAGATTTGTGTTTCCAGAGAAGAGCTGAAATTTTCTACTGGTACAGTAGAGTGTTTTTGAGCAGCTCTGTATTCCTGTTTACGTACTTGGAAACAAATGGGCTGGTTTGAAAAGCTCTGAGCACCCACAAATTCTGTTACAGGTACTGGGAGCTTCAGGTCTGATACTTAGTGGTTTAAATACAGGTTTGAAAGCCTACCTTTTGGCATCTGGATTTGGCTTTTTATTACTGGAATGCCCTGACTTTCCCCCAGTATGACTGCTTCCCCTTGTGATGTTTTGCTCCTTTGGGGTCTTGCCTTCGTCAGAGAGAGAATTTCTGAGATGCATCAGGACACAGAAGGCTCTGAGTGATTTCTGTCTGTGACACACAGCAGCTGAGAGGACCTCAGACTTCTGCTACACGAAGGTCAGGCAGCTGCTAGGGCATTTCTGTCAGTGAAAATGCAGTTGAAGAGATCAGTTAACAGCTCTCCCTCCATGGTGTCGGGGGGGCTCAGGGGACTGGTAATGGAATATGGCACTCTCTGCCTCTGCTTTACCAGTTAATGTTCTCTCTGGTGAGTAATAAGTGAAGGCTAGTGCCAGCTGACTGTGATTTTTTGGCCTCTTTGATGTGACCTTGTGGAGTGAACTCAGTTTCTAAATGCCAGGTTCAGCAGTCTTCCCCCAGCACATGGGAGATGGTGATGCTGGATGCGGTGGGAGGAGGGATGTGCAGGCTGTGGGTGGCAGAGGATGGGTTTGAAGGGGCACCTTTAGAAATCAGCAATTTTCCCTTCCAAGTTCACTAACACTGGGGGCTGAACGTGGTGAAGGCAGCTGGTAAGAGGTGACCTCGGACAAATAAGCAGCATCCCCACCCCATCCCACCACATGGCTGTACCAGAGGGAGCAGGAGGCCAGAGGAAAGCCAAGGCAGAGATAACCAGAGCCATTTATCCAAGATCCCAGAGTGGGTCCTGGGGGTCCAGGAACAGAAGAATAGAGGGGTCCTCTGGACTGCAATGTGCCTCAGATCATCCCACCTCTACATAGATTGTTGATATTTATGATTAGATCATTGATAATTGGAGGAAAATCTATCTGTAGGAAAAGTTCACTTACCGTGTCTCCCCTTCTATGTTCAACTAACTCCTGGCTTTTTAACTAGTGGGGTCACTAAAATGGTGTTAGATGCTTTACTGGTGGATGTGAAAAAGAAGAGCTGTGCAACTGCAGAGGGGTTTCTAACAAGCTCTGAGGCTCAAGGAGGGGCCAGGTCTATAGAGAAAAGCAAGGAAGATACAAGGCCAAAGATGAACTATGGAAAAGAGGAAGAAGAGGAGAAGAAGAAGAAAAAG